>NW_026975550.1:0-600000 GCF_030014295.1 Loxodonta africana
CTAGAGGTCCTAGCCAGAGCAACTGGGCTAGACAAAGAAATAAAGGGCATCCAGACTGGTAAGGAAGAAGTAAAATTATCTCTATTTTCCAACGACATTATCTTATACACAGAAAACCCTAAGGAATCCTCAAGAAAACTATTAAAACTAATAGAAGGATTCAGCAGAGTTTCAGGTTACAGTATAAACGTACAAAATCGGTTGGATTCCTCTACACCAACAAAAACAACATTGAAGAGGAAATCTCCAAATGAATACTATTCAGAGCAGCCCCCAAGAAGATAAAATACTTAGGAATAAACCTTACCAAAAATGTAAAAGAGCTATACCAAGAAAACTACAAGGTACTACTGCAAAAAAACAAAAGGGACCTAAGTAATTGGAATAACATACCTTGCTCATGGATAGGAAGACAACATTGTAAAATTGTCCATTCTACTAAAAGCCATCTATAGACACAATGTGCTTCCGATCCAAATTCCAATGACATTTTTTAAAAAGATGGAGAAACAAATCACCCACTTCATATGGAAGGGAAAGAAGTCGCAGATAAGTAAAGCATTACTAAAAAAGAACAAAGTGGGAGGACTCACTCTGCCTGATATTAGAACCAATTATACCACCACAGTAGTCAAAACAGCCTGATACTGGTACAAAAATACACACGTAGACCAATGCAACAGAATTGAGAATCCAGATATAAATCCATCCACATATGAGCAGCTGATATTTGCCAAAGGCCCAGTGTCAGTTAATTGGGGAGAAGATAGTCTTTTTAACAAAAGGTGCTGGTGTAACTGTAAATCCATCTGCAAAAAATCAAACAGGACCCATACCTCACACCATGCACAAAAACTAACTCCAAATGCATCAAAGACGTAAACATAAAATCTAAAACGATAAAGATTATGGAAGAAAAAATAGGGACAACACTAGGAGACCTAATACATGGCATAAACAGAATACAAAACATTACTAAAAATGACGAAGAGAAACCAGATAACTGGGAGCTCCTAAAAATCAAACACCTATGCTCATCTAAAGACTTCACCAAAAGAGTAAAAAGAGCACCTACAGACTAGGAAAAAGTTTTCAGCTAAGACATCTCCACCTGGTGCCTGATCTCTAAAATCTACATGACTCTGCTAAAACTCAACCACAAAAAGATAAACAACCCAATTAAAAAATGGGCAAAGGATATGAACAGACACTTCACTAAAGAAGGCATTCAGGCAGCTAACAGATACATGAGAAACTGCTCTCGATCATTAGCCATTAGAGAAATGCAAATCAAAACTACAATAAGATTCCATCTCACTCCAACAAGGCTGACATTAATCCAAAACACACAAAATAATAAATGTTGGAGAGGCTGTGGAGAGACTGGAACACTTATACACTGCTGGTGGGAATGTAAAATGGTATACAACCACTTTGGAACTCAATTTGGCGCTTCCTGAAAACCTAGAAATAGAACTACCATACAACCCAGCAATTCCACTCCTCGGAATACATTCTAGAGAAATAAGAGCCTTTAAACAAATAGATATATGCACATCTATGTTTACTGCAGCACTGTTTACAACAGCAAAAAGATGGAACCAACCAAGGTGCCCATCAATGGATGAATGGGTAAATAAATTATGGTATATTCACACAATGGAATACTACACATCGATAAAGAACAGTGACGAATCTGTGAAATACTTCATAACATGGAGAAACCTGGAAGGCATTATGCTGAGTGAAATTAGTTGCAAAAGGTCAAATAGTGTACAAGACCACTATTATAAGATCTTGAGAAATAGTTTAAACTGAGAAGAACATATTCCTTTGTTTTTACAAGAAGGGGGAGGGAGGGAGGGTAGGAGAGGGGTATTTACTAAAGAGATCGACAAGAACTACTTTGGGTGAATGGAAGGACAACACTCAACACAGTGGAGGTCAGCACAACTGGACTAAACCAAAGCAAAGCAGTTTCCTGAATAAACTGAATGCTTCGAAGGTCAGCAAAGCAGGGGCAGAGGTTTGGGGACCATGGTTTCAGGGGACATCTAAGTCAACTGACATAATAAAATCTATTAAGTGAACATTCTGCATCCCACTTTGAAGAGTGGCATCTGGGATCTTAAATGCTAGCAAGCAGCCATCTCAGATGCATCAATGATTCTCAACCTATCCGGATCAAGGGAGAATGCAGAACACCAAGAACATAAGATAATAACGAGACCAACAGACAGAAAGGACTACATGAACTAGAGACTACATCATCCTGAGACCAGAAGAACTAGATAGTGCCGGGCCACAACCAATGACTTCCCTGACAGGGAACGTAACAGAGATCCCTTGAGGGAGCAGGAGAACAGTGGGATGCAGACCCCAAATTCTCATGAAAAGACCAGACTTAATGGTCTGACTGAGACTGGAAGGACCCCAGTGATCATGGGCCCTACACCTTCCGTTTACCCACTACAGGAACCCTCCCCAAAGCCAGTTCATCAGACATGGATTGGACTAGACAATGGGTTGGAGAGGGATGCTGGTGAGGCGTGAGCTACTTGGTTTGGGTGGACACTTGAGACAATGTTGGCATCTCCTGCCTGGAAGGGAGATGGGTGGGTAGAGGGGCTTAGAAACTGGCAAAATGCTCACGAAAAGAAAGAGTGGAAGGAGGCAGTGGGCTGTCCCATTGTGGGGAAAGTAATTGGGAATATGCAACAAGTTGTGTGTAAGTTTTTATGTGAGAGACTGGCTTGATTTGTAAACTTTCACGTAAAACACAATAAAAAGTAAAAAAAAAAAAAAAAGCTGACCCATGATTGCTTCAACAAGCTTTCAGAACAAAGACTCAAGGAATCTTCTGGATGAAGGTGCTATCCTGGAATTACCAGATGCAGAATACAAAAGATTAATATACAGAACTCTTAAAGACATCAGGAAGGAAATGAGGCAAAATGCAGAACAAGTCAAGGAATACAAAGATAAAGCAGCCGAAGAAATTAAAAAGATTACTCAAGAACGTAATTAAAAATTTAATAAGCTGCAAGAAACCATACAGAGACTGCAATCAGAAATTCAGAAGATAAACAATAAAATTACAGTATTAGAAAACTCGATAGAAAGTAAGAAGAGCACAATTGAAGAACTGGAAGGCAGAATTACTGAGATTGAAGATAAAACACTTGGGACCAATATATTTGAAGAGAAACCAGATAAAAGAATTTTAAAAAATGAAGAAATCCAAAGAATCATGTGGGACTTTATCAAGAGAAATAACTATGAGTGATTGGAGTACCAGAACAGGGAGGGCTAACAGAAAATACAGAGGGAACTGTTGAAGATTTGTTGGCAGAACTTCCCTGATATCATGAAAGATGCTCATCGAATTCCACATAAGGTAGATCTCAAAAGAAAGTGACCGAGACATATAATAATCAAACTTGCCAAAAACAAATACAAAGAGAATTTTAAGAGAGGCTAGGGATAAAGGAAGTCACCAACAAAGGAGAGTAAATAATAATAAACGTGGACTACTCAGCAGAAATCATACAGGCAAGAAGGCAAAGGGATGACTTATATAAAATATTGAAGGAAAAAAATTGCCAGCCAGGAATCAAATCAGCCTGGCCCTCTGGCCTTCTGGCCCTCTGGCCTTAGCGCTCTAACTGTAGCCCCTAAGCCCTAAGCCCCAAGCCCCAAAGCCCCTAAGACACTAAGCCCTTAGGTTCTAACCACCAAGGCCCTAAACTCTAACACTAACCCAAACACTAACCCCTATACCCTAAACCCTACAACCTAAACACCTACACCCCAAAACACTACACACTAAAATCATACACTCTAAACCCTATACTCTAAGCCGAAAACCCTAAACCCAAAACTCAAACCCCAAAGCCCAAACCGTAAACCTAACCGTAAGCCCTAAACGCTAACACCTAACCCTAAACCCTAACCACCCTAACTCTAACAGCCCTAACCCTAACTACTCTACCCCTAACCCTCAAACCCTAACCCTCTAACATTAACCTGAAACCCTAATCTGAAACCCTAACCTTCTAACTCTAACCCTGTAACCCTAGACCTAAACCTAACCCCAACCCCCAAAAAAACCCCAAACCCTAAACCTCAAATCTCTAGCCCCAAACCTAAGAATGAGCCTAAGCCTAACCCTAACACTTAATCCTAAATCATAACACTTAAAACCCTAACATGCAAAACCCTAACAACTTTAGCCCTAATATATTTAACCCTAATACCCTAAATGCCAAAACCCTAAACACTAACACCCTTAACCCCAACCCCTAACCCCTAAACCCTAACTTAAACCCTAAACCATCTAACCCTCTAACCCTAATACCCTAACCCTAAATCCTAAAACCTAAACCCTAACCCCAGCCCCCAGCCCTAACCCTCACTCTAAGCCTTAAACCCTAAACCCTAAGCCCTAAACCCTAGGTTCTAAACCCTAAGCCCTAAATATAACCTAAATCCTAAAACCCTAAAGTCTAAGCCCTAAGGCCTAAACCTAACTTTCTAACCCTAAATCCTAAAACCTTACCCCAAACCCATCCCAAACCCCTAAACCTGAACCCCTAAACCCTACCCCTAACCTCTAACCCTAAACCTCTAAACCATACCCCTAATCCTCTAACCCTAAACCTCTAACCCTAACTCTCTAACCCTAACCACAACACCAACCCCAACCTCTGAACCCCGAAACCCTAACCCCCTAACCCTAAGCCTCTGAACTCTAAGCCTAAACCCTCTCACCCTAAACCCTAACCTTCACCCCCTCACACCCTCACCTTCTCACTCCCTCACTCTATAATCTTCTCAACCTCTAACCCCTCACCTTAACTCCCTCAATCTCTAACCCCCAACCCTCTAAACCCCAGGCCTCTAACACCCACCCTCTAACCCCAAACCACAAATCCCAAACAAACCCAACACCAACCCCAACCCTAAACCTAAACCCTAACAACTAAAACGTAACCCAAACCCTAATGACTAAACCCCCAAAACGCTAAACCCCAAAATGCAACCCCTAACACCTAACCTGTAACTCCAAACTTTAACCTCAAAAACTAACCCTAAACCTAACACCTAACCCCAACCCAAAAACCCTAACCGAAAAACCCTAACTCTAAACTCTAACCCCCAAACCGTAAACCCTAACCCCAAACCCTAACAACCCTAACTCTAACAACCCTAACCCTAACATCCCTAACCCCAAACCCTAACCTTTTTTGTTAGCAGCCGTAGCACTTAACCACTAGCCACCAGGGTTTCCATGAGCAGTCACAGGAATAGACATATGCACACCCGTGTTCACTGCGACATTATTCACAGTAGCAAAAAGATGGAAACAACCTCAGTGCTCATCCACAGAGGAACGGATAAACAAACTACGGTACATACACACAGTGGAACACTACACGACAAAAAAGACCAATAATGAATCTCTGAAACATCTCACACCATAGATGAACATGGAGCACATCACACTGACTAAGTCAATCACAAAACGACATATACACTAAGAGACCACTATCATAAAAACCCATGAAAAATTTACACACAGAAACAATCCTTGATGTTCACCAGGGAGACAAAGAGGATAGAGAAAAGCCAACTAAACAATAACCAAAAAAACCAAAACCCACCGCCGTCGAGTCGATTCCAGCTCACAGAGACTCTATAGGACAGATTAGAACTGCCCCATAGAGTTTCCAAGGAGTGCCTGGTGGATTCGAACTACAGACTTTTGGTTAGCACCGGTGGGTCTTAACCACTACACCATCAGGGTTTCCAACCAAACAACAGATATGTGGTAACTCTGGTGAAGGACGAGACGGTACACAAGACTGGGGAATCAACCTCAGCCTCACTCCAACCCTAACCATAACCTTAAACCACTTGTGCCCTAGCCTAGTAACCCCAGCCCTAACCCCAACCCCCAACCACCTAAAACCTATACCCCTAAACCTAACTCCCAAACCTCTAACCCCCAAACCTGAACCCCTAACACCAAACCCTAACCCCTAACCCTAATCCACCAACCCTTCTGCATCTCTGGGCCTCTCGAGTCTCCGTCTATTTTCTCCCTCCAAATCCTACTAACACTCAGTGGAATTTTGAAGTTTCAGCTGTGCTTTGCTTCTTGTTGTCTCCACCGGTCCCATCAAGGCACTGCATCATTTCTTTGCTCTGCTTCACTATTGAGTTCCAAAACCATGGCTTAGAATCACCTGACACTGAACTTCAGCGATTCGGCGCAAGGCCGCGAGAGGGCGCGCGCACCGCCGGTTCTGTTCTGCACACCAGGCCCTCCGAGCATGGGAACCTCCTGGACCTAAGCCGGGACGGACCTGGGTACCGCTCCAGTGGCGACAGCAGAAGCTTTTTTTCCCCAGGGACCCAACGCCCCAGGGCGCTCTCTCAATACTCCCATTATGATTATCCTAACCCACTCCTTCTGCGCGACCTAGTGAGTCCTCGACCAGGCCCGGACTTCACGACCCGCACCCCCCTGCCGTGGTCACGTACAGGAACCTGTAGGGCCGCGCCCTCCCCACTCAAGCTCTGCCCCTCCACACCCTGATGCCCTGCAGGCCTCTACTAGGTCCCCACCCAGGGGAGAGTTGTCGCCCCGCACGGGATGGGGGGACACGAGTGAACATTCGGAAACCACCCCCCAGGCACGAAGCCCACTGCCCCTATTGAGGCCATGTGAGCAGTACTGCCCCGCCGACTGGAGCCTGCAGGGCATCACTCACGTTTGTCAGCTTCTCACCGCCCTCTGGGGGCTCGGGTTCCCAGAGCAGCCAATCCACCTGGGGCGGGGGGCGGTCCGTCCGCAGGGGCTGGAACATGGGGTTGGTGCCCATGGCTGGAGCTCTTAAAACCCTTATAAACCCTCATAAACCGTCAGCTCCAGACCTTCAAAAGTCAGCCCGAAAGACACCTAATCTCCAACCTAAAAAAAAAACCACACCTGTGGCCATCGAGTCAATTCTGACTCATAGCGACCCTATAGGACAGAGTAGAACTGCCCCACAGAGTTTCCAAGGAGCGCCTGGTGCATTCAAACTGCCAACCTTTTGGCTAGCAGCCTCAGCACTTAACCACTACGCCACCAGGGTAACCCACTGAACCCACTGCCACCAGGGTAGAGGCTCCAAATCCCGCCAGTGTGAGGAACCCTCATATCCCCTCAGCACCGGAGACCGCGTCCACAGCGACCGATACACAGCGCCGCACAAACCTTTAACTTAACAAACAACCTGGTTGCTCAGGACCCCTTCCTGCAACCCCCACCCCCGCCACCCAGAGGGGGAGCGGGACCCGGCATCCACACTGTTAACAGACACTGAGTCGCTGCTTCCACAAGGAATAGGATCCCCGCGCTGCTCCACAGATTCCCAGGACCCCTTCCTTTCCAGGTGGGGCCGGGGCCGTGCCGACGCCCCAGCCCCGAGAGTAGACCAGCCGAGCGCGGACGAGGGCGCGGGTTGCCTCAGCCTCCCAGGCACAGCGCCCAAAACAGTAAGGGGCAGCAGGGCCTTGGGCGGGGGATCCCTCTCTCCCCGTCCCTGGCACCCTACGGAGTCTGGTGGGGGTGGGACGACGAAAGGGGGCGAGTGCCCCGCTGTCAGTCTGGAATCTCACCCCCCCGGGCGAACTCTGGGCCTTGGTTTCCCCCCTGGCACAGGGAGCAGGTGGGGGGCGGGGGCGGGGCAGGCGCCCATCCCCCAGCTTGGCCCACAAACCCGCCCCGGGCAGAGTAGGGACCTGGGCGCAGCCCTGGACACGGCCTTTCTCCCCATGCCTTCAAGCCCCCAGGCCCGAGGGCACTCCGCAGCTGGATCCCCCCCCCCGCAAATCCACGGGGATGCAAGTTTCGCAGACCAGCTGCGTCTCCCGGGCCAGAGGCTCCCTCTCGCAGCCCCTAGAGTGGCTGCGTCCACCCGGCCCCGTGCCGTGTCCGCCCCTCGGGATCACTCGGGACGGGGTACGCCTGAGGGGGCAATGCAAGCTGCTAACCCAACCTCCGGACTCTCCAACCTCTGGAGCACACGGGATGCTGGGACTGGGAACCGCCCTCCTGGTGCCTTCCCTCCAGACCTTCGAGGGGCCGGGCTTGTTCAGTCTGGGAGCGGGTCCCTCCACCCACCTGCCCGAGTTTCATACCTTTCAGAGAACACAGCACGGAAAGCAGCACGAACAGCATCCTCTCTAAGGTGCGCCAACATCCCGGGCCCCTCACCACCCGTCCCAGCGCTTCCGGGAGTAACAGGCTGGACGGCTTGGAACATGGCTGCCGGCCCCGCCCGGCGGCCCGGGTTGAGGGCGGGCGTGGTGGGGTTGGGCCTCCAGAGGGGAGGGTGGGGTCTAGAAGCAAGGACAACGCCAAGGTGTGAGGGGTGAGGAGAAGGGAGACGTCAGGAGAGGGCCCTGTCGCACGCAGAGTTAAGTATTGGAGGTGCAACGGTTAAGTGCTTCGCTAACTGAAAGGTGGGCCATTGGAACCCACCAGCTCAGGGGTTGAAAAGATCTGGAGATGGGCTCCCATAAAGATTCTAACCAAACAAAATCCCAAACCAGTTGCTGTTGAATCAATTCTGACTCAGAGTAGAACTGCCCCATAGGGTGTCTAAGACTATAAGTCTTTACAGAAGCAGACTGCCATGTCTTTCTGCAAAGAACCAACTGGTGGATTCGAACTGTCCACCCTTTGGTTAGCAGCTGAGCTCTTAACCACGGGTGCCACCAGGGCTGCGCCATAAAGACTGCAACCTAGGAAACCTTGTGAGGCAGTTCTAAGTTGTCATACAGGGTTGATATGAGTTAGAATCTCTTGATGGCACACAACCATGATTGTACTAAGAAAAATTCCTGCAAGCATCTGTCTACATCACCCCTGAAGCACACATGCATCAAAGCAGTGCGGCCAAAGACAGGAAACTGGAATAGAGACATTATAGAGTGGACAGTGAAAAGTGATTTCTGAGGGGCGTGCAGCTCAAGCGGAGGAGGTAGCATACAACTAAATGCCCTTCTACTTCTATTGTTCAATAGTCTTGAGAAAGAATGTCCCAGGAATTAACTGTAGCCCAGGAGAACTTGAAGACAGCAAATACAGAGGACCAGTCAGGATGCTTCTGCAGTGGTCAGGGTGAGGAGTGATGGTGGTAGTGCAGGTGGGAACAGTGGGCAAGCTTGAGGTGTAATCTGGAGATTGAGCTGCCAAGAATTGCTGGTGGATCAGATGTATGGGATGAGGGGAATGGAGAATCAAAGATGACTTCTGGAATTCAGGCGACCACGAGAGCATGGTCACCAGAGCCATCCTCTACCACGTGGAAAACCATGGAGGAACAAACTTGAGAAAATGAGCAAAAGATTTTTTCTGGACATGTTAGATTTGGATGTCTGAGTTCGTCCAAGTGTGGAGAACAGTTCCCAGCTGTGGATACCACTCTGAGGTAGAGTAGTTTTCTGGGTTCTAAGAATTTGGAGATCATCAGCCTATAGCTGATTTGAAAGCCACTGGTGGTGCGATGATTATGCATTTGGGTGCTACCAAAAGGTCTGCAGTTTGAATCTACCAGTCGCTCCTTGGAAACCCTGTGGGGAAGCTCTATTCTGTCCTATAGGGTCCCTATGAGTCAGAATCCACTCAACAGTGACTTTTTTGTTTCGTTTTAATACTAAGCTCAGAAAAGTTGTGTGTCAGGGTTGTATTTTTTCACAATACTTATTCAAGCAGTTCAAATCTACCAGCCACTCCTTGGAAACCCTATGGGTCAATTCTACTCTGTCCTTTAGGGTCGCTATGAGATAGAATTGACCCAACAGCAAAGGACTTAGAACTTGGACTTAGAGGAGCCCTTTCTTTCTCAAAGCTGAAAGTTTTACTTCATACTTTTTAAAAACTGCCATGTCTCCTGCTACACGGCTACCCTCACAGGAGCATTTTTGGTGCTAACTTGACTTATTCTTGGTGAAGGGCTCTGTATTCATTTTCCAGGGCTGCCATAGTAAATTACCAAAAACTGAGTGTCTTTAAAAAAACATATAATCCATACAGTCCAAGAAGCTGGACTCTATGAAGAAGAAGGGGCACCAGGATTGGAGGAAGACTCATTAACAGCCTAGACATGCAGATGACACAACCTTGCTTACCGAAAGTGAAGAGAACTTGAAGCACTTACTGATCAGGATCAAAGACTTCAGCCTTCAGTATGGATTACACTTTAACATAAAGAAAACAAAAATCCTCACAACTGGAACAATAAAAAAATCACAATAAACAGAGAAAATACTGAAGTCGTCAAGGATTTCATTTTACTTGGATCCACAATCAACACCCATGGAAGCACACTTCGAGAAATCAAACGACATATTTTATTGGGCAAATCTGCTACAAAAGACCTCTTTAAAGTGTTAAAAATCGAAGATGTCACTTTCAGGACTAAGGTGTGCCTGAATCGAGCCATGGTATTTTCAATCGCCTCATATGCAGCTAAAGCTGGACAATGAATAAGGAAGACAAAAGAACTGAAACTTGAATTATGATGTTGGTGAAGAATAATGAATATGCCATGGACTGCTAGAAGAATGAACACACCTGTCCTGGAAGAAGTACAGCCAGAATGCTCCTTAGAAAGGTAGGTAGCAAGACTTGGTCTCACGTACTCTGGACATATTATCAGGAGGGATCAGTCCCTGGAAAAACACATCCTGCTTGGTAAAGTAGAGGATCAGTGAAAAAGACAAGATCCTCAATGAGACAGATTGAGACGGTGGCTGCAACAGTGGGCTCAAACATAGCAATGAGAAAGGCCCAGGGCTGGGCACTGTTCCGTTCTGTTGTACACAGGGTCGCTATGTGTTGGAACTGACCCAACAGCACCTAACAACAACATCATAAACTCACTGGATCTCCTGGGGATAGAATGTCATATTCACTGTAGAATAGATAGAGTTTGTTTGTTTACCATATTTACTAATGTTGTGATTTACATTTGATAACTTCCACATTCTGTTGGATCGCTTTTCTTTGGAATGGACACAAACATGCATCTCTTGCAGTCTGTTGGCCAGGTAGCTAGCTTCCAAATTTCTTTGCATGGTGGAGTGAGCATCTGCAGTGCTGCATCTGTTTGTTGAACCAACTCAGTGGGTATTCTGTCAGCTCCTGGAGCCTTGTTTTTCGCCAGTGCCTTCAGTGTAGCTTGGACTTCTTGCTTCACTACTACCAGTTCTTCATCATGTGCCACCTCATGAAACGACTGAAAATCGACCATTTCTTTTGGTACTGTGACTCTGTGTATTCTTTCCATCTTTTCTGTGTGTGTGCTTTAAATGAAACTTTACAAATCAAGTCAGTCTCTCATACAAAAATTTGTGTACAGCTTGCTATGTACTCCTAGCTCCTCTCCCCCTAATGAGACAGCACACTCCTTCTCTCAGCCCTGTATTCCCCGTGTCCATTCAGCCACTTTCTGTCCCCCTCTGCCTTCTCATCTCCCCTCCAAACGGGAGCTGCCCACATAGTCTCATGTGTCCACTTGAGACCAGAAGGTCACTCCTCACCACTATCATTTTCTATCCTATAATCCAGTCCAATCCCTGTCTGAAGAGTTGGCTTTGGGAATGGTTCCAGTCTTGGGCCAACAGAAGGTCTGGGGACTGTGACCTCCAGGGTTCCTCTAGTCTCAGTCAGATCATTAAGTCTGATTTTTTTATGGGACTTTGAGGTCTGCATCTCACTGCTCTTGTGCTCCGTCAGGGATGCTCTGTTTCGTTCCCTGTCGGGGCAGTCTTCGGTTGTAGACGGGCACCATCTAGTTCTTCTGGTCTCAGGCTGATATAGTCTTGGATTTACGTGGCCATTTCTGTCTTTTGGACTCATAATTACCTTGTATCTTTGGTGTTCTTCATTCTCCTTTGCTCCAGCTGGGTTGAGACCAATTGATGCATCTTAGATGGCTGCTCGATAGTGTTTTTAAGACTGCAGACGCCACTCACCAAAGTGGGATGCAGAATGTTTTCTTAATAGATTTTATTATGTCAATTGACCTAGATGTCCCCTGAAAACATGGTCCCCCAACTGCTGCCCCTGCTCCTCTGGCCTTTGGAGCATTTGGTTTATTCAGGAAACTGCTTTTCATTTAGTCCAGTTATGCTGACCTCTCCTTTATTGTATGTTGTCTTTCCCTTCACCTAAAATAGTTCTTGTCTACTATCTAATTTGCAAATATCCTTCTCCCTCCCTTTCTCCCCACCCTCATAACCATCAAAGAATATTTTCTTTTCTGTTTAAACTATTTCTTGAGTTCTTATAATAGTGGTCTCATACAATATTTGTCCTTTTGCAACTGACTAATTTCACTCAGCATAATGCCCTCCAGATTCCTCCAACCTATGAAATATTTCACGGATTCATCATTGTTCTTGATCTGTGTGAAGTATTCCATCGTGTGAATGCACCACAATTTATTTATCCATTCGTCTGTTGATGGGCACCTTGGTTACTTCCATCTTTCTGCTATTGTAAACAGTGTTGCAATGAACATGGTTGTGCATATATCTGTTCATATAAAGGCTCTTATTTCTCTAAGATATATTCCAAGGAGTGGGATTGCCATATCCTATGGTAGTTCTATTTCTACCTTTTTAAGGAAGTGCCAGATTGATATTCAAAGTGGCTGCACCATTTTAAATTCCCACCAGCAGTGAATAAGTGTTCCAGGCTCTCTACAACCTCTCCAACATTTATTATTTTGTGATTTGGCATTAACGGCAGCCTTGCTGGAGTGAGATGGTATCTCATTGTAGTTTTGATTTACATTTCTCTAATGGCTAATGATTGTGAGCATTTCCTCATGTATCTGTTACCTGCCTGAATGTCTTCTTCGTTGAAGTGGCTGTTCCTATCCTTTGCCCATTTTTAAAATGGATTATTTGTCTTTTTGTTATTGAGTTTTTGCAATATCATGTAGATTTTAGAGATCAGAGGCTGATCGGAAATGTTATAGCTAAAAACTGTTTCCCAGTCTGTAGGTAATCAGTTTACTCTTCTGGTGAAGGCTTGGGATGAGCGTAAGTGTTTGATTTTTAGGAGTTCTCTTTTCTCTAGCAATGTTTTTTGTACTGTTTATGCTATGTATTAGGGCTCCTAGTGTTGTCCCTGTTTTTTCTTCCATGATTTTTATCATTTTAGATTTCATATTTAGGTCCTTGATCCATTTTCAGTTAGTTTTTGTGCATGGTGTGAGGTATGGATCTTGTTTCATTTTTTTGTGGAGGGATATCCAGTTATGCCAGCACCATTTGTTAAAGAGGCTATCTTTCCCCCATTTAACTGACTTTGAGCCTTTATCAAATATCAGCTAATAAGTGAATGGATTTATGTCTGATTTCTCAATTCTCTTCCATTGGTCTATGTGTCTGCTGCTGTACCGGTACCAGGCTGTTTTCACTACTATGGTGGTATAATAAGTTCTAAAATTAGGTAACGTGATGCCTCCCACTTTGTTCTTCTTTTTCAGTAATGCTTTATTTATCTGGGGCCTCTTTCCCTTCCATATGAAGTTGGTGATTTGTTTCTCCATCACATTAAAAAATGCCCTTGGAATTTGGATTGGAATTGCAGCATATCTATAGATCGCTTTCAGTAGAAGAGATATTTTTACAATGTTCAGTGTTCCTGTCTGTGATCAAGGTATGCTTGTCCACTTACATAAGTCTCTTTTGGTTTCTTGTAGTAGTGTCTTGTAGTTTTCTTTGTATAGGTCTTTTATGTCTCTGGTTACAATTATTCCTAGTATTTTATCTTCTTGGGGGCTATCGTAAATGGCATGGATTTGGTGATTTCCTCTTTGATGTTCTTTTTGTTGGTGTAGAGGAATCCAACTGATTTTTGTAGGTTTATCTTGTATCCTAATACTCTGCTGAACTCTTCTATTAGTTTCAGTAGTTTTCTTGAGGATTCTTTAGGGTTTTCTCTGTATAAGATCATGTCATCTGCAAATAGAGATACTTTTACTTCTTGTTTACCAATCTGGATGCCCTTTATTTCTTTATCTGATGTAATTGCTCTGGAGAGGACCTCCAGCACACTGTTGAACAAGAGTCGTGATAAAGGGCATCCCTGTCTGGTTCCCGATCTCAAGGGAATGCTTTCAGACTCTCTCCATTAAGGGTGATGTTGGCTGTTGGCTTTATATAAATGCCCTTTATTGTGTTGAGGAATTTTCCTTCTATTCCTATTTTCTGAGAGTTTTTATCATGAATGGGTGTTGGACTTTGTCAAATGCCTTTTCTGCATCAATTGATAAGATCATGTGGTTCTTGTCCTTTGTTTTACCTATATGGTGGATTACTTTGATTGTTCTTCTAATGTTGAACCATCCCTGCATAAAAATACCTAGTATGAATCCCACGTGGTCATGGTGAATTAGTTTTTTGATATGTTATTGAATTCTATTGTGTAGAATTTTGTTGAGGATTTTTGCATCTAAGTTCGTGAGGAATATAGGTCTGTAATATTTTTGTGTGTGTGGTGTCTTTACCTGGTTTTGGTATCAGGGATATGCTGGCTTCATAGAATGAGTTTGGGAGTATTCCATCTTTTTCAATGCTCTAAAATACCTTCACTAGTAGTAGTGTTAACTCTTCCCTGAAAGTTTGGTAGAACTCACCAGGGAAGCTGTCAGGGCCAAGGCTTTTTTGTTGTTGTTGTTGGGAGATTTTTATTTTTTTTTAATTACCTTTTTCAACCTCTCCTTCTGTTATGGGTTTATTTAATTGTTCTACCTCTGTTTCTGTTAGTTTAGGTAGGCAATGTGTTTCTAGAAATTTATCCATTTCTTCTAGGTTGTCAAAGCTGTTAGAGTATGATTTTTCATACTAAACTGATATGATTCTTTTAATTTCAGTTGGGTCTGTTGTGATGTTGGATTTGCTTCTTCTCCTGTTTTTCTTTTGTCCATTTGGCCAATGTTTTAGCAATTTTGTTAATTTTTTCAAAGAACCAGCTTTTGGTCTTGTTAACTCTGTCAATTTTTTTTTCTGATCTCTATTTCATTTAATTCTGCTCTACTTTTTATTATTTAATTTCTTCTGATGCCTGAGGGTTTCTTTTGTTGCTCTCTTTGTATTTGTTCAAGTTGTAGGGATAATTCTTTGATTTTGGCCCTTTCTTCTTTTTGGATGTGTGCATGTATTGCTATAAATTGACCTCTGAGCACTGCTTTACCTGTGTCTCAAAGGTTCTGGTAGGAAGTGTTTTCATTCTCATTGGATACTGTGAATTTCTTTATTCCATCCTTAATGTCTTCTATAACCCAGTCGTTTTTGAGCAAGGTATTGCTCAGTTTCTGAGTGTTTCTTTTCCATGTTTTTTTTGTTTTGTTTTTGATATCTACTTTTATAGCTTCATGGTGAGAGAAGATGCTTTGCAATATTTTGATGTATTGGATTCTGTTAAGGTGTGCTTTATGGCCTAATATGTGGTCTCTCCCAGAGAATGTTCCATATGCATGGGAAAAGAAAGTATACTTGACTCCTGTTGGGTGGAGTGTTCTGTATATGTATGTGAAATCAAGTTGGTTGATTGTGGCATTTAGATCTTCAGTGTCTTTACTGAGCTTCTTTCTGAATGTTCTGTTCTTCACCAAAGTGGTATGTTGCAGTCACCTAATATTTTTTTGGAGCTGTCTATCTCACTTTACAATGCTGTTAGAGTTTGTTTTATGTATCTTGAAACCCTGTCATTGGGTGTGTAAATATTTAATATGGTGATATCCTCCTGGTATATTGTCTGTTTAATCATTATATAGTGTCCTTCCTTATCCTTTTTGGTGAATTTAACTTTAAATTCTATTTTGTCAGAAATTAATATTGCCACTCTTCCTCTTTTTTGATTGTTGTTTGCTTGATATATATTTTTTCCATCCTTTGAGTTTCAGTTTGTTTGTGTCTTTAAGGAGTGTCTCTTGTAGGCAGTATGCAGATGGATCGTGTTTTTTAATCCATTCTTTCACTCTCTGTCTCTATTCGTGCATTTAGTCCATTTACATTCAGCATAATTATGGTAGTTATGAGTTTTGTGCTGTCATTTTCATATCTTTTTTTGTATGTTGTCGAGTTTCTTTTTTCTGCTTAATTTTTTGTACTGAGTAGTTTTCCTTTGTATATTGTCTTTTCCTCTTATTCATTGTTGATTTTTTTTTTCTGAGTTATGTTTTTCTTGTATTTTATTTCGATGTGTAGCATTGTTAGTCTCCTTTTTGGTTACCTTAATATTTGCCATTATTTTTCTAAGCTTAAACCAAACTTTTATTTCTTTCTATCCCCTTGACTATCTCTCTGTATGAAAGATCTATGACTACATTTTTCAGTCCCTCTTTATTATTTTAGTATTGTCATCGTTTACATAATAACATCACTGTTTCCCTGTTCTGAGCATTTTTTTATCTTGATTTCTTTTTGTAATTTCCCTACCTGGGTTGATATCTGGTTGCTCTGCCATGCATTCTAGTCTTGTGTTGATATCTGATATTGTTGATTTTCTAACCAGAAAACCCTCTTTAGTATTTCTTGTAGGTTTTTTTTTTTTTTTTTTTTTTTTTTTTTTTACAAATTCCCTAATCTTCTGTTTATCTGGAAATGTCCTAATTTCACCTTCATATTTGAGAGACAGTTTTGCTGTGTATATGATTCTTGGCTGGCAATTCTTTTCCTTCATCACTTTATATAAGTCATCCCATTGCCTTCTTCCCTGCATGGTTTCTCTCAAGTAGGCTGAGCTTATTCTTGTTGAGTCTCCTTTGTAGGTGACTTTTCATTTATTCCTACCCGCTCTTAAAATTCTCTCTTTGTCTTTGGTTTTGGCAAGTTTGTTTATAATATGTCTGGGTGACTTTCTTTTGAGATCTACCTTATGTGGGGTTCAATGAGCATTTTGGATAGATATCTGCTGCTCATCTTTCATGGTATCAAGGAAGTTTTCTGCCAACAAATCTTCAGCAATTCTCTCTGTTTTTTCTGTTATCCCTCCCTAATCTGATACTTCAATCATAGGTTATTTCTCTTGATAGATTCCCACATGATTCTTAGGATCTCTTCATGTTTTTTAAAAATAATTTTATCTGATTTTTCTTCAAATATATTGGTGCCACGTTATTTATCTTCAATCTCATCAATTCTGCTTTCCATTTCCTCAATACCATTCCTCTGTCTACTGAGTTGTCTAATTCTGTAATTTTATTGTTAATCTTCTAAATTCCTGATTGCTTTCTTTCTATGGATTGTTGCAGCCTATTAAATTTTTCTTTATGTTCTTGAGTAACCTTTTTAATTTCTTCAGCTACTTTATCTGTGTGTTCTTTGGCTTGTTCTGCATTTTCCCTGATCTCCCTGATCTCTTGAAAGTTCTGTATATTAACCTTTTGTATTCTACATCTGGTAATTCCAGGAAAACACCTTCATCTGGACGATTCCTTGATTCTTTGTATTGAGAGATTGTTGAAGTGATCATGGTCTGCTTCTTCATGTGATTTGATATTGACTGCTGTCTCTGAGCCATCTATAAGTTATTTTATTTTATTTTTTACTTTTGCCTACTGTATCCTAGCTTTTTGCTTTGTTTTGTTTTGATATGCCCAAATAGGCTGCTTGAGTGAGCTCGCTTGATCATTTGCAACTTTCAAGATTTAACATCCTGTCACCAGATGGCTAGAGCTGTTACCAGGTATATGAGCCTAGGAGTCCATTCACTTTTCTTGTATAATTCAGCTCAGGTGTCTAGGTAGCTGGTCATCAATTGTAGGTCATCAAGTCCTATAGTCTAGATGGGGAGGGGTTATTGTTGTAGACACAGGTATCTGGTTGCAGCAGGGGGTCACACTCTGAACAAAGGCAGGGGGCTGACAACCATCTCCCAAGTGTCTGTGAGAAAAGTGCACCCCTGTTTTCTATAGTGCACAGGTAGGTGGGTTCTGCAGTCAGACCACAGGCACCCTATGCTTTTGTTTGTAAGGACTGGGAGGCACCTGTTATCCTTGGACCCCTGTTGTGGGTGTCTAGATGATGTGGGCGGAGCCACCAGTTCTCAGGCCCCCAGTGTAGGGAGGTAAGGACCCTGTTTAATAGGCAGAGCAGTGTCAAACATCAAAAACGCACCTCTCCACCGCAAGGTGACACAGTTGAAGTTGGATACCCAGCACATACACCATTGCAGTAACAAGGGCCTAATCTCCCGGGATGGGCCTACACAGGTCCATGCAGGGGTGAAAGGTATTTAAAGTCCGTGGACCATTTGTGCCTGGAAAGGAGCTTCTTCTGTCCTGAGCTTCCCAGCTTAGTGGAGCTGGCAGATTATCTTTTCCCCCAATTGTTAATTTATTCCTTCTCCAAGGCCAGGAGAATGGCTCAGGCTGCACAGCAACACCTATCTCAGGTGCAGGGAAATCTACAGCTACTGAAGCTGTCTTGGGGGCTGAGCGCACAGTAAAACGAATGCAAGGACTTAGCTTTTGCCAACAGCACTGCTCTTCTCTGGTTCCGGAGTTGTGAGTAGACTGTGAGACTTGCTGTCTCCCCCTGAGGAAACTGCATCCTGAATGCTACTGCCAGCCCTGCCACTGTCCCTCCAGGGGACTGTGTCCAAGGGGTGCCATTTCTCACCAAGTCAGGTCCGGCAACTGCTCGCCACTTCTGAACCGTGCCACTCAGTCTGATTCCCTAACTTTGCCTTTGATGTTCAGGGCCCTTATCTTGTCATGTATAAAATTGTTCCACTTGTTTTTTCAGGTCTTTTTTTTTTTTTTTTGGTTTTTGTTGTAAGAGGGATCACTGGAAGTGTCTGACTACTGTGCAATCTTGACTCCACCTCTCTCTATCTTCTTTTGATGCTTTCTGCGTCATTTAATATTTTCCCTGTAGAATCCTTCAATATTGCAACACAAGGCTTGAATTTTTTCTTCAGTTCTTTCAGTTTGAGAAATGCCGAGCATGTGCTTCCCTTTTGATTTTCTAACTCCTGGTCTTTGCACATTTCATGATAATATTTTACTTTGTCTTCTTGAGGTGCCCTTTGAAATTTTCTGTTCATCTCTTTTACTTCATCATTTTCTTTTTGCTTTAGCTACTCTACATTCAAGAGCAAATTTCAGAGTCTTTTCTGACATCCATTTTGGTCTTCTTTTTTTCTTTCCTGTCTTTTTAATGACCTCTTACTTTCTTTTTTTTCTGACAGATATACATATATATTTTATTTTATATCTTTATTGTCATACTTTAGATGAAGGTTTACAGAACAAACTAGGTTCCCATTAAACAATTAGTACACATATTGTTTCGTGACACTAATTACCAACCCCACAATATGTCAACACTCTCCCCTTCTTGACCCTGGGTTCCCTATGACCAGCTTTTCTGTCCACTCCTGCCTTCTAGCCCTTGCCCCTGGGCTGGTGTGCCCCTTTAGTTTTGCTTTATGGGTCTGTCTAATCTTTGTGTGAAGGGTGAACCTCAGGAGTGACTTCATTACTGAGCTAAAAGTGTGTCCGGGGGACATACTCAGCATTTCTCCAGTCTCTGTCAGGCGAGTAATCTGGTCTTTTTTGTGAGTTAGAATTTTGTTCTACATTTTTCTCCAGCTCTCAGACCCTCTATTGTGATCCCTGTCAGAGCAATGACCTCTTACTTTCTTCAAGTATGATGTCCTTGATGTCATTCCACAACTCATCTGGCCTTCAATCATTAGCCTTCAATTCATCAAATCTATTCTTGAGATAGTCTCTAAATTCAGGTGAGATATAATCAAGGTTGTACTTTGGCTCTCGTAGACTTGCATATGAGAAATTGATGGTCTGTTCCACAGTCAGCCCCTGGTCTTGTTCTGACCGATGATATTGAGCTTTTCCATTGTCTCTTTCCACAGATGTAGACATTTGATTCCTGTATATTCCATCTGGTGAAGCCCACGTGTGTACTCACCATTTAAGTTGTTGAAAAAAGGTATTCGCAATGAAGAAGTCATTGGTCTTGCAAAATTCTATCATGCTGTCTCCAAAGCCAGATTTTCCAACTACTGTTCCTTCTTCTTTGTTTCCAACTTTCACATTGCAATCATCAGTAATTATCAATGCATCTTGATTGCACGTCTGATCAATTTCAGACTGCAGAAGTTGGTAAAAATCTTCAGTTTCTTCATCTTTGGCATTAGCAGTTGGTGCATAAATTTGAATAATAGTCATATTAACTGCTTGTCATAGATTCAAATGTGTCCCTAAAAAATATCTGTCAACTTGGGTAGGCCATGATTCCCGGTATTGTATGATTGTCTACCATTTAGTCATCTAATGTGATTTCCCTATGTGGTGTAAATCCTATCACAATGATGTGATGAGATGGATTAGTCGTAGTTATGTTGATGAGATCTATAAGATTAGATAGTGTCCTAAGCTAATACCTTTTGAGGTATAAAAGAGATAAGCAAGCAGAGAGATATGAGGACCTCATAACACCAAGAAAGCATCCCCAGTAGCAGAGCATGTCCTTTGGACCCAGGGTCCCTGCACCTGAGAAGCCCCTTGACCAGGAGAAGATTGATGATGGAGACCTTCCCACAGAGCTGACAGAGAAAGTTGCCTCTGGAGCTGACACCCTGAATTTTGAATTCTAGCCTACTAGACTGTGAGAAAATAAATTTCTCTTTGTTAAAGCCACCCATTTGTGGTATTTCTGTTATAGCATCACTATATGACTAAGACACTGGTCTTCCTTGTAGGCATATGGATATTATCCTATCACTGACAGCACTGTACTTCAGGATAGATCTTGAAATGTTCTTTTTGATGATGAACTCTGTTCGATTTGGCACAGTCGTCCATAAAAAAAAAAAGTCCATATGATTGTCCAATTCAAAATGGTGAATATCAGTCCATTTCAGCTCACTAATGCCTAAGATATTGATGTTTATGTGTTCCATTTCATTTTTTAATGATTTCTAATTTTCCTAGATTCATACTTCATACATTCTATGTTTCTAGTATTAATGGGTGTTTGCAGCCGTTTCTTCTCCTTTTGTGTCATGCCACGTCAGCAAATGCAGGTCTCGAAAGCTTGATTCCATGCATGTCATTGAGGTCAACTCTACTTTGAGGAGTGTGTGCGGTTTTGTTCTTCTGTAACTTGTATCTTTTAAAATAAATCTTATAAAGCTTTTGTTTAATTAAATGGTTTTGAAAATTCATCTAAAATCATTGCTAAGCTTTCTGTTACAATTCATCAATTGCGTTTAATTTCTATTAGGTTTTCTGCTTAGACTATTGTGTAACCTTCAATAATAATTTTTATATCAATTCACAACCATTATAATTTCTTTTTCTTTTTGGGGGGGGTGTTTAAATCTCAAATATAATTATGAATAGAAGCATTAATAGCAGATATTATTTTCTCGTTTCTTCTGTTAAATAAAGGTTTGAACTTAAAACTGTTGGATGATCTGTTTCATCTAAAAAACTCCACCTTTTTTTTTTTAAGAAATAAACTATTAGTCTTATTTTGTTTATTTATTTTATATATATATCTATATACATCTTTCTTTACTCTCTAGTTCTTTTTAAGATTTTTTATTGTATTCATGTACTGAAGTTTCACTACGTTATATCTTGATTCAGATTTATTTTTACTTTGCCCTCTTGGGATATCTTTGTCTTCCCTAATCTAAGGATTGATATGTTTCATTGTTTTTAGTCACTAGTTCCCCAAATGTTTTTTCCTATATTTTTGAAGGGATAGAATTCCTCCACGTTTTGTGAATATATGTACGTCATATTTACAATCACGTTTTCAAAATGATTTTGCCCACGAGGTAGCTAATATTTTCCTAAATTAAAGAAGTGGGAAAAACAGCACAATACAGAAATAATGAATGCCACATCAGATCAGTTATTTGATGCCATGTCTTATGACTGCCAATGGAACATATTGTTTTTTATCCATGTCTCCCTATTTATGTGCTAGTATCCTGTCCTGTGAACTCATTTCAAGGGCTGTGTGCCTGCCCCGGAAGCAGCTTTAAGCATTTTCCCCAGGTCTAAATAGAAGAGGATGTTTTTTCTTCTGTAAAAAGAAATCCAAATAGGGTTTTTTTTTTGTCCCTTTTATTTTTATTTTATCCATTGAAAGAGAAATAAATATTTATTTGTAGTCTATTTACAAAACTTTTTCACCTGTCTTTATTTTTAATTTTCCCCCACAATTTTGTGATATGGGTATTAGCATTTATTACATTATACACAAAAAGAAAGGAAAAGAAGAAAAAATTCTGATGATAATTTCAGAGAAGAAACAAAAGTGGGAGAAACAAGCCTTAAATCTGGACCATGACCATACATGGAAGGTAAAACTTTTATTCACCACCTTCGCTGGGTGACACCTAAAATATTTCAGAATTTGTGTCAGGATTAAATTGTAGTTTATACTTCACACAACCTCTTAAGGTTGATATCACCACTGACATTTTATAGATGATAAAATTGATATCAGGAGATTTTAAGTAGTTTTCCCTAAATGTCCAGCTTAATTATATATGTATATAAAACCTTTTAAAATACATACCCTGTAAACCAAACCCATTGCCGTAGAGTTGATTCCAACTCACAGCTACCCGATATTATCTCTCAACTATTTGGAACTGGTGAATCTAAAGGATGGTACACTTTTTAATGACATAGAACAGAAAGAGAGAGAGAAAGGAAAGAAGTAAAGGAAGGGAGGGAGGGAGGAAGAGAAAGAGAGAGGGAGGAAGGGCGGAAGGAAGGTAGGAAGAAAGAAAAGAAAGTTATTAAAATAGAAATTCTCTGTATAGTAGAGGATCAACAATATATATAAAAGAATTTTTATTCCCAGATGAAATTGTTTTAGTGTTAAAAATTTATTCATTTTAGCAAATTCTTGTGTTTATATTTCGTCATATGTCCTGGCTCTAACATATTCTCATTCAACAGTGAGTTATTCTAAAAGAAATGAATGATAGAAGAAGACATATACACTATCACAGAAAAATGGCTTCTCAGAGCCTCCTAATGAACTCCAATTAAAGTATTGCTTCCAATTCAAAAGTATCTGTTCTTAGGAGATTTTGCTTACAAAGAAACACCCATGTTGTCTCCTTAGTAAGTCAGGGTGTACATATTATGTAAAGGAATATCCTCCAATGGCTTCCAAGTTTGAAATAAATTACATATCATCATGACATGTATTGCCTTGCATTGTTGTTGTTGTTAGTTCCCTCAAGTCAGTTCCAAGTCATAGTGGCACTATGTACAACAGAATGAAACACTGCCAGGTCCTGTGTCTTCTTAGGTCTTCCTTACTCATTGTCCAGTTTTCACGTGCATATGAGGCAATTGAAAACACCGTGGCTTGGATCAGGGACACTTTAGTCTTCAAGGTGACATCTTTGCTTTTTAATACTTTAAAAATTTCTTTTGCAGCAGATTTTCCCAATGCAATGCATCATTTAATTTCTTGACTGATGTTTCCATGGGTGTTGATTGTGGATCCAAGTAAAATGAAATCCTTGACAATTTCAATCTTTTCTCCATTTGTCATGATGTTGCTTATTGCTCCACTGATGAGAATTTTTGTTTTCTTTATGTTGAGGTGTAATTCATACCTAAGTCTTTACAATCTTTGGTCTTTCTCAGAAGTGCTTCAAGTCCTCTTCACGTTCAGCAAGCAAGGCTGTGCCATCCGCATATCATAGGATGTTAATGAGTCTTCTTCCAATCATGATGCTCTGTTCTTCATATAGTTCAGTTTGTTGGACTATGTGGACTGCATACAGATTGAATAATTATAGTGAAAGGATGATGCACACCTTTCCTGACTTTAAACCATGAAGTAGCCCATTGTTCTGTTTGAATGACTGCCTCTTGATCTATGCAGAGGTTCCCCATGAGCACAATTAAGTGTTCTGGAATTCCCGTTTTTTGTGATGTTATCCATAATTTGTTATGATTCACAGAGTCAAATTCCTTTGCATAGTCAATAGAACACAGGTAAACATCTTTCTGATATTCTCTGCTTTCAGCCAGGATCCATCTGACATCAACAATGACATACCTATTCCCACATCCTCTCGAATCCAGCTTGAATTTCTGACAGTTTCTGTCAATGCACTGCTGCAGCCACTGTTGAATGATCTTCAGCAAAAATTCGCTTGCATGTGATATTGATGATAATTTCTACATTTGGTTGTTTTGGAATAGGCATATGTATGGATCTCTTCCAGTCAGTTGGCCAGGTAGCTGTATTCCAAATTTCTTGGCATAGACAAATGAGCACTCCCAGTATTGCATTTGTTTGTTGAAACATCTCAATTAATATTCCATCAATTCCTGTAGCCTTGTTTTTCTCTAATGCCTTCAGTACTGCTTGGACCTCTTCCTTCAATACCATTGCTTCCTGATCATATGCTGCCTCCCGAAATGGTTGAACATCTACCAATTCTTTTTGGTGTAGTGACTCAGTGTATTCCTTCCATCTTCTTTTGCTACATTCTGAGTTGTTCAATATTTTCTCTGTAGAATCCTTCACTATTGCAACTTGAGGCTTGAATTTTTTCTTTGGCTCTTTCAGCTTGAGAAATGCTGAGGGTATTCTTCCCTTTCGATTTCTAACTCCAGATCTTTGTATATGTCATTATAATACTTTGCTTTGTCTTCCATAGCTGCTCTTTGAAATCTTCTGTTTAACTCTTTTACTTCATCATTTCTTCTGTTCTTTTTAGCTACTAGATGTTCAAGAGCACATTTCAGAGTCATAAATCTTATGACATCCATTTTGATCTTTTCTTTCTTCCCCTTTTAATGACCTCTTGTTTTCTTTGTATGTCTGATGTCCTTGATGTCACTCCACTACTCATCTGGTCTTTGGTCATTAGTGTTCAACATGTCAAATCTATTCTTGAGATGGTCTCTAAATTCAGGTGGGATATACTCAAGGTCATACTTTGGCTCTCATACACTTGTTCTGATTTTCTTCGGCTTCAAGTGGAACTTGCATATGTGTAGTTGACTGTTCTGTAGTTGGTCCCGGCCATGTTCTGACTGATGGTATTGAGCTTTTCCATCATCTCTGTCCACACAGGTAGTCAGTTTGATTCCTGTATATTCCATCCGGTGAGGCCCACACTTATAAAAAAAAAAAAAAAATACTTGCTGTTTATGTTGTGGAAAAAGTTATTTGCAGTGAAGAAGTCGTTTGTCTTGCAAAATTCTATCATGTGATCTCTGGTATCATTTCTATCACCAAGGCCATATTTTCAACTACTGATCCTTCTTTGTTTCCAATTTCTCATTCCAGTAACCAGTAGTTATCAATGCATCCTGATTGCACATTCCATTAATTTCAGACTGTAGAAGTTGGTAAAAATCTTCAATTTCTTCATCTTTGTCCTTAGTGGTTGGTGTGTAAATTTGAATAGATTGTATTAACTGGTATTCCTTGTAGGCGTATGGATATTATGCTATCACTGGCAGTGTTGTACTTCTGGATAGATCTTGAAATGCTCTTTTCAGTGATTAGTGCACAGCTATATTCATTGCAGCACTGTTTACAAATGCAAAAAGATGGAAACAACCAAGATGCCCATCAACAGATGAGTGGACAAACAGATTATGGTATATTCACATAATGGAATATTACACAGTGATAAAGAACAACGATGAATCCATGAAACATCTCATAACATGGAGGAATCTGGAAGGCTTTATACTGAGGGAAATTAGTCACAGAAGGACAAATATTGTATGAGACCATTTTTATAAGAACTCAAGAAAAGATTTAAACACAGTAGAAAACACTCTTCGATGGTTGCCAGTGTGGGAAGGGATGGAGAGGGTTTTCACTAATTAGATAGTAGATAGAATTATTCTAGGTGAAAGGAGGGACAACACACAATGCAGGAGAAGTCAGCACAACAGGACTTATCCAAAAGCTAAGAAGTTTCCAGGATACAACCAAACATTTTGAGGGACAGAGTAGCAGGGGCGGAGGTCTGGGGACCATGGTTTCAGGGGACATCTAGGTCAATTGGCATAACAAAGCATATTAAGAAAACGTTGTGCATCTCACTTTGTTGAGTGGCGTCTGGGGTCTTAAAAACTAGCAAACTGCCATGTGAGATGCATCAATTGCTCTCAACGCATCTGGAGCAAAGGAGAATGAAAAACACCAAACACACAAGGAAAATATTATCCCAAGAGAAAGAAAGGGCTACATAAAGCAGAGATTCCATCAGCCTGAGACCAGAAGAACCAGATGGTGCCTGGCTACCACCAATAACTGCACTGAAACGGAACATGGCAGAGAATCCCTGATGAAGCAGGAGAAAAGTGGGATGCAGACCTCAAATTCCAGTAAAAAGACCAGACATAATGGTCTGACTGAGATGGAGGTACCCCAGAGGTCATGACCCCCAGACTGTCTGTCAGCCAAAACTAAAACCCATTCTTGAAACCAACTCTTCAGACAAAGATTAGACTATAGGACCTAAAATGATACTGGTGAGGAGTGTGATTCTTAGCTTAAGTAGACACATGAAACTATATGGGCAGCTCCTACCTGGAGTCAAGGTGAGGAGGGAGAGGAGAACAGGAGCTGGTTGAATGGACACAGGGAACACAGGTGGAGAGAAGGAGTGTGCTGTCACATTGTAGTGAGAGCAGCTAGGGTCACATAATAATGTGTACATAAATTTTTGTATGAGAAACTGACTTGGATTGTAACTTTTCACTTAAAGCACAATAAAAAAAAGAAAAGAAAATCTAGTATAGACTCATAAACAACTTTTATGACCTTCGGGAGATGATGCTTTTCTTCTAAATTTATATCCTAAGATTTGCTAAAGCAGTGCATCTGCTCCCGTTGAGGAGCTGTATTTCTTCCTTGGGTGTTCTGTGCACAATAATGCCAAAGCAAACTTTCTCGAAGTCAGGTATCATTACCTGGATCTTCTGCTCAGAAATCCACGATGAATTATCATTGCCAATTACTAGCTACACAAAGTTATTTTAATTCACATATATATATATATCTTCAGTTTCTCTACTATGCATTCCTTTCTACCCACTCACCCAATTTCCAAAGTTCTAGTTAACCAGAACTTTTACTGGAGCGTCTATATGACATGGTCATTGTAGCTGCCGTGACTCTGCTCAAGCTTTCCGCAAAGAAGAAGTGCATTCTGTCACTCTGGTTCCCTGATGCCTGGCTGACACAAAGTATTGCACAGTGGCACCTTCTCTTACTCATTTCTCTTTTTTTGAATTTGTTTTTTTTTTTGTATTTAAAACTCAAGTTATATGATGATTAAGTAATAGAAATGTTATAAATTTAAAAAGAAAAAGTATAGAGAGTATAAAGAGATTAAGAATGAGAGCATGAGATGAGACAGTGAAAGATTTCAGGCCCTTCCCGCCTCCCTGTCACAGCTGGCAATCCCCAATAATCTTTGGTTTCTATATATTTGCTTATTTCATATAAGTAAGATCATATAGTAGTTGTTCTTTTGTGACTAACTTTCTTCAATCAACATGATGTTTTCAAAGCCTAGCAAGAATTTTCAAATTCCAACTATAGCTAACCTCAGTTTCTGCTATCATTCCCAGTTCTCCATCCTTTCTCCAACTAATGTACACCCTTTGTCTTTTCTGTTGCTGCCCCATTCTGCCTTTCAGTGGCTGAGCCCTGCTTTCTGCTCCCTCCTTGGTCTCTGTATCCCTCTAACACACTACTGGCAGGTTCCCTCTCTGGATTTTGTCTCTGGAGCTTTCCCTCCATCCAACACATACGACCTAGCTCTATCTCTTTCTGGATCCTGAAGTCTACAGTCCTTCCCACATATTCACAAACATACACAGACCTTTAGGTTGAGATAGGCAACCCACCCAGACACAACCAGTCAAGGTGGTTGTGTGCTGTCTATCTGAGGTTTCTGGCATCAGGTTCTCAGATACGGACATCTCTTTCTGCCTCACGCTGAAGGAGTTTCTCTAATAAGGACAAGGGCTTCTATTCTGAGAAAAGCAATTTTAATCCCCTACTGTAGCTTGGTTAAGAAGGGTACAAGAAAGAGGTATACATGTAAGAGTCTTAAGTAAATATACGCATTCTTCTCTTTAAGTATAACTTCTCCGTAAAACAGCCTTTCAGTAAAAGAGGTTGAAAGAGGTGAGCATTGCTCTCGTTTGAGTGCTTACACCCCAAATTTACTAAGAAAATCACCCTTATAGAAAACTTCTTTCAATGACGTCACACATTTATTATGAAGCTTCATGGGAATGAGGTCATTTCTAAGTTCCAAAGGAACAAATTCATTGGAATTCAATAAATGTGGAATTAAAGAAAAACAACTTCTTAAAAAATGAACTACCATAAACAGTGCCACTTTACAATGGAGACTTTGTCTTCCACAGCAGTGCCCCCAAAAGGTGGTGGGTCTCTGGGGAAGAAGAAAGAAAGCATGGGGTCTGCAGAGGTGGAGGCTGTGGTGATGGAGAGGCCTCCAGGGGTCCCTATGACCAAAGCTTTGGGCTCACAGGTGAGGATAAGGACCCTGAAAGCTCAACTAAATCTACTCTCTATTCTCAGAGGTGTCTATCCAAGAGGAAAATGCCCAAGAGTCAACAACATCCCAAACAAAAAGTCAAAGCTCCAGGCCCAGGAAGATTCCAAAACAATCCGAGAACCCTTCTCCTTTATCTTCCACCGAGCAGACCTCTCACTCCTCCAGCTACGGGGCTGCCCCAGGAAAGCCATGGGTCAGGTGCGCATATTTCACCCAGGTACCACAGTCAAGGGGGTGGCGGTCGCCTGGCAGACCAAAACCTCCTTTGCCCCCGTGGGAAAGATGCCCCAGGTCTTTGAGGCCATCGGCTCTGCCACCAGACTGGACAACACTGAGTCCCTGGTCAGCAACCTGGAGCCCTGGCAGGAGGGGCCCAAGACCTGTACCCAGGAGCCCACTGACCAAGGGGAGGACCATGGGGAGAGCCCCCGCGCAGCCACCCCAGAGTGGCTGGTGACCCGTGAGCACGGCTTCCGCTGCGTGGCCTGCTGTCACGTGTTCGAGTCCCGGGAGGCCCTGGTTGCGCACGCGGCGCGTGCTGTGAGCCAGGGCTTCAGCTGCCAGGTCTTCGTTGAAGAGCTGCTGGAGAGGCGGCTGCCAAGCTCAGTCCAGTGCAGGCCCCAACGCTGACACCAGCTGGCCAGGCATTGCCTGATGGCCGCCAAGAAGAGGGAGGTGAGGGAGAAGAGAGCGGTCTGCAGGTGCCTGGAGGAGCAGCTGGAGAAGCAGAGAGAAGAACTGAAGAGGCTGAGGCACCAGCTGGACAGGCTGCAGAGGCAGGCCAGGCCGCAGAAGGCGCAGCACCAAGGCCAGAGGGGGAAGCGCCTAAAGACCTGCTAGCACCCTGGGACTAGGAGGAGCAGGGCCTTTAGGATGGAAACCTGGGCCCTTCAGGAGAGACCTCCATTCAGGTTCGTTTAACCCAGCTTCCCTGGAAGATCCTACCCTCCTTCCCCTGTGACCACCACCCTTCCACCCCAAGGGCACAAAGAGCTCCAGCCCTAAGGGGGATCTGGATGGAAGAAGCCCCACATAGCTGACCGCAGACACCAGGTCCCCTCAGAGGCTCCACTGGCCCAGGAGAGGACAGGACGGGCCTCATCTTGATGGTGAGGTCTTGGGACCCTAAGGATGAGCACAGCATAAGTAGGGAAAGGGAAATGGGATTTCAGTGGGACTTGGGAGGCTAAGGGGGACCCTGGTGAGGTGTGATGGTGAAGGGGGTATCACTGAATTCTTTGGAGGAGAAGGAATCAGAGAAATTGCAGGGTGTCAGGAAACCTGCCCGCAGGTGAACAGTGAACATAAAGCCCTAAACCAAGGACTCTGGGTCCCTTCCCAGCAGCATACAGGCAGAGAAAGAGGTAGGGCTTGGCAGGAGGAGTGGAGGGCCCAGTGAAGGAAAATGAACTCACCCCAGCCATTTCTTCTGGTCTCCTAGGGTGAATTTGGGTTTATGATTGGGATGCATCCTTTTTGCCACATTAGGGGAATGTAACTGGGAGGTGGTGTAGAAAAATCCCCCTGGGTGTTAACCATTTCTGGGTAAGAGTTGATCCAGGGCTTGCAGGGTATTTCTTGTAGAGTATGTCCTCGGGTAAGGGGCAGAGCTTTGGAACTTCTTCTTCTCCTTTAAATAAAGCTGTACATTCTGGTTTTTGACACGTCAATAAATCTTGTTAATTTTTTTTTTTTTTCCTGTGGTCAAATCTGACCTGTCCCGAGGTCAAAGAACTGGAAGAAAAAGGCTGTCTGAGATGAAAGAAGCAAAAGAGAGGAGAGACTTCTGAACCTGGGGAGAACAGCGAGAACACATTTGACCAGAGGTATGGATGGAAGAGGCAAATTCAGGCCCAGACTCAACAGTGGACAAAAAAGACCAAGTCTCAGTCACAACATCAAATCCCAGGTGTGGGGAAGCCCTGGACATGACAGGGATGCATCCATCTCTCTGGGCGATGAGACCGCAGAGGGCAGAGGAAAAGGAGGGCAGGGCCTCTAGGACGGGCACCTCCATCCACAGGCTGTCCTGTGTGTATGCCTCAGAGTGACAGAGACAGCTCCTGTGAGGGAGAGGGTCACAGGCAGAGAAGAGCCAAGGTGTTCAGGCCAGGTAAATTCTGCAGTCTCCTAAGGATCCAAAACAAAAAATCAGAGATTCTCAGAGGTATCAGGGTGGGAGGGGTTGGCATTCCCAGGCTGGGGAGAGGCTGGCTGGGGAGGTGCTGCTTTCTGAAATCTTTTGATCAACGTCTTTCTTCTTAAAAGCTACCTTCCCAGTTGATGTCCTCTTTTATGCTCTAGGCTCAGACCTCAAAGGGCCTCGAATGCACAAAGGCGGGTTATACAGTGGGTCAAGGCAGGGAGGAGGTGGTACCAGCACATCCAGGAAAGAGAATTTTCTGGAGTGCCATGAGTTACCTAGTGAATCGCACATGGTGTCCAGCCTTCTACATTTAGCTGTAGACATGTGCTTGCAAACGTGTTTGGGGGTTAATTCTACTGAGTTCCCAAAATTATTTTTGGTCATTTCCAGTTATAGAGACCAGAAGAGCTCACTGGTTCCAAGAACAAGAAGAAATGCACTGGATCTGATTATTACTGTCTGTTGTGTGCTCTCCTTCCAGTGATTAAAATCTTTTGTCTGTCATTATAGAAAATTTTCACCTATTTAAAATATCTAATGAAACACATTAAAATATACATGTATCTATGATGTTTATCAACTTCCAAAGTTCTGAAATTGTTTTTTATTACATTTTCGAGATTACAGATTTGTATGACAAAAAAGTTATGTCAGGGTCCCACCCTCATATGTAATTTGCTCCCACTCCCACAAGGTATCCAATGTTAATAGACACATGTGTGTCCTTCCCTACATTTCTCTGCAGGGAAACATATACACAGTTATAGGTACACAAGTACATCTGCTGGAGTGTTTGCTTTTATGGAGACTTCGTCTCACTCTACCCACATTGCTCTCGCCCCTTCTTTCACTTGACATTCTACCTTGATTCTCTGTAAGTCATTAGATATGGCACTAACACTATATTTTGGGGTCTTTAACTTACATGAATAATTTAAATAGATGGTATCAACTCGGTACACTTTATCTGGACTTATACATGTTGTTGTTAAAAGCTATCAAGTCAGTTCTGACTCACAGTGACCCTAGGCACCACAGAACAAAACTCGGTCCGGTCATTGCAATCCTAATAATCGTTGCTATATTCGAGCACACTGTTGCAGCCACTGTATCAATCTCATTGAGGGTCTTCCTCTTTTTCCCTGGACCTCTGCTTTACTAAGCATGATGTCCTTTTCCAGGGACTGGTCCCTCTTGATAAGATGTCCAAAGCCATCCTTACTTCTAAGGAATATTCTGGCTTTCTCTGCTCAAGACAGATTTATTTGTCCATACATAATACTACTAATACAGAAGCATTATCATCCATGCTTTTTAAGTCCACTCTTCCTGCATGTTCTAATTCTCCTCCCCCTGTTCCTTCCCACAAGTGAATCCAAGGTAATTCAGGTTAACAATGTAGTAAGTAGTCTCTCCTATCCTTGCTTAAACAAGCACACACAGACATACATGTATCCTCATCTTCTCATTTATACACACACATAAACATCAACAGGTATTCAAGCATATTCAAACAATTGATATTGTTTAACCCAGATGTGCTCATTTTATATACACTTCTCTGCACCTTGATTGTTTCAGTAATACTTCCATAATACTTCATAGAGATTTCTCCCACTCAACTACTACAACTCTTTTTCATTCTAAGGACTCCCTGTTTTATTGAGGATGTAGCTTTACCATAAGTTCTCTATCATTCCACCATCAATGGACAAAGTTTGGTCATATTAATAATAACTATCCTTTCTATACTATAGGATTTGTTTCTGTGGAATAGACTCCACAGAGTGAGATTTCCAATTCAAAGGATGTTAAAAGTACACAGCCATGGCCATGTCTTTCCCCTAGAGGCTGCCATAATGCACCTTTCCAGCCACGTCTCAGGGTATCCTTCTCTCCACAGCCCAGCCAGCCGTAGGTGGCGCTGATTTTCCAATTGTGCCAGTTTCACTGGCAGTTTGATATTTTCTTAACTTGGACTATGTTTACTGGGCATGTGGATTTCCTCTGAATGAACTGTTTGAATTCACTGCTCATTGTTCAAGTGCTTAACTTTTATCCTTCTGTGTAAAATGGAAATTGTTATTAAGCCTTGTCATCTCCATTTCACATGATTTTCCAAATCTATCATTTGTGTATCACATTTTTGCAAGTTTGGCCCCCAGAACAATCACTTGAGTCAGCACCATTTATTAAATAAATATAATTTTCTTGAAATGCTACCTTTGTAAGTTATTGTGACTTCTTAACAGATTTTCTGTTTCATTGGTCTACTTGTCAGCTTCTATGCTATGTAATATCAATTTGTTCTGTTACCCGAAGAGATAGACACCTGTTACTATCCTGCTTTTTCATGTTTTACTTTGGTAAAACCGCCCTGGTTTTGCAGCGATTAAGTGCTCAACTGCTAATCCAAAGAAAGTTTGGCAGGTCGGACCCACCAGGTGGCTCCAAGGGAGAAAGACCTGGTGTTCTGCTCCCGTAATGATTACGACCTAGAAAACCCTATGGGGCAGTCAGATGGGATGGCTTTGAGTCCAAAATCGCCTCCAAGTCTCGTAACAACAGGAATATTCCTTGTTATCTATTCTTTGTTATCTACTGTACTATTTGTAGCATATGATCACTGTATACAGTTCAAAACAACTATCTTAATATTCCGGCTAGAAATGCATTCCACTTATATATTAGTTTTAGGGACCTCCATTTAATTGACAAGACGTTCCATTTGAAAATATGGCATATTTTTGCATATATTCAGGTTTCATTTTATGTACTTTAATACATTGTCTTCCCTCATAGAGGTCCTTTGCTGCTCTGGTTAAAACAATGTTTTGCTAAATATTTTACAGTTTTGGACACAGTGTGATACAGTCAAGTAGTAGGGGAAAGAGAAGGGTCTGCCCTTCCCACCCTTGCCAATTTTATACCCTTATTCTATACTGGAGAGAAACCATTGATTTTGATGCATTTGTCTTTTATGCAGGTATGTAATTATATCATCATTATTTTAAATATCTTTTAATACTTGTACTAGTTATTTAAATTTTCTAGTTCATTCCTTCCCCTAAAAACTATGTTGAGTAATACCAAAATTTTTGTCTACTTCCAAATTTATCAGAATGGGTTTAATATTTTTCCATTTATCTCACACCTGATAAGTTTGGGGATATTTTGTTATGCACCAATAGATAACTAATACTCTGAGCTACTGACCTTTATGGTAATCTACACACAACTTGTTTGTGACAGTTAAGTACTTCCACCTGGCCTCTGTTCAGCTGGGATACCATGATTTACATTGCTACTAGGCTGCCCAGCCTCCACTAAAACCTGAGCCTACAGAGAATTGTTCTTGTTAGCTGTCATCAGGTCATTTCTGACTCATGACAACCCCATGTGGGCATAGTAGAAGTGTTCAATAGGGTTTTCAAGGCTGTGATCCTTTAAAAGCAGATCGTCAGGACTGTCTTCTGAGGTGCCTTTGAGTAGGTTCAAACCACCAAACTTTCAGCTAGTATAGAACACTTAACTGTTTGCGGCGTCCAGGGACCCCCTGCAAAGGATACATATTGGTAAGCTCCAATTTCCTGGTGCTCCCCTCATCTCCGCATTCCTTATTCTTTTAATGAAATGGGTGTCCTTCAGGACCTCCAAGAAATGGTCTTATAGAAGACTAACTCAGACATGCCCACATATTGGAGGCTTTTATTCCCTCTTCCAAAACCTGACACAGTAGGTCTGGTATTTCAATTTCATAGAATGTGGGCCGCTGCCTTTTCCAAACTTCCAAAAGCAATCCCACAGCATATTAAACCCATTTCCAGAACCCTTGCTATGGCAATAAATCCTTGTCAACAAACAAAGTCTACATAAGAATTAGAGTGTTTCCTTGAATGGACAACATTTTACATGCCCCCATAAAGAAAATGCCTCAAGGGCAAAGTTTAAGAGTAAACCAAGGCATTTCCCATCACTCCTTACCTGAGAGGCTCTTTGTGAGGATTTCCTGACACACATGGCAAAGGATGTAGTAGACACTGCCTTCTTTTTTACCTCTTCCCTCCTTAACAAACAGAAACCTTTGCTAAGATGTCAGGTGTCAATTCCCAACTCCTCTTCTTATCCTGTATGTAAGTTCTGTAATGAGACGAGGACCCAGGCAGTATTTCCCATCTTTCAAAGTTTCGAGGTCCAGTGAAATCCTGTTACAAGTCACTAGATCAGCCCAGGAGCTGGAAGACTGAAATTCCTGGTCCTCTGACAAGTGGGAAGGGCAGGATGGGATTGGGCAGAGCCTCCTTGACCATCACTTGCCCCAAGAGGCTCTGGAGGCTGCTTCATGTTATAAGTCAAAGGCCCTTCCAGCCCAGTCGCATAAGAGCAGCGAAAGGCTTTTTCCATTGAAAGAAAAGATGGGCTCAGGAGCAGCAGGTTTGAGGCCATTCAGCTTCGGTCAGCTTTGCGGCTTCAGGACATCCTGGCCGCTGGTCACCTTCACAGCTGGGCCTTTATACCTTTTCACCTCTCTCTCCCTCCCATTTTTCTCCCAGTACCATGGGCTGTGGCTTCTGCTAGTTTCAATGATTTCAGTGTTTCAGTAGCTCCTCGCCCCACTCAGAGGAGGCAGGTTTGCAGGGTGTGAAGGACAAACCCATAGTGCTGCTTAGGTGTCCTTCAACAGAAACAGTCCTGAGGTGACAAGCTGTCCTGACTGATCCTGACACCAAGACAGAGAGAAACTCAGTGAAAGGGTCATTGGCTTCTGCAAGTGTCAGCACTCTCAGGGTCATGTCCTGGGGTCATGCCCAATTGCAGGAAAAATGAACTGGCTCTGAACCAGTACACAGGCCCCGGAAGCCTCAGGAGGATTCTGTCTTAGTCTAACTCAGCACTGGGGAAATCCTCATGGGGTGGGAGCAGTGATATTCCTGGGGTCTTTATTCAAAAATCTCAGAGCAGTTGATACAGTCTTGGGAGGTGGGAAAAGAGAAAGCTTGGGACCACAGGGTGGCAAAAGAAGGAGCCTCTTATCACTCACTCTCTCTGGGGTCTTGTTCAGGTTTTTTTGTTTTAATGCAGCTTGGGCTCCAGGCAGGCACTTATTGCTAAAGTTGTATTTCTCTGTTTTAATTTATGATATCTAAGTCAAATCTGGAGTCTTGAGCTCATTTTGATAATTCGTCTTTAGTCTGTGCAGACAAGAGTCCGCTCACAGCCATAATGAGAGCAGAGGAAATAAATTCCCTAGCCTAGACCAGGGCTGGCTCTCTTGCTCCTCAAACTAAGAGTACCACACTGGGGGAGCTCTCCTAGGGCAGCACAGGCGGTGAGTCCAGTCTGGGGCCCTGGGAGGGGGACAGAGGTGGGTGCCAGGCAGTGTGGCTTCTGTGGCTTCACCTTCTCCTCCGGGAAGTGCATCTCGAAGGCCTCCACATTCGGATCCTGACGCTAACCAGAAGTTCCCACCCTTCTGTGTCCACTGTCTGGACCCAAGTCCCCATATGCCTCCTCTGCCCTCCTATCCCATCATAAGCACTATGATAAGGCTTAGGTATATACCCTGGATCTCGCCCTCTATGGCCTTAGGCTTCCCCTAATTCTATTGGGACCTGCCAGCCTGCTGAGTCTGAGGTCCAGGTGGGGCTGGGTGGGCTGGGACTGTCACAAAAGGCTCCTGAAGCCAGCTCTTTCCTGCTCCCCGCCAGCTTGTGGTAGGGCTGCCCAGGACCCTGCACCTCTCCCGGATGCCCCTCTCTGAGCATCCCTGCTGCCCCCTCCCCTAGCTCTTGAGGCGCCTTCTCTTGATGCACAGGTGCAACTGGGCACCTCACCACACTGAACCCGAAGTCGGTTCTCAGCTAGATTATACACCTGAACCTGAAATGCACAACCTTAAAACCACTAGAACCAATAACTTGTTGTCATCTAATCCATTCCAACTCATAGGAACCATAAACGGCAGAGTAGAACTGCCCTATAGGGTTTCCAAGGAGCGCCCGGTGGACTTGAACTGCCAACCTTTTAGTTAGCAGCTGTAGCTTTTAACCACTACTCCACCAGGTTTCTTAAAACTGCTAGAGAGGTGTGAAATGAAAAAAGAAAAAAAAAGGAAAATAAAAAAAATTTAAGAAAAAGAACAATTACAGAATACGTAAAAGAAAAAATAACAAAACAAAAAAACAACTACAAGAAAATCACATAATATGAGACTGTAACCTCACATTATGGACTCAAGGAGGCTGGGTTGTATCTTTCTTTGCAAATAAGTCTTAGATAAGGGAATTGGTACCAGGAGTGGATACACACTCTCACTTCAGGAAAATGGAAAATCTGGGATTAATTGACCTGGATCAGGTGGAAAACAGTGATAACCACATTATTTAAAGATGAAATCCTAACAGCCTAAAACATGCAGTGGAAATTTTTCTAAGGAAAGTAGCATCAGAAGAGGCCTTTAATCACTACACAAAATGGGTCAGTAGTTCGAGATCTCCCTACAAAGATGGAATCAACTCGATGGCCAACTGGTTTTGGGTTTGGTAGATCACTTTTAGGCAGGTTCCAGCAAACATGCAAAAAACAGATCATTTCAACCTTGTACACAGTCAATAAAGAAGAGAAAGCTATGAGATGCTCCCCAACTTGTTCCCTAAGGCTACTTTAATATTGATACCAAATTAGAAAAGGAAGGTATAAGAAGAGTTACAGGACAAGCACACTAAGCAACTGAGATGCAAAAACCTACATAAAATGCTGGCAAAGAAATCCAGCAAAGTATAAAGCACGTAATATGCGAGCATCAAGGGGGGTTATTGTCAGCATACAAGCTTGAGTGAACGTTAAAGATTTAATAATTTAATTCACCACATGTGTAGGTTAAAGAAGAAAAGACATAGGTTCACCTCAAGAGACGGTGAAAAAGCAGTGATAAAATCCAACCACACTGAGACATAAGAACTCTGAGCAAACATGGAACAGAAAAGGAGTTCCCGAATGTGGAAAACTACAACTCGCATGATAATTCCTGGTGAAATGTGGGACATTCTCTTTAAAATTAATTAGAAATAAAATAAGGATGCTTTCTCTCATTATTTCTATTAAATATTTAACACTGGAGTACAAAAAGAAAAACATATAACTCTTATTATTCATAGATTATAGGAATGTCTCCACAGAAAAATTTAAGAACCATAGAAAATATTAGAATTAATATTAGTAAATCATAAATTTTTTTTTTATATAAATACAAAGTAAAAAATAAAGTGAACGTCTATGCAGCAGCATCAAGGCAACTCTGTCATAGCTCTCAGTGAAAGCAGAGGGCACTGACAGGGAAACAGCAGGATCCAGGTGGGCTAGACCAAGGAGGGGAGAGCACTATTTTACACTGGGCTGGATTTATAAGCACAGGTATGTGTGTTAGTTACCTAGTGCTGCCGTAAGAAAAAAAAAAATGACAGTTGGGTGGCTTTAAACAACAGAAATTTATTTTCTCACAGTTCAGGAGGCTACCTGTCTGAATTCAGGGCACAGCTCACGTCTACTTCAGCTTCTAAAAGCTTCCAGCCACCCTTTGTGTTCCTGGTCTTGTAGATGCATCTGCTCCGTTGTCTGTCTTCCTCTGCCACTGAGTGTGTCTGTGTCTATTCTGCTCTTTGTATAACTCAGAAGGGACTAGGTTTAGGACCCACCCTACACTGGTATGGCCTCGTCAATATAATTTTAAAATCCCCTATATCCAAATCAGGTCACATTTACTGGTACAGTGGTTAGGATTTCAACATACCTTTTGGGGTTACACAATTCAGTCCATAATAGTGCCCTCACCAGATACTCTGGACTGAGAATACTAGCATGAGCAGTTGAGAGTGGTTCTATTTTTTTTTCTGCATTAGTTGTTTGTAACTTGTCTCAATGGTCACTCATATGAACTTTGGAGCAACTTATTATGAAGACCCTGACCAACCTTTTGTACCCATGTCCATTGTGTGGAAAAACACACAGACTCCCATCACTGAAGCCTTGGGAAATCCATTGATAAGTGTGGGGAATGGAGTTGAGACCAGAATTGTTTCGTGGCCTTGATAACATCGCATAGCTGTTAGATACCCACATGGAAATATCAGGTAATAGTACTGACAGCTAACACTTACTGACTACATGCACTGGTGCCAGGATTCTTGTAAGGGCTTCTCCTTTCCTAAGATATTTGTTCTGCTTGATAGCCCTGTGAGGAATGTACCATTATAATGCACATTTTATACATGAAGAGGCCGATACAGAGATTTAAGCTGATATTTGAGTATAAGTCTGGACCCAGGAGGAGTTGAAATGGCTGGAGGTGTAAATCTCACGTCCTCAGCTACAGACCAATGGCTGTGGACACACTGAGGCATTCCAGACAGAGGGTGTCAATAGAGAGAGAGGACTAAACACCGAGCCCTAGGGCACCCTGACACCTACAAGCTGGCCAGGTGAACCACAGCCAACAAAGCTCTCTGAAGGTCAGTGTGGTTCCTGGAAGGTTGTCTGTCCTTTCTCTAGGCTGAATTTCCCACTGCCCCTCCCACCTGCACTGGCTTGTCCCCTTCCTAATGGCAGGGACAGTGTGTAACTTTCACCACTGCCCAAGATCCCAAGGTTACAATAACATTGGTATGGAAAGCAGAATGATGGAGTCAGGAAGCCTGGTGGTCACATGCAACCAGTTGGAAACAGAAAAGAGCAAATAAAGACGGGGAGAAGACCGTGAGCCAGAGGAGTGGGAGAAATGAACATTTCCTGAGTGCTAAGTAAGGCTGGGCGACTGCTAGTGGCATGTAGTTCCTCACTTAAACTTCAGAGGGACACAATGGGTGGAACAGACATTGCTATCCACTTTCATCATGCAAACGTTTTATTATCTTTGATTTTAACAGTAACTTCTTACAAAAACAAATGAGAAAATAGAAAAGAGTATAATAAAAGAATAAAAAAAGAAAACATCTCATCAATTCAGTACTATCATTTTGCCTCAGCAGCTACACATTTTTGTTGTTGATGTAAATATAACACACAACCTTTGCCAAGTGAACGAGTTATAAAGGTGTACACACTATTGACAGGAATTACATTAATAGGCTGTGCAACCCTACCCTTAATCAGTGTGATTTTTCCATAATTGTAAACAGAAACTCAGTTTCCATATGCAATAAAAAAAAACATGCAATAACACCCCTTTATTCCCTCCCTCCTGTCCCTGGGAACCCCTATAAACTTTCGTCTCTATACATTTGCCTGTTTTTGTAAAAGGCATGCTTTTTAATTTGAAAGTTCATGACAAGCTACAAGGGTGAATTCATGTGGAAGAGAAGTTATTTGCAATACATACATCCTACTACAAACTTGGTTCTAAAATATGCAAAGCATGATTCATAAAGAAAAAAAAGAATTCAATAGAAAGACAAGTAAATACTTGAACGCTCTCTAAAAGATTTCTGTATGGCCAACATACATATGGAAAGGGACTACATCAGTTATCAGAGGAATTCTAATAAAAGCTCACAATGTGATCCTAACCCTGCACACCAGAAATGGCTAAAATAAAAAAAAAAAATGGAAATACCAACTATTTGGTAGAACATGGAGCAACTGGAATTCTAATCTACTGCTAGTGAAAGTGCAATTTGGTACAACCACTTTAAAAATGCTTTGGCCATATCTACTAAAGCTGTGAACATCCGTATATCCTATGACCCAGCAATTCTACTTCTAGATACATACCCGATAGAAATGGGTACATATGTTCACCAAAACACATAAGTCTAACCATCTGCTAAGGAATGAACACCCTCCTTCTGAATGCCTAACTTTTGTTTTTAATTGTTCTTTAGATGAAGGTTTACAGAGCAAAGTAGCTTCTCATTAAACAGTTAGGACATATATTGTTTTATGACATTGGTTACCAACTCTAAGACATGTCAACACTCTCTCTTCTTGACCTTGGGTCCCCTATTACCAGCTTTCCTGTCCTCTCCTGCCTTCTAGTCCTTGTTCCTGGGCTGGTATGCCCCTGGAGTCTCATGTTGTTTTATGGGCCTGTCTAATCTTTGGTTAAGGGTGAACCTCAGGAGTGACTTCTTTATTGAGCTAAAAGGATGTCTGGGGGTCATATTCTCAGGGTTTCTCCAGTCTCTGTCAACCTAGAATTCTGGGGTTTTTTTTTTTTTTTGAATTAGGATTTTGTTCTATATTTTTCTCCAGTTCTGTCCTGAATGCCTCACTTAAAAAGCACTATTCTCGTCTGTTCTAAGGTGATGGCCATATATAATGATAAGCTTATAAAGAAAAGTCTAGAGCTTTCTGTGAAATGCGGCAGCAAATCTGTAGAGGCTCATGTTCTTATAGCTTCTGTTCCCTCTGGAGCTACTGCTTCTGTCTGTCCTTCTGCTGGGTGCACCACATGGAACCAGTTATAAAATTCAACCTCATCTTATAAATTCACAGGAGTCCTACTCACACAAAATTTTTATTGGCTATGAGAACAGGTGTGTAGAGGAGGTATAGAAGGGATTTCTATTGTAGCAAAGCAAAACCTTAAAATGAAATGGCTGGGAATGGCGGGCCTCCTTCTGTAAAAATGCTTTTCTACATGGAATATGGGAAAATGCAGTTAAGATATGGCTTATGCAAAAAGGCAAAAAGGAGTGCTTGCAGCAATTTGGTAATCATTTAGATCACCTGTAAAAATATTTTCATCCTTTTTCTCATAGCTTACAGGAAATGAAATTCCAAAAGGATCGCATATTTAAAAGTAAAATACGTCAACATACAAATTTCAGAAGAAACTATGAGAGATTTTGTTTTGCTTTTTGTTGGTAAAAGAGAAAGATTATCTAAAAATCCCAAAGCTGTGAAGGCTAAAACTGGTAAGATACAGATATAGATGTTTGGCATATGAAAAACTATATGAAGAAAGCAAAAATACAGGCAAAAATCTGAAAAAAAATTCGTAGGCTAAGGATTTGAATAGACATTTCTCCAAAGAAGATATAGAAACGGTCAATAATCACATGATAAGAAGCTCAACCTCATTAGTCATTAGGGAAATGAGAATCAAAACCAAAACGCACTATTATTTCAAAACCACTGAGATGGCTCAAATCAACAGGATGGACAACACAAGTGGTGAGGATGTGGAGAAACTGGAACCCTCATACATTGCTGGTGGACATGAAACATGATCCAATCGCTTTGGAAAACAGTTAGGTACTTGCTCAGAAAGGTAAACATAGAGTTAGCATGCAACATAGCAATCCCACTCCTAGGTATGCATCCAGGACAACTGAAGCACGTTCACATAATAACTTACAAAAGAATTTTCATAGTAGAATTATTTATAAATAGCCAAAATGTGGAGAGAATCCCAAAGTAATGAATTGATAAACTGTGGTATACTCGTAAAATGGAATATTACTCAGCCATTAAAAGGCATCAGGTACTAATACATGGCACTATATGGACAAACCTTGAGAACGTTATGCTAAGTGAAAGAAGCCAAACAGAAATGACTGCGTGGTACATGATTCCATTTACATGAAATATCGAGAACAGACAAACCAACACAGACAGAAAGTAGATTAGCAGTTGCTATGTCATGGAGGAAAGGAGTAATGAGATGACTACTAATATGTAGGGCGTTTATTTACAGGGTACTGAAAATATCCTGAAGCTAGACAGTGGTGATTGTTGCACAACTCTGTCCATATACTAGCAACCACACAATTGTGCACATTATAAAAGGCAATGTTATGGCCGGTGAATTATATCTCAATAGAAATATTTGTGATTCCCGAAAGACTAACATTTCAATGAAATATATACAACCCATAAATCAGTACGCGAAAAGAACCCATTTTACCCTATCTCTCTTCAGCCAAAGTGAAGGGGGTACATTCTATTAATACATCTTATTTTTTTATCTCTTCATGAACAAGTTCTGTTCTCATTATACATAACTAGTCTCCATTTCTAATCATACATAACTAGTCTCCATTTCCTTATGCCTGTTTTCACTATTGTAACTACATAAACAGCACTTCCATGGTTTTTATAAAAACTCACCCACTCATTCAATCAGACATATCATATTTGGAAGCTTCTTAGGTGCCAGGAACTAGGATACTCTGACCAACACAGTAGACAAGGTCCTGCCTGCATGGGCCTTCTATTTTTGTGGAGCACTCAGATGATAAACCAGCCAAACAGTATGTAATGTTACCTAACATCAGGAGGGAGGCGTATAATTTTGGAGGTGTCCCAAGCTGTGTCTCTCTCACAAAGAGTTCCCTCTTGCCTCTGAACCCAGTGGAAAGTAAACACTTTGAAGGAACTGTGAGGTCAGTAAGTGTGAAAAAAGACATTTCATTTCAGTTTCATTTGGTTGGTTTTACCTGCTACGCTGTCGACATTTTTTTAAACACTATCCTGCAGCTGACATCAACCACCCCCCAAAAAACAAAAACAAAACCCGATGCCATGCAGTCGATTCTGACTCACAGCGACCCTGTAGGACACAGTAGGGTCTCCAAGGAGTTCCTCGTCTTAGGACACAAATAATTCCTGCTTATGAGAATCTGAAAGTTGTTCACTGTGGATGTGTGAGGGACTCAGTAACACTTGCAGAGATTCCACGTGGCTGTGGTGCTCAAGTGTGAGCATCGGGGGGAATGGACCCCATGGCACTTTGCATCCTTCTGGAGATTATGACACAACAAACATTCCCTCTTCATTGTCCTGCATCTTGTAAGAGAACAGAGGGAATTGTTAGGCAGAACCATTTGAAAATGCATGGCAAGAAATTTTATTGAAACATTAAATTCAAAATAAAATCTTCCTACGTTTTTCAACCTTCCCTACCTCATTTCAAGAGGTAACTGGACTCACAGAGTTAAAGCCCTGAAACTTCGAGACTCTGAAGAGTCTGTTGGAAGAGTCTCAGCTCATTGCAGTAATCACACTGAGTGAACTGGAAACCAAGGGAAGAGTGGGAGTCAGACAGCAGAGACCTACACATTGGGAAGGGGTGAGGCCTGCTTCTTGATAATGCCCTGGGCTAGGTGGCAGCACCTCAAAGGGTAATGCAGGCACACAAGTAGACAAACCACGTTATGGTGTTCCCAGCCCTGCCAAGGTTCTCATGCTCCATCTGGGAATGGAAGCAGCAGAGACAATGCTTCTAGAGAGATCACCCACATAGGCTGAGGCGATGGGTGTGTTAAAGATCTCCAAACCTTGGTCCTTCTTTAGACCCCGGGGTACCTAGAAAATAAACCAACACCAAATATACCCCTGCAAAGAAGTAAGGTTAAAATTTTACCCCAATTTTGTAAGCCGAGAGCTCTGAGTTGGAATTCAGTTTATTTAAAGAAATATCAAGTTTTCTTGCACACATGAATTTGTGCTGATTCACTTACAATTCATATTATTCATTCATCCACGAAGTCAGCAAATATTTACACTATAACAGCTATATGTGAGACCCTATGGCAGTTGCTCTTGGTGATGAAATGACTCAGAGAATTTCCCTCAATGCCCGATGAGAGAAACAGCCAAGTTAACAGTTGTATCAGTCATGTATTGCTGTGTAACAAATGACCCCAAATTGTCGTGTCTTAAAAGAGCAACAATTTACCAGCTCACAATTTTTCAAGTTGTCAGTTTGGAGCTCTTCTGAACTGGGCCAGCCTCAGTGGCTCACAACACGGCTTCCTCATGTGTCTACAATTTGCTTCCAGGTAGCTGGGAGCCAGTTCATAACATCAAGTCAGTGAAACCGCTGGATCCTCCCTCCATTGGTCTTCCATCATCTAGCAGGCTGGCCTGAGGATGTTCCCATGAGTTCTAAGGGTTTAAGAGCAACAAAAGGGAAAGTCTCAATGTAAAGTCTTCCAACTCTCTCATTTTATCAGGTTTTCTACCATCCCAATGTCCAAAACAATAATGTCAGCCCCAACTAAGGGATGGAGAAAGACTCCTACTGCTAATGAAAGGTGCTCCAGAGTCTCATAGAAGGCATGGGCACAGAGAGAGGATAAATGTGTAGACATTTCTTACATCAACCACAAAAAGTAAATGCAATTGTGTTTTATGCTGTGGTAAAGGGTTTCGCAGGTACAATGGAGTAGGGAGCAAGAAATGAACAAATCTACCAGGAGGATATTTAGGGAAGTGATGTCTGAACCAAGTTGAGAATATGATTGGATAGTTAAGGTGTGACAAAAGGCCCGGGTCCAGGAAGCCCCATGTCTTCTCCAGAGAGAAGTCTGAGGAGACAGGCTGAAGCCACTGAGGCATTTGGCACATTTGTGACCAGATGCAGATCATCTTTTGTTCTACTGTTTTCCAACCACTCGTCCCTATTTATAGTTTGGAGTCATACAAGAGTAGACCCTAGCATTTCCCTGTTGAAAATTTATTTTCCTCTGAGAAGTCATCACCACCCCAATGTTCTTAATTGCTTCCTCAAATGCTGTCTCCATTTAGCAGCTCCTTTTCTAAATGGGCTCCAGAGTGAAAGCAGAGCCTGGAAGATGCACAGGTCATGGACTTTCCCCAAGTCAACTCCTAAACCTCCCATTCTGGTTGACCACAAATTCCTGAGTCTTAGCATTTTATGGTGAGCTCATAAGCCCAATCTGTTCCAATGGGGTCAGTTCTCTTAACCACCATGCTTCACCAGAGAGTAGGCCATAAGATGGGATGGGAGAGAAAATCTAGTCACGGGGAAGAGCCTGTGTGAAGCCTCAGAGGCTAAGGAGACCTGAGAGGTGTTCAGAGTGGACATCGTATGACCAGGGCTGGAGAGACATGATTCCAAGAGAGTCAAATGAGAAGTTTTGGACAAATCAACTCCTGGTCACACTGTAACGATTCCCTGTACTCTCTCTCTCTCCACCAAGGGATAGTAATGACATGGAGTGCAGAGAAAAGTTGCAATTCCTTTTTTATATCTAAGCCCCCTTTTCCCAGTCTGGGACTGGCAGTATTCAAGCTCCTACTTGAACTGTTTCATATTTTTCTTTTTGCTGTGTTTCTATTCAAAGTGGGCCCATGGAACTGAGCAATGTCAGGAATGATGTCACACAGGGTTATGGAAGCCATGCCGTTCATGCTGATCTCACCTACTCTTTTGGAGAGGGTGTCGATCTGAGATCCTGTGGGAGAGCACCTGGAACTACTCTATCACGGAAATTCTGGACTAAACCGGGGTCCCCAAGTCACCAAACGGTCATGCATCATGAAGAACTGGGAAAAGGGATAAAGATCCTTCAGAACATCATTATGATTGGACATCTTCACCCAGAGAGGATGAAACAGTGATATACAAGGAAGAGGCCTTTCTCTAAGACTTTAGATAAGGGTGAGAGGAAAAATTGTCCCAGATTGATGTGTGTTACGGAACAAAGGGTCTGGTTTCCACCAGAAAAGACAGCCATGATAGGACAAGATGAAGGAATTGGGAATGGATAAGGTCATAAGGAGGAGCGTCCTAAGAAAGCATTTCCTGTCATTTGGTGGGCAATTAACCAAATTCTTATATCAATAAGAAATGTAGGAGTAAATGAGGGATCAAGCTACAGAATTCATTGGGAGTTCGAGAGCTTTCCAGGCACTCTGTTGTTTAGGATCTGTACCTGGTGGAAAGGAAGAAAGCCAGTGGACAACTAGGGCAGAGAGTATAGGATGGGGGAAAGGGTGGTTAGAGAGAAGCGTACTTATTATATTTTCTAATGACATGATATTAATGTACTATGTGAAGAATTAAGAAAATATCTCAGGAGGTTCTGGCAGTGAGAAGTTGAAGGAGCCCAGAGCCCACATCATTGAGGGCAGAAGATGGCTTGCAGACTCCTCCCCTAGATTCAGGAACTCCCCTTCTCCTCCTATGTCTTCTCCCCACATCTCCCGAAGGGCCTAAAAAACCCTCACAGCAAAGAGAGCTATAAGATAGAATTTTTTTACATTCCTACTTTTCTGAACCTGAATTTTGTCTAGGATCTTTAATTTGCAACTCCTTTTTTCAGGGCAGTTTTGTTGCCCTCTCCACTACCATTATTTTTGCTACCCCCCACCACTACTGTAGTGCTGCCCTCCACTGGCCCTATTTCCTTTTGCTTCCTAGGTTTCTAACTGGCCTCTAAAACCCTCTTGAGAGATCCCCTGCTGCAACTTCTGTCACGGAGTTTGCACTCCACTCCCAAGATGCTTCCATCTCTTTCTTCCTTAACTCGCCAATCCTACCTTCATACTCAGAAAAATACAGACCCTTATGTTGACATATACAACCCACCCACACACACAGTTGATGTGGTTGTGTCTTGGCTACTGAGATTTGTACCATCGGACTCTCAAATATGGACATCTCTTTCTGCCTCACACTGAAAGAGTATTTCTCATAATGACACGGTGAGAGCTTTCTGTTCAGGGAAAGGCAATCTTAAAGGAGAAGCTTTAAATTATACATAAATATACAAATTTTCCTCTAAGTATAATTCTTTGAATAACAGGTCTTCCCTTAATGGCCACATAAACCAGGGACTCCATCAGCCTGAAACCAGAAGAACTAGGTGGTGTGCAGCTACAGTCAATAACTGCCCTGACAGAGGATACTAGCAAGTTATAAAAATGATGGTACCCTCAAATACAGCCCTTATACTGAAAGAAAAGACCAATATGAATGTCAGAGATACTCTGAAACTTGCTCTTGAACGTAAAGTAGCTAAAGGAAATGAAAGAAATGATGAAGTAGAAGAGCTGAAGAGAAGATTTCAAAGGGCGGCTCGAGAAGACAAAGTATGATAATGACATGTGCAAAGACTTGGCGTTAGAAAAACAAAAGGGAAGAACATGCTTGGCATCTCTCAAGCTAAAGGAACTGAAGAAAAAAATCCAAGCCTCGAGATGCAGTAGTGAAGGATTGTACGGGCAAAATATTGAACAACACAGGAAGCATCAAAATAAGATGGAAAGAATACACAGGGTCACGGCACAGACACACACACACACAAAAGCATGGGTCGATGTTCAACCATTTCAGGAGGCAGCATGTCATCAAGAACTGATGGTACTGAAGGAAGAACTCCGAGCTTCACTGAAGGCATTGGCAAAAAACAAGACTCCAAGAACTGACAGGTACCAATTGAGATGTTTCAACAAACAAATGCAGCACTGGCTGAATAATTTAGCCAACCGATTGGAAGAGATCCATGTTTGTGCACATTCCAAAGAAAGTGATTCAACAAAATTCAGAAACTATCAAACAATATCATTAATATCAAAACCCAGTACAATTTTGCTGAAGATCATTAAAAAGAAGTTGCAACAGGAATTCAAGTCAGATTCAGAAGAGGATATGGAATGAGGAATATCATTACTGATGTCTGATGGATCTGGGCTGAAAGCAGAGAATACCAGAATACCAGAAAGATGTTTCCATGCGTTTTATTGACTATGAAATGGCATTATACTGTGTGAATCATAACAAATTATGGATAACACTTCAAAGAACGGAAATTCTAGAACACTTAAGTTTGCTCATTTGAAACCTGTACATAGACCACGAGGCAGTTTTTCAGAGAGAACAAGGGGTACTATGTGGTTTAAAATCAGGAATAGTTTGTGTCAGGGTTCTATCCTTTCATCACATTTATTCAATCTGTATGCTGAGCAAATAATCCAAAAAGCTGCACTCTATGAAGAAGAACGTGGCATTAGGTTTAGAGGAAGATTCATTAACAACCTACGATATGCAGATAACACAAACTTGGTGAAAGTGAAGAGGACCTGAAGCACTTAGTGGTGAATATCAAAGACTACAACCTTCAGTATGGGTTGCACCTCAACATAAAGAAAACAAAAATCTTCGCAACTGGACCAATAAGCAACATCATGATAAACAGAGAAAAGATTGAAGTTATCAAGGATCTCATTTTATTCGGTTCCCCAGTCCACGCTCATGGAAGCAGCAATCAAGGAATCAAATGATGTATTGCAAATCTGCTGCAAAAGAACTCTTTAAGCTGGTGACAAGCACAGATGTCACTCGGAAGGCTAAGGTGTGCCTGACACAAGCCATGACATTTTCAAACGCCTCATACGTATGTGAAAGCTGGACAATGAATAAGGGAAACCAAAGAAGAAGTGCTGCCTTTGAATTATGGTGTTGGTGAACAATATTGAATATACCATAGACTGCCAGAAGAACAAACAAGTCTGTCTTGGAAGAAGTACAGCCAGAATATTCCTTACAAGCACAGATGGTGAGTGTTTGTCTCACATACTTTGGACATGTTATCAGCGGAGACCAGGCCCTGGAGAAGGACACTATGCTTGGTAAAGTAGAAAGTGAAAAAGAGGAAGACCCTCAGTGAGATGGATTGACACAGTGGCTGCAACAATGGGCTCTAGCATAATAACAAGTGTGAGGATGGCACAAGACTGGCCAGTGTTTTGTTCTGCTGTATATAGGGTCACGATAAATTAGAACTGACCTGATGACACCGACACCTAACAACAACAATACCCTGTTCGGCTCACTGCCTGTCTCTTAGTTTGCTGTACTGTGGTGGTTTGGATGTTGCTATGATGCTGGAAGCTAGGCCACCAGTATTTTAAATACCAACAGGGTTATCTATGGTGGACAGGTTTCAGTGGAGCTTCAAGACTAAGACAGACTAGGAAGAAAGACCTGGAGATTTACTTCTGAAAATTAGACAATTAAACCCTTACAGATCACAAGAGAATACTGTCCAATTCACTTGCTTTGGACATGTCATCAGGAGAGATTAATCAGTCCTAGAGGAGAATATCATGGTTGGTGAAGAAGAAGGCCAACAAGGCTGTAGGAGACCCTTGGTGACATGGACTGGCACATTAGCCATAATGATGGAATCTAAATTGCTGGCACTTGTGAGGATGACACAGGACCTGGCAACCTTTAGTTCTGTGGTACCTAAGTTCACCATTAGTCGGAGTCACCTCAATGGCGGCTAGCAAAAAATTACTGTTTGAGAGGAGAACTGAGATATGAACTTGATACAATATACCAAATATTAAAATGTTCAAAGATCTCATGTTTACTATAAAAGAATAGGAATTGAAAATACAACTTTCAAATCGCTAGAAGGAAAAAGAAAGTAAGAGAAATTTCATCATTCCAATAAAAAAAGAAACAGGAAAAGCAGAATAATAATAATAAAAAAAAGAACAGTGAATATGAAGTATAATATTGGAATTATGTCTAAATGTATGAGTAATAGCAAGAAAAAGGGATTAATACCTAAGGAAAAAACATGTACACTCAGCTTAGACTTGCAAATCCACCCATATCTTACTTATAAAAGAAAGTTAAAACATAATGTTAGAAACTTTTAAATTATGTAAATGAAGAAATTTCTACTGTCTGAACAACCCTCTGCCAGATACTGTTGATACAGAAATGATTAAGAAAAGATTCCTTGCAGTCTGGTGAGAGAAACAGCCCAGTTAACAAATCAGTTATCAATTGCTGTATAAGAAATGACCCAAAAATGAAGTGCCTTAAAAGAACAAGCAGTTACTTCGCTCACAGTTTTGCGGGTTGGCAGTTTGGGGTTCTTCTGGTCTGGGGCAGACTCAGCCGCTCTCGGCTGGGCTCCCTCATGTATCTGGAATCAGCCACCATGTCAGCTGGCGGGCAGAGGGCCTGAAATCTTCTCAGCTGGATTCTCTCTCTAATGGTCTCTTGTCATTTATTAGGGTGGCCTGGGCTGTTCCCATGGGTTCTCAGTGTTTGAAGCGCAGCAAGAAGGCAAGGAGCAGCCCTGGTGGTGCAGTGGTTAAGGGCTCAGTTGCTAAAGGAAAGGTAATCAGTTTGTACCCACCAGCTGCTCTGCGGAAGAAAGACATGGCACTCTCCTTCTGTAAAGATTACAGCCTTGGAAACCCTATGGGGCAGTTCTACTCTGTCCTTCAGGGTCACTATGAGTTAGAATATACTTGAGAGTGATGGGTTTCGTTTTTGGTAAGAGAGCAAGTCACGATGTGTCTAATTATATTCGGTCTCTGCTTCTATTGGTCTTTGTACTGTCCCAAAGGCCAAAGCAATAGATCAGTCCAAATTCAAGGACTGGAGGAAGAATCTTGCTCTTGAGAAAGGGAGCTGTAGGTCATATAATATGTATGGATACATACATATTAGAACATGTGGCCATTTTTGCTATCCATCACAACATGTAAATGCAATCAAGTTTGCCCCTAGTTGTGGCAGAAGTGTTTCTTAAATACAATAGAGTGTGGAGCAGGGTGGGAAATTCTACTAGGTTTAGGGTTGGAAAGGCTTCCACCAGGAAGTGATGCTTTACCTAAATTTTGAAATACGAGTGGATGGTTAGGAGATTTTCTTTTTTATATATTTCCAAACACTTGCCCACATTCTACCATCTGTCGTCACACAAAGCGAGCCCTCTGCTCCCATGTTGACATCTTTCATTTTCCTTCAAATCCTCAGGCTCTCCTCTACCTACCAAGCACAACTTCCCAAACCCTGCCTTAAAATGTTTCAACAATTTGCTTCTTCCTTTTCTAATTGCCCCCTGGACAAAAAAGGAGATCAAGCAGAGGACAGTGGACCTTTCCCCGAGGGCTCTCCTAAGCCTCCCAGGCAGGTTGACCATAGACGTCTGGAGTCTCAGTGCTCTTCCGTGATGATGTAATCCTACCCTTTTTAGTGGCTCCAAGGGAGAAGCATGTGGACAGGCCAAGAGGCTTCACAGGGTTGAGAGTCAGGAGGTCAAGAGAGAGTGGCCTAGACACCACCACTGAGTGATGGTACCTCCAGGCAACAGACCAAAAACTCCATTCTGCACGGATGGCTACGAAGGGTGAGTCTTTTGGAAGAGTTGTCTTTTATTTAATCAATAGATATATACTGGGTATCTCCTATGGGTGGGGTTCTGTCTCACTTTCTGGGACTGTCAAATATGAGGCAGATCCCATCTTTGTCCCCAAGTTATTTACAACACATTTGGAAGACACAAATTGGAAATTGAGCATCTCCTATGACTCAGTGCTATGATGGAGGATTACTAAAAGATTACTAGGTCCTCTGAATACATAAACCAGAAGCACAGACTGGGTACCTTGGAGGAGGAACCAGTCAACAGGAAGGGAAAGAATGTCTACTAGTCAGAGGGAACAGCCTGTGTGAAGCCTAAGTGGCAAACGAGGCCTGAGAGGTGTTCAGAGTGGACATTGTGTTTCTAGGGCTGGAGAGATTTGATTCAGGGCCAGAGAAGAGGTTTGGGAGAAATAGCGACTCATTATACTCTTCTATTTCAACTCACAGTTTCCTTCCTCTTAGATGTTGACTTCTTTAAGTGAACATTTCAATTCATTTTTAAGATATAATTTCCCTCCTCCCAGCCTCCTAGCCTCTCCCACAACAGTTGCCATATTTTTTCCTAGTGCGCTGTTTAGATTCAAACTGGGCCCTTGGAACTGAGCGATGTCAGCGATGATGTCACACAAGAGTTACTGGAAACCTTGGTGCTCACTCAGATCCCAACTGCTCTTTGGAGAGGTTGTGGCTCTGAGGTCTCCTGTGGGAGAGCGACTTTGGATACCAAATTACAAATGGTTCTGCCTAAATCAAGGTCCCCAACTTGTGAGAGTTTGGGACATCATCTCTACGTGGGAGGAGGAGAAACGTCTTGCCAGTGACCATCCTTCGTGGTTCATCTTCACCCAGCCAGAATGGAGCGGCAATACATGAGGAAGAGGTCTTTCTCTAAGGCCCGAGGTAAGGGTGGGAGGAAAATTCAGTCTGTGCGATGGGTGCTGGGCAGCAAGGGGTTTGATTCACCCCGGAAACAAGGACCACAAGGGATCATCGAGGCTTTCACCTGAAAAAACTTCCTGTCAATTAGTAAACAGTAAGAAATTATACTGTGAATAAATAAATGAAGGAATAAATATGTGAGTGAAGTATAGAATTCTACTGTCATCTGAGGGGCTTTCCATAACAGTAGCAGACAAGTCAGATTGGTGAACTCTCCTGCTTTGTTAGTGGAAAGAACGCAGGTGGGCAACTGGGGCAGCGGGTATAGAACCAGGGAGAAGGGTGGTTACAGAGACTTGTACTTAATTTTTTCATGAGAATGAATTAATATATCATGCGAATTAAAAAAATATATCAAATTTATCGGGAGGTTTCGGGAGTGGGTGGTGTGATGGAGCACAGTATCACACGTTCATTCAGAGTTCCCAGTCAATGTAAGCTGCCACAGTCCTCAGCCTGGACTCAGGCAGAAGAAGGTCCAAGAAGGCCCTGCCCCTCTAGCTCTAGGGATTTTCCTTCTCCTCCAAGGTCTCCTGACCATCTTTACCGAAGGGTTTAACATTTCTTCTAGGTAAAGACAGCTATAGTATAGATCGTTTTTTTTTTCTCTTGTAATTGCAAAGTTTTATTTTTTTAAATTGTGTTGGAAATATACATAAAACATAACTGAATAATTTCTAATGTATGAGTCAGTGATACTCGTTACGTTCTTCAAGTCATATAACCATTCTCAATATCTTTCTCCAAACTTTTCTACAACCATTAACATAACCTCGATGCCCCAATGGAAAAACTTCCCCTTCCCCCTGCCCACAACTGGCAACGAGCAATAATCCTTGCTTTCTATATATTTGCTTATTTCATGTAAGTCAGATCGTACAGTATTTGCCCTATACTTAGGGCAAATACTAACTTATTCCATTTAGCATGATGTTTTCAAAGTCTAGCAGGAAAGAATTTTAAAATTCCAACTATAGCTAACCTCAGTTTCTGCTATCATTCTTAGTTATCCATTCTTTCACCGACTAGTGTGCCCCCGCCTTGTCTTCTTTGTTGCTGCCCCATTCTGCCCTTCAGTGGCTGAGCCCTGCTTTCTGCTCCCTCCTTGATCTCTGTATCCTTCTAACCAACTGCTGGCATGTTCCATCTCTGAATCTTGTCTCTCTCTCGAGCTTTCCCTTCATCCAACGCACCCAACCTAGTTCCATCTCTTTCTGCATCCTGAACTCTGCAGTCCTTCCCACAGATTCAGAAACATACACAGACCTTTAGGTTGACACAGACAACCCACTGAGACATACACAGCGGAGGAGGCTGTGTGTTCTCCATCTGAAGTTCTCGCATCAAGGTTCTCAGATACGGCCATCTCTTTCTGCCTCACTTCATCTACTAAGGACTGGGCTTCTATTCCGAGAAAAACAATTTTCATCTTCTACTGTGGCTGGGTTAAGAAGGGTGCAAGGAAGAGGTACACATGTAAGAATCATAACTAAATATACACATTCTTCTCTTTACGTATAACTCCTCTATAAAAAGCCTTTCAGTAAAAAGAGGATGAAAAGAGGTGACCATTGCTCTGGAGTGTTTACCCTCCAAATTTACTAAGAATATCACCCGCATACAAAACATCAAGTCACACATTTATTATGAAGCTTCATGGGAATGAGGTCATTTCTAAGTTCCAAAGGAACAAATTCATTGGAATTCAATAAAGGTGGAATTAAAGAAAAATAACTTCTTAAAAAATGAACTACCATAAACAGTGCCACTTTACAATGGAGACTTTGTCTTCCACAGCAGTGCCCCCAAAGGGTGGTGGGTCTCTGGGGAAGAAGAAAGAAAGCATGGGGTCTGCAGAGGTGGAGGATGTGGTGATGGAGAGGCCTCCAGGGGTCCCTATGACCAAAGCTTTGGGGTCACAGGTGAGAATAAGGACCCTGAAAGCTCAAGTAAATTAACTCTCTATTCTCAGAGGTCTCTATCCAAGAGGAAAATGTGCAACAGTCAACAACATTCCACGAAAAAAGTCGAAGCTCCAGGCCCAGGAAGATTCCAAAACAATCTGAGAACTCTTTTCTGTCCTCTTTCACCGAGCAGACCTCTCACTCCTCCAGCTACGGGGCTGCCCCAGGAAAGCAATGGGTCAGGTGCGCATATTTCACCAAGGTGCGCACAGTCAAGGGGGTGGCGGTCGCCTGGCAGACCAAAACCTCCTTTGCCCCCGTGGGCAAGATGCCCCAGGTCTTTGAAGCCGAGCTCTCTGAGGAGAGCACCATCGGCTCTGCCCCCAGTCTGGCCAACACTGAGTCCCTGGTCAGCAACCTGGAGCCCTGGCAGGAGGGGCCCCAGACCTGTACCCAGGAGCCCACCGACCAAGGGGAGGAGCATGGGGAGAGACCCCGCGCAACCACCCCGGAGTGGCTGGTGACCCGTGTGCGCGGCTTCCGCTGCGTGGCCTGCTGCCGCGTGTTCGAGTCCCAGGAGGCCCTGGTTGCGCACGCGGAGCATGGTGTGAGCCAGGGCTTCAGCTGCCGGGTCTTCTTTGAAGAGCTGCTGGAGAGGCGGCTGCCACGCTCAGTCCAGCGAAGGCCCAGACGCTGCCACCAGCTGGCCAGGCGTTGCCTGATGGCCGCCAAGAAGAGGGAGGTGAGGGAGAAGAGAGCGGTCTGCAGACGCCTGGAGGAGCAGCTGGAGAAGCAGAGAGAAGAACTGAAGAGGCTGAGGCACCAGCTGGACAGGCTGAAGAGGCAGGAGACCAGGTTGCAGAAGGAGCAGGCGCACCACCGAGGCCAGAGGGGGAAGCGCCTGAAGACGTGCTAGAACCCCGGGACTAGGAGGAGCAGGGCCTTTCGGCTGGAAACGTGGGCCCTTCGGGAGAGACCTCCATTCAGGTTCGTTTAACCCAGCTCCCCTGGAAGATCATACCGTCCTTCCCCGTGACCCCAACCCTCCCAACCCAAGTGCACAGAGAACTCCAGCCCTAAGGGGGATCTGGATGGAAGAAGCCCCAGATAGCTGACCGCAGACACCAGGTCCCCTCAGAGGCTCCCCTGGCCCAGGAGAGGACAGGACAGGCCTCATCTGGATGGTGAGATCTTGGGACCCGAAGGATGAGCGCAGCATAAATAGGGAAAGGGAAATGGGATTTCAGTGGTACTTGGGAGGATTGAGGGGGGGGCCTGCTGAGGTGTGATGGTGAAGGGGGTGTCACTGAGTTCTTTGGAGGAGAAGGAATCAGAGAGATGGCAGGCTGTTGGGAAACATGTCTGCAGGTGAGCAGTGGACATAAAGCCCTAAACAAACAACTCTGGGTCCCTTCCCAGCAGTATAGAGGCAGAGAAAGAGACAGGGCTTGGTAGGAGGAGAGGAGGGCAGGTTGAAGGAAAATGAACTCACCCCAGCCATGTCTTCTGGTCTCCTAGGGTGAATTTGGGTTTATGATTGGGATGCATCCTTTCTGCCACATTAGGGGAATGTAAGTGGGAGGTGGTGTAGAAAAATCCCCCTGGGTGTTAACCATTTCTGGATAAGAGTTGATCCAGGGCTTGCAGGATACTTCCTGTAGAGCATGTCCTAGGGTAAGGGGTAGAGCTTTGGAACTTTTTCTTCTCCTAAATCAAGCTGTACATTCCGGTTCTTGACATGTCAAACAAACATGCTAATTTTTTTTTTGTTTTTCTGTGGTCAAATCTGACCTGTCCCGAGGTCAAAGAACTGGAAGACAAAGGCCCTCTGAGGTGAAAGAACCAAAAGAGAGGACAGGCTTCAAACCCAGGGAGAACAGCGAGAACACAGGTGATCAGAGGTAATGGTGGGAAGGGGCAGATTCAGGCCCAGACTCAACAGTGGACAACAAAGCCCCAGTCTCAGTCACAACATCAAATCCCAAGTCTGGGGAAGCCCTGGACATGACAGGGGTGTATCCACCTCTCTAGGAAATGAGACCACAAGTATCACAGGGAACCCCCCAGGGGCAGAGGAATGGAGGGCAGGGCCTCTAGGATGGGCACCTCCATCCACAGTCTGTCCTGTGTGTATTCCTCAGAGTGACAGAGACGGCTCCTGCGAGGCAGAGGGTCACAGGCAGAAAAGAACCAAGGTGTTCAGACCAGGTAAATTCTGCAGTCTCCTAAGCATCCAAAACGAAAAATCAGAGATTCTCAGAGGTATCAGGGTGGGAGGGGTTGGTATTCCCAGGCTGGGGAGAGGCTGGCTGGGGAGGTGCTGCTTTCTGAAATCTTTTCATCAACATCTTTCTTCTTAAAAGCTACCTTCCCAGTTGATGTCCTCTATGATCTATGCTCAGACCTGAATGGGGCCTAAAATGCACAAAGGTGGGTTATCCAGTGGGGCTAGGCAGGGAGGAGGTGGAAGCAGCATATCCAGGAAAGAGAATCTTCTAGAGGCGCATGAGTTACCTAGTGAATTGCACATGGCGTCCAGCTTTCTACATTTAGCTGTAGACATGTGCTTGCAAGACGTGTTTGAGGGGTAACTCTACTGACTTCCCAAAATTATTTTTGGTCATTTCCAGTTATAGAGACCAGAGGAACTCACTGGCTCCAAGAACAACAAGAAATCCACTGGATCTGATTATTACTTTCTGCGGTGTGCTCTCCTTCCAGTGATTCAAATCTTTTGTCTGTCATTCTGGAGAATTTTCACCTATTTTAAATATCTAACAAAACATGTTAAAATATACATATATCTATGATGTTTATGAATTTACAAAGCTCTGAAATTGTTTTTTTATCACATTTGCAAGATCACAGATTTGTATGACAAAAAAATTAATGTCAGGGTCCCACCGTCATATGTAATTTGGTCCTGCTCCCCCAGGGTATCCAATGTTAATAGACACATGTGTAACCTTCCCTACACCTCTCTGCAGGGACACATATACACAGTCACAGGTACACAAGTACATCTGCTGGGGTGTTGGCTTTTATGAAAGCCTGGTCACACTCCACCCACATTGCTCTCGCCCCTTATTTCACTTGATATTCTACCTTGATTCTCTGGCACTGACACTATATTTTTTGATCTTTTAACTTACATGAATAATTTAAATAGATGATATCAATTCAGTACACTTTATCTGGACTTCTACATGTTGTTGTCAGAAGCTATCAAGTCAGTTCTGACTCACAGTGGCCCTTTGCACCACAGAACAAAACACCACCCGGTCACGTGCAATCCTAATAATCTTTGCTATATTTGAGCACACTGTTGCAGCCACTGTATCAATCTCATTGAAGGTCTTCCTCTTTTTCACTGGACCTCTCCTTTACCAAGCATGATGTCCTTTTCCAGGGACTGGTCCCTCCCTCTTGATAACATGGCCAAAGCCATCCTTGCTTCTAAGAAATATTCTGGCTTTTTCCCTTTAAGACAGATTTGTTCGTCCATACATAACACTACTAAAATGGAAACATTATCATCCATGCTTTTTAAGTCCACTCTTCCTGCGTGTTCTAGCTCTCCTCCCCCTGTTCTTTCCTGCAAGTGAATCCAAGATAATTCAGGTTAACAATGTGGTAAGTAGTCTCTCTTATCCTTGCTTAAACAAGCACACAGACTTATACATACTCATAAACATAAACAGGTATCCAAGCATATTCAAACAATTGATATTGTTTAACCCAGATGTGCTCATTTTATATACACTTCTCTGCACCTAGATTTTTTCAGTAATACTTCAATAATACTTCACAGAGATTTTTCCCACTCAACTACTACAACTCATTTATTGATGATGTAGCTTTACCATAAGTTATCTATCATTCAACTATCAATGTACAGTCAATGTTTGGTCAATACTAACTATCCTTTGTGTACTACACGATCTGTTTCTGTGGAATAGACTCCATAGAGTGAGATTTCCAGCTCAAAGTATGTTTTAAAAGTACAGAGCCATGGCCGTGTCTTTCTATAGGCTGTCCTAAAGCACCTTTCCAGCCATGTCTCAGGGTATCCTTCTCCCCACAGCCCAGCCAGCCATAGATGGTGTTGATTTTTAAATTGTGCCAGTTTCACTGGGACTTTGATATTTTCTTAACTACCAGTGTTTTTGAGCAACTTGGACTCTGTTTATTGGGCATGTGGATTTGCTGTGAACGATCTTTTTGAATTCACTGCTCATTTTTCACGTGCTTAACTTTTATCCTTCTGTGTAAAATGGAAATTGTTATTAAGTCTTGTCATCTCCATTTCACATGATTTTCCAAATCTATCATTTGTGTATCACATTTTTGCAAGCTTTGTCCCCCAGAACGGTCACTTGAGTCAGCACCGTTTATTAAATAAATATAATTTTCTCAAAATAGCGCCTTTGTATCAATGGTTATTGTGACTTCTTAGCAGATTTTGTTTCATTGGTCGACTTGTCAGTTTCTATGCTATGTAATATCAATTTGTACTGTTACCTGAAGAGGTAGACACCTGTCAGTATCCTGCTTTTTCATGTTTTTCTTCTCTATACCTTTTAAAGCAGCCGTAGTGTTGCAGTGATTAAGTGCTCATCTGCTAATCCAAAGAAGGTTTGGCAGGTCGAACCCACCAGGGGGCACTGAGGGGAAAGACCTGTTGTTCTGCTCCCATAATGATCACAGCCTAGAAAACCCTCTGGGGCAGTGAAATGGGATCACTATGAGTCAGAAATGGACTCCAAGTCTCCTAACACCAGCAACATCCTCTGCTATCTACTGTACTATTTGTAGCATATGATCACTGTATACAATTCAAAAACAACTATCTTAATATTCCGACTGGAAATACATTCCACTTATATATTAGTTTTAGGGACCTCCATTTGATTGACAAGACTTCTCATTTGAAAATATGGCATATTTCTTGCATATATTCAGGTTTCATTTTATGTATTTTAGTACATTAGTTTTCGTCATAGAAGTCCTTTGATGCTCTGGTCAAAACAATGTTTTCCTAAATATTTTACAGTTTTGAACACAGTTTGATCCAGTCAAGTAGTAGGGGAAAGAGAACGGTCTGCCCTTCTCACCCTTGCCAATTTGAGACCCTCATGTCTATACTGGAGACAAACCATTGATTTTGATGTATTTGTCTTTTATTCAGGTATGCAATTATATCATCATTCTTTGAAAAGTCTCTTATTATACTTATACTAGTTATTTAAATTTTCTAGTTTATTCTTTCACCTTAAAACTATGTTCAGTGATACCAAAATTTTTGTCTAGTTCCAAATTTATCAGAATGAGTTGAATATTAATTTTCCATTTATCTCACACCTGCTAAGTTTGGGGAGAATCTATTATGCCCCAATAGATAACTACTACTCTGACCTGCTGACCATTATTGGAATCACACACAACTTGTTTCTGACAGTTAAGTACTTCCACCTGGCCTCTGTGGAGCTGGGATCCCATGATTTGCATAGCTACTAGGCAGCCCAGCTCCCACTAACAACCTGAGCATATAGACAATTGTTGCTGTTAGTTGTCAAGTCATTTCTGACTCATGACCACCCCATGTGGGCATAGTAGAACTAACTGTTCAATAGTGTTTTTAAGGCTTTCATCCTTTAGTAGCAGATGGCCAGGACTGTCTTCCAAGGACCCTCTGAGTATGTTCAAATTGCCAGACTTTCAGATAATAGTCAAGCACTTAACTGTTTGTGGCGCCCAGGGACTCCCTACAAAGTATACATATTGGTAAGCTCTGTGTTGCTGGTGCTCCCCTCATCTCCGCATTCCTTATTCTTTTGATGAAATGGGTATCCTTCAGGACCTCCAAGAAATGGTCTTATAGAAGACTAACTCAGACATGCCCACATATTGGAGGCTTTTAATCCCTCTTCCAACATCTGACCTAGCAGGTCTGGCATTTCGATTTCAGGGAATGTGGGCCATTGCCTTTTCTAGGCTTCCAAAAGCAATCCCACAGCATATTAAACCCATTTCCAGAACCCTTGCTACAGCAATAAATCCTTGTCAACAAACTATCCTTGACCCAACTTTGTATTAAACTCCCCTTGACTCAGCACCTTCAGCACCCACTCCTCAGCACACCCCCGTCCTGCTCACACAAGGCAGCCAGGTCTTGCAGCTCCTTCAGTGTACAGTCCCTCCCCCCTCAACCACAACAGCACTGCCCCCGGTGGCTGTGCTGGTATCTGACAACTAAGTATCTGGACAAATGCATGGGACACTATCTCAGGACTCTGCAAAGGAAAGTGTTGAAGGTGGATGGGGGGGAGGCGGAACCAGAACATAAAGTATGAACATTCTAGAGGCTGAAATTAAATGAGCCCAAATCTCACAGCTGCACACCCGTTGTGGACAGAAACAGCCCCGAGAGAAGCCCTCTCTCATATAAATGGGATAGAAGGTCCGTAAAGGAGAGAGACAGGCAGCTGGGCAGGTGGGCAGACACCTGAAACTCTGGCAGAGGAGAATCCTTCTCTCTGACCAGAGTATGGAAGAACCATATATTGTAGAGAAAGCTCCATTACATTTTCTCTCTCTCTGCTGCTAACTGGCACCTAGTCAATTCTGCCTCAAAGGGTGAGACTTTTCAAAAGCAGATCACCAGGTTTGTCTTCTGAGGCGCTTCTTGACACGTTCAAAGTGCCAGCCTTTTGGCTGGTTGTCCGGTGCTTTGGCCCCATAGGCAGAACCAGTCACTGATGTGCACAACAGAATGAGGAGATTAAAGCCCCAGCATTCCCGCCAGTGGGCCAGGAAAGCACTCCTTCTGAACTCAGAGAGCAGAAGAGAAAGAGAGAGAGGAGGCTGTGCAAGAAAGAGATTCTGCAGACTTGCTATGAACTCCTGGTTCACCCCCCAGGTGCGTATCCATTGCCCTGACCCTAAGAAGCATTATCAAATCCTTTAAGACCCGCACTATGGGTTAGAATGCCATCAAGGTTCCATACTGAGTGGCGCTCACATAGGTTAGACCTAAATACACCTGCAAACCCTTCAAAAATTGAACTAACATTTGAACCATAGAATACAGAAGATGGGACAGAACTTGGAGCCTGAACATAACTGGGTCAATTGACTGCTAAAAACAAAAAAATTCTCCATAAAATTTAAGCAGGACTTGTACTCTCAAAATCATAAGAAACAGATTTTAAAATGCTATTCTAATCCAAGAAATAACAGGGACACTTTTTAAATAAATGGAAAGATAATAGGTGCTATTTGCAAATGAAAATTTTACATGTTAAAAGTACAATTGTAGAAATAAAAAATTCAGTTGATATTTTCACAATAGCAGAATGGTGATGACAGAGAAAAAACTAAATACTTGAAATAGATCAGTAGAAAATATCCATTCTGCAAACAGAGAGGAAAATATGGAAAAAAATGGACAGTGCCTCAAGAACTAGACAAAAAGCCTATTTATTGGAACTCCAGAAGAAGTGGAGAAAATGTGTGGTGTAGAAAATAGTATTTGAAAAAATACTGGCTGAACACTTTCCAAATGTGGTGAAAGACATAAACTTACAGATTCAAGAAGTTCAGCAAACCACAGCAAGTTAAAGAATTCTATGCCCCAATACCGAATTTGCACAAAAATATTCTGTGGGTTATGGGTTTTTTGCCAACCCAGTGGGCCTTACCCCACATCCCAAGTATATCTGTAAGTACATTACTCTTTTTTTTTTTTAAACAGCAGCATGTAAAAAGAAAAAAAACAGTGTACTGTACTCACAGACATACCCGGGAGGGGAAAAACAGTTGACACACATATATATATATAGAACATGTGTTATTTGCATAAAAATACCATACATCATAATCAACTGCAGAATAACAAAGGTCAAGAAAATACTGAGGAAGGAGGTAGAGAGAAAACAACACATTGCACCTGAGAAAAACAATTTGAATGACTCTGTATTCACTATCAGAAGCCAAGGAAGCCAAAAAAATAGATTGTGAAACATTTTCTCAACCCTGAAAGATGGAAATACTAACCCAGAATTCTATGTATCATGTATCTACGTATCATTACCTTCAGGAGTAAAGCACAAATAATGCCATTCTTAGGGGAAGGAAAACTGAGAGAATTCATCACCACCAGACTTCTAAGTGAAACACTAAAGGAAGTACTTCAGGTGGTAGACTTGGAATTTCAGTTGTTATTTAAGGAAAGCAGAAAACGAGGAAACTATGTGGGTAAATACACTACGTCAACACTGTAGTTATTGTACAACATGGCGCTGGACAAGCCTCTTCGGAAAGTTCTTCCAGTCTCTTGGAAATGCTTGGAAATACATCCTGCCAATCATTATCAGAGAATGGAATTAATTTTGACAACACTTGAGAGATGTCTGTAGTCAAGCCTCGTGAAGAAACTGGAAAATAAATTTTCTGACTGAAACTAAGGTGTGGTAACAAAACATGAGCCTCAGTTCCCGTGTGGCCATGAGCTGGCTCTGAAGGCCAGCCTTCCCCAGAGAGGCATTTCAAGCACATTGGGAGCAAAGGATTCCTGTTGTTATTGCTAGGTGCCATCGAGTGGGTTTCTGAGTCATTGTGGCCCAGTGTAAAAGGAGAACTGCCCCGATAGGGTTTCCTGGTTTGTAATCTTAACGGAAGCAGTTCGCCAGGTCTTTACTCCTTAGAGCCTTTTGGTGGGTTCAAAAAACTAACCTTCGGTTAACAGCCGAGTGCTCAAACTTGGCACCACCTGGGCTCCTTGGAGCAATGGCAGCACCACAGAATTTCGTAGAAACCTCCCCATAGGCCTTCTCTGAGAGGTAACCCCTTCCTTAAGGACCAAGTTTAGGTTTTATATATACTCATTCTACATAAAGTCTAGATAAGAATTACAGTGCTTCCTTGAGCAGACAATATTGTATATGCCCTCCATAAACAAAATGTGTCAAGGGCAAAGTTTAATATTAAACCAAGGCATTTCCCGTCAGTCCTTACCTGAGAGGGTCTTCGTGAGAATTTCCTGAGACTCTTGGAAAAGGACTTAGTAGACACTGCTTCTTTTTACCTCTTCGTTCCTGAACAGAAACTGCTGCTAAGAGGTCATGTGTCAAGCCCCAAACGCCTCTTCTTATCCTGAATGTAAGCCTTGTAATAAGACCAGGAACTAGGCATTCAGCGGGTGAAGAAACCCAGGAGTATTTCCTGTCTTCAACACCTTCCAGTTCCAGAGAAATCCTGTTACAAGTCACTAGATCAGCCCAGGAGCTGGAAGACTGAAATTCCTGGTCCTCTGACAACTGGGAAGGGCAGGGTGGGGTTAGGCAGAGCCTCCTTGACCATCACTTGCCCCAAGAGGCTCTGGAGGCTGCTTCATGTTCTAAGTCAAAGGCCCTTCCAGGCCAGGCACATAAGAGCAGGGGAAGACTTTGTCCATTGAAAGAAGAGATGGGCACAGGAGTGGCAGGTTTTAGGGCACTCAGCGTTGGTCAGCTTTGCAACTTCAGGACATCCTGGCCCATGATCACCTTCACAACTGAGCCTTTATAGCCTCTTCACCTCTCCGTCCTTCCCAGTTTTCTCCCAGCACCATGGGCTGTGGCTTCTGCTAGTTTCAATGATTTCAGTATTTCAGTAGCTCCTCACCCCACTCAGGGGAGGCAGTTTTGCAGACTGCGGGACACAAATCCGCAGTGCTGTTTAGGTGTCCTTCGGCAGAAACACTTCTGAGGGTACAAGTTGGCCTGACAGATTCTGAGACCCAGGCAGAGAGAAGCCCGGGGGAGGGTCACTGGCTTCAGGAAGTGTCAGCACTCTCAGGGTCATGTCCCTGGGGTCATGCCCAATTGCAGGAAAAATGAAGTGGGCTCTGAAGCTCAGCATGTTGACCGTCCAGTACACAGACCCCGGAAACCTCTGGAGGATTCTGTCTTAGTCTAACCCAGCACTCGGGAAATCCTCACAGGGTGACAGCAGTGATATGCCTGAGGATCTTTATTCTAAAAGTCTCAAAGCAGTTAATACAGTCTTGTGAGGTGGGAGATGAGAAAGCTTGGGACCACCGAGAGAGGGTGGCAAAAGAAGGAAGCCCCTATCACTCCCGTTGTTCAAGTTTTTTTTTTTTTAATTGCAACTGGGGCTCCAAACAGGTCTTTGTGGTTAAAGTTGTATTTCTCTGTGTTAATTTATGATCCTTAACTCAAATCTAGAGTTTGGAGCTCATTTTGATAATTCCTCTTTAGTCTGTGGAGACAGGAGTCTGCCTTCAGCCAGTGGTGAGAGTGGAGGAAATAAAGTCCCTAGTCCAGACTGGGGCAGGCTCTGCTGCTCCACAAACTAGGGGTGTGGTCCCTGGAGAGCCCTTCTGAGGGCAGCACAGGAGGGGCGTCCCACCTGGAGAAAGGGCAGAGGGGAGTGGGGGATTGTTTGTGTGAGCAGTGTGGCCTCTGTGGCTTTGCCGTCTCCTCCCGGAAGTTCAACCTGGGACCCTCCACGTGCGGACCCAGAGTCCGAGGGTGACCACAACTCTCCTACCCTTTCTGGGTCATCCTCTGGACCCAAGTCCCCATACGCCTCCTCTGCCCGCCTATCCCAGCATAAGCACTGTGACTGGGCTCAGGGGTGTACCTTGGGACTTGACATCGGTAGCCTCAGGCTTCCCCTAGTTCTGGTGGGACCTGTGAGCCTAGCGGGTCTGAGTTCAGGGCAGGGCTGGGTGGGCTGGGACTCTGGAAAAAGGCTCCTGCAGCCAGCTCCTTCCTGATGCGTGTGAGATTGTGGTGGGGCAGCCTCCGACCACGCACCTCCCCTAGGCGCCCCTCTCCACACAGCCCTTCCCAGTCCCCTTCCCCCCCAACCGCCTAACCACCTCCTCCTGCCTCCTAGTTCTAGAGGAGTGCTCTTTTGATGCTCATTTGCAACTGGCACCCCATGGCCCTGCACAGAGTCAATCCAGCTAATGACCTCAACCTGAAGTGCACAACTTTGAAACTGCTAGATAGGTGGGAAATGAACAAAAAAAAAAAAAAAAAAAAAGAGGAGAAACATTTAACAAGAAGAACGATTACAAAAAAAGTTATATGGGACTGTATTCTCACATCATGGACTCAAAGAGGCTGGGTTGTATTTTTGTTTGCAGATAAGTCTTAGATAAGGGAATTGGTGCCAGGAATAGAGGTAGAGTCTGACTTTGGAAAAATGAGGGAATATCTGGGATTGATTAATTGACGTGGATGAGACTGAAAATAGTGATAACAGCGTAACATTTAAAGAGGAAATCCTAGCAGCCTAGAACATGCAGTGGAAACTTTTCTAAGTAGCACCAGAAAAGACCTTTAATCACTACACAAAATGGGTCAGTAGTTCAAGATCTCCCTAAGAAAATAGGAGGCCGAGACCACTTTCATTCAGGTTGCAGCAAACAGGCAAGAAACAGAGCATTTTAATCTTGTGCAAAGTCAGAAAAGAAGAGAAAAAGATGAGATGCTCCTCTACTTCATCCCTAAGGCTTGTTTAATATTGACACCAAATTAGACAAGGATGATAGAAGAAGAGTTACAAGGCAAGAACACCAAGTAACTGGGATGCAAAAATCTACATAAAATACTGGCAAAGGAAATCCAGCAAAGTATAAACCATGTAATACGCCATCATCAAGGGGGTTTATCGTCAGCATGCAAGCTTGAGTGAACATTAAAGATTTAATAATTTAATTCATCACATGCATAGATGGAAGAAGAAAAGACATGCTCATCTCAAGAGATGGGGACAAAGCAGTTGATAAAATCCAATCACACTGAGAGATAAGGACGCTGAGCAATCATGGACCAGAAAACCAGTTGCTTAAGTCGGAAAAATACAACTGGCATGATAGTTCATGGTGAAATGTGGGACATTCTCTTTAAAATTAATTAGCATTAAAATAAGGATGCTTTCCCAATTTGAAGACTGGCGTCTGGCATCTTAAACATTAGCAAGCAGCCATCTCAGATGCAACCATTGGTCTCAACCCACCTGGATCAAAGGAGAATGAAGAATATCAAGGACACGAAGTGATTATGAGCCCAAGAGACAGAAAGGGCCACATGAATCAGCGACTACATCATCCTGAGACCAGAAGAACTAGTCGGTGCCCGGCTATAACCAATGACTGCCCTGACAGGGAACACAATAGAGAAACCCTGAGGGAGCAGGAGAACAGTGGGATGCAGACCCCAAATTCTCAAAAGACCATACTTAATGGTCTGAGACTGGAAGGATCCCAGTGGTCATGGCCCCCAGACCTTCCGTTGCCCCAGGACAGGAACCATTCCCGAAGCCAACTCTTCAGACATGGATTGGACTGGGCAATGGGTTGGAGAGGGATGCTAGTGAGGAGTGAGCTTCTTGGATCAGGTGGACACTTGAGACTATGTTGGCATCTCCTGCCTGGAAGGGAGATGAGAGGGTGGAGGGGGTTTAGAAGCTGGAGAAAAGGACACGAAAAGAGAGAGTGGAGGGAGAGAGCAGGCTGTCTCATTAGGGGTAGAGTAATTGGGAGTGTGTAGCAAGGTGTATACGGGTTTTTGTGTGAGAGACTGACTTGATTTGAAAGCTTTCACTTAAAGCACAAAAAAATAATTAAAAAATAAGGATGCTTTCTATCATTATTTATATTAAATATTTAACACTAGAGGTCCAAGCTAGAAAAAAACGACAACAAAAAGAAGGAAAAGCTGCAACTGCTATTACTCATAGATTACAGAAATGCCTCCACAGAAAAATTTCCAAACCATTGAAATTAATGCTAGTAGATCATAAATATAAACTAAAAAATAAACTGCATTTCTATGCATCAGCATCAAGCCGACTCTGTTGTAGCTCTTAGTGAAAGCAGAGGACACTGATAACGAAATAGCAGGATTCAGGTAGGCTAGACAAGGAGGGGAGAAAACTATTTTACACCAGGCCTCATGTATAACCATGGGTATGTGTTAGTCATCTAGTGCTGCCATAAGAAAAAAATAACACAATTGCGTGGCTTTAAAGATCAGATATTTATTTTCTCACAGTTCGGGAGGCTAGAAGTAGGAATTCAGGGCATGGCTCATGTCTACTTCAGCTTCTAGCAGCTTCCAGCCACCCTTTGCGTTCCTGGCCTTGTAGATTATCTTCCCCTTTGTCTGTCTCCCTCTTCCCCTGCTTGTGTCTGTGTCTATTCTGCTCTTTTTATAACTCAGAAGGGATTAGGTTTAGGACCCACTCTACACTGGTATGGCCTCATTAAAATAATTTTAAAAATCCCCTATTTCCAAATCAGGTCACATTGATAGGTACAGTAGTTAGGATTTCAACATACCTTTGAGGTTACACAATTCAGTCCATATAGTACCCTCACCAGATATTCTGGACTGAGAGTACAAACATGAGCAGCTGAGAGTTCTATTTTTTTTTGTTTCTACATTAGTTGGCTATAACTTGTCTGATTCCACCCATACAAACTTTGGAGCAACTTATTATGAAGGACCAGGCCAACCTTTATTAGCCATGTCCATCATGTGGAAAAACGCACACATTCCCATCACTGAAGCCCTGAGAAATTCATCGATAAGGGTGGAATGGGGTTGGGACCAAGAATTGTTTCATGGCGTTGATAACATGGCATAGCTGTTAGACATCTACGTAGAGATGTCAGGTAATAATATTGACAGCTAACACTTACTGGTGCCAGGACTCTTGTGAAGGCTTCTCCTCTCTTAAGATACTTGCTCTGCATGATACCCATGTGAGGAATGTATCATTATAAGGCACATTTTACAGATGAAGAATTCGGTACAGAGAGTTAGGCTGACATTTGAATAGAAGTCGCGAACCAGGAGGAGATGAAATGGATGGAGGTGTAAACATCGCATCCTCAGGTACAGACAGACAGCCACCGACTCCCTGAGGCATCCTGGAGAGAGGGTGTCAATAGAGAGAGAGGACTAAGCACTGAGCCTGAGGGCACTCTGACATCTAGAAGCCGGACAGATGAACGGCAGCCAACAAAGCTCTCTGAAGTCCAGTGTGGTTCCTGGAGCATGGTCTGTCCTTCCTCTGGGCTGCATTTTACCAGTCCCCCTCCCACCCGCACTGGGTGTCCGCTTTACAATGGCAGGGACAGTGGGTACCTTTCACCATTGTGTCTACATGATGGAGACTATTCCTGGCACATGGAATCTCTCTAATATTGATTGATTGAAAAAACGAAAGATGAAAATGATGAATGAAATCATAGTTTGCTACCCCAACGTGTCTGTCAGTTTGTCGTACTGTGGGGGCTTGTGTGTTCCTGTGATGCTGGAAGCTATGCCACCGGTATTCAGATACCAGCAGGGTTACCCATGGAGGACAGGTTTCAGCTGAGCTTCCAGACTAAGAGAGCCTAGGAAGAAGGACCTGGCAGTCTACTTCTGGAGAGCATTAGCCAGTGAAAACCTTATGAATAGCAACGGAACACTGTCTGATATATGGCTGGAAGATGACCCCCCCCAGGTTGTAAGGCACTCACAAGATGACTGGGGAAGAGCTGCCTCCTCAAAGTAGAGTCAACCTTAATGACATGGATGGAGTGAAGCTTTCGGGACCTTCATCTGCTGATATGGCACTTCTCAAAATGAGAAGAAACAGCTGCAAACATTGATTTAATAATCGGAACCTGGAATGTACGAAGTATGAATCTTAGAAAATTGGAAATCATCAAAAATGAAATGGAATGCACAAACATCGATATCCTAGGCATTAGTGAGCTGAAATGGGCTGGTATTGGCCATTTTGAATCAGACAATCATATAGTCTTCTATGCTGGGAATGACAACTCGAGGAGGAATGATGTTGCATTCATCGTCAAAAAGAACATTTCAAGATCTATCGTGAAATACAACGCTGTCAATGGTAGGATAATAACCATACTCCTACAAGGAAGACCAGTTAATACGACTATTATTCAAATTTACACAGCAACCACCAGGGCCAAAGATGAAGAAATAGAAGATTTTTTTCAGCTGCTGCAGTCCGAAATTGATCGAACATGCTATCAAGATGCACTGATAATTACTGGCTATTGGAATGCAAAAGTTGGAACCAACAAAGGATCAGTAGTTGGAAAATACGGCCTTGGTGATAGAAACAATGCTGGAGATCAAATGATAGAATTTTGCAAGACCAACGACTTCTTCACTGCAAATACCTTCTTTCACCAACATAAACGGTGACTATACACATGGACCTCGCCAGATGGAACACACAGAAATCAAACTGACTACATCTGTGGAAAGAGACGATGGAAAAGCTCAATATCATCAGTCACAACACAGCCAGGGGCCTACTGTGGAACAGACCATCAATTGTTCATATTCAAGTGCAAGCTGAAATTAAAGAAAATGAGAGCAAGTCCACAAGAGCAAAAATATCCCACCTGAATTTAGAGACCAACTCAAGAATAAATTTGACACATTGAACACTAGTGACCGAAGACCAGACAAGTTTTCAAATGACATCAAGGACATCATCCATGAAGAAAGCAAGAGGTCACTGAAAAGACAGGAAAGAAAGAAAAGACCAAGATGGGTGTCAGAGGAGACTCTGAAACTTGCTCTCGAACCTCGAGCAGCTAAAGCAAAAGGAAGAATTGATGAAGTAAAAGAACTGAACATTTCAAAGGGCCTCTCAAGAAGACAAAGTGAAGTATTATAATGACATGTGCAAAGAGCTGGAGATGGAAAACCAAAAGGGAAGAACACGCTCGGTGTTTCTCAAGCTAAAAGAACTGAAGAAAAAAATCAAGCCTCGCGTTGCGAAAGTGAAGGATTCCATGGGGAAAATATTAAACGACACAGGAAGCATCAAAAGAAGATGGAAGGAATACACAGAATTATTATACCAAAAAGAATTGGTCAATATTCAACCATTTCAAGAGGTGGCCTATGATCAGGAACCAATGGTACTGAAGGAAGAAGTCCAAGCTGCTCTGAAGGCATTGGCGAAAAACAAGGCTCCAGGAATTGATGGAATATCAATAGAGATGTTTCAGCAAACAGATGCAGCACTGGAGACGCTCACTCGTCTATGCCAGGAAATACGGAAGACAGCTTCCTGGCCAACTGACTGGAGGAGATCCATATTTATGCCTATTCCCAAGAAAGGTGATCCAAATGAATGTGGAAATTATAGAACAATATCATTAATATCACATGCAAGCAAAATTTTGCTGTAGATCTTTCAAAAACGGCTGCAGCAGTATATCGACAGGGTAGTGCCAGAAATTCAGGCCGGTTTCAGAAGAGGACGTGGAACCAGGGATATCCTTGCTGATGTCAGATGGATCCTGGCTGAAAGCAGAGACTACCAGAAGGATGTTTACCTGTGTTTTATTGACTATGCAAAGGCATTCGACTGTGTGGATCATAACAAACTATGGATAACACTGGAAAGAATGGGAATTCCAGAACACTTTATTGTGCTCATGAGGTGCCTTTACATAGATTAAGAGGCAGTTGTTCGGACAGAACAAGGGGATACTGATTGGTTTAAAGTCAGGAAAGGTGTGCGTCAGGGTTGTATTCTTTCACCATACCTATTTAATCTGTATACTGAACAAATAATACGAGAATCTGGACTATATGAAGAAGAACGGGGCATCAGGATTGCAGGAAGGCTCATTAACAACCTTCATTATGCAGATGACAAAACCCTGTTTGCTGAAAGTGAAGAGGACTTGAAGCACTTACTAATGAAGATCAAAGACCACAGCCTCCAGTATGGATTACACCTCAACATAAAGAAAACAAAAATCCTCACAACTGGACCAATGTGCAACATCATGAGAAATGGAGAAAAGACTGAAGTTGTCAAGGATTTCATTTTACTTGGATCCACAATCAACAGCCATGGAAGCAGCAGTCAAGAAATCAAAAGACACATTGCATTGGGCAAATCTGCTGCAAAGGACCTCTTCAAAGTGTTGAAGAGCAAAGATCTCACCCTGAAGACTAAGGTGCGCCTGGCCCAAGCCTTGCTATTTTCAATCACATCATATGCATGGGAAAGCTGGACAATGAATAAGGAAGACGGAAGAAGGGTTGACCCGTTTGAATAGTGGTGTTGGCAAAGAATATTGAATATACTATGGACTGCCAAAAGAACGAACAAATCTGTTTTGGAAAAAGTGTGGCCAGAATGCTCCTTAGAGGCAAGGATGGTGAGGCTGCGTCTTACATACTTTGGATATGTTGTCAGGAGGGATCAGTCCCTGGAGAAGGACATCATGCTTGGCAGAGTACAGGGTCAGCGGAAAAGAGAGTGACCCTCAATGAGGTGGATTGACACAGTGGCTGCAACAGTGAGCTCAAGCATAACAATGATTGTAAGGATGGCGCAGGATCAGGCGGTGTTTCGTTCTGTTGTGTCTAGGGTCGCTATGAGTCAGAACTGACTCGATGGCACCTAACAACAACAACAACAATCTCTGAATACTTTAAGGGCCTTCGTGTGTAAGAGGGAGAAAATATGATCTGAGTTGATCCTGAGACTATCTCTTAGCGTTAAAGAATGCTGAATAACAATTCAATAAAAAGGTTCAATAGCAAAGATCTTTGTTAAAAGATTTAAGTATAGGTTGAAGATTACTAGAAACACGCACATTTAATATTTCAAGTATAGTCAAAGTGCTAAAATTATATACTCCTTGCACACAGCAGAATATAATACAACAATTTGATGTTGTCTGTAAAATAAACAAAACTTTATCATGGAAAAGGCTAATATTGAGTGAAAGGAGCAGGATATAATATTTATGTGAATATACATAAATGTGTGTGACACACATATAAAACCCATTGCCGTAGAGTCTATTCTTACTCATGGTGTTCCCATGTGTGTTAGGGTAGTCTCCAAATTTTCAATGACTAGAATATACTTCTACAAGCAGGACAAAATTAAAGGAATATATTTAAACAATAAATGAACAGAAGTGAAAGAATTAAACCTGCGGAGAGGCTGCCCAGGAACCCAAGACTACAATAACATTGGTATGGAAAGCAGAATGATGGTGTCGGGAAGCCTGGTGCTCACATGCTTCCAGTTCGAAAGAGAAGAGCAAATAAACCAGGGGAGAAGGCAGTGAGCCAGAAGAGTGGGAGAAATGAAGCATTTCTCGAGTGGCAACTAAGGCTGAGCCTCTGCTGATGGCATGTAGTCCCTCATTTAAACCTTACAAGGATGTAATGGGTGGGATAGACCTTGTTATCCCCTTTCATCATGCAAACATGTTATAAAAACAAATTAGAAAATAGAGAAAAGTATAATAAAAGAATACGCCTCATCCGTTGAGCACTATTATGTTGCCCCAGCAGCTGCTCACTGTTGTTGTTGTTGTAAACATACCACACAACCTTTGGTGACTGAACAACTGACAGTAATTACCATTAATTGCCTGTGCAACCCTGCCCTTCATCAATGTGACTTTTCCACCACTGTTAACCAGAACTCAGTCTCCATATGCAGGAACACCCCTTTATTTCCTCCCTCCTGCCCCTGGTAACCCCTAATAAACTTTTATGTCTACACATTTGCTTGTTTTTGTAAAAGACGGCTTTTTGAATCTGAAAGTTCACGACAAGCCACAAGGGTCAATTCATGTGGTAGAAGTTATTTGCAATACATATATCCTACTACTGACTTGGTTCTGAAATACATAAAGAACAACCCAAAAAGGAAACAGGAAAAAGAAAGCAGACAGTTTGATAGAAAAATGAGCAAATACTTGAACACTGTATAAAAGATTTCTATATGGCCAAGAAACATATGAAAAGTGACAAACCTTCACTGGTTATCAGAGAAATTCTAATTAAAAGCCACAATGTGATACTATCCCCTACACGCCAGAATGGCTAAAACGGAAAAGATGGAAAATACCAACTATTGGGTATAACGTGGAGTAACTGGAGCTCTAATCTACCGCTAGTGGAAGTGTAATTTGGTACAACCAGTTTAAAAATGTTTTGTCCGTATCTACAAAAGCTGTGAACATACATATATCCCAGGACCCAGCAATTCTACTTCTAGATACATACCCAGTAGAAATGGGTACATATCTTCACCAAAACACATACACTTCTCAGCATCCGCTAAGGAATGAACACCTTCCTTAGGAATGTCTAACTTTTAAAGCATTATTCTCTGTCTGTTCTAAGGTGATGCCCATATATGATGATAAGTTTACACAGAAAAGTCTAGAGCTTTATGTGAAATTCCACAGCACATCTCTAGAGGCTCACGTTCTCATAGCTTCTGTCGCCTCTGCAGCCCCTGCTTCTGTCTGTCCGTCTGCTGGGCTGCACCACATGGAACCAGTTATGAAATTCAAGCCCATCTTACACTCGCCAAGGTCCTACTCACACAAAATTTGTATTAGCTTAAAAGAAAAGGTGTGTAGATAAGATACACAAGGGATTTAATTGCAGAAACAAACCTTAAAATGAAATGGCTGGGAATGGTGGCCTCCCTTTGTAAAAAGGCTTCTCTGTACCGACTACGGGAAAATGCAGTGAAGATATGGGTCATGGGAAAAGGAGCGTTTGTAGCAATTTGGTAATCACTCAGACCACCTGTAAAAATGTTTTCATCCTTTTTCTCATACCTTACACAAAACAAAATTCCAGATGGATAGAATATTTAAAATTAAAATATGCAACCATAAAAATTTTAGAAGTTTTTATTTTCTTTTTATTGATAAAAGAGAAAGACTTTTTAAAAATCCCAAAATATGAAGGCTAAAACTGTTAAGATCTATAGATCTTTGGCATATCAAAAAGTATATGAAGAGAGTAAAAATACAGGCAAAAAGCTGAAAAAAAGCTTGAAGGCTAAGGATTTGAATAGAGATTTCTCGAAAGCAGATACAGAAACTGTCAACAAGCACAGGAAAAGAAGCGTAACCTCATTAGTCATCAGGGAAATGCAAATCTAAACTAAAGTGCACTATTATTTCAAAACCACTAAGATGGCTAAACTCAACAGGATGGACAACAAGTGTCGGCGACGATGTGGAGAAGCTGGAATACCGCTGGTGGAAATGTAAAATGATCCAATTGTTTTGGAAAATGGTTTGGCAATTCTGCAGAAAGTTAAACAGAGAATTCCCATACAACACAGCAATTGCACTCCTAGGTCTGTACCCGGAGAATCAAAAGCATGTTCACATACAAACTTACACAGAGGATTCCTAGTAGTGTTATTCATGACAGCCAAAATGTGGAGAGAACCCAAATGTCATGACCTGATAGACAGGATGTGGTATATTCATAGACTGGAACCACAAAAGGCACCAAGTACTGATACATGCCACAATATGGACGAACCTTCAGAACATTACGCTAAATGAAAGAAAAAAAAAAAAAAAAAATGAAAGAAGCCAAACACAAATGACCGCATCGTGCATGATTCCATTTACATGAAATGTCCAGAACAAACCAACACAGACAGAAGTAGATTAGTGGTTGCTACGGCTTGGAGGAAAGGAGTAATGAGGATGACTGTTAATACGCCTTTATTAACAAGGGCCTTTATTTACTGGGCACTGAAAATATTCTGAAGCTAGACAGTGGTGACTGTTGTGCCAAGTCTGTCCATATACTAAAAGCCACGGTATTGTGCATATTTTCAAAGGCAGTGTTACGGCAGGTAAATTGTATCTCAATAGAAATATTTGTGATTCCTAAAAGACTAACTTTTCAATTAACATATAGAACCTATAAATCAGTAGGGAAAAAACAATCCAATTTTAAAATGTCTCCCTCCAGAGCAAAGGGAAGGGGGTACATTCCATCCACACAGCTTATTTTTTTATCTCTTCATTATTCAAGTTCTATTCTCATCTTATGTAACTCTAAATTATACAAGTAATTGTCTCCAGTTTCCTTATCCCTGTTTTCACTATTTAACTAAATAAAGACAGCAACACAGTGTTTTTTATAAAAACCCACCCACATTCACTCAAATCATTTTTTAGCACTTCTTAGGTGCCAGGTACCAGGATGCTCTGACAGACACAACAGACAAGTTCCTCCCTGCATGGGCCTTCTATTTTTGTGAAGCAGGCAGATGATAAACCAGCCAACCAGCTCTTAATGTAACCTAACATTAAGGAGGGAAACATGTAATTTTGGAGCTATCTCAAGCTGTGTCTCTCTCACAAAGATTTCTCCGAATCTAGTGAAAAGTAAACACCTCGAAGGAACTCTGTGGGGCCAATAAATGTGAAAAAGCCATTACATTTCAGTTTTGTTTTGTTGCTTTCACCTGCTACCCTGTCATTATTTTTTAATAACATGATTATGGAGCTGACATCAAACTCCCACCACCCGCCTGAAAGAAAAAACCAAACCCGTAGCCATCGAGTCAATTCTGACTCAGAGACCCTATACGACAGAGTAGAACTGCCCCATAGGGTTTCCAGGGAGCAGCTGGTGTTAGGACACAATTCCCTCTTATAAGAATCTGAAAGCTGTTCACTGTGGATGTGGGAGGGACTCAGTAACACTTGCAGAGATTTCCACATGGGTGGGGTGCTCTAGTGTGAGCATCGGGGGAATGGACCCCATGTGCACTTTGCAGCCTTCTGCAGATTATGACACAACAAACATTCAGTCTTCATTGACCTACATCTTGTAAGAGAACAGAGGGAATTGTTAGACAGGACCCTTCGAAAATGCAGGGCAAGAAATTTTATTGTAACATTAAATGCCAAATAAAATCTTTCTACATTTTTCCCCCTTCCCTACCTCATTTCAAGGAGATAGCTGGACTCAGAGTATTGAAGCTCTGAAACTTCAAGACTCTGAAGAGTCTATGGTAAAAGCCTCAGCTCACTGGGGTGATCACACTGAGTGAACTGGAGCCCAGGGGAAGAGTGACAGTCAGATAGTAGGGTCCTAGACATTGGGAAGGGGAAGGATCTCCTTCTTGATAGTGCCCTGGAATAGGTTACAGCACCTCAAAGGCTGACGCAGGCACATAAGTAGACAAAACCTATTATGCTGTTGACAGCCCCACCAAGGTTCTCATGCTCCAGCTGAGAATGGAAACAGCAGGACGAATGCTTCTAGAGAGATCACCCACATAGGCTGAGGCAATGGGTGTGTTGAAGGTCTTCTCCAAGCACTGGTCCTTCATTAGACCCTGGGAATTATTGCATATCTGGATGAGGGAGTCCCCTAAAAGTAAGTGAGGTTAAAAACTCCCCTCAATTTTGTAAGCAGGTAGTTCTGAGCCTCAATTCATTTTATTTTTTAAAAAATAATGCTTTTTCTCATACATGATTTTGTGTAGACTCACACTTACAATTCGTATTACTCATTCATGCATTAAGTCAACAAAGATTTCCTGTATTAACAGCTACATATCAGACCCTAGGCCAGATGCTCTCGGTGATGAAATGACTTAGAGAAGTTGCCTCACTGCCTGGTGAGAGAAACGGCCAAGTTAACAGGTGTATCAGTCACGTATTGCTGTGTAACAAATGACTCCAAAATGTAGTGTCTTAAAAAAACAACCATTTACTAAGCTCACAATTTTTCAGGTTGTCAATTTGGGGTTCTTCTGATCTGGGCCAGCTACAGTGGCTCGTAGCAGGGCTTATTCATCTGTCTACAATTTGCTTCCAGCTCACCACCGAGCCAGTTTGCCTAAAATCAACTCAGTGAAACCACTAGATCATCTTTCCAATGGTCCCTCATCATTCAGCAGGCTGGCCTGGGGTCATTCCCACAGGTTCTCGGGGTTTAAGAGCAACAAAAGGGCAAGACTCAATGCAAAATCTTTTCAATTCTCTCGTTGTATCTTCTCTGCTACTATGTCAATGGCTGAAGCAACCATAAGGTCGGCCTTCAACAGGTAGAAGAAGACTCCTACTGCTAATGAAAGGTGCTCTGGAGTCTCATAGAAGGCATGGGCACAGAGAGAGGAAGAATGTGTAGTAAATGCAATTGTGTTTTATGCTGTGGTAAAGGGTTTCCTGGGTACAATGGTGTACAGAGCAAGAAGTGGACTCATCTACCAGGAGAAGATTCAGGGAAGACTACAACCAGGAAGTCATGCCTGAACCAAGTTGGGAATATGACTGAATAGTTAAGGGGTGAAAAAAGGCCGAGCATCCAGGAAGCCCCAGGTATTTTCCAGAGGCTTCAGTAAAAGGGGAAGGATGGCTTGATGAGAAAAGTCTGAGGAAACAGGCTGAAAACACTGGGGCATTTGTTATATTTGTGAACAGGCACAGATTATCTTTTGTTCTATTGTTTCCCTACCATTCCTGCCTCTTCTCTCCTTTGGGGTCACACAAAACAAGCCCCTACCATCCCCATGTGGAAACTTTTGTTTTCCTTGGAGAAGTCTCCTCCTTCCTCATCACCACCCCAACCTTCTTAATTTCTTCCTCAAATGGTCTCCCCATTTGCTGATTTCTCCTCTAAATGGCACCTTAAACAAAGGCAGAGTCTGTCATGGGCTTTCCCCAAGTCAACTCCCAAACTTCCCATTCTGGCTGACCACAAAACTCCTGAGTCTTAGGGCTTCTTGGTGAAGTCATGAGCCTAATCTTGCCAGTGGGGTCAGTTTTCTTCACCTTCACGCTTCACCAGGGAGAGTAGACCAGCAGACGGGAAGGGAGAGAACATCTCCTAGTCAGAGAGCAGAGCCTGTGTGAAGCCTCAGAGGCTAAGGAGACCTAAGAGGGGCTCAGAGTGGACATTTTATAACCAGAGCTGGAGAGACATGATTCCAACAGAGTCAAATGAGAGGACTGGGAGAAAGCAGCTGCCCATGATACTGTTATCATTCCCTGTGCTCTCTTTACTCACCAAAGGATAGTAACCCCTTTTACAGGGCACGGAAAAGTTGCAATTCATTTTTAGTATCTAATCTCCTTCTTCCTACACTGGTGCTAGCACTTCTCAAGCACCTACCTGACAGTTTCATGTTTTTCTGGTTGCCGTGTTTAGCTTCAAACCGGGCTCATGGAACTCAGCAGTGTCAGCAATGATGTCACACAGGATTACGGAAGCCTTGGTGCTAACTCAGATCTCAGCTGCTTTTTGAAAAGGGTGTCGACCTCAGGTCTTGTGGGAGAGAAACCGTAGCTACTGAATCAAGGAAATTCAGGAGCAAGCCAGAGTCCCCAAGTTATCAAAGGTTCATGCTGGGAGAAGGGATAAAGGTCCTTCAGAAGACCATTATGTTCGGACATCTTCACCCAAGCAGGATGAAACAGTGACACACGAGGAAAAGGCCTTTCTCTAAGACTCTAGATAAAGGTGAGGAAAAATTGTTCCAGATTGACGAGTGCTACAGAACAAAAGGTCTGACTTCCACCAGAAAAGAGAGCCATGGTAGGACAAGATGAAGGATTTGGGGTGAATGGATAAGGTCATAAGGAAGATTCTCCTGAGAAAGCACTTTCTGTCATTTAGTAGATAATTAACCAAAGTTTATTTTCTCAATAAGAAATGTAGGAATAAATGAGGGATGAAATGAAAGAATCCAATTGTAAGTTTGAGAGCTTTCCAGAATAGGTGCAGACAAGGCACACTATTGTTCTGGATCTGAACATGATGGAAGGGAAGGAAGCCAGTGGGCAACTGGGGCAGAGAGTATAGGATGGTGGAAAGGCTGGGTAGGAAGAAGCATACTTAATTATTATATTTTCTAATTAGATGGAATTAATATACCATGTGAAGAACTAAGGAAATTACTCAGGAGGTTCTGGGAGTGGTAGGTTGAAGAGCCCAGAACCCACATCGCTGAGGGCAGAAGAAGGGCTGTAGATTCCTCCCTAGATCCAGGAACTCCCCTTCCCCTCCTGTGTCTCCTGCCCACCTCCCTCAAGAGCCTAAAACAACCCCTAACCACAAACATGGCTACAGGATAGAATTTTTTATTTTCCTACTTTTCTTAACCTGAGCTTCATCTAGGATCAGTCATGTATCACTCTTTTCAGGCCAGTTTTGTTGCGCTCCCCACTACTATTACCTCTGCTGTCCTCCTCCACCCAGTGCTGCCCTCCACTGGCCCTGCTTCCTGCTGCTTCCTGCTTTTCTGACTGGCCTCTAATACCCTTTGAGAGATCTCCCACCCCATCTTCTGTCTGTCACTGGAGCTTACACTCCCCTCCCAAACTCCTTCTCTTTCTTCCTTAACTTGCCAATCCTTCCCTCAAACTCAGAAAAATACTGACCCTTATGCTGACATATACAAGACCCGCCCCCGCCCACAGGAGGCATGGTTGCGATTTGGCTACTAAGGTTTGTGCCATCAGACTCTCAAATGTGGACATCTGTTTCTGCCTCACCCTGAAGGACATGGTAATGGGCTTGTGTTCAGAGAAAGGCAATTTTAATCTCCTGGTGTAGGCTAGTTAAGGGTACGAGGAGAAGTTTTCAATTATACAGAAAAGTACAAATAACGCTGTCTCTTTAAGTATAATTCCTTCTATAAAAGCCTTCCCTTAAAAGTAGGATGAAACCAAGTTACAAAGAGGAGACCAATTCTCCTGTTTCAATGCTTACACTCTAAATTTACTAAAAAAAAATAACTTTCACAGAAAACAGCTCTTAGAGAAACCATGTATTATCATGAAGGTGCAGAGAATGAGGTAATTTCCATATTCCACAGGAGCAAATTCACTTCCATCCAACAAATGCAAAAAAATAATTTTTTTTTTTTAATGTGGCGATCCTCTGTTTATGTTATAAACTATCACTGGATAAACCTTTGGCTGCTAACTAAAAGGTTGGCAGTTGGAATCCACCAGCCGCTCCTTGGAAACCCTGTGGGGAGTTCTACTCTGTCCTATAGGGTTGCTATGAATTGGAATCTACTGAAAGAAAACTGGGAGTTTTTTTTTTTTTTTTTAAATCAATGTATTATAATTTTTTGGAGAACTATAGACTTTTGCTATAAGGTAGTACCATCATCGAAATTTTCTGGAGAAGACTTTATTGCCCAGAGTAAATTCCCTAAAGTATGGTCGGTGCCTGGGGAAGAAGAAAGAAACCATGGGGACTGTGGAAGTGGAGGATGGCGGTGATGGAGAGGTCTCCAGGGATCCCTGAGACCAGAGACTTAGGTCACAGTTCAGACACCAGAGCCCAGACAGCTCATGTAAATTAACACTCCACTATTGCAAGTCTCAACCCAAGAGGAAAGTGTCACTCAGGGTAGAACATGAGAACAAAAAGCCCAAGTTCCAAGCCCAGGAAGATTCCCCAAGTACCAGCGAGGTCTTTTTCAACAGCTTCCACTAGGCAGAATTCTCACTCATCAAATTACTCCAGAGATCAATAGGTCAAGTATGAGTATTTTACCCAAGTGTGTAAGGTCAAGGGGTTAGCCATGGTCTGGCAGACCAGACCAAAACATCTCACACCCCTGTCGGCAAAAGGCCCCTGGTCCTGAGACCGAGTTTTTGAAGAAAGTGAGTGCCATCAGGTCTGCCCTCAGTCTAACCAACACTGAGTTCCTGGTCAGCATCCTGGAGTCCTGGCAAGAAGAGCCAGGCACCTCCAGGAGCATCTGGAGGAGGAGACAGGGGCTGAAGAGGCTACCACACCTACTGGTGCTGCTGCACTTGTGGGAGATCTGGCTGCAGAGGGTGCAGGCATGGCCTCAAGGTCAAAGGAGAAAGCACCTGAAGATGTGCTAGGACTCTCAGACTGAGAGAAGCAGGATGTCTGGACTGCAAAATATGCACCCTTCAGGGAAGAACTTCATTCAGGCTTCTTAAACCCACCTCACCTGGAAGATCCATCCTTTTAGCCTTGTGCCCCTTCCACGCCCCCTCTAGTACATGGAGAGATCCAGCCCCAGAGCACCAGGGTGGAAGAAGCCCCAGGATAGCAGTCCGAAGACATGAGGTCTACTCAAAAGCCAAGGAGAGAAGAGGACAAGACTCATCTGCAGATGAGGTCTCAGGGCCCTGAGAATGAGCACAATGTTTGTAAGGAAAGAGAAATGGGATTTCAGTGGGACATGGAAGTCTGAGAAAGAGCCTCTGCAAAGATAGCTCTAAGGGAGGTGTGATTGTGAAGGTGGGCTGATCACTGAGTTCTTTGGAGTACAAGGTACCAGACAGAAGCCAGACTCTGGGGGGAACCTGCCTGCCGGTGAGCAGTGGGCTTAAAATCCTAAACCAGTGAGAATCGAATCCCTTCCCAGCAGCTTCTGCACAGATCAGTGATGTTTGCTTGGTCTTTCTCTTTTCTGTGGTCTAACCTGATCTGTCCTGAGATCAGAGAATTGGAATAGAAAAGCCTGACTGAGATAAAACGAGCAAAGAGAAGACAAGGCCTCCTAAATGTGGTGAAGACAGGACACAGATAACCAAAGGTGAGGATGGGAAGAAACAGATTGAGTTCCAAGTCCCATCCACAGTATCCCAGGGCCTGGGAATCCCTGGAAGTGCCAGAGGTGTGTACTCCCTGGGAGATGCGACCCCAAGTGTCAGAGGAAGCCCTATGGAGCAAGGAAGGGAGGGCAGGGCCTCTAGGATGGGCACTTCCATACAGGCTGCCCATGTGAATTTCTCAGAGTGACCATGACAGATCCTGAGAGGGACAGTTTGAGGCAAAGGAAAGTAAGTTTTCTGAAGAGGGGTGAATTCCACCTTCTCCTGATAATGAAACAGAAATCCCGTCCTGCTCAGAGGTACTGAGTAGGAGGGATTGTGAATTCCCATCCTGCACAGCGATTGGCTGGGAAGTTCGACTGTCTAAAGACAATGTGGCCAAAGTCTTTTTTATCTTTCAAAGATATATCTTTAACTTCCTGCAAATTCAATTCTGGAAAAAAGCCTAGAATATACAAGCATGGGTTTTTCAGGAGAGCAACAAGGGGAGAAGGTGATAGTGGCATATCAGAGAAGGAGAACAATAGTCTAATGGTCCCCGTGTTACTTAATGAATCACACATGGTGTCCAGCATTCTTCCTTATCTGTAGACATGTAAATGCAGTAGATGTTTTAGCAATAACTGAATTAATCCTCACAGAATTCTTTTTGGCCATTTCAAGGTATAGAGACCAGAAGAAGTCATTAGTTACAAGAGCAAGCAATAATTCGCTGATCAGAATTTTGTTCAATTTCTGTGTTTGCCCTTCATACATAGATAAAAGTCTCTGAATCTGGCATTGAAGACAGTGTTTTCTCTATTGTTATGGATTGAATAGTGTCCCCCAAAATGTGTGTCAACCTGGCCAGACCCTGATTCCCAGTATTGTGTGGTTGTCCTGCATTTTGTGATCTGATGTGATTACTTATGTGTTGTAAATTCTAACCTCTGTGATGTTAATGAGGTGGGATTAGAGGCAGTTAGGTTAATGAGGGAGGACACAATCTACAGGATTAGGGTGAGTCTTGAGTCAGTCTCTTGAGATACAAAGAGAAAAGTGAGCAGAAATGAGAGGGACCTCATACCACCAAGGAAGAAGTGCCTGGAGTGGAGCACTTCCTTTTGACCCAGTGTCCATGAGCTGAGAATTTCCTAGGCCAGGGGAAGATAGATGACAAGGACTTTCCCCCAGAGCCACAAAGAGAGAAAGCTTTCTCCTAGAGCTGGTGCCCTGACTTCAAACTTCTTGCTTCTTAAACTGTGAGAGAATAAGTTTCTGTTTGTTAAAGCCATCCACTTGTGGTATCTCTGCTATAGCCACACTAGATAACTAAAAAACACATAAATAAAATAGTCAAAACAGAAAAAAAGTTTCAAATATACACACATACACGTATGATGTTATTAACTTTAAGAGGTTTTACATTCTTATAACACATTTAACAAGAGATTTGTATACAGAAGTTATAATAAGAGCCAGCCCCACATAAGTATATTGTACCTGCTCCCCCAAAGTGTCCAGTGTCCAAAGATACATATGTACCCTTTTACACACTGCTTTTTGCCGGGACACACGTAAGGACATCCATTTGTTTGTTTTTATGGAAATTAGGTCACACTCTACCCATGTTTTTCTCTGAATCACTCTTCACTTGACAATTTCTCATGGTTCCTCTAAATCAGCAGACATGGAAGAAGCACTCTTTTTGGTTCGTCTCATTTTTAACTCCCACCACTCTTCTGTCAGTTTGTTGTACTGTGGTGGCTTGCATGTTGCTGTGATGTTGGAAGCTTTGCCACTGGTATTTCAAATACCACCAGGTTCACCCATGGTAGACAGCTTTGAGTGGAGCTCTGGATTTAGACAGACTAGGAAAAAGGACCTGGTGATCTATTTCTAAAAAAAAAAAACTGGCCAGTGAAATCTTACGAATAGTACTGGAACACTGCCTGATTGAATGACAGAGGATAACCCCTTAGGTTGGAAGGCACTCAAAATACGAGTGGGGAAGAGCTACCTCCTCAAAGTAGATCCCACTTTAATGACATTTGCTGATGGGGCACAACTCATAATGAGAAGAAACTGACACAAATATCCATTAATAACCAGAACGTGGAATGAAGGAATTATGAATCTAGGGAAATTGGAAGTCATCAAAAATGAAATGGAATGCATAAAGGTCAATAATCCTAGGCATTAGTGAGCTGAAATAGCTTGGTTTTGGACATTTTAAACTAGACAATGGTATGTTCTACTATGCCAGGATTGAGATACTGAAGAGAACGTCATCATATTCATCGATAAAAAGAACATTTCAAGATCTGTTCTGAAGTACAACACTACGAGCAATAGGATAATATCCACAGGCCTACCAGGAAGACCAGTTAATAAGACTATTATTCAAATTTACACACGAATCATGAATGTGAAAGATGAAGAAGTTGAAGGTTTTTACCAAGTTCTGCAGTTTGAAACTGATCAAACATGATGCATTGATGAATCAAGATGTACTGATAATTACGTGATTGGAATGCGAAGTTGAAAACAAAGCAGACAAATCAGCAGTTGGAAAATAAGGTATTGATGATAGAAATGACAATGAAGCTTACATGATAGAATTTGGCAAGACCAATGACTTATTCATTGCACATACCTTTCATCAGGAACATAAACGGTGACTATACTCATGAACCATTCCAGGCAGAATAGACAGGAATCAAATTTGTGGAAGGTGATGATGGAGAAGGTCAATATCATGAGTCAGAAGCAGGCCAGGGGCTGACTGCAGAACAGATGATCAGTTGCTCATATTCACGTTCAAGTTGAAGCTGAAGAAAATTAAAACAAGTCCATGAGTCAAAGTATGTCCTTGAGTATATCAAACCTGAATTTAGAGACCATCTCAAGAATAGATTTGATGCACTGCACACTAAGGATCGAGGACCAGATTAGTTGTGGGATGATAGCAAGGACATCATATATGAAAAAAACAGTCATTAGAAAGACAGGAAAGAAAGCAAAGACCAAAGAGGATGTCACAAGAGACTCTGAATCTTGCTCTTGAATGTACAGTAGCTAAAGAGAATGGAAGGAAAAATAAAGTAAAAGAGCTCAATAGAATACCTGAAAGGGAAGCTGGAGAAGACAAAGTATGATAATATAATGTGAACAGATCTGGAGTTAGAAAACCAAAAGGGAAGAAAACACCTGGCATTTCTCAAGCTGAAAGAACTGAAGGAAATATTCAAGCCTCTAGGTGCAATACTGAAGGATTCTATGGGCAAAATATCGAACAACACAGGAAACATCAAAAGTAGATGGAAGGAATACACAGACTCAATACACCAAAAACAATTGGTCGACGTTCAACCATTTCAGGAGGTAGCATAGGATCAAGAGCTGATGGTACTGAAGGAAGAACTCCAAGCTGCACTGAAGGCATTGGCAAAAAAAATGGCTCCAGGAATTGATAGAGTACCAAATGAGATGTTTCAACACATGGATGCAGTGCTGGAGGCGCTCACTTGTCTATTCCAATATATTTGGAAGACAGCTACCTGACCAAATGACTGGAAGAGATCTATATGTGTGCCCATTCCAAAGAGAGGTGGTCCAACGCAATGAGGAAATTATCGCGCAACATCATTAACGTCACACGCAAGAAAAATTTTGCTGAATATAATTTAAAAACAATTGCAGCAGTACACAGACAGGGAACTACCAAAAATTCAAGCTGGATTCAGAGGAAGACATGGAATGTGGGATATCATTTCTGATGTCTGATGGATCTTGGCTGAAAGTAGAGAATATCAGTAAGATGTTTACCTATTTTTGTTTACTATACAAGCACACTCAACTGTGTGGCTCATGACAAATTATGGATAGCTTACCAAAGAATGGGAATTCCAGAACACTTAACTGTATTCATGCGGAATATCTACGTAGACCAAGAGGCAGTCATTTGAGTAGGGCAAGGGGATACTGTCTGGTTTAAAATGAGAAAGTTATGTGTCATGGTGGTATCCTTTCACCATACTTACTCAATCTGTATGCTGAGCAAATAATCTGAGAAGCTGGTCTGTAAGAAGAAGAACATGGCATTAGTTTTGGAGAAAGATTCACTAACAACCTATGATATGCAGCTGATACGACCTTGCTTGCTGAAAGTAAAGAGGACTTGAAGCAGTTACTGATGAAGAGCAACCACTACAGCCTTCAGTATGGATTACACCTCAACATAAAGAAAACAAAAATCCTCACAACTGGACCAGTAAGCAACACCATGATAAATAGAGAAAATACTGAAGTCATCGAGCAATTCTTTTTACTTGAATCCATAATCAATGCCCACAGATGCAGCAGTCAAGAATTCAAACAATGTATTGCATTGGGCAAATCTATTGCAAAAGACCTCCTTAAAGTGTTGTGAAGGAAAGATGTCACTTTGAGGACTAAGGTGTGCCTGAGCAAAGCCATGATATTTTCTATCACCTCACATGCTTGAGCAAGTTAGACAATGAATACGGAAAACCGAAGAACTGATTCATTTAAAATATGGTGTTGGCAAAGAATACTGAATATACCATGGACTGCCAGAAGAATAAACAAAACCATCTTGGAAGAAGTACACCAAGAATGTACCTTAGAAGCAAGGATGGCGAGACTTCGTCTCACGTGCCTTGGACATATTTTCAGGAGGGACCTGTCCCAGGAGAGGCTCATCATGCTTGGAAAAGCTGAGGGTCAGAAAAAAAGAGGAAGGCGCTCAACAACATGAACTGACACACTGGCTGCAAGAATGGGCTCAAACATAGCAATGATTGTGAGGATGGTTCAGGATCAGGCAGTGTTTCATTCTGTTTTACACAGGATCGATGGCATCTAACAGCAACAACAACTAACATATGCACGTATGCATATATATGTGTGTGTGTGTGTCTGTGTGTATACCCATTGCCATCGAGTCGGTTCCAACTCATAGTGACCCTACAGGACAGAGTAGAACTGCCCCACAGAGTTCCCAAGGAGTGCCTGGTGGATTCGAACTGCTAACCTTTTGTTAGCAGCTATACCTATTAACCATTATGCAACTAGGGTTTCCATATATATATATACACAAACACACACACATATACACACACTCATATATATGTGTATATATATACATGTTCTCTTCACTAGTTTTGCACCTCTACAGATCCCAGGCTAAGACATTTGGTACCTACACTGGTTCTAGAGGAACCAAATCTTAAGGATGAGTTTTCTGAATTGATTCTCAAGTCTGGCTAGTCTTAAAGGCACTGATGACTGTCTCCAGAAGTAAACAGGCTATTGCTAATCCATGGTGTGAGGTGACAATAGAAATACACAAAATACTACTACCACTGGATCAAATACTTGTGAGAGACAAGGCTCTGCCTGATTATATATTTGATACTTTTCTATAATTTTGTCAGAATAAGAATAATAAGGAAGCTGCTTGGTTGGTCCTGCTTTTGCTAGCCACACTGGTGAATGAAAGAAATGGACTCAAAGCTCAAGCACCACATACAAGATCTGAAAGCTGCCACTTGTGCCCAGAAAGAAAACCATATTTCTTATAGTAACAAGGCTAATGCTGCCAAAAATAAACTCAGATTCTTATCTTAAGAGTGACTGAATTAAAGCGCCAGTTGAATATCCAGCCTCAAATGGTGTCCGAAGTTAAAGTGAGGGCACTGATTGGGAAGAAATGGGATCCTGAAACTTGGGATGAGGACATATGGGCAGACAGTCAGGAAGCGGGGGACAATGAACCTCCAATTTCCGTTGAATCGCTCTTCCTAACAGAACCAGACCACTTACTCCCATCTGAAGAGATTCTCTAACTTTGCCTGCTAAGGCACCCTTCCCAGTAAAACAATTATCCCTTCCACCTCCATCTGATGAGATTACCCCAGCTGTGCCTGAAGTGTCTTGTTTGAGTTATCTCCTGGGGTGGGATCTGGGGCATTGCCTGGGGCATCACCGTAGGCAGATGCCTTATAAGACAGGGCTGAACATCCCACTGCCACTGCCCATTTTTGCTTCTAGACCTATACCTAGACTTCAGTCCCAACAAGCCCCAAAAGGTGAACTATGAAGTGTGACCCAGGAGACGGTATGCTAAACTCCAAAAGAACTGCTTGATTTTTCTAATACATACATACAGAAACCTGGTGAATATGTGTGGGAATGGCTATTCTGGGTGTGGGATAATGGTGCAAGCAACATAAAGGTGGAGTACTCTGAGTTTATTGATATAGGCCCAAGAAGCACAGATTCTTCACTCAGTGTTTCAGCTTGAGAGGTTAGAAAAGGATCTCATAGTTTATTTGGCTGGTTTACTGAAGCACGTATTAAGTGGTGGTCTACAATAAATCAAGTGGAAATGGCAGATCTGCCACTGTGTAATGTAGGAGAAGGTATCCAAAGGCTGAGGGAAATTGGCATGTTTGAATGGATTTATTAGGCTGGACCCACAGACCCACACACGGAGTGCCCAGAGGGCTCTCTTTTTACCATAGCGGTGAGGTCCAAATTTGTGAAGCAAGCCCCAGCATTACTGAAGACTTCTGTGGTTGTTATTTTATGTAAGTAAGAGTCCACAGTGAGAACTGCCCTAACTGAATTAAGACACCTAACTACAATGCAGCTGACTGGTCCCCATGGTGGTAGCAGCCAAGTGGTGGCACTCAATCAACAAAGACAAGGTGGGTGTGGTTACCATAACAGACAGTAGAGTCAAAGCAGTAATCAGAATAGTCTGCTCGCATGGATTTATAGCATTGGCTACTTAGTCATAGTGTCCCTGGGAGTGAAAGAGTTGGGAAATGTACATCTCCTGGTACCTAGTGTCTTAGATATCTAGTGCTCCTGTAACAGAAATACCACAAATGGATGACTTTAACAAAGAAAATTATTCCCTCACAGTCTAGTAGGCTATAAGTCCAAATTCAGGGTGCCAACTCCAGGGGAAGGCTTTTTCTCTCTGTCACTCCTAGGGGAAGGTCTTTGTCACCAATCTTCCCCTGGACAAGAAGGTTCTCAGCACAGGGATCCTAGGTCCATAGGATGCACTGCTCCTGACACTTCTTTCTTGGTGGTACTGAGGTCCCCCTGTCTCTCTGCTCTTTTCTCTTTTATATCTCAAAAGAGATGGACTTAAAACACAACTTAATGTTGTAGATTGAGCCCTGCCTCCTTAACATAACTGCTTCAAATCTTCGCTCATTAACATCATAGAGGTAGGATTTACAATACATTGGAAAATCACATCAGCCGACAAAATGGTGGATAATCGCACAATACTGGGAAGCATGGCCTAGTCAAGGTGATATATACATTTTGGGAAGACAGAATTTAATCCGTAACACCTAGTATGCAGCTATCAACCTGTTAATGCCTTTTTCTCCATACCTGTTTCAAAGTATCACCAGAAACAGTGTGCCTTCTCTCTGACCAGAGTATATAAGGACCAAATAATATAGAGGAATCTCTGTTACGTTTTCTCCATCTTACCGTTATTTGGCCTCATAGGCAGACCCAGTCACTTAATTGCACGGCAGAAGGAAGAGATTAAAGCCCCAACATTCTTGCCAGTGGACCAGGAAGGTAGCTGCTCAGACATCAGAGAGCCTCAGAGAGACAGAGACCAGGCGGCTCAAGAGAGGATACCAAAAAGTTGTTTTTCATACCCTCCCCCACTCCCACAGTTGCATATGCTTTGCTCTGACCCTAAGAAGTAGATCAATCCTTTGAGAACTGCATTATGGGTTAGAACACCAACAAGGTCCCAGACTGAGTGACACTCCCATAGATTACATCCAAATATCACTGCAAAGTCTTCAAAATCTGAACTGACATCTGAGCCACAGCATACAGAAGTTGGGAAAGAACCTGCAGCCTGAACATAACTGGGTCAAGTGATTCCTAAAACAAACAACATCGACATTTTCTGTAAGATTGAAGTAAGACACAGTCTTGGAATCATAGACAAAAACTTTAAAAAGCTACTTTAACCACGCTCAAAGAAGTAACAGGCACAACTTAGAAAAATAGAAAAATACATAGAAACCATTCACAAATGAAAATTTTAGACAGGAAAAATAGAAAAATAGAGATAAAAAATTCACTTGATCAGCTCTACAGCGGAATGCTGTTGACAGACAAAAGGATCAATGAGATGAAAATAGTTCAATTGAAAATATCCAATCTGAAAACAGAGAATATTGAAAAAAAAATGAACAGAGCCTCAAAAAAATCCAAAAATATCTAACGTTTATTTATTGGAATTCCATAAGGTGTAGAGAAAATATGTGGTGTAGAAAAAAGTATTTGAAGAAATACTGGCTCAACACTCCCAATTTGTTGAAAGACATAAACTTACAGATTCAAGAAGCTATGCAAACTCCAACAAGTTAAACTCACATAATTTTACACCCAAATGCCTCACTGCCAACTGTGGAATAACAAGGACCAACTCATTTCATACAGGAAAAACAATTGGAATGACTCTGTATTCATCATCAGAAGCCATGGAGGCCAAAAGGCTGTGAAAACATTTTTTCAACACTGAAAGAAAAGAAACATTAACCCAGCTTTCTATATCCTGTTATTTCTTTCATGAGTAAAGGAAAAATACTGACATTCTCAGGTGAAGGAAAGTTAAGAGAATTCATTGCCACCAGACTTGTTGTAAATGAAACGCTAAAGAAGTTCTTCAGGTGGTAGACTTGGAATTTCAGGAATTACGGAAAGGAACAAAGTCGAAAGTACCTTCTTAAGTTCACCCTTCAGCCAAAGATTAGACAGGTCTGTAAAACAAACAATAACACACATGAGGTAAGTGTTTCTTAGTTCAATCATGTGTATGAGACCAAAAGTGCAAAACCTGCCCAAAAGCACAGAAAAGAGGGCAGGATGGAACAGGAATCATGGCGGATGGAAATGGGGAACTGGAGCATAGGAGAGTGTTGACACATCATGAGGATTGCAACCAATGTCACAAAACAATTGTGTATAAATGGTTGAACGAGAAACTAACTTGCTCTGTAAAGTTTCAAGTAAAGCACAACAACAAAAAAAAAGGGGTAGGTATCTGGGTAAACACATTATGCCATCCCTGCAATCACTGCACAACACGGCGCAGGAGTCTCCTCTTTGGAAAGATTTTCTAGCCTGTTCGGAACACTTTGGAATACACTCTTGGTGGCAAATTAGTATTAGAGAATGGGGTTAATTTTGAAAATACCTGAGATGTCTGTACTCAATATGGTGAATAAACTGGATAGTAATGTTTTCAAAGCTAAATGAGGTGTTCTAACAACAAAAAAAATAGGCCTGAATTCCTATGTGGGCCATGAGCCTGCTCCAAAGGCCTTCTGCAGAGAGGCATTTCAGGCACTTCCAGAGCAGCAGGAGCACTGGGGAATGCATGTATCAACCTCCTCCAGGGCCTTCTCTGAGGGGGAAGTACCTGATTTAGTACTAAGCTTAAAAAAAAGCTTAGTGGTTCATAAATAGTCATTCTGCATAAGGTCTTCAGGTTCAAGTCTGTAATCCAGCTGGGATTCTGTGTGTGCTGCATCTCTGCATCAAAAGAACAAACTTCTACAAGCAGAATGCCAGGAGAGAGGCGGTTGGGCAGCTGGGGGCGGGGGGTGCTGTGCAGACAGGGGTGCCTGAGGGAGGCACAATATAGTCATTCTGCACGGGGTCTAGTCATTCTGCATAAGAATTAGAATGCTTCCATCAGTGCACAATAGTTTACATGCAGGACATAAACAAAGTGACTCAAGGACAAAGTCGAGCAGTAAACCAATCCACTCCCTGTCAGTCCTTACCTGAGAGGGTCCTCGTGAGGATTTCCGGGGATGGAGAAGGACACAGTAAACGTTGAATTATTTTACCTCTTCCTTCCTCAAGAAATAGGTCTCAAGCCCCAAACTCCTCTTCTGGTCTATATTTAAGCTGTATAATAAAACTGGGAACCAGGCAATCAGCCCTGAGCAGACAGACCCAGAAGTATTTCCAGTGCCCCACACCTTTGAGTTCCAGTGAGATCCTGTTCCTAGTCACTAGATTAGCAGAGGAGCTGAAAGACTGAAATTCCTTGCTTTCAGGCAACTTGGGCTTGAACCAGGCACTTATTGCTAAAGTCGTATTTCTTTGTGTTAATTTATGATCCTAAACAAATCTGGAGTTTGGAGCTCATTTTGATAACTCCTCATTAGTCTGCACAGACTAGAGTCTGCTCACAGTCAGTGATGACAACGGAGGAAACAAAGTCCCTAGCCCAGAGGAAGGACTGCTCCCCAAATTTGGGGCAGTGCCCCTGGGGAGTATTGGCGAGGTGCACTGTGGCCTCTGTGGCTTTGCCTTGTGCTCCTGGAATTGCACCCTGGGGGCCTCCATATGCGGACCCAGAGTCCATGGGTGACCACAACTCCCGCCCTTCTGGGTCATCGCCCGGACGCACGTTACGATACGCTTCCTGCCCTCCTTTCCAGCATAAGCGCTGCGATCACGCGTGGTAGAACCATTTCCCAGGTCCAGACCCTAGGCTTTACCATCCATGGCCTTAGGCTTCCCCTAGTCCTGGGGGAACCCGCAAACCTGGCAGGTGCGAGGTTAGCACCCGGCTGGGCGGGCTTGGGCCTGTCTCAGAAGGCTCATGGCGCAGGCGGGTTCCCCCTCCTTGGAGCCCGCGGGCTTGCGGCGGGCAGCCCGACATCTCCTGCCTCCCTCGGGCACCTCTCTGAGCAGCAGCTCCCCTCCCCTCCGCCCCGCCAACCACCCAACAGTCGCACTGCCTGCTTTCTGCTTCTAGAAGCCTGTTCTTCTGATGCACAGATGCAGCACACACAGAATCCCAGCTGGATTACAGACTTGAACCTGAAACGCACAACTTTAAAACTACTAGATTGGGGGGTGGGGGGGTTGGCAGTGAAAAAAGGAAAAAAATTTAAGAAAAGAACAATTACAAAAAAAGTATTAGAAGACTGTATCCTCACATTTTGGACTCAAGAAGGCAGCGGATACACAACTGTTTAGAGAGCATACTGTTGTATCTTTCTTTGCAAATAAGTCTTAGATGAGGGAATTGGTACCAGGAATAGTTGCAGAGCCTGACTTTGGGGAAATCTGGAATTGATGAATTGGCCTGCATGAGGCTACAAGCCCTGATAATCAATATTTAAAGATGAGATTTGAGCAACCTAGAACATGCATCAGAATTTTTTCTAAGTAAATTAGCACTAGAAGATGCCTTTAACCACTAAATAAAATGGGTCAGTAGTTCAAGATCTACCTACAAAGAAAATGGCAGACCTAGATCGTTTCCAGTCAGGTTCCAGCAAACATGCAAGAAACAGTCATTTTAATCTTGTACATAGTCAACAGAGATTAGAAAGCCATGAGATACTCCCCTAACTTGATCCTTAAGGCTAGTTTAAAAATGATAACAAATTAGAGAAGGAAGGTAGAAGAAGAGTTAGAGGACAAGCACACTCAGTAACTGAGATGCAAAACCCTACGTAAGATGCCAGCAAAGGAAATCCAGCAAAGTATAAACCACATAACATGCCATGATCAAGGTGGTTTATTGTAGGCATACAAATTTGAGTGAACATTAAAGATTTAGTAATTTCATTCACCATATGCATAGGTGAAAGAAGAGAAGACATATCCTCACCTCAAGAGATGGGGGCAAAGCAGGTTGATAAAATCCAATCACACGGAGAGATAAGGACTAGGAGCAAATATGGAACAGAAAAGGAGTTCCCGAACGTGGAAAACTACAACTAGCATGATAGTTCATGGTGACGGGTGGGACATTCTCTTTAAAATTAATAAACAATAAAATAAGGATCCTTCTATCATTTTTATTAAACATTTCACACTGGAAGTGTAAGCTAGTACAAAAAGAGAAAAAGTATAACTGCTATTCACAGATTACAGGACTGTCTCCATTGAAAACTGTAGAAAATACTGGAATTAATAGTAATCATAAATAAAAAATAAATTGAAATTTCAATGCATCAGCATCAAGCGGACTCTGTCATAACTCTTAGGTGAAAGCAAAGGACACTGATAGGGAAAGAGCAGGTTCGGGTCGGCTAGACCAAGGAGGGAAGAAAATTATTCTGCACTGGGCTGAACTTATAAGCGCAGGTATGTGTTAGTTACCTAGTCCCTCCATAACAAAAAATAACACAACTGGATGGCTTTAAAGAACAGAAATTTATTTTCTCAGTTTAGCAGGCAGTAGTTCGAATTCAGGGCATGTCTGTAGTGGGAGGTCCTTCCTTGTCTACCTCAGCTTCTAGTAGACGCCAGCAATCATTTATGTTCCTGGCCTTCTGGATGCATCTGTCTTCTTTGTCTGTCTTCCTCTTCCCCTGTTTGTGCCTGTGTGTATTCTGCTCCTTTTATAACTAAGAAGAGTTAGGCTTAGGACCCACCCTACATTGGTATGACCTCATTCACATAATAAAAGCAGGCCCCCTATTTCCAAACAAGGTCAGATTTACAGCTACACGGGTTAGGATTTCCACATACATTTTGGAGGGACACAATTCAATCCCTAACAGTTGACTTACCAGATATTCTGGATTGAGAGTACTCGCATGAACAGCTGAGAGTGGTTCTAATTCTTTGCTACATTCGTTGGCTGAAACTTGTCTCAATGGTCACCCATAGGAATGCTGGAGCAATTTATTGTGTAGGACCTAGACAACCATTCCTAATCACGTTCATTGTGTGGAAAAACACACACTCCCATCACTGAAGCCTTAAGGAATTCATCGATAAGAACAGAATGGTGGTTGGAACCAAGAATTGTTTCATAGCCTAGATAACATGGTGTAGCTGGTAGATATCCACATGGAAATGTCAGGTAATAAAACTTCACCCCACATGGGGATGTCAAGAATAATACCAACGACTAATGTTCATTGAGTGCCTACACTGGTGCCAGGCAGTCCCGCGCTTTTTCTTTCATGTTTGCTTTCATGATGGCCATATGAGGAATGTATCATTATAATGCATAAAGAGGTCAATACAGAGAGTTATGCTCACATTTGAACATATGAGTCTGGACCCAGGAGGAGTTTGAATGGATGGAGGTATAAACCTCACGTCCTTAGCTACAAATAGACAGCAGTAAACTCACTGAGGCATCCTAGAGGGAGGGTGTCAATAGAGAGAGGAGTAGGCACCAAGCCCAAGGGTACTCGGGTATCTAGAAGCCTGCCAGGTGAACAGCAGCCAACAAGCCTCTCTGAAGTCCAGTGTGGTTCCTGGAGGGTTGTCTGTCCTTCCTCTCAGCTGCATTTCCCCAGTGCTCCTCCCACCTGCACTGGGTTGTCCCCTTCATGAGGACAGGGACAGTATGTACCTTTCACCACTGTATCCGCATAACATAGACTATTTCTGGCCCATGGAATACACTGACTGAATAAAAAATAAACAAACGATAAGTACGTAAAATCCTTCGTAGTTGATACCTTGGAATACATTAAGGGGCTTCATGAGTAAGAGGGAGAAAAATTGATCAGGGCTGCTTCTGAGACCATCTCTTAGGCGTAAAGAGTGTTAAACAATAATTAAACAAAGAAATTTAATGGCAGAGATGTATGTTAAAAAGATGTTTAAGTATAGGTTGAAGTTACTAGAAACATGCACATTTATTATTGCAACTATAGTCAAATCGTTAAAAAAACATATACTACATGCACACAGAATATTACGAATTTAATGCCCTCATTAAAAAAAAATTTTATGAGCAAAGACTAATGTTGAATGAAAATATCAGGATATAATATCTGTGTTAATATACATAAATGTGTGTGCTAATACACACATAAAATCAGTTGCCACTGAGTCAGTTCTGATTCATGATGACACCAGTGTGCCAGAGGAGAACTGTACTCCATAGGGGTTTCAGTGGCTGGGTTTTCGGAAGTAGGCTGCCAGACCTCTCTTTCATAGCAATTCTGGGTGGACCTGAACTCCAACTTTCTGTCAGCAGCTCAAGATATTAACCATTTGCATCAACCAGAGACTCTAATACACATACATGCCAAGGTAAGTAAGATAATAGACATATCGGAACGTTAATAATTTATTCTATGCATTACGTACGTTTTCTTTTTTTTTTTTTGCATACTTTCCCATTGCTTCCAAGTTTTTGAGGAATAGAATGCACTTCTGGAAAAATTCATGAGAAATTTTTAAGTAATGAAATAATTAACAGAAACAGAATGAGTAAATCTGTGGCAAGGCAGCCCATGAACCCAAGATTACAGTAACACTGGTATGAAAAGGAGAATTGTGGAGTCCTGAAGCTCAGTGGTCCCATGCATGCATCAGGAAAGAGGGAAGAGCAAATAAACAAGGAGAAAATACAGTGAGCCAGAGGAGTGGGAGCCCTCTGTTGTGGGCACAGTTTTCTCATGAAACTTTAGATGGGCACAATGGGTGGGATTATCCACTTCCATCATACAAACATTTTTATTACCCTTGATTTTAACGGAACTATGTTATAAAAACAAATGATAAAATAAAGTATAATAAAAGAATAAATCTCATCAGTGGTCTACTATCATTTTCCCCGGCCACTGATTTTTTTTACTGAGGAGGGCAGGAGACACACATGGGAAAGAAGATGGAGCAGTGTGAAGACTCATGCTAAGTGAGGAGGGGAGTGTTTCTGAGACAGGCCTTAGCTGCTACCACCTAGGGTGCACGACCAGCTGTGCACGACCAACTGGAAGAAATGGCACATTATTTCTGAGACCTACTCTAGCTCATAACAAATTATGCATAACATGGGGAAGAATGAGAACTCCAGGACACTTAACTGTTCTCATGAGAAACCTATACATAGAACAAGAGGCAGTCATCTAAACGGAGCAAGGAATATAGCATGGTTTAAAGTCAAGAAAGGTGTACATCAGCGTTGTATCCTTTCACCATATGTATTCAATCTGTATGCTGAGCAAATAATCCGAGAAGCTGGACTGTATGAGAAGAATAAGGCATCAGGATTGGAGGAAGACTCATTAATAACCTCAGATATGCAGATGATACAATCTCCCTTGCTGAAAGTGAAGAGGCCTTAAAGCATTTACTGCTGAAGATCAAAGACTACAGAATAACAGCCTAACAACTGGACCAATAAGCAACATCATGATAAACAGAGAAAATGTCGACGTCATTAAGGGCCTCATTTTACTTTGATCCGCAATAAACACCCACGGAAGCAGCAGTCAAGAAATCAAACGACACACTGCATTGGACAAATCTGCTGCAAGAGACCTCTTTAAAGTGTTCAAAAGCACAGATGTCACCTTGAAAAGTAATGTGTGCCTGACTCAAGCCATGGTGTTTTCAGTCGCCTCATACGCACATGAAAGGTGGGCAATGAATAAGGAAGACTAAAGAAAAACTGAAGGCATTGAATTAAGGGGTTGGCAAAGAATATTGAATATACCACGGACTGCCAAAAGAATGAACAAATCTGTCATGAAAGAAGTACAGCCAGAATATTCCTGAGAAGCAAGAATGGCGAGGCTTCATCTCACATATTTTGGACATGTTGTCAGGAGAGATCGGTCCCTGGAGAAGCAGGTCATACTTGGTAACAAGTGGCCACAACAATTGGCTCAAACATAACAACGACTGTGAAGGTGACAATAGGTAGTTTAACATACAATTTGACCCATATGAATTAAAATTTAAACAATTATTTCATGCCTTTTTGTAGCGGTTTTAGAATATACAATTAAAATAAATGTAAATAATTATTAGAAAAAATCTCTGAACATAAAATTTAATTTTTTTAAGTCACTGCTCCATACCCCAAATCTAAATGGCTTGATATAAAGCACTGGTCTTTGTGATTCACAAAAAGCAGGTACCAATTCCTGAACAAGAACTGAAGTGACAGGAGAAACTCCTCATGGTGTTATAGCCCTGAGTATGGGCCCTAATCCAATAATCTGTCCTCATTAATTCCTTTTCATTTCATCTCTGTGAAAGAGGGGAGGGAGAAGGTGAGAGAGGGTTACATGTGCCTATTCTGTTCTTTAGCATCTAGTTCACTGCCAGGAACAAGTATTCATAAGAGTCTACAAAACATTAAAGTACAAATAAGGAGGAAAACCTCCTAGTATATATATGTATTAGGTGGCACAAAGAGTTAAGTGCTCAGCTACTAACTGAAAGGTTGGCAGTTTAAATCCACTCAGAGTTGCCTTGGAAGAAAGGCCTGGCAATCCAGCTCCAAATGGTCACAGCTATTGAAAACCGTATGGAGGGCAGTCCTACTCTGAAAACTCACGGGGTCGTCATGAGTGAAAATCTACACAATGGCAACTGGATTGGTAATCTATATATGGCATAAATGTTCGGAAAATTAGTTTCTGAACATATACACGGCATATAGAATACACTGTACATTTAGTATCATGTGCCAAAACCCACTGTCATCAAGTCGATTCTAACTCATACTGACCCCAAAGGACAGAGTAAAACTGCCACATAGGGTTTCCAAGGCTGTAAGTCTTCACTGAAGCAGACTGCCACATCTGTCTCCTACAGAGAGGCTGGTGGGTTTGAACCACTGACCTTTCAGTTAACAGCCAAGTTCTTTAACCACAGAGCCACTAGGGCTCACTGCTGTCATGTACAGTGATTACATAAGCAAATTCTGAAACAAACTCCCTGGGTTTAAATCCTAACTCAGTTTATCAGCTGGGTGATCTGGGCACGTTACTTTACCTCTCACTGCCTCAGTTTCCCATTTCTAAAATGGATCTTATGCAAAAGGTTGTTATGCAGGTTAAATAAAACACACAAGGCACTTAGAAAAAGGCCTTACACACAGAATGAACACAATAAATGTTAGTTTTCATAATTATTAAGGGAATACAAACAAACGGCTAGGTTGAAGGAACTTCCATTGAGAAAGAGTTGAGTTCCAAAATTCATGTGTAAAGTCATTTACATCAACCGTTAAAGTTGTATGTTTAGATTCAAGTGATTACTGAGGTATGTTATGATCTTGAACAGAGTTCAGGGGACTATACAGGCTGACTCTGCATGCCCTTCTCCTGCACATCCATTCCATCTCCCTTGGAGCCCAGACATCATGTTATCAATTAAACCCCTCCCACACTGGTGGTGTACTGTTTAAGAGCTATGGCTGCTAACCAAAAGGTTATCAGTTCAAATCCACCAGGCGCTCCTTGGAAAGTCTATGGCACAGTTCTGCTCTGCCCTATTGGGCCGCTACGAGTTGGAATAGACTCAGTGGCAATGGGTTTTTAATGGGTATGAGTTAACTGTTCAGCGCTTAAAGATATACCAAAAGCAACCACTAACACAAAAGTATAGTAAAAGTTCTTATTTTAGAATAGCAAAACCTTTTTCTAACACAGTGGTGAATTAGGGTGGACTGTGGATCAAGAGGAGCCCTGGTGGCATAGTGGTTAAGAGCTCAGCTGCTAATCAAAAGGTCAGCAGTTCGAATACACCAACTAGTCCTTGGAAACTCTATGGGGTAGTTCTACTCTATGCTATAGGGTCTCTATGAGTTCAAATCAACTAGGGTCCCTACGAGTTGGAATCAACTTGATGGTGACAAGTTTGGTTTGGTGGGTGTCATGGATTGAATTATGACCCTAAAAAACGTGTGTCTCAACTTGGTTAGGCCATGATTCCCACTATTGTGTAGTTGACCTCCATTTTGTGATTGTAATTTTACTTTAAGAGGATTAGGGTGGGATTGTAACACCACCCTCACTCAGGCACAGTTTCCCTGTGGTGTGACCTGCACCACCTTTTATCTCTCCAGACATAAAAGGAAAGGGAAGCAAGCGGAGAGTTGGGGGCCTCATACTATCAAGAAGGCAGCACCAGGAGCAGAGCATGCCCTCTGGACCCAGGGTCCCTGCACCTGAGAAGCTCCTTGACCATGGGAAGGCTAAGGACAAGGACCTTCTTCCAGAGCCGAAAGAGAGAGAAAGCTTTCCCTTAGAGCTGATGCCTTGAATGTGGACTATTAGCCTACTTCAATGTGAGGTATTAAATTTCTCTCGGTTAAAGCCATCCACTCATGGTATTTCTGTTATGGCAGCACTAGATGATGAAGACAGTGGGTCAAGGTGGAAGGGGTGGATGAAGGACAAAAAAAGAAAAATGCACAACAGGAGAAATATAAGAATTCAGAGAACTGTGAAAATTTAATTCCTGAATATACTTTCTTTCTCCTCCCTTTAACTGTAAGGACTTTTCTCATATACAGCATATATAAGTAAATCCTTGCAATATTTAAAACACTTAGATTTTTGTAAAACTCATTCTCTGAAAACTCATGGTGGCCCCATTAATTTGTGGCTTAAAAACAACTCAGAACTAAAAAGAAGCATAAATAAATAAATAAAGGCACTGCTGTCATTTGCAGGTGATGTTCTTTTCCTGCTATCCACAACCCACACACTCGGGAGTTAATTTTCCAGGGTCAGCATTCATAGACCATCCTCTTTCTCTTACCACCACCCCACCACCCTTAATTATTTAGAAAAGGCAGGGCCAGTCAGTGCTCCAAACATCAAGTTTTCTCTCCAAAATGCCAACTCGCACTTGGGGAGCAGGCTACATTCTCAGCTATCAGCACTTCCACTAGCCCCTGCAGATAAGGAACATGTCTCCACTTAACTGTTCATCGTAATAATAATAAAAAAAAAAAAAATTGTAAAAACCTGTTTCTTCAAAGAAAACAAAACAGGCATTTCCCTATTACCCACCCACCCCACTCTCCCACACCCAGTGCTCCCCCACCACACACACACTCAAATATTTCATACCAAGGGTATGTCCCAAGCACGGGGTCTGGCTCCGCTCTTCTTTTACACCCCTTGGAGGCCTCTGGAGAAACCATACCTTTGGTTGGCAATTCCCTGAACCCTGCCTATTCAAGCTGGCACTTATTCAAAAAGGCAGGTGAGTCTTCAAGTCAGGTTTTTAAAAGGAATTGAAGAGGAATCAGGTGATATGCCTACTCACCCTCAAGTTTCTCAAAGGTAATAATTTCTTGAGATGTTTACAATGTCTCAACTATGGGTTAATTAAATCCCTTAGGATGGTGGGCATAGGAAAATCCTCCATCTCAATGCCCCCCATTTTGAAAAAAAAGAGGAGAAATCTCCAAAATTACAAATTTGAATTTCTACATACTTGATTGAACTAAGGAGTAAGTTCCTCACGTGTGTTATTCTTGGTCTGAGCCCTGGTGGTGCAGTGGTTAAGAGCTCAGCTACTAACCAAAAGGTCTGCTGTTTGAATCCACCAGCCGCTCCTTAGAAACCCTGTGGGGTAGTTCTACTCCATCCTATAGGGTTGCTAAGAGTCAGAATCCACTGGATGGCAATTGGTTTGTTTGTTTTTCAACCTTTGGCTGAAAGGTGAACTTTGTTATCAATTTATTAAATCAACGGGGAATTTGCTGGATATTTCTCATACAGGAACTTATGATGTCTTCAAATCCAGCCAATCAGGTTTAGGAAGAGAGAAACTTCTCTACCTTAGCCTCCCTGCCACTCCCACACCTTTTTCATTGATTTCCATGCCCTGTTTAAGTAACATCACTCATCACTTCTCACTGTCTAGGTTATTTGACCTAATTCAGAGCAGTCAATTCCACCTGAGCCCTAGGATACCCTCATTTACATACTCTGCCCTGTTGTTCCTTCACCAATGGCTGACCTCACATCTCCCCTTGAATGTCTACTAGGCATCTCAGACTTAATGTGGTTCAAATAAAATTCTTGCTCCAAGTGTCTTATTTACCTCCCAGTCTTCCTTATCTCAGCAAATGTTCTCACTATCCTCTGGGTTGTTCAGGACAAAAACCTAGGAATCATCCTTGATTTCTCTCCTTTATTCAAATCTTGCATCCAATCCATTGACACATATTCTGGACTCTTGGCTCTACCTTAAAATAAATCCTGACTCTATCCACTTCTCACTACCTCCACCTTACAGCCACCATCATCTCTTGGTTAAAACTGGACTCCATGCCACTGATCTTCCCTCTTACAGTCTACATAACAGCATCATTTCAGTGGCTTCTCATGGCGATTAGGAAAAATTCCCAAATGCTTCCCATGGTCTTTCATGATGCAGGGCTTGCCCACCATACTAACAGTCTTCCCTCGGTTCACTCCACACTCGCCATGACTTATTTCCTGAGCTTCCTCAAACATGCCAAAACACTTGGTTATTTAAGGGCCTCAGAAACAACTCTTTCCTTTATTGGCAATATCCCTCCCTCCAGAACTTCATACAGCTATTCTCTTTTTGGATATAGGTCAGTTATCTTCTCAAATATCCTGCTCCCATAAGCCTTTACTGACTATTAATCTAAAACAGCACACCCTACTCATTCCCTCACATGCAACTCTGTCTTATTTTCAAAATATTTAGCTCTCCTTGACATTTTTTGTTAATTATTACCTGTAAATTTACTTTTTGTGGTGGAGAATGTATGCAGCAAAACATACACCAACTCAACAGTTTCTACCTGTACAATTTAATGACATCGGTTACATTCAAGTTGTGCAACCATTCTTGTCCTCCTTTTCTCAGTTGTTCCTCCATCATTAACATAAACCCGCTGCTCCTTAAGGTTCCTATCTAATCTTTTCAGTAGCTGTTGTCAATCTGATGCCATGTAGACAGTTCTTAAAAGAGCATATGCTCAAGGTAGACCATTTGTATTAGTTAAGTAAGCTAATGTTCTGGAGCCCTCGTGGCACAGCAGTTAAGTGATACGGTAGCCAAGCAAAAGAAGAGCAGTTTGAATCCACCACCTGCACCTTGGAAACCCTATGCGGCAGTGCTATTCTGTCCTACAGGGTCTCTGAGTCAGAATCAACTCAATAGCAACAGTTTGGTTTTTTCTTTTTTATACTTCAGTTTTAAGATAATTCAAGGGAATGCTTTTGGTGTAATGTTTAAAGATTATCTCACGGCAATAGTTTCAGAAGTTCATTCACCCTCAGTGGCTCCAAAAAGTCTAGGGTTCATGAGAATTTGAAATTCTGTTCTGCAATTTCCCCCTTTTGATCAGGGCTTTTCTATGGACTCTTTGATCAAAATGTTCAGCGACAGGAGCCGGGAACCTTCTGGTTCTTCTGGTCTCGTGGCATGCTAGATGTTCTTTTAAAAAACATGAGTGGATGCTGAAGGTTATCAAATATTTATTTTATTACACCTATTAATATAATCACATTTATTTTTCCTGTACATATGGCAAATTGTACTGATTCATTTTTGAATGTTAAACTAACCTTGAATTCTTGGGATAGACCCAACTTGGTCATAATATAATCTTCTTTACAGTATTGCTGGATTTGTTTTGCCTATTTATTTTCATATTTTGCATCTATGTTCATCAGTGACATTGGCCTGTAATTTTCCCATCTTGTGCTGCTCTTGTCAGTTTTTGGTATCAATATTCATTCTACAAGCTTTATAAAATGAGTTTCGGTATATATTTCCTTTTATATTGAAGAATTTGTGAAGTATTTCTTGAATATTTGGCAGAATTTGCAGGAAAAGCCATCTGACATGAAGTTTCCTTTTTGAGAATAGTTTGAGCTCTAATTCAATTCTATTAACAGTTGTGGAATTACTTTTGCTTCCTGTTTCTTCCTGAATCATTGTTATTAACTTACATGGTAGGATACGTTTGCCTACTTTACCTTAATTTGCAAATTTATTGGCTAATATGGTTCATAACATTCTCACATTATCTTTATGTTCTGCAAGATCTGTAGTCATTTTCTTTCTAATTCCTGATATTCGTTATTTATACCTTCATTCTTTTTCACTTGATCAGTCTTGCCTAAAGTTTGTCAATTTTACTAGCATTTTCTAAGAATCAACTTTAGTCTTTGTTGATCGTCCGTTGCATGTATTCAATCATTAATAGAAACAAAAATTCCTATGTTTGTTTCTGGTTTTTACCCAACATTTTCAATGGATGTTTAATTCACTTATTTTTCAAGATTTGTTCTTTCCAATTATATTTTTAAGGCTATAAGTTTCCTGTATTATATTGTCTGTACTGCACAAATTTTTACGTGCACTATGTTCATAATTGTTCACTTCAAAATGTATTCTAATTTTCATCATGATGTCTTCTTGATTCATACTATTTTAATATATCCAAGGACATGGAGATTTTGTATTTTCTTTTTCTAAGATGGTTTTTATTTTAATTTTGGTGTACTTATATAGTATCCTCTATATTATTGCAGACTCTTGAAATTTGTTGAGACTTGCTTTACAACACAGTATATAGTCAATTTTTATAAACACTGTGTATTTTGTGCATGAGATGAATGTATATTCTTTAGTGGTTAGATAATACACACACATACACATATATCAATTTGGTATTTTTATACATGTTAAATCTTCTGTATCCTTGATAATTTATGGACTTCTATGTTTCTGAGGGGTGTGTTAAAAATCTATTACGAAGCATGATGTCAAAAGGAGCCCCAGTAGTGCAGTGGTTAAGCACTCAGCTGTTAAACCTTTTGATTTGATCCACCAACTACTCCACAGGAGAAAGATATGACCGTTTCCTTCCATAAAGATTACAGCCTTAGAAACCCTTTGGAGAAGTTCTACTCCATCCTATAGTCACTATGAGTCAGAATTGACTCAACAGCACACAAGAAAAAATGTATGATGTGATGGAAACTGAGGAGTACGAAGCTCAAAGAATTGGTCCTAACTCCAGGGTCAAAGGATGAAGGACAGAGAAAACAGCAGAGACATCCAAAAGCTTGGAAAAAAGGAGGCTGAGAGGACAATGGTTGGTGGTTTAAGGGCTTTGAAGGGCTACCACATATACTGAGGAATCTGGAGTGCAATGTTCTTGCCTAAGGATGAAGACATGCTCATAAAAATCCTGACAAAGCTTTAGGCTTGCACCTCTGGCTGATCTTTGGGCTCCATGGGGGCAGGAAGTGAAGGCTAAGGCAGAGTTTTAGGCGCTCTTGCTTAGCATTGAAAGAACGCCCCAGTTCAGAGCCAATCTGCAAAGACTGGGATAATGTTAGTTTTCCCTTTTGGCTACAAGCATTTAAAGAAAGCACTGTCAGGTCAAGAACTGACTGCTGAGATAACAGAACAGAACTTCAGTGTCCACACATGAGAAGACATACAATCTTTGCAGAAACAGTTTGGAAACATCACTAAGCAAATGGATAACTGGCCCTCAACAATTAAAAAAAAAAAAGCAAACCATACTGACAGGAGGGAATCTGATTTCCAGAGTTACATTATAATATTTAAGATATGCAGTTTGCAACACACTATTTTAAGTCATAAAAAGAAAAAGAAAAGGATGGTTCATTTGTTAAGAAGAAAGAAAGAAGAGAAATGAACAGAAAGCATCCCTAAGGAAACACAGATATTGGGATTACTAGACAAAGATTTTAAAACAATTGTCTTAAGTTTCCTGAAAGAGCTAAAGAAACCACAGACAAAAAAAAAAAAGGAAACCAAGAGAAGAATGTATGAACAAGTAGAAAATATTAATAAAGAAATATTATCAAAAGAACCAAATAGAAATTATAGAGCTGAAAAGTAGAAGAGCTGAAATAAAAATTTCATTAGAGGAGCTCAACAGCAGATTTGAGCAAGAAAGCAGGAAAATGTAAACTTGAAAAAGCACAACTGAAATTGTTCTAACTCAGGAGCATAAAGGAAAAAGAATGAAGAAAATGAACAGAGCCTAAGGGACCTGCGGGACAACATCAAGCATACCAATATACTCATTAAGGAGTCCCAGAAAGGAAAGAAAGATGAAAGGACAGGAAGAATATTTGAAAACCTAATGACTGGAAGTTTCCCAAATGTCGTCTAGATATCCAAGAAGCTCAATAAACTCAAAGGACAATAAATACATAGATATCCACAGAGAGATATAATCAAAATGTCAAAAGACGAAGACAGAAACTTGAAAGCGGCAACAGATAAGTGACCCCTATGTACAAGAAGAGAGTCTCAACAAGTTTAACTGGTGATTTTTCATCAGAAACCATTGAGACAAGAAAATAGTGGGATGATGTATTTAAGATACTGGAAAAAAAATACAGAAACAAAAGTATGAACCAAGATGTCAATATCTAGCAAAACTATCTTTCTAAAAATGAAGGCGAAATTAAGACATGCCCAGATACACAAAACCTGAGGGAGTGTGTTAGCAGCAGAACTGCCTTATGAGAAATGCTACAGGGAATCATCCTGGCTGGCACAGAAGGACACTAGACAGTAACTTGAAGCCATAAAAAGAAACAAAGACTCCGTAAAGGTAACTACTTAGATAAAACAAAGTCAGTAATATTTTTATATCACGCCTCTTTTTTTCATATATGATTTAAAGCACAAATGCATAAAAATACTTACACATCTCTCTTAATGGACACACAATGTATAAAGATGCAATTTTTGTAACAGCAACGTAAGTAGGGGAGGTAACTGAGCTGAATAAAAGCAGAATGTTGTATACTGTTGAAGCTAAATTTGTATTAATTAAAAGAAGATTGTTATAAATATAAGATATTAATTGTAATCCTCATGGTCACCACTAAGAAGTTAAAAAATATAAGGAAAGGAAATAAGGAGAGGATCAAAATTGTACACGTGAAAAAAATCAGTCAAACACAAAAGTGGACAGTAGTGAAGAAAATGAGCAACAAAATACATATATGACCTACTACAAAGTAGAAGATATAAGTCCTTCCTTATCATTAATCGCTTTAAATATAAATAGATTAAATTCACAATTGGGATCATTAAAGTTGTGTGTCAACTTTGTTGGACCATGATTCTCAGTGCTTTGGCAGTTATGATGCAGTTTAGCAGTCGTATAATGATGCAATCATTTCCGTACCTCCATGATGGGATCTGCTGTGAGTAGCCAATCAGATGTAAGGGAGTTTCCTCGGGGGTGTGGACTGCATCCAATATAAGTGGCCTTTCTGGCAAGGCTCTTGAGCTTTTGTTCACTCTGAATCCTGCAGCTGGCTCCTCTTCATCTGATCTCAAGTTTTTGGGACTTGAACCTTCAGCTTACCTTCCAACTTTGGGATTCACCAGCCTCTGCAGTCGGTGAGCCACGGCCTGCCAGCTTACCTGCCGATGTTGAGATTTGTCACTCTTTGCAGCCTGTGAGGCACAGACCTGTTGTATGACCTGCAGATCTTGAGTTCTGCAGTCCCTGCATCTATGTGAGTCAGGAGAAGCCACAAGCCTGACCCATGGACTTGAGACTTACCAGCCTCTACAGCCTCATGAGCCATTTCCTTGATATAAATCTATCTCTCTCTCCCTCTCCCTATCTATCCATCCATCCATCCATCCATCCATCCATCCATCCATCCATCCATCCATCCATCCATCTATCCATCCATCTATCCATCTATCTATCTATCTATCTATACACCTCACTGGTTTTGCTTCTCTAGAGAACCCAGCCTAAGATACCAATTAAAAGACAAACATTGGCAGAATGAATAAAAAAATCATTCAATTGCTATCAAGCTGATCTGACTCATGGTGACCCCTCCCCCCATATGTGTCAGAGTAGTAGTGACACACAAGTGTGTCAGTTCAATGGCTAATTTTTCAAAAGTAGACCGCCAAGCCTTTCTTCCGAAGTGACTCTGGGTGGACTCAAACCTCCAGCATTTTGGTTAGCAGCTGAATGCATTAACCGTTTGCACCTCCCAAGGACTACAACATATATCTATGTTTATTTCTGTATTACTTGTCTTTATACTATATACATACATACACACATACACACACACACAGACATCCATGAGTGGTTCATACAGATGCTTTGGACTTCAACTAGCAGGGCTCTAGTAATTATTGACTGAAAAGTACTGATATCAATTGCAAATGCTTATTTGTCCATTTCCCCTTTCAGATTTATTAATTTCTGTATTTTGGAGCCCTGTTGTTAAATACATACACATTTACGATTGTTGTATCTTTTTGGAGAATTGAACCTTTATTATGTTATGTCCCTACTTATTCCTAATTTATACTCCTTTTCCTGAAGTATAATTTGTCTGATATTAATATAGCTACTGCAGTAGAACTGGATATTTTTCAACCATTTCAAGAGGTAGCATAAGATCAAGAACTGATGGTATAAAAGGAAGAAATCGAAGCTGCATTGAAGGCATTGGTGAAAAAACTACCCTCTCTCCACCATCTTCACTAACTCTGACACCAACTGTCCCTCACACAGCACTCCCTACTTCTCTGCTGGGCTCAGTAATTCATTGCAATGGCCACACAGAGCTCATAGTCCATATTCATGATTATGGGGTTTATTAGGGAAGTAACAAGTATAACTTAGGCTCAAAGACACTCAGAATACAGTTATTCTATCAGGACAGCCTCTTCCCTCCTGTGCTCATAGGCGTGCCTCTGCCTGGCCTTGGGCCTCTCTCCAAAGGCACTCAGCTTTCCTTCTCCCTGGGCCATCATCTCCTATAGCCGGGTCCCTGTTGCTTGGTCTCTCCTGCCATGGCATCTTACCGTCTTCAGGATTACAGCTTCCTCTCTCTATCTCACTCTCCTGCTTCTAGGAGCTTCTCAGTGTAGGGATCTCAGGTCCATAATATATGCTCAGCTCCTGGCTGTTCTTCCTTGATGGGAGTTGAATCCTCCTCTTTGCTCTGGAACTGGATCTCTTTGAAGGGAAAACTAAACAATCCCCTTGGTGAGCCACAATTACCCTATCACACAGTCCTGCCCAAGCACCAGGGTGAATGTTATAAGACCATGGCTAGAAAGGCCACACAAAGTAAACAATCACATCACAGTACCTTGGACTCATTTTTCAAGTGAAGTATCAAAAATCCCATACGAACAGATTGGTAAAGAACATAATCAACACTAAGAACATTTTCATAATTATGTTTTCTGTATTTGGAAGAAATCTATAGCACTATTCTTATTTTGCCAATTCACAGGGATCACAGACATTAGTGGTAGATATTGCAGTACCAGAAAACTCTCTGGTGAAACAGTCTGTGAGCAGTCTTACAAACGTGGATATTCCACCAGAGTCAAAAGAATGACGTTACATTAATCATCAAAGAGAACACTTCAAGATCTCGCCTGAAATACAATGTTGTCACTGATAGGCTATTACCCATACACTTACAAGGAAGACCAGTTTACATGACTATTCAAATTTATGCACCAACCACTAATGCCAAAGACAAAGAAATTGAAGATTTTAAACAACTTCTGCAGCCTGAAATTGATCAAACATGCAATCAAGATGCATTGATAATTACTGGTCATTAGAATGTTAAAGTTGGAAACGAGGAAAAGTAGTTGGAAAACACAGCATTGCTGATAGAAATGATGCCAGAAATCTCATGAAAGAAGTTTGCAAGACCAGTAACTCATCCACTGCAAATATTTTTTTTCACCAACATAAACGGCAGCTATACACATGATGGAACACACAGGAATCAAACTGACTACACCTGTGGAAAGAGAAGATGGGAAAACTCATATCATCAGTCAGAACAAGGCCAGGGATCGATTGTGAAACAGACTGTCAATTGCTCATATGGGAGTTCAAGTTGAAACTGGAGAAGATTAGAATAAGTCAAAAAGGGCCAAAGTACGACCTTGAGTACATCTCACCTGTATTTAGAGACCACCTCGAGAATACATTTTACATGTTAAACACTAACGACTGAAGACCAGGTGAGTTGTGGAATGACATCAAGGACATCACACATGAAGAAAGCAAGAGGTCCTTTAAAAGACAGGAAAGAAAGAAAAGACCAAAACGGATGTCAGAAGAGACTCTGAACCTTGCTCTTGAATGTCCGGTAGCTAAAGTGAAAGGAAGAAATGATGAAGTAATAGAGCTGAACAGAAGATTTCAAAGGGTGGCTTGAGAAGAAAAAGTATTATAATGACAAGTGTAAAGATCTGGAGATGGATAACCAAAACGGAAGAACACACTCAGCATTTCTCAAGCTGAAAGAACTGAAGAAAAAATTCAACCCTTGAGTTGCAATAATGAAGGATTCTACGGGTATAATATTAAATGACGGAGGAAGCATCAAAAGAAGATGAAAGTAATACCCACAGTCACGATACCAAAAAGAATTGGTCGACCTTCAACCATTTCAGGAAGTACCGTATGATCAGAAACCGATGGTACTGAAGGAAGAAGTCCATGCTGCACTGAAGGAATTGGTGAGAAAAAAAAGCCTCCAAGAATTGATGGAATACCAACTGAGATGTTTCACCAAATGGATGCAGCACTGGAATCGCACACTTGTCTAATCCCAAATCTGGAATACAGCTACCTGGCCTATGAACTGGAAAGGATCCATATTTACGCCTATTCCTATGAAAGGTGATCCAACCAAATGTGGAAATTATCAAACAATTTCATTAATATCACATGCAAGTAATATTCTGCTAAAAATCATTCAAAAGCAGCTGTAGCAGTACATTGACAGGGAACTGCCAGAAATTTAAGCAGGATTCAGAAGAGGACATGAAGGAGGGATATCACAGCTGATGTCATATCGATTCTGGCTGAAAGCAGAGAATACCAGAAAGATGTTTACCTGTTTTATTGACTATGCAAAGGCATTTGACTGCTTGGATCATAACAAATTATGGATAACATTGCGAAGAGTGGGAATTCCAGAACACTTAATTGTGCTGATGAGGAACCTGATCAAGAGGTAGACGTTCAAACAGAAAAAAGTGATACTGCGTGGTTTAAAGTCAGGAAAGGTGTGTGTCAGGGTTGTATCCTTTCACGATACTTATTTAATCTGCAAATAATCTGAGAAGCTAGACTATACGAAGAACACGACATCAGGATTGGAGGAAGACTCATTAACAACCCGCATTTTGCAGATGACACAACCCTGCTTGCTAAAAGATAAGAGGGCTTGAAGCACTTTCTGATGAAGATCAAAGACCGCGGCCTTCAGTATAGATTGTACCTCAACATGAAGAAAACAAAAATCCTCACAACTGGGCCAATGAGCAACATCATGATCAACGAAGAAAAGATTGAAGTTGTCAAGGATTTCATTTTATTTGGATCCACAATCAACAGCCATGGAAACAGCAGTTAAGAAATCAAAAGATGCACTGCATTAGGCAAATCGGCGGCAAAAGACCTCTAAGGTGTTGAAAAGCAAAGACATCACCTTGAAAACGAAGATGCAACTGATCCAAGCCACAGTGTTTTCAGTGGCCTCGTATGTGTGGGAAAGCTGGCTGATGAATAAGGAAGACCGAAGAAGAATTGATGCCTTTTAATTGTCGTGTTGGTGAAGAATTCTGAATATACCATGAACTGCCAAAAGAACAAAAAAATCTATCTTGAAAGAAGTATAACCAGAATGTACCCTAGCCTAGAAGCAAAGATGGCTAGACTACATCCTACATACTTTGGACCTGTTTTCAGGAGGAATTAGTCCATGGAGAAGGATATCATGTACTATTTCTTTGGACTATCTAAGACCTGAAGAACAAAATCTCATGGTCCAAATTAACGTTTTTACTTCCTAATTTTCAAATGTAGCCCTGGTGGAAGAGTGGTTAAGAGCTTGGCTGAAACTAAAAGGTTTCAACCAGCCTCTCCTTAGAAGCCCTGCTGTGCAGTTCTATTCTGTCCAATAGGGTCACTGTTAGTTAAAATTTAATCCACAGCAATGAGTTATTTAATTTTCAAATATAAATTTTTTGTGTTCATGTCTAAATTCTAAAGTAAATTTTATTTTATAAACTACCTGTTTTATAAATTTATTTTCTATTATTCAAATTTATTGTTATGGTAGAATTAAACTTAGAAAGTGACATAATTTTATATCCAGGCAAAATGAAATGGCAATAACTAAGTGGAGTGCAAAAATGGAAGCCTGCAGAAGATAAAATGATTTGTGAATGCCTAAAGACAATTCCAAAATTCCTTTTTAGAATGTAATAAATCAGAAGAGACTTCTTCCACTAAAGGTACGTGCTTAATGGGTGGGAATCATCCTACTAGTACCACTAGTGCTGAAATTAAGGATGGCAATACAAATATAAGAGAATTTGTTCCAAATTCTGCATCCATTTCTTGCTGCAGTAAAAAAAAAAATTAGTAATGATCTAGTAGTGCCAACTAAGAATATTAAATTGTCACATCTGCAGACCCCATAAATAACAGAAATGCAGATCCTGCCTTGTGGAATAATTTTCTTCCAACGAAGTAACTTACTGGATCAAAAGAGGCCCAAGTGATTGTCAACATCACAGTTGTCCACTTGTAAATTTGTGTTGAAAATTCCTGGACGGTAAACAAAGTTCTGTAGCCAGAATTTTTTCTAGAGTGCAAAGTTAATGATGAAAATTATAAGAGGGAGTGGCTACTGCAATCTCCATCAGTCAGCTCTGTGTATTGTTTTGTTTGCAAACCTACTAACCAAACAAACCCGTCATCCGCATTTAATTCTTGAATTGTTACAGATGAATTTAGCAATTGGTGCAAATTGAATAGGATCGGTAAACATGAAAATAGTTCAATTCACAGAGATTATGTTATCATATTTAAACCAAACACACTGTTCTGGCTTAATTTATGAAGCGAAATCACAAATTAATAAACATCAGTATTGAAAGGCCATTTTGTAATGTGTCATTGTTGTCATAACAATCACTGAATGTGGACTATCTTCGTGAAAAATAAATGAAGTCTTTGGGTCCCCACGAAATGGAAAATTTTAAAGTTGACTTCAACTTGTTGCTCATTTGATCTATTTTTAGCAAGTCACATCTCAAAACACGGTAACACAGGAAAGGGCAATCCATCCTATAATTCTAAAATAATGTGTAAAAAATTTATAATTTTGATAAGTGATGAAATTCTAACAACTATTTTCAGTGAAATAAGTATAGCTCGATATTTCATTTTGTCTGTGGATTCCACTTCTGAGCCTTCTCATACAGGCCAGCTAAGGATTGTTTAAAGATCCGTATCTCCAACAGATAGAAAACCTGTGTGGTGATTTATCACATTTACTAGCTTAAAAAATCTAAAAAATCATACTGGTAAAGACATTGCAAAGCAAGTGTTTCGCTAATTATGTGAAGTTTGCAAAATTGATTTTTCTAAGTGCAGAGACCAATCCTATGACAATGCTGCCATTACGTCACTGCATTATACAGGCATACAACAGAAAATTCTGGAATGAAATTAATATGCCATTTTCATACCAAGGTGCTGCACATTCACTTAATTTTGTAGGATGTATCACAATAGATTTTTTTTGTCCAAAACCAATTGATGTTTTTTCGAATATTCAGTTACTTTACAAATTTTTTGCCACCTCTACTCACTGATGAGCTGTTCTTAAAACACATTCAAGCAATGATTGAGCATTAAAATGTCTAATACACATTGGGAAGCACATGCTATAGCAACAAGTACAATTCTAGGCGCCACACAGAATATTGCTGAAGACCAGATACAAAAAGGAAACTCCAAAACAGAAGCTAAAATCATCGCTGCCTTAGTCATCTAGTGCTGCCACAACAGATACCATAAGTGGATGGCTTTAAAAAAGAGAAATTTATTTTCTCACAGTCTAGTAGGTTACAAGTCCAAATTCAGGACGTCAGCTCCAGGGGAAGGCTTTCTCTCTCTGTTGATTCTGGAAGAAGGTCCTTGTCCTCCATCTTCCCATGGTCAAGGAGCTTCTCAGGCGCAGGGACCCCGGGTCCAAAGGACATGCTCTGCTCTTGGTAGTATGAGGTCCCCAACTCTCTTTCCTTTCATCTCCTGAGAGATAAAAGGTGGTGCAGGCCACACCCTAGGGAAACTCCCTGTATCTCGGATCAGGGAGGTGTTAAAATCCCACCCTAATCCTCTCAACATAAAATTAACATCACAAAATGGAGGACAACCTCACATGGCCTATCCAAGTTGATACACACATTTTGGGGGGACATAATTCAATCCATGACATTCTACCCTTTGGCCCCCCCAAAATCACATTCTTGCAAATGGAAAACATATTCATCCCATCACAAACCAAAACCAAACCCACTGCCATGCAGTCGATTCTGACTCATAGCGACCCTATAGGACTGAGTAGAACTTCCCCATAGAGCTTCCAAGGAGCACCTGGCAGATTCGAACTGCCAACCTTTCGGTTAGCAGCCGTAGCACTTAACCACTATGCCACCAGGGTTTCCTCATCCCATCATAGCATAGAAAAAGTCTTAAATCAAGTCCAAGTCCAAAATTCAAAAATCCCTCTTCATCTGTGAAATCTAGGACACAAGTTAACTGCTTCCAAAGGTACAATGGCATAAAAGGCACAAGCTAGACATTTCCATTACAAACTGAAGAAACTTGAGGGAAAGAAGGCATAACATGAACCAAGCGACTCAGGAGAACACATCGCATTAGCCCTCAAAGACATTGCAAACCAAGTGTTTCACTAATTAGGTGAAGTTTGCAAAATTGATTTTTTGAAGTGCAGAGACCAATCCTATGACAATGCTGGGAAATGTCACTGCATTATAAAGGCGTGCAACAGAAAATTCTGGAATGTAATGAATATGCCATTTTCATACCAAGGTGCTGCATATTCACTTAATTTTGTAGGATGTATCACAATGGATTTTTGTCAAAAAAAAGATTTTTTTCTTCTATTCAGATATTTTACAAATTTTTTGCCATCTCTATTCACCGATGAGCTGTTCATAGGCAATGATCAGCATTAAAATGTCTTTTTAATACCCACTGGGAAGCACATGCTAGAGCAATGTGCTCAATCCTGGACTCACACACTCAGACTCTAGGTGCCATAGAGAATATTGCTGAAGACCAGTCACAAAAAGGAGATACCAGAACAGAAGCTTAAAACATCGCCAACAAAATGGAAACACAGCCCATATATTTATGTTTGTTATGTATAATAATATATTCCATCATTTTCATCTCACGAGTCAATCCTCCAAGATTCAGAAGTAAATTTATAGACATGCATAGATCTCTACCAGCTATTAACAAGATATTTACTTAAGAGAATATTTTGAAAACACAATAAAACAAATACTGCCAAATACTGATTATCAAGCAGTTTATTGTTGCAGAAGCATTAAAAGAAACAAGTAAATGACAGAAATGCTCCAGAAGTACTGAGGGCCAGAGATCAATTTCACATAACCACCATCATTGACACACTTGAATCTTCCATGAAATGAAGGGTGATGATGTATGAAGTTCTTTCTGATATTTTTTTCCTTCTTAATGTGAATATAACTGATGAAGAATTCCTGAAGGTACCTAATAAATTAGCACAGGCTTATCCTGATGAGGAAACCCTGGTGGCACAGTGGGTAAGTGCTACGACTGCTAACCAAGAGGACAGCAGTTCAAATCCACCAGGCGCTCCTTGGAAACTCTATCGGGCAGTTCTACTCTGTCCTATATGGGCGGGATGAGTCAGAATCGACTCGACAGCAGTGGGTTTGGTTTTTATCCTGATGACTTAAGATAAACCTTTATGGAGAAGTGCTACAATTTCATTCTAATGTTAGAATTAAGTTTAGAGATTCAAGACAAATTTTACTCATGTAGGCGTGTAAACCAAAAAACCAAACCCACTACTGGTGAATTGATTTCAGCTGAGTTCTTAACCACTGCACCACCAGTGCTCCAAATATACTCTGGCCCAGTAGTTCAAATGCAACAGCCGCTCCTTGAAAACCCTATGAGGCAGTTCTACTCTGACCTGTAGGGTCATTATGCATCAGAATCGACTCCAACCCAACGGGTTTGTTCTGCCTACTGCCTCATCCCTATTTCATTTTCTCAGAGATAAGTTTCTCTGATAGTGTCAGATTCAGGAACGTGATGAAAAATGTCTCTTGTAGGGGGTGGGGCCAAGATGGCAGAGTAGTCAGATGCTTTGTGTAGCTCCTCTTATAACAAAGACCCAGAGAAGTAAATCGATTATATATGACAATCTAGGAGCCCTGAACATCAAAGGTGAAGTTACAGAATTGGACTTAGTGGCAGGGGGCAGGGGACATGGTTCAGAAGCAGTGAGAGGTTGACAGACCTGACCCGGCAGAAAGCTGCACCCTGCAGGCTGGATTGGATGGCACGTGCGGTGAGGCAAGCAGTGACGCTCAGGACATGTTTTTCACATCAGAAGAGACCGAGTGGTGGAAAGTCTACACAAGCCTCCAGAACCAGTGAAAAGCAGTGCTAAGCTGGCAAAAGATAAGTACATGCATTTAAAATGCCACACAAATCAAAAATCATCCCCTTTGGGAAGAACATCTCTCCCATTTACCTGCTTCCTCCCTCTCTGTTTTTAGTCTTAGACCAGCTTCAGCTATTTCTGGGTCCCCTGGGCCAGAGGTAGGAACTATCACATGCCCTGGAGCAGGAACAAACAACAAAAAATAATCTGCCAGCTTCCCTAAGCCAGAAACTCTGGGAAGGCACAGACATAAGGGGTCCAAGGACTCTGAATGCCTTTCACCCTTGCATAGACCTGTGTAGGCCCATTTCAACAGCGTAGGCCCTCGTTAGCACACTACGACAGGGTATATACCTGAAGCCTATTTTCAACTCTATCAGCTCTAAAGTAGAGTGGCAGATTTGTGATATTTGACAATGTTCTGCCAATTAAGCAGGGTCCTCACCTACCCACATCAGTGACCTGAGGGTTGGTGGCTCCATCCACGCCACCTAGCCACCCAATTCAGGAGTCCAGGAATAAGTGGTGAATCCCAGTCCTTACAACCAACAGCATTGGGTGACCATGGTCTGGCTGCAAAACCCACCCACCTATGTGCTCTAGGGAACAGGGACATGCTTTCCTCCCAGACACTCAAGGGCAGTCATTCCCCCCACAGTAGCCAGACACCTGTACCTACACCAATCAACCCTGTCTATGTAGGACTGTAGGTGAGAGCCTACACCGCACACTTGGTGACCAACTACCTGGACACCTGAGCTGAATGCATACAAGAAAAGTAAAATGGCTCCTAGGCTCACATACCTAGTAACAGCTCTGATCACCTGGTGACAGGATGGAAGAGCTTCAAAGGTGCCAATAATCAAACTAGCTCACCCAAGCAGCCTATTTGGGCATATCAAAATAAAACAAGATGCTAGGACACAGGACACCAAAAAAAAAAAAAAAAAAAAAAAAACCCCAGTGCCGTCAAGTAGATTCCGACTCAGTAAGCAAGCATAAAATAAATGAATATAATAACTCATTGATGGCTCAGAGACAAGTGTAAATATCAAATAACATAAAGAGGCAGACCATGATGGATTCAGGAAGCTCCCAAAACAACAAATCAAGAAATCTTCCAAATGAAGAGAAATTCCAGGAATTACCGGAGGTAGAATTTAAAAGATTAATACACTGAGCTCTTCAAAAGATCCAGGAGGAGATCAGGCAAAACGAAGAACAAGCCAAGGAACACACAGATAAAACAATAGAGGAACTTAAGAAGGTTATATAAGAGTATAAAGACAAATGTAACAGGCTGCAAGAATCCATAGAATGACAGCAAGCAAATCCAAAAGAGTAACAATAAAATTTCAGAATTAGACAACTCAATAGAAAATGAGAGGAGCAGAATTGAGGCACTGGAAGTCAGAATTAGTGAGACTGAAGATAAAGTACTTGACACCAACTTATTTGAGGAAAAATCAGATAAAATAATTTTTTTAAATTGAAGAAACTCTAAGAATTATGCGGGACTCTATCAAGAGTGATTGGAACACCAGAATCAGGGTGGGGGGTGGAGGGATAACAGAAAACACAGGGAGAATTGTTGAAGACTTCTTGGCTAAAAACTTCACTGATCTTGTGAAAGATAAGAAGATATCTACCCAAGATGCTTACTGAACCCCACGCAAGGTAGATGCCAAGATAAAGTCACCAGGACATATTATAATTTTGCTTGTCAAAACCAAATATAAAGAGAGAATTTTAAGAGTAGCTAGGGATAAACAAAAAGTCACCTATAAAGAAGGGTCAGTAAGACTAAGCTCGGACTACTCAGCAGAAACCATGCAGGCAAGAAGGACATATACGAAGCCCTGAAGGAAAAAAAAAAAAAAAATTGCGAGCCAAGAATTATATATCCAGCAAAACTGTCTCTCAAATATGATGGTGAAATTAGGACATTTCCAGATAAGCAAGTTTAGGGAATTTTTAAAAACCTAACCAATATGACAAGAAATAATAAAGGGAGTTCTCCAGTTAGAAAAGCAATAATATCAGGTAACAACCCAAGGCTAGAACACGGGACAGAACAACCAGATACCAACCCACGTAGGGACTTACAAATAAATGAAAGCTAACACACTGAAAATATAGAAACAGAGACATCGATCTCTAAAAGATGACCACATTAAGACAAAAAAGAGAGACTAAATAATGTAGTCATAGATCCTTCATATGGAGAGAAAGTCAAGATGATATAAAGACATAAAAGATTGGTTTAAATTTAGAAAAACAGGTAAATGTTAAGGTAACCCAAAGGAAACTAACAATCCTACACATTAAAATAAAAAAAAAACAAGGAAAACATAAATTTTCAGCAAATACAAAAGCAACAAGAAAAAGCTGAAAGACTAAAAAGAAAAGCGATTCAGCACAGAAAAAAATAAATTAGCAGTAAATACAAAGGCAACAAAAATGAAGAGGATGGAAAGAAAATGCACAAAGAACGACTCAAGAAAATTAAGTGGAATCAGGAAAATGTCAACAAGACATACACAAAAAAAGACGAAAATGACAGCACTAAACTCATAACTATGAATAATTATGATAAATGTAAATGGTTTAATTGCACCAATAAGGAGAGAGAGAGTAGCAGAATGGATTAAAAAACGTGATCCGTCTGTATACAGACTGCAAGAGACACACCATAGACTCAAAGACATAAACAAACTAAATCTCAAAAAATGGAAAAAAAAATATATATATATATATATATCAAGCAGTCAACAATAAAAAATAAGAGTGGCAATATTAATCTCTGATAAAACAGGCTTTAAAGTAAAATACACCACAAAGGAAAAGGAAATACACTATATAATTATTAAAGGGTCAATATACCAGGAGGACAAAATCATAATATTTATATACCCAATGACAGGGCTCCAAAATACATAAAACAAACTCAAACAGCATTGAAAAGAGAAATAGCTCCACAATAATAGTAGAAGACTTCAACATACCACTTCTGATGACAGACAGGATATCCATAAAGAAGCTCAATAAAGACACAGAAGGTCTAAATACCACAATCAGCCAACTGATCTCATACACTTATACACAACACTCCACCCAATGGTAGTCAAGTAAACTTTCTTTTCTAACACTCATGGAGCATTCTTGAGAATAGACCACGTATTAGGCCACAAAGCAAGCATTAACAGAATCCAAAACATCAAAATATTACACAGCATGTTTCCTGACCATAAAGCCATAAAAGTCAAACCGCTGTAGTTATCATACATTTTAATTTCTTACGTATTTTAAACCCAATAAAGTCTATTCTTATTATGTCATGCAGTCAGTAATCCTCTATTTTTACCCATTTCATTAACTTTCATTCCTTCTTGCATCTTAAGCCTTTCACCTTATTTTCTTTCTGCTTCAAGAATACCTTTGGAATTTTCTTTAATGTGGGCATGCTGATGTTAACTTATCTAGGTTTTGTTTCTCTGAAGACAAAAGGTCTTTGCTCATTCATGAAGGATGTTTTTCCTCAGCACAAAATTCTGGGTTGCCACATATTTTCTCTCTATAATTTAAATATACCATCTTATTGTCTTAGGGTTTTCACTATTTCTGTACAGAAGTCATCAGCCAGTTTTTTTGTTTGTCCTTTAAAGATAACCTCTTCCATTCTTTAGTTGTGTTAAATTATTTGTTTTTTTGTGGGGTTTTTTGTCTTTAGCTTCAGCAGTCCTACTATGATGTACCTAGATACGAATTTCTTTGTATTTACCCTACATGGGTCTTATAAGGAAACCCTGGTGGCGTAGCGGTTAAGTGTTATGGCTGCTAAGCAAAACGTCAGCAGTTCGAATCCACCAGGCGCTCCTTGGAAACTCTACGGGGCAGTTCTACTCTGTCCTATAGGGTCGCTTTGAGTCGGAATCGACTCGACGGCAGTGGCTTTGTTCTTTTTTTTTTTTGGTTTGGGTTTTGTAAGTCTTCTAGGATCTGTGACTTGATATCTTTAATTATTTGAAGAAAATTCTCAGCCATAATCTCAGTTTTTCTGCCTCATTCTTTTTCTTCCTTCTTAAAGTATCTTATGCTAGATATTCTCATCGTATTCTCTGTATCTTATTCCTTTTTATATTATATATATCTTTCCTTTTGTCTATGCCTCTATTTTCTTCCAACGTATCTTCCAGTTCACTAAACCTCTTCAGCATTTTTAATCTGCTGTTATATACATGCATTAAGATTTTAACTTCAGCTATAGTTTTCAGTTGACTTTCTAAGTTGATCTTTTTCTTAGATTCTAGTTTTTTGCCAAATTTCTAAGTCTTGCCTTTATTTCTTTGAACATAATAGAGTGATTTCAGTGTCTTTGTCTGATAGCTCCAATATCTAGTTTTTCTGTGGATCTCATTCTGTTATTCGTTGTTTCTACAGGTTTCACTTTTTTCTTTCTTTTTTTAAAAAATTGTTGATTATATTAGAGAGGCGAGGCCAAGATGGCAGAGTAGTGAGACGCTGCCAGTGATCCCTCTTACAAAAAAGACCCGAAAAAAGAAGTGAAGCGATTATATTTATGACAAGCTAGGAGCCCTGAACATCAAAGGCAAAGTAAGAAAACGGAGTCAGCGGCAGGGGGAAGGAGAGACTATTCAGAAGCGGAGAGGAGTTACTGGACCTGAATAGCCAGGAACCCTCAGGCACCGTTCCCTGGAGCGACTGCAGTGGGGCTGGCAGTAGCGTTCCAGAGGCGCTTAGCTCAGGGAAAGACAGCAAGTTGCACAGACTACTCACACCTCCAGAACAAGAGAAGAACGGCACTCTCGGCAAAAGCTAATTACTTGTGTTTATTTTACCACGCCCCCAGCCCCCAAGCCGGCTTCAGTGGCTGTCAACTTCCCTGGGCCTGAGATAGGCCCTGGTACCACTCTGAGCCATTCTTCCGTCCTTGAAGAAGGTACAAGTTCACAACTGGGGGAAAGATAATCTGCCAGCTCAATTAAGCTGAGGAGCTCAGGACAGAAGCAGCTCTCGTTCAGGCACAGACAGTCCATGGGCTTTGAATACCTTTCACCCCAGCATGGACCTGTGTGGGCCCATTTCGGGAGACTAGGCCCTTGTCGCCAGACTGCAACTGTTTCAGCTGAACGGTGGAAAGATGGGTGTTTGATGTTTGACACTGCTTTGCCTATTAAACAGGGTCTTCACCTACCCACATCAGGGGCCTAAGGACTGGTGGTCCCACCCATAATACCTAGCCACCTGTGACAGGGCTCCAAGGATAAGTAGTACCGCCCAGAACTTACAACCAAAAGCATTGGGTACCCATCGCCCTTCTGCAGAACCCACCCGTGTGCTCTACAGAACAGGGATGCACTTTCCTCACAGACACTCAGAGCACAGCTGTCAGACCCATGCCTTGATCAGACTCTGACCCCCTACTGCAGCCAGATACTTCTGCCTACACCAATAACCCCTGCCCCTCTAAGACTGTAGGACAGAGCCTGTACCTTACACTTTATGACCAACTACCTGGGCACCTGAGTTGAATCCATACAAGAAAAGTAAATGAACTCCTAGGCTCATATACCTGGTAACAGTGCTAGCCATCTGGTGATAGTACATTAGAGCTTCAAAGGTGAAAATAATCAACCTAGCGCACTCAAGCAGCTTATTTGGGAATACCAAAACTAAACAAAGCAAGAAGCTAGGATACAAAAAGCAAGCATAAAATAAACTAATACAATAACTTATAGATGGCTCAGATAAGTCGATATCAAATCACATAAAGAGGCAGACACGGGGGCAGGACCAAGATGGCTCACTAGGTAGAAGCTTCCGCTTATCCCTCTTGAAACGAACACTCAAAAAAACAAGTGAATCAATTACATAAAGGACAATCTACAAACCCTGACCATCAAACACAGAACTAAGGAGTTGACCTGAGTGACAGGTGAGCAAAAAGCCACACTGCAGCAGGGACCACTTCCGGAGCCAGTGTCCCATGCCACAGCCTTGAGCCCTCGCGGTTCCCTGGTGCCAGAGTGGTGGGGCTGATTGTGGCTTACTGAGACAGGGAAGCACGGATGTAGGCCTAACCCTCAGGACCAACTTTGGAGGGGACCCAGACAGCACACGCAGGCTCCACACAGATGCGGCTGACAGGGAAACGAAAAACCACAGGGAAGCAGTGACTGGTTTTAGAGCCTGGAGTGCAGCGTCCCAGAAAGGAAACCTTGGTGCTGGGCTTTGGACTAAGTGTGGGGGAGCCGATTGTGGCTTCCTGAGACGGTGTGAGCATGGATGCAGCCCTAACCCTCTGGGACAGTCTCAGCAGGGATCCAGCCAGCACACACGAGCGACACAATGCTCTGGAATCTCAGAAAAAACAGTCCTCACCAAACAACATAAGTAACTTTCTATATTTTGCCAGGCTACTCTCTTCTATAAATCTGATTCCACCCCTCATTGCCCCAGCCAGCTTTATTAACATTGGAATTCTCTGTGCCAGAGGGTGAAGTGCACTGCTGGATTTTTTTTTTCTTCTTTCTTTTCTAACCCATTCTCCTGGCCTGAGAAAAGCAGCATTTAACAATCAAAGAAAAAATCCTTCCCTGACTTCCCTAAACTGGAATAACAATACAGAATCAGCTCCATCCAGGCATTAAGAAACTCATAGTCTTTGTCTTTTACCCTACAGGTAACTAGGTGGCTATTATAATGCAAAGGCAATTCTGTTAGAGATCTGACCATAATTGTTTTAGCTCTGCAGTGGAAAGGCAAGTTTTGGACGTCAGTTACCTCTCTACCTATTAAACAGAGCCCTCACTGATCCACACCAGCGAAAAGAGGGCTGAGACTCCACCCACACCACCTAGCCACCTGCTAGAGGGGTCTGAGAATAGTGACGCCCACCCAAGCATTGGGTGCCTAAGATACAGCTGCAGAGCCCACCCACCAGAGTGCTCTAGAGAATAGAGCCACACCTACCTCACTGACACTTGAAGGAAGGCTGTCAGCATCCTGCCCTCCTCGAAATGTGACCCCCTGACACTATTAGAAACTGGTGCATACAACCATCAGCACTACTCCTCTAAGATAATACGTGAGAGCCTACATGACACACTAGGTAACCAGCTATCAGGACACCTGAGCTGATTGTATTCAAGAATAGTGAATGGACTCATACGCTTATATACCTGGTAACAGCTCAGGCAAGCTGGTAACAGGATGTAAGTGATTCAAAAGCTACAGCAATCAAGATACCACAATCTAGTAGCCCATCTGGGTGTACTGTAACAAAACAAAACAAGAAGATAAGACACAGTGATCAAATATAAAAGAAAACATTACAATATCTTATAGATTGGTCAGAGACAGGAGTCGACATCAAATCACATGAAGAGGCAGACCATGATTGCTTCTACAAACCCCCAAGTCAAAGAATCAAAATCATTCCCGGATGTAAATACAGTCCTAGAATTGCCAAATGTAGAATATAAAAAAATTATATACAGAATGCTTCAAGACATCAGGGATGACCTCACAAATGAAATATGGCAATCTACAGAAAAAGCCAAGGAACACACGGATAAAGCAGTTGAAGAAATCCAAAAGATTATTCAAGAACGTAGTGAAAAAATTAATAAGCTGTAAGAATCCATAGAGAGACAGCATTCAGAAATCCAAAAGTTTAACAATAAAGTCACAGAATCAGACAATTCAATAAGAAGTCAGAGTGGGGGAGCTGGAGGACAAGACAATTGACACAAATATAGTTGAAGAAAAATCAGAGAAAGGAATTTAAAACTATGAAGAAACCCTAAGAATCATGGGGGACTCTATCAAGAATAATTTGCGTGTGATAAACATAATGACTCAGCAAAATAAATTCAACTACTATAAAAAGGAGGAACACACATTCTACAAAGAAAAACTCAGCACAAAAAAGTAAATGGAAAAATGAAATTGTCAAAAACAGGCATCAAAATGACAGCACTAAACTCATACTTATCTAATTACACTTAATATAAATGGACTAAATTCACCAATAAAGAGACAGAAAGTTGCAAACTGGATAAAAAAAACACCATCAGTCTGTATGCTGCCTAAAAGAGACACACCTTAGACTTAGAGACACAAATAAACTAAAACTGGAAGGATGGATAAAAATATATCAAGCAAACAACAATCAAAAAAGAGCAGGAGAGGCAATATTAATTTCCGACAAAATAGACTTTAAAGTTAAATCCACCACAAAGGATAAAGAAAGACACTACATATGATTAAAGGGACAATTTACCGGGAAGATATAACCATATTAAATATTTATGCACCCAATGATAGGGCCACAACATTCATAAAGCAAATGTTCACAGAATTAAAAAGTGAGATAGACACCTCCACAATTATAGCAGGAGACTTCAACACAACACTCTCAGTGAAGGATAGGAAATGCAGTAAGAAGCTCAATAGAGACACGGAAGATCTAAGTGCTACAATTAAACAACTTCACTTCATAGACTTATACAGAACACTCCACCCAACAGCGGCAAACTACAATTTCTTTTCTAGTGCACATGAAACATTCTCTAGAACAGATCACATATTAGGTCATAAAACAAGCCTTTGCAGAACGCAAAACATTGAAATATTACAAAACATCTTCTCTGAACAAAAGACCATAAAAGTAAAAATCAATAACAGAAAAACCAGGGAAAAGAAATCAAATGCTTGGAAACTGCACAATAAAAAAAAAAAAAAATACCCTGCTCAAAAAAGACTGGGTTATGGAAGACCTTAAGGAGGGAATAAAGAAATTCACAGAATTCAACGAGACTGAAAACACTTCCTATGAAAACCTTTGGGACATGGTGAAAGCAGTGCTCAGAGGTCAATTTATATCAATAAAGGCACACATATTAAAGAAGAGCCAAAATGAAAGAACTGTCGCTATAACTAGAACAAACAGAAAGACAGCAACAAAAGAAAATATCAGGCACGAGAAGAAAGCAAAAAATAAAAACTACAGCAAAATTAAATGAATTAGAGAACAGAAAAACAATTGAAAGAGTTAACAAGGCCAAAAACTGCTTCTTTGAAAAAATGAACAAAATTGATAAACCACTGGCCAGACTGACTAAAGAAATACAGGAAAAGAAACCAATAATCTGAATAAGAAATGGGATGGTCCATATCACAACAGATCCAACTGAAATTAAAACAATCATATCAGATTACTACAAAAAAATCGTACTCTGGCAAATTTGAAAACCTAGAAAAAATGGATGAATTCCTAGGAAAACACTACCTACCTAAACTAACACAAACTGAAGTAGAACAACTAAATAAACCCATAACAGAAAAAGAGATTGAAAAGGTAATCAAAACACTCCCAAGAAAAAACAGCCCTGGCCCTGACAGCTTCACTGCAAAGTTCTACCAAACTTTCAGGGAAGACTTACCACTACTACTGAAGGTATTTCAAAGCATAGAAAAGAACGGAATACTACCTAACTCCTTCTATGAAGCCAGCATAACCCTGATACCAAAACCAGCTAAAGACAACACAAAAAAAGAAAATTACAGACCTATATCCCTCATGAACATAGAGGCAAAAATCCTCAAGAAAATTCTAGCCAATAGAATTCAACAACATATCAAAAAAATAATCCACCATAACCAAGCAGGATTTATACCAGGTATGCAAGGTTGGTTCAATATTAGAAAAACAATTACTGTAATCCACCACAGGAAAAAAAAGGACAAGAACCACATAATTTTATCAATGGATACAGAAAAGATTAGAACTGCCCCATAGAGTTTCCAAGGAGTGCCTGGTGGATTCGAACTGCAGACCTTTGGTTAGCACCGGTGGCTCTTAACCACTACGCCATCAGGGTTTCCAACCAAACAACAGATATGTGAAACCTTAACTCTGGTGAAGGAAGAGACGGTACACAAGACTGGGGAATCAACCTCAGCCTCATTCTAACCCTAAACATAACCCTAAACCACTTGTGCCCTAGCCTAGTAACCCCAGCCCTAACCGCAACCACCTAAAACCTATACCCCTCAACCTAACTCCCAAACCTCTAACCCCCAAACCTGAACCCCTAACACCAAACCCTAACCCCTAACCCTAATCCTCTAACCCTTCTGCATCTCTGGGCCTCTCGACTCTCCGTCTGATTTCTCCCTCCAAATCCTACTAACACTCAGTGGAATTTTGAAGTTTCAGCTGTGCTTTGCTTCTTGTTGTCTCCACCGGTCCCATCAAGGCACTGCATCATTTGCTCTGCTTCACTATTGAGTTCCAAAACCATGGCTTAGAATCACCTGACACTGAACTTCAGCGATTCGGCGCAAGGCCGCGAGAGGGCGCACGCACCGCCGGTTCTGTTCTACCCACCAGACACTCCGAGCATGGGAACCTCCTGGACCTAAGCCGGGACCGACCTGGGTACCGCTCCAGTGGCGATAGCAGAAGCTTTTCTTTCCGAGAGATCCAACGCCCCAGGGTGCTCTCTCAATACTCCCATTAATGCTATGATTATCCTGACCCACTCCTTCTGAGCAACCTAGTGGGTCCTCGACCAGGCCCAGTCTTCACAACCCGCACCCCCCTGCCGTGGTCACGTAGAGGAACCTGCAGGGCCGCGCCCTCCCCGCCCAAGCTCTGCCCCTCCATACCCTGATGCCCTGCAGGCCTCTACTAGGTCCCCGCCCAGGGGAGAGTTGTCGCCCCGCACGGGGTGGGGGGACACCAGGGAACATTCGGAAACCACCCCCCAGGCACGAAGCCCACTGCCCGACTGCCCGTATTGAGACCACGTGAGCAGCGCTGCCCCGCCGACTGGAGCCTGCAGGGCATCACTCACGTTTGTCAGCTTCTCACTGCCCTCTGGGCTCGGGGTCCCAGAGCAGCCAATCCCCCCGGGGCGGCGGGCGGTCCGCCCACAGGGGCTGGAAGATCGGGTTGGTGCCCATGGCTGGAGCGCTTAAAACCCTTAGAAACCCTCATAAACTGTCAGCTCCAGACCTTCAAATGTCAGCCTGAGAGACACCTAATACCCAACCTAAAAAAAAAACCACACCTGTTGGCCATCGAGTCAATTCTGACTCATAGCGACCCTATAGGACAGAGTAGAACTGCCCCACAGAGTTTCCAAGGAGCGCCTGGTGGATTCAAACTGCCAACCTTTTGGCTAGCAGCCTTAGCACTTAACCACTACGCCACCAGGCTAACCCACTGAACCCACTGCCACCAGGGTAGAGGCTCCAAATCCCGCCAGTTTGAGGAACCCTCAAATCCCCTCAGCACCAGAGACCGCGTCCACAGCTACCGCTACACAGCGCCGCACAAACGTTTAAGTTAACAAACAACATGGTTGCTCAGGACCCCTTCCTGCTACCCCCACCCCCGCCACCCAGCGGGGAGCGGGACCCGGCATCCACACTGTTAACAGACACTGAATCGCTGCTGCTTCCACAAGGAGTAGGATCCCCGCACTGCTCCACAGGTTCCCAGGATCCCTTCCTTTCCAGGTGGGGCCGGGGACACGCCGACGCCCCAGCCCCGAGAGTAGACCAGCCGGGCGTGGGCGCGGGTGCGGGGTGCCTCAGCCTCCCAGGCACAGCGCCCAAAACAGTAAGGGGCAGCGGGGCCTTGGGCGGGGGATCCCTCTCTCCCCGTCCCTGGCACCCTACGGAGTCTGGTGGGGGTGGGACGACGAATGGGGGCGAGGGCCCCGCCCTCAGTCTGGAGTCTCACCGCCCCCGGGCGAACTCTGGGCCTTGGTTTCCCCCCTGGCACAGGGAGCAGGTGGGGGGCGGGGGGGCAGGCCCCCATCCCCCAGCTTGGCCCGCAAACCCGCCCCAGGCAGAGGAGGGACCTTGGCGCAGCCCTGGACACGGCCTTTCTCCCCAAGCCCTTCAAGCCCCCAGGCCCGAGGGCACTCCGCAGCTGGATCCCGCGGCTGGACCCCCACCCCCATCCCCCGCAAATCCATGGGGATGCAAATTTCGCAGACCAGCTGCGTCTCCCGGGCCAGAGGCTCCCTCTCGCAGCCCTTAGAGTGGCTGCGTCCGCCCGGCCCCGTGCCGCGTCCGCCCCTGGGGATCACTCGGGACGGGGTACGCCGGAGGGGGCGATGCCAGCTGCTAACCCAACGTCCGGACTCCCCAACCTCTGGAGCCCACGGGCTGCTGGGACTGGGAACCGCCCTCCTGGCGCCTTCCCTCCACACCTTCGAGGGGCCGGGCTTGTTCAGTCTGGGAGCAGGTCCCTCTACCCACCTGCCGGAGTTTCACACCTTTTAGAAAACACGGCACGGAAAGCAGCACGAACAGCATCCTCTCTAAGGTGCGCCATCGGCCCGGACCCCTCACCACCCGACCCAGCGCTTCCGGGAGTAACTGGCTGGACGGCGAGGAACATGGCTGCCGGCCCCGCCCAGCGGCCCGGGTGGGGGGCGGGCATGGGGGGGTTGGGCCTCCAGAGGGGACGGTGGGGTCTAGAAGCAAGGACAACGCCAAGGTGTGAGGGGTGAGGAGACGGGAGACATCAGGAGAGGACCCTCTCGCATGCAGAGTTAAGTATTGGAGGTGCAACGGTTAAGTGCTTGGCTAACTGAAAGGTGGGCCATTGGAACCCACCAGCTCAGGGGTTGAAAAGATCTGGAGATGGGCTCCCATAAAGATTCTAACCAAACAAAATCCCAAACCAGTTGCTGTTGAATCATTTCTGACTCAGAGTAGAACTGCCCCACAGGGTTTCTGAGGCTATAAGTCTTTACAGAAGCAGACTGCCATGTCTTTCTGCAAAGAACCAACTGGTGGATTCGAACTGTCCACCCTTTGGTTAGCAGCCGAGCTCTTAACCACGGGTGCCACCAGGGCTGCGCCATAAAGACTGCAACCTAGGAAACCTTGTGAGGCAGTTCTAAGTTGTCATACAGGGTTGATACGAGTCAGAATCTCTTGATGGCACACAACCATGATTGTAGTAAGAAAAATTCCTCCAGGTATCTGTCTACATGACCCCTGAAGCACACATGCATGCACGCTATCAAAGCAGTGCGGCCAAAGACAGGAAATTGGAATAGAGACATTATAGAGTGGACAGTGAAAAGTGATTTCTGAGGGGCGTGCAGCTCAAGTGGAGGAAGTAGCATACAACTAAATGCCCTTCTACTTCTATTGTTCAATAGTCTTGAGAAAGAATGTGTCCCAGGAGTTAACTGTAGCCCAGGAGAACTTGAAGACAGCAAATACAGAGGACCAGTCAGGATGCTTCTGCAGTGGTCAGGGTGAGGAGTGATGGTGGTAGTGCAGGTGGGAACAGTGGGCAGGCTTGAGGTGTAACTTGGAGCTTGAGCTGCCAAGAATTGCTGGTGGCTCAGATATATGGGATGAGGGGAATGGAGAATCAAAGGAGACTTCTAGAATTCAGGCTACCATGAAAGCATGGTCACCAGAGGCATCCTCTACCACGTGGAAAACCATGGAGGAACAAACTTGAGAAACTGAGCAAAAGATTTTTTCTAGACATGTTAGATTTCGATGTCTGAGTTTGTCCAAGTGTGGAGAACAGTTCCCAGCTGTGGATACCACTCTGAGGTAGAGTAGTTTTCTGGGTTCTAAGAATTTGGAGATCATCAGCCTATAGCTGATTTGAAAGCCACTGGTGGTGCGATGATTATGCACTTGGGTGCTACCAAAAGGTCTGCAGTTTGAATCTACCAGTCGCTCCTTGGAAATCCTGTGGGGAAGTTCTACTCTGTCCTATAGGGTCCCTATGAGTCAGAATCCACTCAACAGTGACTTTTTTGTTTCGTTTTAATACTAAGCTCAGAAAAGTTGTGTGTCAGGGTTGTATTTTTTCACAATACTTATTCAAGCAGTTCGAATCTACCGGCCACTCCTTGGAAATCCTATGGGTCAATTCTACTCTGTCGTTTAGGGTCGCTATGAGATAGAATTGACCCAACAGCAATGGACTTAGAACTTGGACTTAGAGGAGCCCTTTCTTTGTCAAAGCTGAAAGTTTTACTTCATACATTTTAAAAACTGCCATGTCTCGTGCTACACGGCTACAGGAGCATTTTTGGTGCTAACTTGACTTGTTCTTGGTGAAGGGCTCTGTATTCATTTTCTAGGGCTGCCATAGTAAATTACCAAAAACTCAGTGTCTTTAAAAAAACATATAATCCATACAGTCCAAGAAGCTGGACTCTATGAAGAAGAAGGGGCACCAGGATTCGAGGAAGACTCATTAACAGCCTAGACATGCAGATGACACAACCTTGCTTACTGAAAGTGAAGAGGACTTGAAGCACTTACTGATGAGGATCAAAGACTTCAGCCTTCAGTATGGATTACACTTCAACATAAAGAAAACAAAAATCCTCACAACTGGAACAATAAAAAAATCACAATAAAGAGAGAAAATACTGAAGTCGTCAAGGATTTCATTTTACTTGGATCCACAATCACCATCCATGGAAGCACACTTCGAGAAATCAAATGACATATTTTATTGGGCAAATCTGCTACAAAAGACCTCTTTAAAGTGTTAAAAATCAAAGATGTCACTTTGAGGACTAAGGTGTGCCTGAACCAAGCCATGGTATTTTCAATCGCCTCATATGCAGCTAGAGCTGGACAATGAATAAGGAAGAAAAAAGAACTGAAACTTGAATTATGTTGTTGGTGAAGAATAATGAATATGCCATGGACTGCTAGAAGAATGAACACACCTGTCTTGGAAGAAGTACAGCCAGAATGCTCCTTAGAAAGGTAGGTAGCAAGACTTGGTCTCACGTACTCTGGACATATTATCAGGAGGGATCAGTCCCTGGAAAAAGACATCGTGCTTGGTAAAACAGAGGGTCAGTGAAAAAGACAAAGATCCTCAATGAGACAGATTGAGATGGTGGCTGCAACAGTGGGCTCAAACATTGCGATGAGAAAGGCCCAGGGCTGGGCACTGTTTCGTTCTGTTGTACATAGGGTCGCTATGAGTTGGAACTGACTCAACAGCACCTAACAACAACATCATAAACTCACTGGATCTCCTGGGGATAGAATGTCATATTCACTGTAGAGTAGATTGTTTGTTTGTTTGTTTACCATATTTACTAATACTATGATTTACGTTTGATAACTTCCACAATCTGTTGGATCGCTTTTCTTTGGAATGGACACAAACGTGCATCTCTTGCAGTCTGTTGGCCAGGTAGCTAGCTTCCAAATTTCTTTGCATGGTGGAGTGAGCATCTGCAGTGCTGCATCTGTTTGTTGAACCAACTCAGTGGGTGTTCTGTCAGTTCCTGGAGCCTTGTTTTTCGCCAGTGCCTTCAGTGTAGCTTGGACTTCTTGCTTCACTACTACCAGTTCTTCATCATATGCCACCTCATGAAACGACTGAAAGTCGACCATTTCTTTTGGTACTGTGACTCTGTGTATTCTTTCCATCTTTTGTGTGTGTGTGCTTTAAGTGAAACTTTACAAATCAAGTCAGTCTCTCGTACAAAAATTTGTATACAGCTTGCTATGTACTCCTAGTTCCTCTCCCACTAATGAGACAGCACACTCCTTCTCTCAGGCCTGTATTCCCTGTGTCCATTCAGACACTTTCTGTCCCCCTCTGCCTTCTCATCTCCCCTCCAAACGGGAGCTGCCCACATAGTCTCATGTGTCCACTTGAGACAAGAAGGTCACTCCTCACCACTATCATTTTCTATCCTATAATCCAGTCCAATCCCTGTCTGAAGAGTTGGCTTTGGGAATGGTTCCAGTCTTGGGCCAACAGAAGGTCTGGGGACCGTGACCTCCAGGGTTCCTCTACTCTCAGTCAGATCATTAAGTCTGATTTTTTATGGGACTTTGAGGTCTGCATCTCACTGCTCTCGTGCTCCATCAGGGATGCTCTGTTTAATTCCCTGTCGGGGCAGTCTTCGGTTGTAGACGGGCACCATCTAGTTCTTCTGGTCTCAGGCTGATGTAGTCTCGGATTTACGTGGCCATTTCTGTCTTTTGGACTCATAATTACCTTGTATCTTTGGTGTTCTTCATTCTCCTTTGCTCCAGGTGGGTTGAGACCAATGGATGCATCGTAGATGGCCGCTTGATAGTGTTTTTAAGACTGCAGATGCCACTCACCAAAGTGGGATGCAGAATGTTTTCTTAATAGATTTTATTATGTCAATTGACCTAGATGTCCCCTGAAAACATGGTCCCCCAACTACTGCCCCTGCTACTCTGGCCTTTGGAGCATTTGGTTTATTCAGGAAACTGCTTTTCATTTAGTCCAGTTATGTATGTTGTCTTTCCCTTCACCTAAAATAGTTCTTGTCTACTATCTAAATTTCCGAATATCCTTCTCCCTCCCTTTCTCCCCACCCTCATAACCATCAAAGAATATTTTCTTCTCTGTTCAAACCATTTCTTGAGTTCTTATAATAGTGGTCTCATACAATATTTGTCCTTTTGCAACTGACTAATTTCACTCAGCATTATGCCCTCCAGATTCCTCCAAGCTATGAAATATTTCACGGATTCATCATTGTTCTTGATCTGTGTGAAGTATTCCATCGTGTGAAGGTACCACAATTTATTTATCCATTCATCTGTTGATGGGCACCTTGGTTACTTCCATCTTTCTGCTATTGTAAACAGTGCTGCAATGAACATGGTTGTGCATATATCTGTTCATATAAAGGCTCTTATTTCTCTAAGATATATTCCAAGGAGTGGGATTGCCATATCCTATTGTAGTTCTATTTCTAGCTTTTTAAGGAAGTGCCAGATTGATTTTCAAAGTGGCTGCACCATTTTAAATTCCCACCAGCAGTGAATAAGTGTTCCAGGCTCTCTACAACCTCTCCAACATTTATTATTTTGTGATTTGGCATTAATGGCAGCCTTGCTGGAGTGAGATGGTATCTCATTGTAGTTTTGATTTACATTTCTCTAATGGCTAATGATTGTGAGCATTTCCTCATGTGTCTGTTACCTGCCCGAATGTCTTCTTCGTTGAAGTGGCTGTTCCTATCCTTTGCCCATTTTTAAAATGGATTATTTGTCTTTTTGTTATTGAGTTTTTGCAATATCATGTAGATTTTAGAGATCAGAGGCTGATCGGAAATGTTATAGCTAAAAACTGTTTCCCAGTCTGTAGGTAGTCAGTTTACTCTTCTGGTGAAGGCTTGGGATGAGCATAAGTGTTTGATTTTTAGGAGTTCTCTTTTCTCTTTGGGTGCTTGCACATTGTTAGCAATGTTTTTTGTACTGTTTATGCTATGTATTAGGGCTCCTAGTGTTGTCCCTGTTTTTTCTTCCATGATTTTTATCATTTTAGATTTCATATTTAGGTCCTTGATCCATTTTCAGTTAGTTTTTGTGCACGGTGTGAGGTATGGATCTTGTTTCATTTTTTTGTGGAGGGATATCCAGTTATGCCAGCACCATTTGTTAAAGAGGCTATCTTTCCCCCATTTAACTGACTTTGAGCCTTTATCAAATATCAGCTAATAAGTGAATGGAGTTATGTCTGGTTTCTCAATTCTGTTCCATTGGTCTATGTGTCTGCTGCTGTACCGGTACCAGGCTGTTTTGACTACTATGGTGGTATAATAAGTTCTAAAATTAGGTAACGTTTTGCCTCCCACTTTGTTCTTCTTTTTCAGTAATGCTTTATTTATCTGGGGCCTCTTTCCCTTCCATATGAAGTTGGTGATTTGTTTCTCCATCACCTTAAAAAATGTCCTTGGAATTTGGATTGGAATTGCAGCATATCTATGGATCGCTTTCAGTAGAAGAGATACTTTTACAATGTTCAGTGTTCCTGTCTATGATCAAGGTATGCTTGTCCACTTACATAAGTCTCTTTTGGTTTCTTTTAGTAGTGTCTTGTAGTTTTCTTTGTTTAGGTCTTTTATGTCCCTGGTTACAATTATTCCTAGTATTTTATCTTCCTGGGGGCTACCGTAAATGGCATTGATTTGGTGATTTCCTCTTTGATGTTCTTTTTGTTGGTGTAGAGGAATCCAACTGATTTTTGTAGGTTTATCTTGTATCCTGATATTCTGCTGAGCTCTTCCATTAGTTTCAGTAGTTTTCTTGAGGATTCTTTACGGTTTTCTCTGTATAAGATCATGTCATCTGCAAATAGAGATACTTTTATTTCTTCTTTACCAATCTGGATGCCCTTTATTTCTTTATCTGGCCTAATTGCTCTGGCTAGGACCTTCAGCACACTGTTGTACAAGAGTCGTGATAAAGGGCATCCTTGTCTGGTTCCCGATCTCAGGGAATGCTTTCAGACTCTCTCCATTAAAGGTGATGTTGGATGTTGGCTTTATATAAATGCCCTTTATTGTGTTGAGGAATTTTCCTTCTATTCCTATTTTCTGAGAGTTTTTATCATGAATGGGTGTTGGACTTTGTCAAATGCCTTTTCTGCATCAATTGATAAGATCATGTGGTTCTTGTCCTTTGTTTTACCTATATGGTGGATTACTTTGATTGTTCTTCTAATGTTGAACCATCCCTGCATACCTAGTATGAATCCCACGTGGTCATGGTGAATTATTTTTTTGATATGTTATTGAATTCTATTGTGTAGAATTTTGATGGGGATTTTTGCATCTAAGTTCGTGAGGAATATAGGTCTGTAATTTTTGTGTGTGTGTGGTGTCTTTACCTGGTTTTGATATCAGGGATATGCTGGCTTCATAGAATGAGTTTGGGAGTATTCCATCTTTTTCAATGCTCTAAAATACCTTTACTAGTAGTAGTGTTAACTCTTCCCTGAAAGTTTGGTAGAACTCACCAGGGAAGCTGTCAGGGCCAGGGCTTTTTTGTTGTTGTTGTTGGGAGATTTTTTATTTTTTTAATTACCTTTTTCAACCTCTCCTTCTGTTATGGGTTTATTTAATTGTTCTACCACTGTTTCTGTTAGTTTAGGTAGGCAATGTGTTTCTAGAAATGTATCCATTTCTTCTAGGTTGTCAAAGTTGTTAGAGTATGATTTTTCATACTAATCTGATATGATTCTTTTAATTTCAGTTGGGTCTGTTGTGATGTTGGGTAATTTGCTTCTTCTCCTGTTTTTCTTTTGTCCGTTTGGCCAATGTTTTAGCAATTTTGTTAATTTTTTCAAAGAACCAGCTTTTGGTCTTGTTAACTCTTTCAATTTTTTTTTCTGTTCTCTATTTCATTTAATTCTGCTCTACTTTTTATTATTTAATTTCTTCTGATGCCTGAGGGTTTCTTTTGTTGCTCTATTTCTATTTGTTTAAGTTGTAGGGATAATTCTTTGATTTTGGCCCTTTCTTCTTTTTGGATGTGTGCGTGTATTGCTATAAATTGACCTCTGAGCACTGCTTTACCTGTGTCTCAAAGGTTCTGGTAGGAAGTGTTTTCATTCTCATTGGATACTTTGAATTTCGTTATTCCATCCTTAATGTCCTGTATAACCCAGTCATTTTTGAGCAAGGTATTGCTCAGTTTCTGAGTGTTTGATTTCTTTTCCCCGCTTTTGTTGCTTGTTTGTTTTTGATATCTACTTTTATAGCTTCATGGTCAGAGAAGATGCTTTGCAATATTTTGATGTATTGGATTCTGTTAAGGTGTGCTTCATGGCCTAATACGTGCTCTCTCCCAGAGAATGTTCCATATGCATTGGAAAAGAAAGTATACTTGGCTGCTGTTGGGTGGAGTGTTCTGTATATGTATGTGAAGTCAAGTTGGTTGATTGTGGCATTTAGATCTTCAGTGTCTTTACTGAGCTTCTTTCTGAATGTTCTGTTCTTCACCAAAGTGGTATGTTGGAGTCAGCTAATATTGTTGTGGAGCTGTCTATCTCACTTTACAATGCTGTTAGAGTTTGTTTTATGTATCTTGAAGCCCTGTCATTGGGTGTGTAAATATTTAATATGGTGATATCCTCCTGGTATGTTGTCTGTTTAATCATTATATAGTGTCCTTCCTTATCCTTTTTGGTGAATTTAACTTTAAAGTCTATTTTGTCAGAAATTATTGCCACTCTTGCTTTTTTTTGATTGTTGTTTGCTTGATATATATTTTTTCCATCCTTTGAGTTTTAGTTTGTTTGTGTCTTTAAGGAGTGTCTCTTGTAGGCAGCATATAGATGGATCGTGTTTTTTGATCCATTCTTTCACTCTCTGTCTCTATTGGTACATTTAGTCCATTTACATTCAGCGTAATTATGGTAGTTATGAGTTTTGTGCCATCATTTTGATATCTTTTTTTGTATGTTGTCGAGTTTCTTTTTTCTGCTTAATTTTTTGTACTGAGTAGTTTTCCTTTGTATATTGCCTTTTCCTCTTATTCATTGTTGATTTTTTTTTCTGAGTTATGTTTTTCTTGTATTTTATTTTGATGTGTAGCATTGTTAGTCTCCTTTTTGGTTACCTTAATATTTGCCATTATTTTTCTAAGTTTAAACCTAACTTTTATTTCTTTCTATCCCCTTGACTATCTCTCTGTATGAAAGATCTATGACTACATTTTTCAGTCCCTCTTTATTATTTTAGTATTGTCATCCTTTACATAATAACATCACTGTTTCCCTGTTCTGAGCATTTTTTTATCTTGATTTCTTTTTGTAATTTCCCTACCTGGGTTGATATCTGGTTGCTCTGCCATGCATTCTAGTCTTGTGTTGATATCTGATATTGTTGATTTTCTAAACCCTATTTAGTATTTCTTCTACCTTTTTTTTTTTTACAAATTCCCTAATCTTCTGTTTATCTGGAAATGTCCTAATTTCACCTTCATATTTGAGAGACAGTTTTGCTGTGTATATGATTCTTGGCTGGCAATTTTTTTCCTTCATCACTTTATATAACTCATCCCATTGCCTTCTTCCCTGCATGTTTTCTCTTGAGTAGTCTGAGCTTATTCTTATTGAGTCTCCTTTGTAGGTGACTTTTCATTTATTCCTACCCGCTCTTAAAATTCTCTCTTTGTCTTTGGTTTTGGCAAGTTTGTTTATAATATGTCTGGGTGACTTTCTTTTGAGATCTACCTTATGTGGGGTTCAATGAGCATTTTGGATAGATATCTGCTGCTCATCTTTCATGGTATCAAGGAAGTTTTCTGCCAACAAATCTTCAACAATTCTCTCTGTTTTTTCTGTTATCCCTCCCTAATCTGATACTTCAATCACTCATAGGTTATTTCTCTTGATAGAGTCCCACATGATTCTTAGGATTTCTTCATGTTTTTTAAAAATAATTTTCTCTGATTTTTCTTCAAATATATCGGTGCCACGTTATTTATCTTCAATCTCATTAATTCTGCTTTCCATTTCCTCAATACCATTCCTCTGTCTGCTGAGTTGTCTAATTCTGTAATTTTATTGTTAATCTTCTAAATTCCTGATTGCTTTCTTTCTATGGATTGTTGCAGCCTATTAAATTTTTCTTTATGTTCTTGAGTAACCTTTTTAATTTCTTCAGCTACTTTATCTGTGTGTTCTTTGGCTTGTTCTGCATTTTGCCTGATCTCCCTGATCTCTTGAAAGTTCTGTATATTAACCTTTTGTATTCAACATCTGGTAATTCCAGGAAAACACCTTCATCTGGACGATTCCTTGATTCTTTGTATTGAGAGATTGTTGAAGTGATCATGGTCTGCTTCTTTACGTGATTTGATATTGACTGCTGTCTCTGAGCCATCTATAAGTTATTTTATTTTATTTTTTACTTTTGCCTACTGTACCCTAGCTTTTTGCTTTGTTTTGTTTTGATATGCCCAAATAGGGTGCTTGAGTGAGCTTGCTTGATCATTTGCAACTTTCAAGATTTAACATCCTGTCACCAGATGGCTCGAGCTGTTACCAGGTATATGAGCCTAGGAGTCCATTCACTTTTCTTGTATAATTCAGTTCAGGTGTCTAGGTAGCTGGTCATCAATTGTAGGTCATCAAGTCCTATAGTCTTAGATGGGGAGGGGTGATTGTTGGAGACACAGGTATCTGGTTGCAGCAGGGGGTCACACTCTGAACAAAGGCAGGGGGCTGACAACCATCTCCCAAGTGTCTGTGAGGAAAGTGCACCCCTGTTTTCTATAGTGCACGGGTAGGTGGGTTCTGCAGTCAGACCACAGGCACCCTATGCTTTTGTTTGTAAGTACTGGGAGGCACCTGTTATCCTTGGACCCCTGTTGTGGGTGTCTAGATGATGTGGGCGGAGCCACCAGTTCTCAGGCCCCCAGTGTAGGTAGGTAACGACCCTGTTTAATAGGCAGAGCAGTGTCAAACATCAAAAACACACCTCTCCACTGCAAGGTAAAACAGTTGAAGTTGGATACAAAGCACATACACCATTGCAGTAACAAGGGCCTAATCTCCTGAAATGGGCCTACACAGGTCCATGCAGGGGTGAAAGGTATTCAAAGTCCGTGGACCATTTGTGCCTGGAAAGGAGCTTCTTCTGTCCTGAGCTTCCCAGCTTAGTGGAGCTGGCAGATTATCTTTTCCCCCAATTGTTAATTTATTCCTTCTCCAAGGCCAGGAGAATGGCTCAGGCTGCACAGCAACACCTATCTCAGGTGCAGGGAAATCTACAGCTACTGAAGCCGTCTTGGGGGCTGAGTGCACAGTAAAACAAATGCAAGGACTTAGCTTTTGCCAACAGCACTGTTCTTCTCTGATTCCAGAGTTGTGAGTAGACTGTGAGACTTGCTGTCTTCCCCTGAGGAGACTGCATCCTGAATGCTACTGTCAGCCCTACCACTGTCCCTCCAGGGGACTGTGTCCAAGGGGTGCCATTTCTCACCAAGTCAGGTCCGGCAACTGCTCGCCACTTCTGAACCGTGTCTCCCTCCCCCAGCCACTCAGTCTGATTTCCTAACTTTGCCTTTGATGTTCAGGGCCCTTATCTTGTCATGTACAAAATTGTTCCACTTGTTTTTTCAGGTATTTGTTTTTTTTGTTTTTTTTTTTTGGTTTTTGTTGTAAGAGGAATCACTGGAAGTGTCTGACTACTGTGCAATCTTGACTCCACCTCTCTCTATCTTCTTTTGATGCTTTCTGCGTCACTTAATATTTTCCCTGTAGAATTCTTCAATATTGCAACAAAAGGCTTGAATTTTTTCTTCAGTTCTTTCAGTTTGAGAAATGCTGAACATGTGCTTCCCTTTTGATTTTCTAACTCCAGGTCTTTGCACGTTTCATGATAATATTTTACTTTGTCTTCTTGAGGTGCCCTTTGAAATTTTCTGTTCATCTCTTTTACTTCATCATTTTCTTTTTGCTTTAGCTACTCTACATTCAAGAGTAAATTTCAGAGTCTTTTCTGACATCCATTTTGGTCTTCTTTTTTTCTTTCCTGTCTTTTTAATGACCTCTTGCTTTCTTTTTTTTCTGACAGATATACATATATATTTTATTTCATATCTTTATTGTCATACTTTAGATGAAGGTTTACAGAACAAACTAGGTTCCCATTAAACAATTAGTTCACATATTGTTTTGTGACACTAATTACCAACCCTACAATATGTCAACACTCTCCCCTTCTTGACCCTGGGTTCCCTATTACCAGCTTTTCTGTCCCCTCCTGCCTTCTAGCCCTTGCCCCTGGGCTGGTGTGCCCCTTCAGTTTTGCTTTATGGGTCTGTCTAATCTTTGTCTGAAGGGTGAACCTCAGTGGTGACTTTATTACTGAGCTAAAAGTGTGTCCAGGGGACATATTCAGCATTTCTCCAGTCTGTGTCAGGCGAGTAATCTGGTCTTTTTTGTGAGTTGAATTTTGTTCTACATTTTTTCTCCAGCTCTCAGACCCTCTATTGTGATCCCTGTCAGAGCAATGACCTCTTACTTTCTTCAAGTATGATGTCCTTGATGTCACTGCACAACTCATCTGGCCTTCAATCATTAGCCTTCAATTCATCAAATCTATTCTTGAGATAGTCTCTAAATTCGGGTGAGATATAATCAAAGTTGTACTTTGGCTCTCGTAGACTTGCATATGAGAAATTGATGGTCTGTTCCACAGTCAGCCCCGGTCTTGTTCTGACCGATGATATTGAGCTTTTCCATTGTCTCTTTCCACAGATGTAGACATTTGATTCCTGTATATTCCATCTGGTGAAGCCCATGTGTATACTCACCATTTAAGTTGTTGAAAAAAGGTATTTGCAATGAAGAAGTCATTGGTCTTGCAACATTCTATCATGCTGTCTCCAAAGCCAGATTTTCCAACTACTGTTCCTTCTTCTTTGTTTCCAACTTTCACATTGCAATCATCAGTAATTATCAATGCATCTTGATTGCATGTCTGATCAATTTCAGACTGCAGAAGTTGGTAAAAAATCTTCAGTTTCTTCATCTTTGGCATTAGCAGTTGGTGCACAAATTTGAATAATAGTCGTATTAACTGCTTGTCATAGATTCAAATGTGTCCCTAAAAAATATCTGTCAACTTGGCTAGGCCATGATTCCCAGTATTGTATGATTGTCTACCATTTAGTCATCTAATGTGATTTCCCTATGTGGTGTAAATCCTATCACAATGATGTGATGAGATGGATTAGTCGCAGTTATGTTGATGAGATCTATAAGATTAGATAGTGTCTTAAGCTAATACCTTTTGAGGTATAAAAGAGATAAGCAAGCAGAGAGATATGAGGACCTCATAACACCAAGAAAGCATCCCCAGTAGCAGAGCATGTCCTTTGGACCCAGGGTCCCTGCACCTGAGAAGCCCCTTGACCAGGAGAAGATTGATGATGGAGACCTTCCCACAGTGCTGACAGAGAAAGTTTCCCCTGGAGCTGACACCCTGAATTTTGAATTCTAGCCTACTAGACTGTGAGAAAATAAATTTCTCTTTGTTAAAGCCACCCATTTGTGGTACTTTTGTTATAGCATCAGTATATGACTAAGACACTGGTCTTCCTTGTAGGCATATGGATATTATCCTATCAGTGACAGCACTGTACTTCAGGATAGATCTTGAAATGTTCTTTTTGATGATGAACTCTCTTCGATTTGGCACAGTAGTCCATAAAAAAAAAAGTCCATATGATTGTCCAATTCAAAATGGTGAATATCAGTCCATTTCAGCTCACTAATGCCTAAGATATTGATGTTTATGTGTTCCATTTCATTTTTTAATGATTTCTAATTTTCCTAGATTCATACTTCATACATTCTATGTTTCTATTATTAATGGATGTTTGCAGCCGTTTCTTCTCCTTTTGTGTCATGCCACATCAGCAAATGCAGGTCTCGAAAGCTTGATTCCATGCATGTCATTGAGGTAAACTCAGAGGAGTGTGTGCAGTTTTGTTCTTCTGTAACTTGTATCTTTTAAAATAAATCTTATAAAGCTTTTGTTTAATTAAATGGTTTTGAAAATTCATCTAAAATCATTGCTAAGCTTTCTGTTACAATTCTTCAATTGCATTTAATTTCTATTAGGTTTTCTGCTTAGACTATTGTATAAACTTCAATAATAATTTTTATATCAATTCACAACCATTATAATTTCTTTTTCTTTTTTGGGGGGTGTTTAAATCTGAAATATAATTATGAATAGAAGTGTTAATAGCAGATATTATTTTCTCGTTTCTTCTGTTAAATAACCGTTTGAACTTAAAACTGTTGGATGATCTGTTTCATCTAAAAAACTCCACCTTTTTTTTTAAGAAATAAACTATTAGTCTTATTTTGTTTATTTATTACATATATATAACTATATACGTCTTTCTTTACTCTCTGGTTCTTTTTAAGATTTTTTATTGTATTTATGTACTGAAGTTTCACTACATTATATCTTGATTCAGATTTATTTTTACTTTGCCCTCTTGGGATATCTTTGCCTTCCCTAATCTAAGGATTGATATGTTTCATTGTTTTTAGTCACTAGTTCCCCAAATGTTTTTTCCTATATTTTTGAAGGGATAGAATTCCTTCACGTTTTGTGAATATATGTACGTCATATTTACAATTACGTTTTTAAAATGATTTTGCCCACGAGGTAGCTAATATTTTCCTAAATTAAAGAAGTGGGAAAAACAGCACAATACAGAAATAATGAATGCCACATCAGATCAGTTATTTGATGCCATGTCTTATGACTGCCAATGGAACATATTGTTTTTTATCCATGTCTCCCTATTTATGTGCTAGTATCCTGTCCTGTGAACTCATTTCAAGGGCTGTGTGCCTGCCCCGGAAGCAGCTTTAAGCATTTTCCCCAGGTCTAAATAGAAGAGGATGTTTTTTCTTCTGTAAAAAGAAATCCAAATAGGGTTTTTTTTTTTGTCCCTTTTATTTTTATTTTATTCATTGAAAGAGAAATAAATATTTATTTGTAGTCTATTTACAAAACTTTTTCACCTGTCTTTATTTTTAATTTTCCCCCACAATTTTGTGATATGGGTATTAGCATTTATTACATTATACACAAAAAGAAAGGAAAAGAAGAAAAAATTCTGATGATAATTTCAGAGAAGAAACAAAAGTGGGAGAAACAAGCCTTAAATCTGGACCATGACCATACATGGAAGGTAAAACTTTTATTCACCACCTTCGCTGGGTGACACCTAAAATATTTCAGAATTTGTGTCAGGATTAAATTGTAGTTTATACTTCACACAACCTCTTAAGGTTGATATCACCACTGACATTTTATAGATGATAAAATTGATATGAGGAGATTTTAAGTAGTTTTCCCTAAATGTCCAGCTTAATTATATATGTATATAAAACCTTTTAAAATACATACCCTGTAAACCAAACCCATTGCCATGGAGTTGATTCCAACTCACAGCTACCCTATATTATCTCTCAACTATTTGAAACTGGTGAATCTAAAGGGTGGTACACTTTTTAATGACATAGAACAGAAAGAGAGAGAGAAAGGAAAGAAGTAAAGGAAGGGAGGGAGGGAGAAAGAGAGAGGGAGGAAGGACGGAAGGAAGGTAGGAAGAAAGAAAAGTAAGGTATTAAAATAGAAATTCTCTGTATATAGTAGAGGATCAACAATATATATAAATGAATTTTTATTCCCAGAAGAAATTGTTTTAGTGTTAAAAATTTATTCATTTTAACAAATTCTTGTGTTTATATTTCGTCATATGTCCTGGCTCTAACATATTCTCATTCAACAGTGAGTTATTCTAAAACAAATGAATGATAGAAGAAGACATATACACTATCACAGAAAAATGGCTTCTCAGAGCCTCCTAACGAACTCCAATTAAAGTATTGCTCCCAATTCAAAAGTATCTGTTCTTAGGAGATTTTGCTTACAAAGAAACACCCATGTTGTCTCCTTAGTAAGTCAGGGTGTACATATTATGTAAAGGAATATCCTCCAATGGCTTCCAAGTTTGAAATAAATTACATATCATCATGACATGTATTGCCTTGCATTGTTGTTGTTGTTAGTTCCCTCAAGTCAGTTCCAAGTCATAGTGGCACTATGTACAACAGAATGAAACACTGCCAGGTCCTGTGTCTTCTTAGGTCTTCCTTACTCATTGTCCAGTTTTCACGTGCATATGAGGCAATTGAAAACACCGTGGCTTGGATCAGGGACACTTTAGTCTTCAAGGTGACATCTTTGCTTTTTAATGCTTTAAAAATTTCTTTTGCAGCAGATTTTCCCAATGCAATGCATCATTTAATTTCTTGACTGATGTTTCCATGGGTGTTGACTGTGGATCCAAGTAAAATGAAATCCTTGACAATTTCAATCTTTTTTCCATTTATTATGATGTTGCTTATTGCTCCACTGATGAGAATTTTTGTTTTCTTTATGTTGAGGTGTAATTCATACCTAAGTCTTTACAGTCTTTGGTCTTTATCAGTAAGTGCTTCAAGTCCTGTTCACGTTCAGCAAGCAAGGCTGTGCCATCCGCATATCATAGGATGTTAATGAGTCTTCTTCCAATCATGATGCTTTGTTCTTCATGTAGTTCAGTTTTTTGGACTATGTGGACTGCATACAGATTGAATAATTATAGTGAAAGGATGATGCACACCTTTCCTGACTTTAAACCATGCAGTAGCCCATTGTTCTGTTTGAATGACTGCCTCTTCATCTATGCAGAGGTTCCCCATGAGCACAATTAAGTGTTCTGGAATTCCCGTTTTTTGTGATGTTATCCATAATTTGTTATGATTCACAGAGTCAAATTCCTTTGCATAGTCAATAGAACACAGGTAAACATCTTTCTGATATTCTCTGCCTTCAGCCAGGATCCATCTGACATCAACAATGACTTACCTGTTCCCACGTCCTCTTTTGAATATGGCTTAAATTTCTGACAGTTTCTGTCAATGCACTGCTGCAGCCACTGTTGAATGATCTTCAGCAAAAATTCACTTGCATGTGATACTGATGATAATTTCTGCATTTGGTTGAAACACCTTTCTTTGGAATAGGCATAAATATGGATCTCTTCCAGTCAGTTGGCCAGGTAGCTGTATTCCAAATTTCTTGGCATAGACATATGAGCACTTCCAGTATTGCATTTGTTTGTTGAAACATCTCTATTAGTATTCCATCAATTCCTGTAGCCTTGTTTTTCTCTAATGCCTTCAGTACTGCTTGGACCTCTTCCTTCAGTACCGTTGCTTCCTGATCATATGCTGCCTCCCGAAATGGTTGAACATCTACCAATTCTTTTTGGTGTAGTGACTCAGTGTATTCCTTCCATCTTCTTTCGGTACATTCTGAGTTGTTCAATATTTTCTCTGTAGAATCCTTCACTATTGCAACTTGAGGCTTGAATTTTTTCTTTGGCTCTTTCAGCTTGAGAAATGCTGAGGGTGTTCTTCCCTTTCGATTTCTAACTCCAGATCTTTGTATATGTCATTATAATACTTTGCTTTGTCTTCCATAGCTGCTCTTTGAAACCTTCTGTTTAACTCTTTTACTTCATCATTTCTTCTGTTCTTTTTAGCTACTAGATGTTCAAGAGCACATTTCAGAGTCATAAATCTTATGACATCCATTTTGATCTTTTCTTTCTTCCCCTTTTAATGACCTCTTGTTTTCTTTGTATGTCTGATGTCCTTGATGTCACTCCACTACTCATCTGGTCTTTGGTCATTAGTGTTCAACATGTCAAATCTATTCTTGAGATGGTCTCTAAATTCAGTTGGGACATACTCAAGGTCATACTTTGGCTCTCATACACTTGTTCTGATTTTCTTCGGCTTCAAGTGGAACTTGCATATATGTAGTTGACTGTTCTGTAGTTGGTCCCGGCCATGTTCTGACTGATGGTATTGAGCTTTTCCATCATCTCTTTCCACACAGGTAGTCAGTTTGATTCCTGTGTATTCCATCCGGTGAGGCCCACACTTATAAAAAAAAAAAAAAAAACTTGCTGTTTATGTTGTGGAAAAAGTTATTTGCAATGAAGAAGTCGTTTGTCTTGCAAAATTCTATCATGTGATCTCTGGTATCATTTCTATCACCAAGGCCATATTTTCAACTACTGATCCTTCTTTGTTTCCAATTTCTCATTCCAGTAACGAGTAGTTATCAATGCATCCTGATTGCACATTCCATAAATTTCAGACTGTAGTAGTTGGTAAAAATCTTCAATTTCTTCATCTTTCTCCTTAGTGGTTGGTGTGTAAATTTGAATAGATTGTATTAACTGGTATTCCTTGTAGGCGTATGAATATTATGCCATCACTGGCAGTGTTGTACTTCTGGATAGATCTTGAAATGCTCTTTTTAGTGATTAGTGCACAGCTATATTCATTGCAACACTGTTTACAAAAGCAAAAAGATGGAAACAACCAAGATGCCCATCAACAGATGAGTGGACAGATTATGGTATATTCACATAATGGAATATTACACAGTGATAAAGAACAACGATGAATCCATGAAACATCTCATAACATGGAGGAATCTGGAAGGCTTTATACTGAGGGAAATTAGTCACAGAAGGACAAATATTGTATGAGACCATTTTTATAAGAACTCAAGAAAAGATTTAAACACAGTAGAAAACACTCTTCGATGGTTGCCAGTGTGGGAAGGGATGGAGAGGGTTTTCACTAATTAGATAGTAGATAGAATTATTTTAGGTGAAGGGAAGGACAACACACAATGGAGGGGAAGTCAGCACAATAGGACTTATCCAAAAGCTAAGAAGTTTCCAGGATACAACCAAACATTTTGAGGGACAGAGTAGCAGGGCAGAGGTCTGGGGACCATGGTTTCAGGGGACATCTAGGTCAATTGGCATAACAAAGCATATTAAGAAAACGTTGTGCATCTCACTTTGTTGAGTGGCATCTGGGGTCTTAAAAGCTAGCAAACTGCCATATGAGATGCATCAATTGCTCTCAAGCCATCTGGAGCAAAGGACAATGGAAAACACCAAAGACACAAGGAAAATATTAGCCCAAGAGAAAGAAAGGGCTACATAAAGCAGAGACTCCATCAGCCTGAGACCAGAAGAACCAGATGGTGCCTGGCTACCACCAATAACTGCACTGAAACGGAACATGGCAGAGAATCCCTGATGAAGCAGGAGAAAAGTGGGATGCAGACCTCAAATTCCAGTAAAAAGACCAGACATAATGGTCTGAGATGGAGGTACCCCAGAGGTCATGACCCCCAGACTGTCTGTCAGCCAAAACTAAAACCCATTCTTGAAACCAACTCTTCAGACAAAGATTAGACTATAGGACCTAAAATGATACTGGTGAGGAGTGTGATTCTTAGCTTAAGTAGACACATGAGACTATATGGGCAGCTCCTATCTGGAGTCAAGGTGAGGAGGGAGAGGAGAACAGGAGCTGGTTGAATGGACACAGGAAACACAGGTGGAGAGAAGGAGTGTGCTGTCACATTGTAGTGAGAGCAACTAGGGTCACATAACAATGTGTACATAAGTTTTTGTATGAGAAACTGACTTGGATTGTAACTTTTCACTTAAAGCACAATAAAAAAAAATAAAAGAAAATCTAGTATAGACTCATGAACAACTTTTATGACCTTTGGGAGATGATGCTTTTCTTCTAAATTTATATCCTAAGATTTGCTGAAGCAGTGCATCAGCTCCCATTGAGGAGCTGTATTTCTTCCTTGGGTGTTCTGTGCACAATAATGCCAAAGCAAACTTTCTTGAAGTCAGGTATCATTACCTGGATCTTCTCCTCAGAAATCCACGATGAATTACCATTGTCAATTACTAGCTACACAAAGTTATTTTAATTCACATATATATACATATATACATATATCTTCAGTTTCTCTGCTATGCATTCCTTTCTACCCCCTCATCCAATTTCCAAAGTTCTAGTTAACCAGACCTTTTACTGGAGTGTCTATATGACATGGTCATTGTAGCTGCCATGACTCTGCTCAAGCTTTGCGCAAAGAAGAAGTGCATTCTGTCACTCTGGTTCCCTGATGCCCGGCTGACACAAAGTATTGCACAGCGGCGCCTTCTCTTACTCATTTCTCTTTTTTTGAATTTTTTTTTTGTATTTAAAACTCAAGTTATATGATAATTAAGTAATAGAAATGTTATAAATTTAAAAAGAAAAAGTATAGAGAGTATAAAGAGATTAAGAATGAGAGCATGAGATGAGACAGTGAAAGATTTCAGGCCCTTCCCGCCTCCCTGTCACAGCTGGCAACCCCCAATAATCTTTGGTTTGTATAAATTTGCTTATTTCATATAAGTAAGATCATACAGTAGTTGTCTTTTTGTGACTAACTTTCTTCAATCAGCATCATGTTTTCAAAGCCTAGCAAGAAAGAATTTTCAAATTCCAACTATAGCTAACCTCAGTTTCTGCTATCATTCCCAGTTCTCCATCCTTTCTCCAACTAGTGTACCCCCTTTGTCTCTTCTGTTGCTGCCCCATTCTGCCTTTCAGTGGCTGAGCCCTGCTTTCTGCTCTCTCCTTGGTCTCTGTATCCCTCTTACACACTGCTGGCAGGTTCCGTCTCTGGATCTTGTCTCTGGAGCTTTCCCTCCATCCAACACACACGACCTAGCTCTATCTCTTTCTGGATCCTGAAGTCTACAGTCCTTCCCACATATTCACAAACATACACAGACCTTTAGGTTGACATAGGCAACCCACCCAGACACAACCAGTCAAGGTGGTTGTGTGCTGTCTATCTGAGGTTTCTGGCATCAGGTTCTCAGATACGGACATCTCTTTCTGCCTCACGCTGAAGGAGTTTCTCTAATAAGGACAAGGGCTTCTATTCTGAGAAAAGCAATTTTAATCCCCTACTGTAGCTTGGTTAAGAAGGGTACAAGAAAGAGGTATGCATGTAAGAGTCTTAACTAAATATACGCATTCTTCTCTTTAAGTATAACTTCTCCGTAAAACAGCCTTTCAGTAAAAGAGGTTGAAAAGAGATGAGCATTGCTCTCGTTTGAGTGCTTACACCCCAAATTTACTAAGAAAATCACCCTTATAGAAAACTTCTTTCAATGACGTCACACATTTATTATGAAGTTATAGGGGAATGAGGTCATTTCTAAGTTCCAAAGGAACAAGTTCATTGGAATTCAATAAATGTGGAATTAAAGAAAAATAACTTCTTAAAAAATGAACTACCATAAACAGTGCCACTTTACAATGGAGATTTTGTCTTCCACAGCAGTGCCCCCAAAAGGTGGTGGGTCTTTGGGGAAGAAGAAAGAAACCATGGGGTCTGCAGAGGTGGAGGATGTGGTGATGGAGAGGCCTCCAGGGGTCCCTATGACCAAAGCTTTGGGCTCACAGGTGAGAATAAGTACCCTGAAAGCTCAACTAAATCTACTCTCTATTCTCAGAGGTCTCTACCAGAGGAAAATGCCCAAGAGTCAACAACATCCCAAACAAAAAGTCAAAGCTCCAGGCACAGGAAGATTCCAAAACAATCCGAGAGCTCTTTTCCTTCATCTTCCACCAAGCAGACCTCTCACTCCTCTAGCTACGGGGCTACTTCAGAGAAGCAATGGGTCAGGTGTGCACATTTCACCCAGGTGCACACAGTCAAGGGGGTGGCGGTCGCCTGGCAGACCAAAACCTCCTTTGCCCCCGTGGGCAAGATGCCCCAGGTCTTTGAGGCCGAGCTCTCTGAGGAGAGCACCATCGGCTCTGCCCCCAGACTGGCCAACACTGAGTCCCTGGTCAGCAACCTGGAGCCCTGGCAGGAGGGGCCCCAGACCTGTACCCAGGAGCCCACCGACCAAGAGAAGGAGCATTGGGAGAGCCCCCGCGCAGCCACCCCGGAGTGGCTGGTGACCCGTGAGCACGGCTTCCGCTGCGTGGCCTGCTGTCACGTGTTCGAGTCCCAGGAGGCCCTGGTTGCGCACGCGGCGCATGCTGTGAGCCAGGGCTTCAGCTGCCAGGTCTTCTTTGAAGACCTGCTGGAGAGGCGGCTGCCAAGCTCAGTCCAGCGCAGGCCCCAACGCTGCCACCAGCTGGCCAGGCGTTACCTGATGGCCTCCAAGAAGAGGGAGGTGAGGGAGAAGAGAGCGGTCTGCAGGCACCTGGAGGAGCAGCTGGAGAAGCAGAGAGAAGAACTGAAGAGGCTGAGGCACCAGCTGGACAGGCTGAAGAGGCAGGCCAGGCTGCAGAAGGCACAGCACCAAGGCCAGAGGGGGAAGCACCTAAAGACCTGCTAGCACCCTGGGACTAGGAGGAGCAGGGCCTTTGGGCTGGAAACCTAGGCCCTTCAGGAGAGACCTCCATTCAGGTTCGTTTAACCCAGCTTCCCTGGAAGATCCTACCCTCCTTCCCCTGTGACCACCACCCTTCCACCCCAAGGGCACAAAGAGCTCCAGCCCTAAGGGGGATCTGGATGGAAGAAGCCCCACATAGCTGACCGCAGACACCAGGTCCCCTCAGAGGCTCCCCTGGCCCAGAAGAGGACAGGACAGGCCTCATCTTGATGGTGAGATCTTGGGACCCTAAGGATGAGCACAGCATAAGTAGGGAAAGGGAAATGGGATTTCAGTGGGACTTGGGAGGCTAAGGGGGACCCTGTTGAGGTGTGATGGTGAAGGGGGTATCACTGAGTTCTTTGGAGGAGAAGGAATCAGAGAGATGGCAGGGTGTCAGGAAACCTGCCTGCAGGTGAGCAGTGGGCATAAAGCCCTAAACCAAGGACTCTGGGTCCCTTCCCAGCAGCATACAGGCAGAGAAAGAGGTAGGGCTTGGCAGGAGGAGTGGAGGGCCCGATGAAGGAAAATGAATTCACCCCAGCCATGTCTTCTGGTCTCCCAGGGTGAATTTGGGGTTATGATTAGGAAGCATTGTTGTTGCCTCATTAGGGGAATGTAACTGGGAGGTGGTGTAAAAAAATCCCCCTGGGTGTTAAGAGTTGATCCAGCGCTTGCAGGGTATTTCTTGTAGAGTATGTCCTCGGGTAAGGGGTAGAGCTTTGGAACTTTTTCATCTCCTTTAAATAAAGCTGTACATTCTGGTTCTTGACACGTCAATAAATGTTGTTAATTTTTTTTTTTTCCTGTGGTCAAATCTGACCTGTCCCGAGGTCAAAGAAATGGAAGAAAAAGGCCCTCTGAGGTGAAAGAAGCAAAAGAAAGGAGAGGCTTCTGAACCTGGGGAGAACAGCGAGAACACAGGTGACCAGAGGTATGGATGGAAGAGGCAAATTCAGGCCCAGACTCAACAGTGGACAAAAAAGACCAAGTCTCAGTCACAACATCAAATCCCAGGTGTGGGGAAGCCCTGGACATGACAGGGATGCATCCATCTCTCTGGGCCGTGAGACCACAGAGGGCAGAGGAAAAGGAGGGCACGGCCTCTAGGATGGGCACCTCCATCCACAGTCTGTCCTGTGTGTATGCCTCAGAGTGACAGAGACAGCTCCTGTGAGGGAGAGGGTCACAGGCAGAGAAAAGCCAAGGTGTTCAGGCCAGGTAAATTCTGCAGTCTCCTAAGGATCCAAAACAAAAATCAGAGATTCTCAGAGGTATCAGGGTGGGAGGGGTTGGCATTCCCAGGCTGGGGAGAGGCTGGCTGGGGAGGTACTGCTTTCTGAAATCTTTTCATCAACATCTTCTTAAAAGCTACCTTCCCAGTTGATGTCCTCTTTTATGCTCTAGGCTCAGACCTCAAAGGGCCTCGAATGCACAAAGGCGGGTTATACAGTGGGTCAAGGCAGGGAGGAGGTGGTACCAGCACATCCAGGAAAGAGAATTTTCTGGAGCGCCATGAGTTACCTAGTGAATCGCACATGGTGTCCAGCCTTCTACATTTAGCTGTAGACATGTGCTTGCAAACGTGTTTGGGGGTTAATTCTACTGAGTTCCCAAAATTATTTTTGGTCATTTCCAGTTATAGAGACCAGAAGAGCTCACTGGTTCCAGGAACAAGAAATCCACTGGATCTGATTATTACTGTCTGTGGTGTGCTCTCCTTCCAGTGATTAAAATCTTTTGTCTGTCATTATAGAAAATTTTCACCTATTTAAAATATCTAACGAAACACATTAAAATATACATGTATCTATAATGTTTATCAATTTCCAAAGTTCTGAAATTATTTTTTATTACATTTTCAAGATTACAGATTTGTATGACAAAAAAGTTATGTCAGGGTCCCACCCTCATATGTAATTTGCTCCCGCTCCCACAAGGTATCCAATGTTAATAGACACATGTGTCCTTTCCTACACCTCTCTGCAGGGACACATACACACAGTCACAGGTACACAAGTACATCTGCTGGGGTGTTTGCTTTTATGGAGACTTCGTCTCACTCTACCCACATTGCTCTCGCCCCTTCTTTCACTTGACATTCTACCTTGATTCTCTGTAAGTCATTAGATATGGCACTAACACTATATTTTGGGGTCTTCAACTTACATGAATAATTTAAATAGATGGTATCAACTCAGTACACTTTATCTGGACTTATATATGTTGTTGTTAAAAGCTATCAAGTCAGTTCTGAGTCACAGTGACCCTAGGCACCACAGAACAAAACTCGGTCCGGTCATTGCAATCCTAATAATCGTTGCTATATTTGAGCACACTGTTGCAGCCACTGTATCAATCTCATTGAGGGTCTTCCTCTTTTTCCCTGGACCTCTGCTTTACTAAGCATGATGTTCTTTTCCAGGAACTGGTCCCTCTTGATAAGATCTCCAAAGCCATCCTTACTTCTAAGGAATATTCTGGCTTTCTCTGCTCAAGACAGATTTATTTGTCCATACACAACACTACTAATACAGAAGCATTATCATCCATGCTTTTTAAGTCCACTCTTCCTGCATGTTCTAATTCTCCTCCCCCTGTTCTTTCCCACAAGTGAATCCAAGGTAATTCAGGTTAACAATGTGGTAAGTCGTTTCTCCTATCCTTGCTTAAACAAGCACACACAGACATACATGTATCCTCATCTTCTCATTTATACACACACATAAACATCAACAGGTATTCAAGCATATTCAAACAATTGATATTGTTTAACCCAGATGTGCTCATTTTATATACACTTCTCTGCACCTTGATTGTTTCAGTAATACTTCCATAATACTTCATAGAGATTTCTCCCACTCAACTACTACAACTCTTTTTCATTCTAAGGACTCCCTGTTTTATTGAGGATGTAGCTTTACCATAAGTTCTCTATCATTCCACCATCAATGGACAAAGTTTCCTCATATTAATAATAACTATCCTTTCTATACTATAGGATTTGTTTCTGTGGAATAGACTCCACAGAGTGAGATTTTCAATTCAAAGGATGTTAAAAGTACAGAGCCACGGCCATGTCTTTCCCCTAGAGGCTGCCATAATGCACCTCTCCAGCCACGTCTCAGGGCATCCTTCTCCCCACAGCCCAGCCAGCCATAGGTGGTGCTGATTTTCCAATTCTGCCAGTTTCACTGGCAGTTTGATATTTTCTTAACTTGGACTATGTTTACTGGGCATGTGGATTTGCTCTGAATGAACTGTTTGAATTCACTGCTCATTGTTCAAGTGCTTAACTTTTATCCTTCTGTGTAAAATGGAAATTGTTATTAAGCCTTGTCATCTCCATTTCACATGATTTTCCAAATCTATCATTTGTGTATCACATTTTTGCAAGCTTTGTCCCCCAGAACAATCACTTGAGTCAGCACCATTTATTAAATAAATATAATTTTCTTGAAATGCTACCTTTGTAAGTTATTGTGACTTCTTAACAGATTTTCTGTTTCATTGGTCGACTTGTCAGCTTCTATGCTATATAATATCAATTTGTTCTGTTACCCGAAGAGATAGACACCTGTTACTATCCTGCTTTTTCATGTTTTACTTTGGTAAAACCGCCCTGGTTTTGCAGCGATTAAGTGCTCAACTGCTAATCCAAAGAAAGTTTGGCAGGTCGGACCCACCAGGTGGCTCCAAGGGAGAAAGACCTGGTGTTCTGCTCCCGTAATGATTACGACCTAGAAAACCCTATGGGGCAGTCAGATGGGATCGCTTTGAGTCAAAAATCGTCTCCAAGTCTCATAACAACAGGAATATTCTTTGTTATCTACTGTACTATTTGTAGCATATGATTACTGTATACAGTTCAAAACAACTATCTTAATATTCCGGCTAGAAATGCATTCCACTTATATATTAGTTTTAGGGACCTCCATTTAATTGACAAGACATTCCATTTGAAAATATGGCATATTTTTGCATATATTCAGGTTTCATTTTATGTACTTTAATACATTGTCTTCCCTCATAGAGGTCCTTTGCTGCTCTGGTTAAAACAATGTTTTGCTAAATATTTTACAGTTTTGGACACAGTGTGATACAGTCAAGTAGTAGGGGAAAGAGAAGGGTCTGCCCTTCCCACCCTTGCCAATTTTAGACCCTTATTCTATACTGGAGAGAAACCATTGATTTTGATGCATTTGTCTTTTATGCAGGTATGTAATTATATCATCATTATTTTAAATATCTTTTAATACTTGTACTAGTTATTTAAATTTTCTAGTTCATTCCTTCACCTAAAAACTATGTTGAGTGATACCAAAATTTTTGTCTAGTTCCAAATTTATCGGAATGGGTTTAATATTTTTCCATTTATCTCACACCTGATAAGTTTGGGGATTTGTTATGCACCAATAGATAACTAATACTCTGAGCTACTGACCTTTATGGTAATCTACACACAACTTGTTTGTGACAGTTAAGTACTTCCACCTGGCCTCTGTTCAGCTGGGATACCATGATTTACATTGCTACTAGGCTGCCCAGCCTCCACTAAAACCTGAGCCTATAGAGAATTGTTCTTGTTAGCTGTCATCGAGTCCTTTCTGACTCATGACCACCCCATGTGGGCATAGTAGAAGTGTTCAGTAGGGTTTTCAAGGCTGTGATCCTTTAAAAGCAGATCGTCAGGACTGTCTTCTGAGGTGCCTTTGAGTAGGTTCAAACCACCAAACTTTCAGCTAGTATAGAACACTTAACTGTTTGTGGCATCCAGGGACCCCCTGCAAAGGTACATATTGGTAAGCTCCATGTTGCTGGTGCTCCCCTCAGCTCTACATTCCTTATTCTTTTAATGAAATGGGTGTCCTTCAGGACCTCCAAGAAATGGTCTTATAGAAGACTAACTCAGACATGCCCACATATTGGAGGCTTTTATTCCCTCTTCCAACACCTGACACAGTAGGTCTGGTATTTCGATTTCATAGAATGTGGGCCGCTGCCTTTTCCAAACTTCCAAAAGCAATCCCACAGCATATTAAACCCATTTCCAGAACCCTTGCTATGGCAATAAATCCTTGTCAACAAACAAAGTCTACATAAGAATTAGAGTGTTTCCTTGAATGGACAACATTTTACATGCCTCCATAAAGAAAATGCCTCAAGGGCAAAGTTTAAGAGTAAACCAAGGCATTTCCCATCACTCCTTACCTGAGAGGCTCTTCATGAGGATTTCCTGACACACATGGCAAAGGACATAGTAGACACTGCCTTCTTTTTTACCTCTTCCCTCCTAAACAAACAGAAACCTTTGCTAAGATGTCAGGTGTCAATTCCCAACTCCTCTTCTTATCCTGTATGTAAGTTCTGTAATGAGACCAGGACCCAGGCAGTATTTCCCATCTTTCAAAGTTTGGAGGTCCAGTGAAATCCTGTTACAAGTCACTAGATCAGCCCAGGAGCTGGAAGACTGAAATTCCTGGTCCTCTGACAACTGGGAAGGGCAGGGTGGGATTGGGCAGAGCCTCCTTGACCATCACTTGCCCCAACAGGATCTGGAGGCTGCTTCATGTTATAAGTCAAAGGCCCTTCCAGCCCAGTCGCATAAGAGCAGGGAAAGGCTTTTTCCATTGAAAGAAAAGATGGGCTCAGGAGCAGCAGGTTTGAGGCCATTCAGCTTCGGTCAGCTTTGCGGCTTCAGGACATCCTGGCCGCTGGTCACCTTCACAGCTGGGCCTTTATACCTTTTCACCTCTCTCCCATTTTTCTCCCAGTACCATGGGCTGTGGCTTCTGCTAGTTTCAAAGATTTCAGTGTTTCTGTAGCTCCTCGTCCCGCTCAGAGGAGGCAGGTTTGCAGGGTGTGAGGGACAAACCCATAGTGCTGCTTAGGTGTCCTTCAACAGAAACCCTCCTGAGGTGACAAACTGTCCTGACTGATCCTGAGACCAAGACAGAGAGAAACTCAGTGAAAGGGTCATTGGCTTCTGCAAGTGTCAGCGCTCTCAGGGTCATGTCCTGGGGTCATGCCCAATTGCAGGAAAAATGAACTGACTCTGAACCAGTACACAGGCCCCGGAAGCCTCAGGAGGATTCTGTCTTAGTCTAACTCAGCACTGGGGAAATCCTCATGGGGTGGGAGCAGTGATATTCCTGGGATCTTTATTCTAAATTTTCAGAGCAGTTGATACAGTCTTGAGGTAGGAAAAGAGAAAGCTTGGGACCACAGGAGGGTGGCAAAAGAAGGAGCCTCTTATCACTCACTCCCTCTGGGGTCTTGTTCAGGTTTTTTTTTTTAATGCAACTTGGGCTCCAGGCAGGCACTTATTTCTAAAGTTGTATTTCTCTGTTTTAATTTATGATATCTAAGTCAAATCTGGAGTCTGGAGCTCATTTTGATAATTCGTCTTTAGTCTGTGCAGACAAGAGTCCGCTCACACCCATAATGAGAGCAGAGGAAATAAATTCCTCTTGCTCCTCAAACTAAGAGTACCACACTTGGGGAGCTCTCCTAGGGCAGCGCAGGCGGTGAGTCCACTCTGGGGCCCTGGGAGGGGGATGGGGTGGGTGCCAGGCAGTGTGGCTTCTGTGGCTTCACCTTCTTCTCCGGGAAGTGCATCTCGAAGGCCTCCACATTCGGATCCTGACGCTAACCACAAGTTCCCACCCTTCTGTGTCCACTGTCTGGACCCAAGTCCTCACATGCCTCCTCTGCCCTCCTATCCCATCATATGCGCTGTGATCAGGCTCAAGTGTGTACCCTGGGTCTCGCCCTCTATGGCCTTATGCTTCCCCTAGTTCTGTTGGGACCTGCCAGCCTGGTGGGTCTGAGGTCCAGGTGGGGCTGGGTGGGCTGGGACTGTCACAAAAGGCTCCTGAAGCCAGCTCTTTCCTGCTCCCCGCCAGCTTGTGGCAGGGCTGCCTGGGACCTCGCGCCTCCCCCGGGTGCCCCTCTCTGAGCATCCCTGCCGCCCCCTCCCCTAGTTCTTGAGGCGCCTTCTCTTGATGCACAGGTGCAACTGGGCACCCCACCGCACTGAACCCGAAGTCAGTTCTCAGCTAGATTATACACCTGAACCTGAAATGCACAACCTTAAAACCACTAGAACCAATAACTTGTTGTCATCTAATCCATTCCAACTCATAGGAACCATAAAGGGCAGAGTAGAACTGCCCTATAGGGTTCCCAAGGAGCGCTCGGTGGACTTGAACTGCCAACCTTTTAGTTAGCAGCTGTAGCTTTTAACCACTACTCCACAAGGTTTCTTAAAACTGCTAGATAGGTGTGAAATGAAAAAAGGAAAATAAAAAAAATTAAGAAAAAAAAAACAATTACAGAATATGTAAAAGAAAAAAATAACAAAAGAAAAAAACAACTACAAGAAAATCACATAATATGAGACTGTAACCTCACATTATGGACTCAAGGAGGCTGGGTTGTATCTTTCTTTGCAAATAAGTCTTAGATAAGGGAATTGGTACCAGGAGTAGATACACACTCTCACTTCAGGAAAATGGAAAATCTGGGATTAATTGACCTGGATCAGGTGGAAAACAGTGATAACCACATAATATTTAAAGATGAAATCCTAACAGCCTAAAACATGCAGTGGAAATTTTTCTAAGGAAAGTAGCATCAGAAGAGGCCTTTAATCACTACACAAAATGGGTCAGTAGTTCGAGATCTCCCTACAAAGATGGAATCAACTCGATGGCCAACTGGTTTTGGGTTTGGTGGATCACTTTTAGGCAGGTTCCAGCAAACGTGCAAAAAACAGATCATTTCAACCTTGTACACAGTCAATAAAGAAGAGAAAGCTATGAGATGCTCCCCAACTTGTTCCCTAAGGCTACTTTAATATTGATACCAAATTAGAAAAGGAAGGTATAAGAAGAGTTACAGGACAAGCACACTAAGCAACTGAGATGCAAAAATCTACATAAAATGCTGGCAAAGAAATCCAGCAAAGTATAAAGCACGTAATATGCGAGCATCAAGGGGGTTTATTGTCAGCATACAAGCTTGAGTGAACTTTAAAGATTTAATAATTTAATTCACCACATGTGTAGGTTAAGGAAGAAAAGACATAGGTTCACCTCAAGAGACGGTGAAAAAGCAGTGATAAAATCCAACCACACTGAGACATAAGAACTCTGAGCAAACATGGAACAGAAAAGGAGTTCCCGAATGTGGAAAACTACAACTAGCATGATAGTTCCTGGTGAAATGTGGGACATTCTCTTTAAAATTAATTAGAAATAAAATCAGGATGCTTTCTCTCATTATTTCTATTAAATATTTAACACTGGAGTACAAAAAGAAAAACATATAACTCTTATTATTCATAGATTATAGGAATGTCTCCACAGAAAAATTTAAAAACCATAGAAAATATTGGAATTAATATTAGTAAATCATAAATTTTTTTTTTTTTTATAAATACGAAGTAAAAAATAAAGTGAATGTCTATGCAGCAGCATCAAGGCAACTCTGTCATAGCTCTCAGTGAAAGCAGAGGGCACTGACAGGGAAACAGCAGGATTCAGGTGGGCTAGACCAAGGAGGGGAGAGCACTATTTTACACTGGGCTGGATTTATAAGGACCGGTATGTGTGTTAGTTACCTAGTGCTGCCGAAAGAAAAAAAAAAAAAAAAAAAACACAATTGGGTGGCTTTAAAGAACAGAAATTTATTTTCTCACAGTTCAGGAGCCTACCTGTCTGAATTCAGGGCATGGCTTACGTCTACATCAGCTTCTAAAAGCTTCCAGCCACGCTTTGTGTTCCTGGTCTTGTAGATGCATCTGCTCCGTTGTCTGTCTTCCTCTGCCACTCATAGAGAGATAGTATTATTCTGCTCTTTGTATAACTCAGAAGGGACTAGGTTTAGGACGCAACTACACTAGTATGGCCTCATTAATATAATTTTAAAATCCCCTATATCCAAATCAGGTCACATTTACTGGTACAGTGGTTAGGATTTCAACATACCTTTTGGGGTTACACAATTCAGTCCATAATAGTGCCCTCACCAGATACTCTGGACTGAGAATACTACCATGAGCAGTTGAGAGTGGTTCTATTTTTTTTTCTGCATTAGTTGTTTGTAACTTGTCTCAGTGGTCACTCATATGAACTTTGGAGCAACTTTTATGAAGACCCTGACCAACCTTTTGTACCCATGTCCATTGTGTGGAAAAACACACAGACTCCCATCACTGAAGCCTTGGGAAATTCATTGATAAGTGTGGGGAATGGAGTTGGGACCAGAATTGTTTTGTGGCCTTGATAACATGGCATAGCTGTTAGATACCCACATGGAAATATCAGGTAATAATACTAACAGCTAACACTTACTGAGTACATGCAGTGGTGCCAGGATTCTTGTAAGGGCTTCTCCTTTCCTAAGATATTTGTTCTGCATGATAGCCCTATGCGGAATGTATCATTATAATGCACATTTTATACATGAAGAGGCCGATACAGAGATTTAAGCTGATATTTGAGTATAAGTCTGGACCCAGGAGGAGTTGAAATGGCTGGAGGTGTAAATCTCACATCCTCAGCTACAGACCGATGGCTGTGGACTCACTGAGGCATCTCAGAGAGAGGGTGTCAACACAGAGAGAGGACTAAACACCGAGCCCTAGGGCACCCTGACGCCTACAAGCTGGCCAGGTGAACCACAGCCAACAAAGCTCTCTGAAGGCCAGTGTGGTTCCTGGAAGGTGGTCTGTCCTTTCTCTAGGCCGAATTTCCCCACTGTCCTTCCCACCTGCACTGCCTTGTCCCCTTCCTAATGGCAGGGACAGTGTGTAACTTTCACCACTGCCCAAGATTCCAAGGTTACAATAACATTGGTATGGAAAGCAGAATGATGGAGTCAGGAAGCCTGGTGGTCACATGCAACCAGTTGGAAACAGAAAAGAGCAAATAAAGACGGGGAGAAGACCGTGAGCCAGAGGAGTAGGAGAAATGAATATTTCCTGAGTGCTAAGTAAGGCTGGGCGTCTGCTAGTGGCATGTAGTTCCTCATTTAAACTTCAGAGGGACACAATTAGTGGAATAGACATTGCTATCCACTTTCATCATGCAAACATTTTATTATCTTTAATTTTAACAGTAACTTCTTACAAAAACAAATGAGAAAATAGAAAAGAGTATAATAAAAGAATAAAAAAAGAAAACATCTCATCAATTCAGTACTATCATTTTGCCTCAGCAGCTACACATTTTTGTTGTTGATGTAAATATAACACACAACCTTTGCCAAGTGAACGAGTTGTACAGGTGTACACATTACTGACAGGAATTACATTAATCGGCTGTGCAACCCTACCCTTAATCTGTGTGATTTTTCCATAATTGTAAACAGAAGCTCAGTTTCCATATGCAATAAAAAAAAAAATACAATAACACCCCTTTATTCCCTCCCTCCTGTCCCTGGGAACCCCTATGAACTTTCATCTCTATACATTTGCCTGTTTTTGTAAAAGGCATGCTTTTTAATTTGAAAGTTCATGACAAGCTACAAGGGTGAATTCATGTGGAAGCAGAAGTTATTTGCAATACATACATCCTACTACAAACTTGGTTCTAAAATATACAAAGGATGATTCATAAAGAAAAAAAAGAATTCAATAGAAAGACAAGTAAATATTTGAACGCTCTCTAAAAGATTTCTGTATGGCCAACATCCATATGGAAAGGGACTACATCAGTTATCAGAGGAATTCTAATAAAAGCTCACAATGTGATCCTAATCCTGCACACCAGAATGGCTAAAATAAAAAAATAAAAAAAAAATGGAAATACCAACTATTTGGTAGAACATGGAGCAACTGGAATTCTAATCTACTGCTAGTGAAAGTGCAATTTGGTACAACCACTTTAAAAATGCTTTGGCCATATCTACTAAAGCTGTGAACATCCATATATTCTATGACCCAGCAATTCTACTTCTAGATACATACCCGATAGAAATGGGTACATATGTTCACCAAAACACATAAGTCTAACCATCTGCTAAGGAATGAACACCCTCCTTCTGAATGCCTAACTTTTGTTTTTAATTGTTCTTTAGATGAAGGTTTACAGAGCAAACTAGCTTCTCATTAAACAGTTAGGACATATATTGTTTTATGACATTGGTTACCAACTCTAAGACATGTCAACACTCTCTCTTCTTGACCTTGGGTCCCCTATTACCAGCTTTCCTGTCCTCTCCTGCCTTCTAGTCCTTGTTCCTGGGCTGGTATGCCCCTGGAGTCTCATTTTGTTTTATGGGCCTGTCTAATCTTTGGTTAAGGGTGAACCTCAGGAGTGACTTCTTTATTGAGCTAAAAGGATGTCTGGGGGTCATATTCTCAGGGTTTCTCCAGTCTCTGTCAACCTAGAATTCTGGGGTTTTTTTTTTTTTTTTTTGAATTAGGATTTTGTTCTATATTTTTCTCCAGTTCTGTCCTGAATGCCTCACTTAAAAAGCACTATTCTCGTCTGTTCTAAGGTGATGGCCATATATAATGATAAGCTTATAAAGAAAAGTCTAGAGCTTTCTGTGAAATGCAGCAGCAAATCTCTAGAGGCTCATGTTCTTATAGCTTCTGTTCCCTCTGGAGCTACTGCTTCTGTCTGTCCTTCTGCTGGGCTGCACCACATGGAACCAGTTATAAAATTCAACCTCATCTTATAAATTCACAGGAGTCCTACTCACACAAAATTTTTATTGGCTATGAGAACAGGTGTGTAGAGGAGGTATAGAAGGGATTTCTATTGTAGCAAAGCAAAACCTTAAAATGAAATGGCTGGGAATGGCGGGCCTCCTTCTGTAAAAATGCTTTTCTACATGGAATATGGGAAAATGCAGTTAAGATATGGCTTATGCAGAAAGGCAAAACGGAGTGCTTGCAGCAATTTGGTAATCATTTAGATCACCTGTAAAAATATTTTCATCCTTTTTCTCATAGCTTACAGGAAATGAAATTCCAAAAGGATCGCATATTTAAAAGTAAAATACGTCACCATACAAATTTCAGAAGAAACTATGAGAGGTTTTGTTTTGCTTTTTGTTGGTAAAAGAGAAAGATTTTCTAAAAATCCCAAAGCTGTGAAGGCTCAAACTGGTAAGATACAGATATAGATGTTTGGCATATGAAAAACTATATGAAGAAAGCAAAAATACAGGCAAAAATCTGAAGAAAAATTCATAGGTTAAGGATTTGGAAGATATAGAAATGGTCAATAATCACATGATAAGAAGATCAACCTCATTAGTCATTAGGGAAATGCGAATCAAAACCAAAACGCACTATTATTTCAAAACCACTGAGATGGCTCAAATCAACAGGATGGACAACACAAGTGGTGAGGATGTGGAGAAACTGGAACCCTCATACATTGCTGGTGGACATGAAACATGATCCAATCGCTTTGGAAAACAGTTAGGTGCTTGCTCAGAAAGGTAAACATAGAGTTAGCATGCAACATAGCAATCCCACTCCTAGGTATGCATCCAGGACAACTGAAGCACGTTCACATAATAACTTACAAAAGAATTTTCATAGTAGAATTATTTATAAATAGCGAAAATGTGGAGAGAATCCGAAAGTCATGAACTGATAAACTGTGGTATACTCGTAAAATGGAATATTACTCAGCCATTAAAAGGCATCAGGTACTAATACATGGCACTATATGGACAAACCTTGAGAACGTTATGCTAAGTGAAAGAAGCCAAACAGAAATGACTGCGTGGTACATGATTCCATTTACATGAAATATCGAGAACAGACAAACCAACACAGACAGGAAGTAGATTAGCAGTTGCTATGTCTTGGAGGAAAGGAGTAATGAGATGACTACTAATATGTAGGGCGTTTATTTACAGGGTACTGAAAATATCCTGAAGCTAGACAGTGGTGATTGTTGCACAACTCTGTCCATATACTAGCAACCACACAATTGTGCACATTATAAAAGGCAATGTTATGGCCGGTGAATTATATCTCAATAGAAATATTTGTGATTCCCGAAAGACTAACATTTCAGTTAAATATATAGAACCCATAAATCAGTAGGCGAAAAGAACCCATTTTACCATATCTCTCTCCAGCCAAAGTGAAGGGGGTACATTCTATTAATACATCTTATTTTTTTATCTCTTCATTAACAAGTTCTGTTCTCATTATACATAACTAGTCTCCATTTCTAATCATACATAACTAGTCTCCATTTCCTTATGTCAGTTTTCACTATTGTAACTACATAAACAGAGCACTTCCATAGTTTTTATAAAAACCCACCCACTCATTCAATCAGACATATCATATTTGGAAGCTTCTTAGGTGCCAGAAACTAGGATACTCTGACCAACACAGCAGACAAGGTCCTGCCTGCATGGGCCTTCTATTTTTGTGGAGCACTCAGATGATAAACCAGCCAAACAGTATGTAATGTTACCTAACATCAGGAGGGAGGCGTATAATTTTGGAGGTGTCCCAACCTGTGTCTCTCTCATGAAGAGTTCCCTCTTGCCTCTGAACCCAGTGGAAAGTAAACACTTTGAAGGAACTGTGAGGTCAGTAAGTGTGAAAAAAGACATTTCATTTCAGTTTCATTTTGTTGGTATTACCTGCTACGCTGTCCACATTTTTTTAAACACTATCCTGCAGCTGACATCAACCAACCCCCCAAAAAACAAAAACAAAACCCGATGCCATGCAGTCGATTCCGACTCACAGCGACCCTGTAGGACACAGTAGGGTCTCCAAGGAGTTCCTCGTCTTAGGACACAAATAATTCCTGCTTATGAGAATCTGAAATTTGTTCACTGTGGATGTGTGAGGGACTCAGTAACACTTGCAGAGATTCCATGTGGGTGTGGTGCTCAAGTGTGAGCATTGGGAGGAATGGACCCCATGTGCACTTTGCATCCTTCTGGAGATTATGATACAACAAACATTCCCTCTTCATTGTCCTGCATCTTGTAAGAGAACAGAGGGAATTGTTAGGCAGAACCATTTGAAAATGCATGGCAAGAAATTTTATTGAAACATTAAATTCAAAATAAAATCTTCCTATGTTTTTCAACCTTCCCTACCTCATTTCAAGAGGTAACTGGACTCACAGAGTTAAAGCCCTGAAACTTCGAGACTCTGAAGAGTCTGTTGGAAGAGTCTCAGCTCATTGCAGTAATCACATTGAGTGAACTGGAAACCAAGGGAAGAGTGGGAGTCAGACAGCAGAGACCTACACATTGGGAAGGGGTGAGGCCTGCTTCTTGATAATGCCCTGGGCTAGGTGGCAGCACCTCAAAGGGTAATGCAGGCACACAAGTAGACAAACCACATTATGGTGTTCCCAGCCCTGCCAAGGTTCTCATGCTCCATCTGGGAATGGAAGCAGCAGAGACAATGCTTCTAGAGAGATCACCCACATAGGCTGAGGCGATGGGTGTGTTAAAGATCTCTAAACCTTGGTCCTTCTTTAGACCCCGGGGTACCTAGAAAATAAACCAACACCAAATATACCCCTACAAAGAAGTAAGGTTAAAATTTTACCCCAATTTTGTAAGCCGAGAGCTCTGAGTTGGAATTCAGTTTATTTAAAGAAATATCAAGTTTTCTTGCACACATGAATTTGTGCTGATTCACTTACAATTCATATTATTCATTCATCCACGAAGTCAGCAAACATTAACACTATAACAGCTACATGTGAGACCCTATGGCAGTTGCTCTTGATGATGAAATGACTCAGAGAATTTCCCTCAATGCCTGGTGAGAGAAACAGCCAAGTTAACAGTTGTATCAGTCATGTATTGCTGTGTAACAAATGACCCCAAATTGTCGTGTCTTAAAAGAGCAACAATTTACCAGCTCACAATTTTTCAAGTTGTCAGTTTGGAGCTCTTCTGATCTGGGTCAGCCTCAGTGGCTCACAACACGGCTTCCTCATGTGTCTACAATTTGCTTCCAGGTAGCTGGGAGCCAGTTCATAACATCAAGTCAGTGAAACCGCTGGATCCTCCCTCCATTGGTCTTCCATCATCTAGCAGGCTGGCCTGAGGGTGTTCCCATGAGTTCTCAGGGTTTAAGAGCAACAAAAGGGAAGTCTCAATGTAAAGTCTTTCAACTCTCTCATTTTATCAGGTTTTCTACCATCCCAATGTCCAAAACAATAACGTCAGCCCCAACTGAGGGATGGAGAAAGACTCCTACTGCTAATGAAAGGCGCTCCAGAGTCTCATAGAAGGCATGGGCACAGAGAGAGGATAAATGTGTAGACATTTCTTACATCAACCACAAAAAGTAAATGCAATTGTGTTTTATGCTGTGGTAAAGGGTTTTGCAGGTACAATGGAGTAGGGAGCAAGAAGTGAACAAATCTACCAGGAGGATATTTAGGGAAGTGATGTCTGAACCAAGTTGAGAATATGATTGGATAGTTAAGGTGTGAAAAAAGCCCCGGGTCCAGGAAGCCCCATGTCTTCTCCAGAGAGAAGTCTGAGGAGACAGGCTGAAGCCACTTAGGCATTTGGTACATTTGTGACCAGATGCAGATCATCTTTTGTTCTACTGTTTTCCAACCACTCGTCCCTATTTATAGTTTGGAGTCATACAAGAGTAGACCCTAGCATTTCCCTGTTGAAAATTTATTTTCCTCTGAGAAGTCATCACCACCCCAATGTTCTTAATTGCTTCCTCAAATGCTGTCTCCATTTAGCAGCTCCTTTTCTAAATGGGCTCCAGAGTGAAAGCAGAGCCTGGAAGATGCACAGGTCATGGACTTTCCCCAAGTCAACTCCTAAACCTCCCATTCTGGCTGGCCACAAATTCCTGAGTCTTAGCATTTTATGGTGAGCTCATAAGCCCAATCTGTTCCAATGGGGTCAGTTCTCTTAACCACCATGCTTCACCAGAGAGTAGGCCATCAGATGGGATGGGAGAGAAAATCTAGTCACGGGGAAGAGCCTGTGTGAAGCCTCAGAGGCTAAGGAGACCTGAGAGGTGTTCAGAGTGGACATTGTATGACCAGGGCTGGAGAGACATGATTCCAAGAGAGTCAAATGAGAAGTTTTGGACAAATCAACTCCTGGTCACACTGTAACGATTCCCTGTACTCTCTCTCTCCCCACCAAGGGATAGTAACGACATGGAGTGCAGAGAAAAGTTGCAATTCCTTTTTTATATCTAAGCCCCCTTTTCCCAGTCTGGGACTGGCAGTATTCAAGCTCCTACTTGAACAGTTCCATATTTTTCTTTTTGCTGTGTTTCTATTTAAAGTGGACCCATGGAACTGAGCAATGTCAGGAATGATGTCGCACAGGGTTATGGAAGCCATGCCATTCATGCTGATCTCACCTACTCTTTTGGAGAGGGTGTCGATCTGAGATCCTGTGGGAGAGCACCTGGAACTACTCTATCACAGAAATTCTGGACTAAACCGGAGTCCCCAAGTCACCAAACGGTCATGCATCATGAAGAACTGGGAAAAGGGATAAAGATCCTTCAGAACATCATTATGATTGGACATCTTCACCCGGAGAGGATGAAACAGTGATATACAAGGAAGAGGCCTTTCTCTAAGACTCTAGATAAGGGTGAGAGGAAAAATTGTCCCAGATTGATGTGTGTTATGGAACAAAGGGTCTGGTTTCCACCAGAAAAGACAGCCATGATAGGACAAGATGAAGGAATTGGGAATGGATAAGGTCATAAGGAGGAGCGTCCTGAGAAAGCATTTCCTGTCATTTGGTTGGCAATTAACCAAATTCTTATATCAATAAGAAATGTAGGAATAAGTGAGGGATCAAGCTACAGAATTCATTGGGAGTTCGAGAGCTTTCCAGGCACTCTGTTGTTTAGGATCTGTACCTGGTGGAAAGGAAGGAAGCCAGTGCATAACTAGGGCAGAGAGTATAGGATGGGGGAAAGGGTGGTTAGAGAGAAGCATACTTATTATATTTTCTAATGACATGATATTAATGTACTATGTGAAGAATTAAGAAAATATCTCAGGAGGTTCTGGCAGTGAGAAGTTGAAGGAGCCCAGAGCCCACATCATTGAGGGCAGAAGATGGCTTGCAGACTCCTCCCCTAGATTCAGGAACTCCCCTTCTCCTCCTATGTCTTCTCCCCACATCTCCCGAAGGGCCTAAAAAACCCTCACAGCAAAGAGAGCTATAGGATAGAATTTTTTTACATTCCTTCTTTTCTGAACCTGAATTTTGTCTAGAATCTTTAATTTGCCACTCCTTTCAGGGCAGTTTTGTTGCCCTCTCCACTACCATTATTTTTGCTGCCCCCCACCACTACTCCAGTGCTGCCCTCCACTGGCCCTATTTCCTTTTGCTTCCTAGGTTTCTAACTGGCCTCTAAAACCCTCTTGAGAGATCCCCTGCTGCAACTTCTGTCACGGAGTCTGCACTCCACTCCCAAGATGCTTCCATCTCTTTCTTCCTTAACTCGCCAATCCTACCTTCATACTCAGAAAAATACAGACCCTTATGTTGACATATACAACCCACCCACACACACAGTTGATGTGGTTGTGTCTTGGCTACTGAGATTTGTACCATCGGACTCTCAAATATGGACATCTCTTTCGGCCTCACACTGAAAGAGTATTTCTCATAATGACATGGTGAGAGCTTTCTGTTCAGGGAAAGGCAATCTTAAAGGAGAAGCTTTAAATTATACATAAATATACAAATTTTCCTCTAGGTATAATTCTTTGAATAACAGGTCTTCCCTTAATGGCCACGTAAACCAGAGACGCCATCAGCCTGAAACCAGAAGAACTAGGTGGCGTGCAGCTACAGTCAATAACTGCCCTGACAGAGGATACTAGCAAGTTATAAAAATGATGGTACCCTCAAATACAGCCCTTATACTGAAAGAAAAGACCAATATGAATGTCAGAGATACTCTGAAACTTGCTCTTGAACGTAAAGTAGCTAAAGGAAATGAAAGAAATGATGAAGTAGAAGAGCTGAAGAGAAGATTTACAAAGGGCGGCTCGAGAAGACAAAGTATGATAATGACATGTGCAAAGACTTGGCGTTAGAAAAACAAACGGGAAGAACATGCTTGGCATCTCTCAAGCTAAAGGAACTGAAGAAAAAAATCCAAGCCTCGAGATGCAGTAGTGAAGGATTGTACGGGCAAAATATTGAACAACACAGGAAGCATCAAAATAAGATGGAAAGAATACACAGGGTCACGGCACAGACACACACACACACACAAAAGCATGGGTCGATGTTCAACCATTTCAGGAGGCAGCATGTCATCAAGAACTGATGGTACTGAAGGAAGAACTCCGAGCTTCACTGAAGGCATTGGCAAAACAAGACTCCAAGAACTGACAGGTACCAATTGAGATGTTTCAACAAACAGATGCAGCACTGGCTGAATAATTTAGCCAACCGACTGGAAGAGATTCATGTTTGTGCACATTCCAAAGAAAGTGATTCAACAAAATTCAGAAACTATCAAACAATATCATTAATATCAAAACCCAGTACAATTTTGCTGAAGATCATTAAAAAGAAGTTGCAACAGGAATTCAAGTCAGATTCAGAAGAGGATATGGAATCAGGAATATCATTACTGATGTCTGATGGATCTGGGCTGAAAGCAGAGAATACCAGAATACCAGAAAGATGTTTCCATGCGTTTTATTGACTATGAAATGGCATTATACTGTGTCAATCATAACAAACTACGGGTAACACTTCAAAGAATGGAAATTCTAGAACACTTAAGTTTGCTCATGTGAAACCTGTACATAGACCACGAGGCAGTTTTTCAGAGAGAACAAGGGGCACTATGTGGTTTAAAATCAGGAATAGTTTGTGTCAGGGTTCTATCCTTTCATCACATTTATTCGATCTGTATGCTGAGCAAATAATCCAAAAAGCTGCACTCTATGAAGAAGAATGTGGCATTAGGTTTAGAGGAAGATTCATTAACAACCTACGATATGCAGATAACACAAACTTGGTGAAAGTGAAGAGGACCTGAAGCACTTAGTGGTGAATATCAAAGACTACAACCTTCAGTATGGGTTGCACCTCAACATAAAGAAAACAAAAATCTTCGCAACTGGACCAATAAGCAACATCATGATAAACAGAGAAAAGATTGAAGTTATCAAGGATCTCATTTTATTCGGTTCCCCAGTCCACGCTCATGGAAGCAGCAATCAAGGAATCAAATGATGTATTGCAAATCTGCTGCAAAAGAACTCTTTAAGCTGGTGACAAGCACAGATGTCACTCGGAAGGCTAAGGTGTGCCTGACACAAGCCATGACATTTTCAAACGCCTCATACGTATGTGAAAGCTGGACAATGAATAAGGGAAACCGAAGAAGAAGTGCTGCCTTTGAATTATGGTGTTGGTGAACAATATTGAATATACCATAGACTGCCAGAAGAACAAACAAATCTGTCTTGGAAGAAGTACAGCCAGAATATTCCTTACAAGCACAGATGGTGAGTGTTTGTCTCACATACTTTGGACATGTTATCAGGGGAGACCAGGCCCTGGAGAAGGACATTATGCTTGGTAAAGTAGAAAGTGAAAAAGAGGAAGACTCTCAGTGAGATGGATTGACACAGTGGCTGCAACAATGGGCTCTAGCATAATAACAAGTGTGAGGATGGCACAAGACTGGCCAGTGTTTTGTTCTGCTGTATATAGGGTCACGATAAATTAGAACTGACCTGATGACACCTAACAACAACAATACCCAGTTCGGCTCACTGCCTGTCTCTTAGTTTGCTGTACTGTGGTGGTTTGGATGTTGCTATGATGCTGGAAGCTAGGCCACCAGTATTTTAAATACCAACAGGGTTATCCATGGTGGACAGGTTTCAGTGGAGCTTCAAGACTAAGACACACTAGGAAGAAAGACCTGGAGATTTACTTCTGAAAATTGGACAATTAAACCCTTACAGATCACAAGAGAATACTGTCCAATTCACTTGCTTTGGACATGTCATCAGGAGAGATTAATCAGTCCTAGAGGAGAATATCATGGTTGGTGAAGAAGAAGGCCAACAAGGCTGTAGGAGACCCTTGGTGAGATGGACTGGCACATTAGCCATAATGATGGAATCTAAATTGCTGGCACTTGTGAGGATGACACAGGACCTGGCAACCTTTAGTTCTGTGTTACCTAAGTTCACCATTAGTCGGAGTCACCTCAATGGCAGCTAGCAAAAAATTACTGTTTGAGAGGAGAACTGAGATATGAACTTGATACAATATACCAAATATTAAAATGTTCAAAGATCTCATGTTTACTATAAAAGAATAGGAATTGAAAATACAACTTTCAAATCGCTAGAAGGAAAAAGAAAGAGAAATTTCATCATTCCAATAAAAAAAGAAACAGGAAAAGCAGAATAATAACAATAAAAAAAAGAACAGTGAATATGAAGTATAATATTGGAATTATGTCTAAATGTATGAGTAATAGCAAGAAAAAGGGATTAATACCTAAGGAAAAAACATGTACACTCAGCTTAGACTTGCAAATCCACCCATATCTTACTTATAAAAGAAAGTTAAAACATAATGTTAGAAACTTTTAAATTATGTAAATGAAGAAATTTCTACTGTCTAATGACTACATGAACAACCCTCTGCCAGATACTGTTGATACAGAAATGATTAAGAAAAGATTCCTTGCAGTCTGGTGAGAGAAACAGCCCAGTTAACAAATCAGTTATCAATTGCTGTATAAGAAATGACCCAAAAATGAAGTGCCTTAAAAGAACAAGCAGTTACTTCGCTCACAGTTTTGCGGGTTGGCAGTTTGGGGTTCTTCTGGTCTGGGGCAGACTCAGCCGCTCTCGGCTGGGCTCCCTCATGTATCGGGAATCAGCCACGATGTCAGCTGGTGGGCAGCCTGAAATCTTCTCAGCTGGATTCTCTCTCTAATGGTCTCTTGTCATTTATTAGGGTGGCCTGGGATGTTCCCATGGGTTCTCAGTGTTTGAAGAGCAGCAAGAGGGCAAGGAGGAGCCCTGGTGCTGCAGTGATTAAGGGCTCAGTTGCTAAAGGAAAGGTAATCAGTTTGTACCCACCAGCTGCTCTGCAGAAGAAAGACATGGCACTCTCCTTCTGTAAAGATTACAGCCTTGGAAACCCTATGGGGCAGTTCTACTCTGTCCTTCAGGGTCACTATGAGTTAGAATATACTTGAGAGTGGTGGGTTTCGTTTTTGGTAAGAGAGCAAGTCACGATGTGTCTAATTATATTCGGTCTCTGCTTCTACTGGTCTTTGTACTGTCCCAAAGGCCAAAGCAATCATAGATCAGTCCAAATTCAAGGACTGGAGGAAGAATCTTGCTCTTGAGAAAGGGAGCTGTAGGTCATATAATATGTATGGATACATACATATTAGAACATGTGGCCATTTTTGCTATCCATCACAACATGTAAATGCAATCAAGTTTGTCCCTAGTTGTGGCAGAAGCGTTTCTTAAATACAATAGAGTGTGGAGCAGGGTGGGAAATTCTACCAGGTGTAGGGTTGGAAAGGCTTCCACCAGGAAGTGATGCTTGACCTAAATTTTGAAATACGAGTGGATGGTTAGGAGATTTTCTTTTTTTATATATTTCTAACCACTTGCCCACATTCTACCATCTGTCATCACACAAAGCGAGCCCTCTGCTCCCATGTTGACATCTTTCATTTTCCTTCAAATCCTCAGGCTCTCCTCTACCTACCAAGCACAACTTCCCAAACCCTGCTTAAAATGTTTCAACAATTTGCTTCTTCCTTTTCTAATTGCCCCCTGGACAAAAAAGGAGATCAAGCAGAGGACAGTGGACCTTTCCCCGAGGGCTCACCTAAGCCTCCCAGGCAGGTTGACCATAGATGTCGTCCGGAGTCTCAGTGCTTTTCTGTGTTGATGTAATCCTACCCTTTTTAGTGGCTCCAAGGGAGAAGCATGTGGACAGGCCAAGAGGCTTCACAGGGTTGAGAGTCAGGAGGTCAAGAGAGAGTGGCCTAGACACCACCACTGAGTGATGGTACCTCCAGGCAACAGACCAAAAACCCCATTCTGCACGGATGGCTACGAAGGGTGAGTCTTTTGAAAGAGTTTTCCTTTATTTAACCAATAGATATATATTGGGTATCTCCTATGGGTGGGGTTCTGTCTCACTTTCTGGGACTGCCAAATATGAGGCAGACCTTGTCTTTGTCCCCAAGTTATTTACAACACATTTGGAAGACACAAATTGGAAATTGAGCATCTCCTATGACTCAGTGCTATGATGGAGGATTACTAAAAGATTACTAGGTCCTCTGAATACATAAACCAGAAGCACAGACTGGGTACCTTGGAGGAGGAACCAGTCAACAGGAAGGGAGAGAATGTCTACTAGTCAGAGGGAACGGCCTGTGTGAAGCCTAAGTGGCAAAGGAGGCCTGAGAGGTGTTCAGAGTGGACATTGTGTTTCTAGGGCTGGAGAGATTTGATTCAGGGCCAGAGAAGAGGTTTGGGAGAAATAGCGACTCATTATACTCTTCTATTTCCTCAACTCACAGTTTCCTTCCTCTTAGATGTTGACTTCTTTAAGTGAACATTTCAATTCATTTTTAAGATATAATTTCCCTCCTCCCAGCCTCCTAGCCTCTCCCACAACAGTTGCCATATTTTTTCCTAGTGCGCTGTTTAGATTCAAACTGGGCCCTTGGAACTGAGCGATGTCAGCGATGATGTCACACAAGAGTTACTGGAAACCTTGGTGCTCACTCAGATCCCAACTGCTCTTTGTGGGTCTGAGGTCTCCTGTGGGAGAGCGACTTTGGATACCAAATTACAAACGGTTCTGCCTAAATCAAGGTCCCCAACTTGTGAGAGTTTGGGACATCATCTCTACGTGGGAGGAGGAGAAACAGCTTGCCGTTGACCATCCTTCGTGGTTCATCTTCACCCAGCCAGAATGGAGCGTCAATACATGAGGAAGAGGCCTTTCTCTAAGGCCCAAGGTAAGGGTGGGAGGAAAATTCAGTCTGTGCGATGGGTGCTGGGCAGCAAGGGGTTTGATTCACCCCGGAAACAAGGACCACAAGGGATCATCGAGGCTTTCACCTGAAAAAACTTCCTGTCAATTAGTAAACAGTAAGAAATTATAGTGTGAATAAATAAATGAAGGAATAACTATGTGAGTGAAATATAGAATTCTACTGTCATCTGAGGGGCTTTCCATAACAGTAGCAGACAAGTCAGATTTGTGAACTCTCCTGCTTTGTTAGCGGAAAGAACGCAGGTGGGCAACTGGGGCAGTGGGTATAGAACCAGGGAGAAGGGTGGTTACAGAGACTTGTACTTCATTTTTTCATGAGAATGAATTAATATATCATGCGAATAAAAAAAATATATCAAATTTATCAGGAGGTTTTGGGAGTGGGTGGTGTGATGGAGCACAGTACCACACGTTCATTCAGAGTTCCCAGTCAATGTAAGCTGCCACAGTCCTCAGCCTGGACGCAGGCAGAAGAAGGTCCAGGAAGGCCCTGCCCCTCTAGCTCTAGGGATTTCCCTTCTCCTCCAAGGTCTCCTGACCATCTTTACCGAAGGGTTTGACATTTCTTCTAGGTAAAGACAGCTATAGTATAGATCGTTTTTTATTCTCTTGTAATTGCAAAGTTTTATTTTTTTAATTGTGTTGAAAATATACATAAAACATAACTGAATAATTTCTAATGTATGAGTCAGTGATACTCATTACATTCTTCAAGTCATATAACCATTCTCAATACCTTTCTCCAAACTTTTCTACAACCATTAACATAACCTCAATGCCCCAATGGAAAAACTGCCCCTTCCCCCTGCCCACAACTGGCAACCACCAATAATCCTTGCTTTCTATATATTTGCTTATTTCATGTAAGTCAGATCGTACAGTATTTGCCCTATACTTAGGGCAAATACTAACTTATTCCATTTAGCATGATGTTTTCAAAGTCTAGCAGGAAAGAATTTTAAAATTCCAACTATAGCTAACCTCAGTTTCTGCTATCATTCTTAGTCATCCATTCTTTCACCGACTAGTGTGCCCCCGCCTTGTCTTCTTTGTTGCTGCCCCATTCTGCCCTTCAGTGGCTGAGCCCTGCTTTCTGCTCCCTCCTTGATCTCTGTATCCTTCTAACCAACTGCTGGCATGTTCCATCTCTGAATCTTGTCTCTCTCTCAAGCTTTCCCTCCATCCAACGCACCCGACCTAGCTCCATCTCTTTCTGCATCCTGAACTCTGCAGTCCTTCCCACAGATTCAGAAACATACACAGACCTTTAGGTTGACACAGACAACCCACTGAGACATACACAGCGGAGGAGGCTGTGTGTTCTCCATCTGAAGTTCTCACATCAAGGTTCTCAGATACGGCCATCTCTTTCTGCCTCACTTCATCTACTAAGGACTGGGCTTCTATTCCGAGAAAAACAATTTTCATCTTCTACTGTGGCTGGGTTAAGAAGGGTGCAAGGAAGAGGTACACATGTAAGAATCATAACTAAATATACACATTCTTCTCTTTACATATACCTCCTCTATAAAAAGCCTTTCAGTAAAAAGAGGATGAAAAGAGGTGACCATTGCTCTGGAGTGTTTACCCTCCAAATTTACTAAGAATATCACTCACATACAAAACATCAAGTCACACATTTATTATGAAGCTTCATGGGAATGGGGTCATTTCTAAGTTCCAAAGGAACAAATTCATTGGAATTCAATAAAGGTGGAATTAAAGAAAAATAACTTCTTAAAAAATGAACTACCATAAACAGTGCCACTTTACAATGGAGACTTTGTCTTCCACAGCAGTGCCCCCAAAGGGTGGTGGGTCTCTGGGGAAGAAGAAAGAAAGCATGGGGTCTGCAGAGGTGGAGGATGTGGTGATGGAGAGGCCTCCAGGGGTCCCTATGACCAAAGCTTTGGGGTCACAGGTGAGAATAAGGACCCTGAAAGCTCAAGTAAATTAACTCTCTATTCTCAGAGGTCTCTATCCAAGAGGAAAATGTGCAACAGTCAACAACATCCCATGAAAAAAGTCGAAGCTCCAGGCCCAGGAAGATTCCAAAACAATCTGAGAACTCTTTTCTGTCCTCTTTCACTGAGCAGACCTCTCACTCCTCCAGCTACGGGGCTGCCCCAGGAAACCCACGGGTCAGGTGCGCATATTTCACCAAGGTGCGCACGGTCAAGGGGGTGGCGGTCTCCTGGCAGACCAAAACCTCCTTTGCCCCCGTGGGCAATATGCCCCAGGTCTTTGAAGCCGAGCTCTCTGAGGAGAGCACCATCGGCTCTGCCCCAAGTCTGGCCAACACTGAGTCCCTGGTCAGCAACCTGGAGCCCTGGCAGGAGGGGCCCCAGACCTGTACCCAGGAGCCCACCGACCAAGGGGAGGAGCATGGGGAGAGACCCCGCGCAACCACCCCGGAGTGGCTGGTGACCCGTAAGCACGGCTTCCGCTGCGTGGCCTGCTGCCGCGTGTTCGAGTCCCGGGAGGCCCTGGTTGCGCACGCGGAGCATGGTGTGACTCAGGGCTTCAGCTGCCGGGTCTTCTTTGAAGAGCTGCTGGAGAGGCGGCTGCCACGCTCAGTCCAGCGAAGGCCCAGACGCTGCCACCAGCTGGCCAGGCGTTGCCTGATGGCCGCCAAGAAGAGGGAGGTGAGGGAGAAGAGAGCGGTCTGCAGACGCCTGGAGGAGCAGCTGGAGAAGCAGAGAGAAGAACTGAAGAGGCTGAGGCACCAGCTGGACAGGCTGAAGAGGCAGGAGACCAGCCTGCAGAAGGAGCAGGTGCACCACCGAGGCCAGAGGGGGAAGCGCCTGAAGACGTGCTAGAACCCCGGGACTAGGAGGAGCAGGGCCTTTGGGCTGAAAACGTGGGCCCTTCAGGAGAGACCTCCATTCAGGTTCGTTTAACCCAGCTCCCCTGGAAGATCATACCGTCCTTCCCCCTGTGACCCCAACCCTCCCAACCCAAGTGCACAGAGAACTCCAGCCCTAAGGGGGATCTGGATGGAAGAAGTCCCAGATAGCTGACCGCAGACACCAGGTCCCCTCAGAGGCTCCCCTGGCCCAGGAGAGGACAGGACAGGCCTCATCTGGATGGTGAGATCTTGGGACCCTAAGGATGAGCGCAGCATAAATAGGGAAAGGGAAATGGGATTTCAGTGGGACTTGGGAGGATTGGGGGGGGGCCCTGCTGAGGTGTGATGGTGAAGGGGGTGTCACTGAGTTCTTTGGAGGAGAAGGAATCAGAGAGATGGCAGGCTGTTGGGAAACATATCTGCAGGTGAGCAGTGGACATAAAGCCCTAAACAAACAACTCTGGGTCCCTTCCCAGCAGTATAGAGGCAGAGAAAGAGACAGGGCTTGGTAGGAGGAGAGGAGGGCAGGTTGAAGGAAAATGAACTCACCCCAGCCATGTCTTCTGGTCTCCTAGGGTGAATTTGGGTTTATGATTGGGATGCATCCTTTCTGCCACATTAGGGGAATGTAAGTGGGAGGTGGTGTAGAAAAATCCCCCTGGGTGTTAACCATTTCTGGATAAGAGTTGATCCAGGGCTTGCAGGATATTTCCTGTAGAGCATGTTCTAGGGTAAGGGGTAGAGCTTTGGAACTTTTTCTTCTCCTAAATCAAGCTATACATTCCGGTTCTTGACATGTCAAACAAACATGCTAATTTTTTTTTGTTTTCCTGTGGTCAAATCTGACCTGTCCCGAGGTCAAAGAACTGGAAGAAAAAGGCCCTCTGAGGTGAAAGAACCAAAAGAGAGGACAGGCTTCAAACCCAGGGAGAACAGCGAGAACACAGGTGATCAGAGGTAATGGTGGGAAGGGGCAGATTCAGGCCCAGACTCAACAGTGGACAACAAAGCCCCAGTCTCAGTCACAACATCAAATCCCAAGTCTGGGGAAGCCCTGGACATGACAGGGGTGTATCCACCTCTCTAGGAAATGAGACCACAAGTATCACAGGGAACCCCCCAGGGGCAGAGGAATGGAGGGCAGGGCCTCTAGGATGGGCACCTCCATCCACAGTCTGTCCTGTGTGTATTCCTCAGAGTGACAGAGACGGCTCCTGCGAGGCAGAGGGTCACAGGCAGAAAAGAACCAAGGTGTTCAGACCAGGTAAATTCTGCAGTCTCCTAAGCATCCAAAACGAAAAATCAGAGATTCTCAGAGGTATCAGGGTGGGAGGGGTTGGTATTCCCAGGCTGGGGAGAGGCTGGCTGGGGAGGTGCTGCTTTCGGAAATCTTTTCATCAACATCTTTCTTCTTAAAAGCTACCTTCCCAGTTGATGTCCTCTATGATCTAGGCTCAGACCTGAATGGGGCCTAAAATGCACAAAGGTGGGTTATCCAGTGGGGCTAGGCAGGGAGGAGGTGGAAGCAGCATATCCAGGAAAGAGAATCTTCTAGAGGCGCATGAGTTACCTAGTGAATTGCACATGGCGTCCAGCCTTCTACATTTAGCTGTAGACGTGTGCTTGCAAGACGTGTTTGAGGGGTAACTCTACTGATTTCCCAAAATTATTTTTGGTCATTTCCAGTTATAGAGACCAGAGGAACTCACTGGCTCCAAGAACAACAAGAAATCCACTGGATCTGATTATTACTTTCTGCGGTGTGCTCTCCTGCCAGTGATTCAAATCTTTTGTCTGTCATTCTGGAGAATTTTCACCTATTTTAAATATCTAACAAAACATGTTAAAATATACATATATCTATGATGTTTATGAATTTCCAAAGCTCTGAAATTGTTTTTTATCACATTTGCAAGATCACAGATTTGTATGACAAAAAAATTAATGTCAGGGTCCCACCCTCATATGTAATTTGGTCCTGCTCCCCCAGGGTATCCAATGTTAATAGACACATGTGTAACCTTCCCTACACCTCTCTGCAGGGACACATATACACAGTCACAGGCACACAGGTATATCTGCTGGGGTGTTTACTTTTATGAAAGCCTGGTCACACTCCACCCACATTGCTCTCGCCCCTTATTTCACTTGATATTCTACCTTGATTCTCTGTAAGTCATTAGATATGGCACTGCCACTATATTTTTTGATCTTTTAACTTACATGAATAATTTAAATAGATGATATCAATTCAGTACACTTTATCTGTACTTCTACATGTTCTTGTCAGAAGCTATCAAGTCAGTTCTGACTCACAGTGGCCCTTTGCACCACAGAACAAAACACCACCCGGTCATGTGCAATCCTAATAATCTTTGCTATATTTGAGCACACTGTTGAAGCCACTGTATCAATCTCATTGAGGGTCTTCCTCTTTTTCACTGGACCTCTGCTTTACCAAGCATGATGTCCTTTTCCAGGGACTGGTCCCTCCCTCTTGATAACATGGCCAAAGCCATCCTTGCTTCTAAGAAATATTCTGGCTTTCTCCCTTTAAGACAGATTTGTTCGTTCATACATAACACTACTAAAATGGAAACATTATCATCCATGCTTTTTAAGTCCACTCTTCCTGCGTGTTCTACCTCTCCTCCCCCTGTTCTTTCCTGCAAGTGAATCCAAGATAATTCAGGTTAACAATGTGGTAAGTAGTCTCTCTTATCCTTGCTTAAACAAGGACACAGACTTATACACACACACAGAAGGATAAAAGTTAAGCACGTGAAAAATGAGCAGTGAATTCAAAAGGATCGTTTATGTGTATAACACTCATAAACATAAACAGGTATCCAAGCATATTCAAACAATTGATATTGTTTAACCCAGATGTGCTCATTTTATATACACTTCTCTGCACCTAGATTTTTTCAGTAATACTTCAATAATACTTCACAGATATTTTTCCCACTCAACTACTACAACTCATTTATTGATGATGTAGCTTTACCATAAGTTATCTATCATTCAACCGTCAATGTACAGTCAACGTTTGGTCAACACTAATAATAACTATCCGTTGTATACTACAGGATCTGTTTCTGTGCAATAGACTCCATAGAGTGAGATTTCCAGCTCAAAGTATGTTTTAAAAGCACAGAGCCATGGCCATGTCTTTCCCCTAGAGGCTGTCCTAAAGCACCTTTCCAGCCATGTCTCAGGGTATCCTTCTCCCCACAGCCCAGCCAGCCATAGATGGTGTTGATTTTTAAATTGTGCCAGTTTCACTGGGACTTTGATATTTTCTTAACTACCAGTGTTTTTGAGCAACTTGGACTATGTTTATTGGGCATGTGGATTTCCTGTGAACGATCTTTTTGAATTCACTGCTCATTTTTCAAGTGCTTAACTTTTATCCTTCTGTGTAAAATGGAAATTGTTATTAAGCCTTGTCATCTCCATTTCACATGATTTTCCAAATCTATCATTTGTGTATCACATTTTTGCAAGCTTTGTCCCCCAGAACGGTCACTTGAGTCAGCACCGTTTATTAAATAAATATAATTTTCTCAAAATAGCGCCTTTATATCAATGTTTATTGTGACTTCTTAGCAGATTTTGTTTCATTGGTCGACTTGTCAGTTTCTATGCTATGTAATATCAATTTGTTCTGTTACCTGAAGAGGTAGACACCTGTCAGTATCCTGCTTTTTCATGTTTTTCTTCTCTATACCTTTTAAAGCAGCCGTAGTGTTGCAGTGATTAAGTGCTCATCTGCTAATCCAAAGAAGGTTTGGCAGGTCGAACCCACCAGGGGGCACTGAGGGGAAAGACCTGTTGTTCTGCTCCCATAATGATCACAGCCTAGAAAACCCTATGGGGCAGTGAAATGGGATCACTATGAGTCAGAAATGGACTCCAAGTCTCCTAACACCAGCAACATCCTCTGCTATCTACTGTACTATTTGTAGCATACGATCACTGTATACAATTCAAAAACAACTATCTTAATATTCCAACTGGAAATACATTCCACTTATATATTAGTTTTAGGGACCTCCATTTCATTGACAAGACTTCTCATTTGAAAATATGGCATATTTTTTGCATACATTCAGGTTTCATTTTATGTATTTTAGTACATTAGTTTTCGTCATAGAGGTCCTTTGATGCTCTGGTCAAAACAATGTTTTCCTAAATATTTTACAGTTTTGAACACAGTTTGATCCAGTCAAGTAGTAGGGGAAAGAGAACGGTCTGCCCTTCTCACCCTTGCCAATTTGAGACCCTCATGTCTATACTGGAGACAAACCATTGATTTTGATGTATTTGTCTTTTATTCAGGTATGCAATTATATCATCATTATTTGAAAAATCTCTTATTATACTTATACTAGTTATTTAAATTTTCTAGTTTATTCCTTCACCTGAAAACTATGTTGAGTGATACCAAAATTTTTGTCTAGTTCCAAATTTATCAGAATGAGTTGAATATTAATTTTCCATTTATCTCACACCTGCTAAGTTTGGGGAGAATCTATTATGCCCCAATAGATAACTACTACTGTGACCTGCTGACCATTATTGGAATCACACACAACTTGTTTCTGACAGTTAAGTACTTTCACCTGGCCTCTGTAGAGCTGGGATCCCATGATTTGCATTGCTACTAGGCAGCCCAGCTCCCACTAACAACCTGAGCCTATAGACAATTGTTGCTGTTAGTTGTCATCAAGTCATTTCTGAGTCATGACCACCCCATGTGGGCATAGTAGAACTAACTGTTCAATAGTGTTTTTAAGGCTTTCATCCTTTAGTAGTTGATGGCCAGGACTGTCTTCCAAGGACCCTCTGAGTATGTTCAAACTGCCAGACTTTCAGATAATAGTCAAGCACTTAACTGTTTGTGGCGTCCAGGGACTCCCTACAAAGTATACATATTGGTAAGCTCTATCTTGCTGGTGCTCCCCTCATCTCCGCATTCCTTATTCTTTTGATGAAATGGGTATCCTTCAGGACCTCCAAGAAATGGTCTTATAGAAGACTAACTCAGACATGCCCACATATTGGAGGCTTTTAATCCCTCTTCCAACATCTGACCTAGCAGGTCTGGCATTTCCATTTCAGAGAATGTGGGCCATTGCCTTTTCTAAGCTTCCAAAAGCAATCCCACAGCATATTAAACCCATTTCCAGAACCCTTGCTACGGCAATAAATCCTTGTCAACAAACTATCCTTGACCCAACTTTATATTAAACTCCCCTTGACTCAGCACCTTCAGCACCCACTCCTCAGCACACCCCCGTCCTGCTCACACAAGGCAGCCAGGTCTTGCAGCTCCTTCAGTGTACAGTCTCTCCCCCCTCAACCACAACAGCACTGCCCCCGGTGGCTATGCTGGTATCTGACAACTAAGTATCTGGACAAATGCATGGGACACTATCTCAGGACTCTGCAAAGGAAAGTGTTGAAGGTGGATGGGGGCAGGGCAGAACCAGAACATAAAGTATGAACATTCTAGAGGCTGAAATTAAATGAGCCCAAATCTCACAGCTGCACACCCGTTGTGGACAGAAACAGCCCCGAGAGAAGCCCTCTCTCATATAAATGGGATAGAAGGTCCGTAAAGGAGAGAGACAGGCAGCTGGGCAGGTGGGCAGACACCTGAAACTCTGGCAGAGGAGAATCCTTCTCTCTGACCAGAGTATGGAAGAACCAAATATTGTAGAGAAAGCTCCATTACATTTTCTCTCTCTCTGCTGTTAACTGACACCTAGTCAATTCTGCCTCAAAGGGTGAGACTTTTCAAAAGCAGATCACCAGGTTTGTCTTCTGAGGCGCTTCTTGACACGTTCAAAGTGCCAGCCTTTTGGCTGGTTGTCCGGTGCTTTGGCCCCATAGGCAGAACCAGTCACTGATGTGCACAACAGAATGAGGAGATTAAAGCCCCAGCATTCCCGCCAGTGGGCCAGGAAAGCACTCCTTCTGAACTCAGAGAGCAGAAGAGAAAGAGGAGGCTGTGCAAGAAAGAGATTCTGCAGACTTGCTATGAACTCCTGGTTCACCCCCCAGGTGCGTATCCATTGCCCTGACCCTAAGAAGCATTATCAAATCCTTTAAGACCCGCACTATGGGTTAGAATGCCATCAAGGTTCCATACTGAGTGGCGCTCACATAGGTTAGACCTAAATACACCTGCAAAGCCTTCAAAAATTGAACTAACATTTGAACCATAGAATACAAAAGATGGGACAGAACTTGGAGCCTGAACATAACTGGGTCAATCGACTGCTAAAAACAAAAAAATTCTCCATAAAATTTAAGCAGGACTTGTACTCTCAAAATCATAAGAAACAGATTTTAAAATGCTATTCTAATCCAAGAAATAACAGGGACACTTTTTAAATAAATGGAAAGATAATAGGTGCTATTTGCAAATGAAAATTTTACATGTTAAAAGTACAATCGTAGGAATAAAAAATTCAGTTGATATTTTCACAATAGCAGAATGGTGATGACAGAGAAAAAAACTAAATACTTGAAATAGATCAGTAGAAAATATCCATTCTGCAAACAGAGAGGAAAATATGGAAAAAAATGGACAGTGCCTCAAGAACTAGACAAAAAGCTTATTTATTGGAACTCCAGAAGAAGTGGACAAAATGTGTGGTGAAGAAAATAGTATTTGAAAAAATACTGGCTGAACACTTTCCAAATGTGGTGAAAGACATAAACTTACAGATTCAAGAAGTTCAGCAAACCACAGCAAGTTAAAGAATTCCATGCCCCAATACCGAATTTTCACAAAAATATTCTGTGGGTTATGGGTTTTTTGCCAACCCAGTGGGCCTTACCCCACATCCCAAGTATATTTGTAAGTACATTACTCTAATTTTTTTTTTTTTTTTTTAACAGCAGCATGTAAAAAGAAAAAAACAGTATACTGTACTCACAGACACACCTGGGAGGGGAAAAACAGTTCACACATATATATATATATATAGAACATGGGTTACTTGCATAAAAATACCATACATCATAATCAACTGCAGAATAACAAAGGTCAAGAAAATACTGAGGAAGGAGGTAGAGAGAAAACAACACATTTCACCTGAGAAAAATAATTTGAATGACTCTGTATTCACTATCAGAAGCCATGGAAGCCAAAAAAAAAAAAAGATTGTGAAACATCATTTTTTCAACCCTGAAAGATGGAAATATTAACCCAGAATTCTATGTCCAATCATTACCTTCAGGAGTAAAGCACAAATAATGCCATTCTTAGGGGAAAGAAAACTGAGAGAATTCATCACCACCAGACTTCTAAGTGAAACACTAAAGGAAGTACTTCAGGTGGTAGACTTGGAATTTCAGTTGTATTTATGGAAAGCAGAAAACGTGGAAACTATGTGGATAAATATACTATGTCAACACTGTAGTTACTGCACAACATGGCACTGAACAAGCCTCTTTGGAAAGTTTTTCCAGTCTCTTGGAAATGCTTGGAAATACATCCTGGCAAATCATTATTAGAGAATGGAATTAATTTTGACAATACCTGAGAGATGTCTGTAGTCAAGTCTAGTGAACAAACTGGAAAATAAATTTACTGACTGAAACTAAGGTGTGGTAACAAAACATGAGTCTCAGTTCCCGTGTGGCCATGAGCTGGTTCTGAAGGCCAACCTTCCCCAGAGAGGCACTTCAAGCACATGGGGGGCAACGGCTTCCTGTTGATATTGCTAGGTGCCATCGAGTGGGTTTCTGAGTCATTGTGGCCCAGTGTAAAAGGAGAACTTCCCCGATAGGGTTTCCTGGTTTGTAATCTTAACGGAAGCAGTTCGCCAGGTCTTTACTCCTTAGAGCCTTTTGGTGGGTTCAAAAAACTAACCTTCGGTTAACAGCCGAGTGCTCAAACTTGGCACCACCTGGGCTCCTTGGAGCAATGGCAGCACCACAGAATTTCGTAGAAACCTTCCCATAGGCCTTCTCTGAGAGGTAACCCCTTGCTTAAGGACCAAGTTTAGGTTTTATATATACTCATTCTACATAAAGTCTAGATAAGAACTACAGTGCTTCCTTGAGCGGACAACATTGTATATGCCCTCCATAAACAAAATGTGTCAAGGGCAAAGTTTAATATTAAACCAAGGCATTTCCCGTCAGTCCTTACCTGAGAAGGTCTTCGTGAGAATTTCCTGAGACTCTTGGAAAAGGATTTAGTAGACACTGCTTTCTTTTTACCTCTTCGCTCCTGAACAGAAACCTCTGCTAAGAGGTCATGCGTAAAGCTCCAAATGCCTCTTCTTATCCTGAATGTAAGCCGTGTAATAAGACCAGGAACTAGGCATTCAGCTGGGTGAAGAAACCCAGGAGTACTTCCTGTCTTCAACACCTTCCAGTTCCAGAGAAATCCTGTTACAAGTCACTAGATCAGCCCAGGAGCTGGAAGACTGAAATTCCTGGTCCTCTGACAACTGGGAAGGGCAGGGTGGGGTTAGGCAGAGCCTCCTTGACCATCACTTGCCCCAAGAGGCTCTGGAGGCTGCTTCATGTTCTAAGTCAAAGGCCCTTCCAGCCCAGGCACATAAGAGCAGGGGAAGACTTTGTCCATTGAAAGAAGAGATGGGCACAGGAGTAGCAGGTTTTAGGGCACTCAGCATTGGTCAGCTTTGCGACTTCAGGACATCCTGGCCCATGATCACCTTCACAACTGAGCCTTTATAGCCTCTTCACCTCTCCGTCCTTCCCAGTTTTCTCCCAGCACCATGAGCTGTGGCTTCTGCTAGTTTCAATGATTTCAGTATTTCAGTAGCTCCTCACCCCACTCAGGGGAGGCAGTTTTGCAGACTGCAGGACACAAATCCACAGTGCGGTTTACGTGTCCTTCAGCAGAAACACTTCCGAGGGTACAAGTTGGCCTCAGAGATTCTGAGACCCATGCAGAGAGAAGCCCAGGGGGAGGGTCACTGGCTTCAGGAAGTGTCAGCACTCTCAGGGTCATGTCCCTGGGGTCATGCCCAACTACAGGAAAAACGAAGTGGGCTCTGAGGCTCCGTGTGCTGACCGTCCAGTACACAGGCCCTGGAAGCCTTGGAAGGATTCTGTCTTAGTCTAACCCAGCACTGGGGAAATCCTCACAGGGTAACAGCAGTGATATGCCTGGGGATCTTTATTCTAAAAGTCTCAAAGCAGTTGATACAGTCTTGTGAGGTGGGAGATGAGAAAGCTTGGGACCACCGAGAGAGGGTGGCAAAAGAAGGAAGACTTTATCACTCCCTCTGTTCAAGTTTTTTTTTTTTTAATTCCAACTGGGGCTCCAAACAGGTCTTTGTTGTTAAAGTTGTATTTCTCTGTGTTAATTTATGATCCTTAACTCAAATCTAGAGTTTCGAGCTCATTTTGATAATTCCTCTTTAGTCTGTGGAGACAGGAGTCTGCCTTCAGCCAGTGGTGAGAGTGGAAGAAATAAAGTCCCTGGTCCAGACTGGGGCAGGCTCTGCTGCTCCGCAAACTAGGGGTGCGGTCCCTGAAGAGCCCTTCTGAGGACAGCACAGGAGGGGCGTCCCGCCTGGAGAAAGGGCGGAGGGGGGTGGGGGATTGCTGTGTGAGCAGTGTGGCCTCTGTAGCTTCCCCTTCTCCTCCTGGAAGTGCAACCTGGGGCCCTTCACGTGCGGAGCCAGAGTCCTAGAGTGACCACAACTCTCCCACCCTTTCTGGGTCACCCTCTGGACCCAAGTCCCCATACGCCTCCTCTGCCCTACTATCCCAGCATAAGCACTGTGACTGGGCTCAGGGGTGTACCCTGGGTCTTGACATCGGTAGCCTCAGGCTTCCCCTAGTTCTGGTGGGACCTGTGAGCCTAGCGGGTCTGAGTTCAGGCCAAGGCTGGGTGGGCTGGGACTCTCGTGAAAGGCTCCTGCAGCCAGCTCCTTCCTGATGCACCTGAGATTGTGGTGGGGCAGCCTCCGACCTGGCACCTCCCCTGGGCGTCCCTCTCCACACACATAGAGAGATAGTATTCCCGCCCCCGCAACCGCCCAACCACCTCCTCCTGCCTCCTAGTTCTAGAGGAGTGCTCTTTTGATGTCCATTTGCAACTAGCACCCCATGGCCCTGCACGGAGTCAATCCAGCTAATGACCTCAACCTTAACTGCACAACTTTGAAACTGCTAGATAGGTGGGAAATGAACAAAAAAAAAAAAAAAAAAAAGAGGAGAAACACTTAACAACAGTTACAAAAAAAGTTATATGGGACTGTATTCTCACATCATGGACTCAAAGATGCTGGGTTGTATTTTTGTTTGCAAACAAGTCTTAGATAAGGGAATTGCTGCCAGGAATAGAGGTAGAGTCTGACTTTGGAAAAATGAGGGAAAATCTGGGATTGATTAATTGACGTGGATGAGACTGAAAATCGTGATAACAACATAACATTTAAAGATGAAATCCTAGCAGCCTAGAACATGCAGTGGAAATTTTTCTAAGTAGCACCAGAAAAGACCTTTAATCACTACACAAAATGGGTCAGTAGTTCAAGATCTCCCTAAGAAAATAGGAGGCCGAGACCACTTTCATTCAGGTTGCAGCAAACAGGCAAGAAACAGAGCATTTTAATCTTGTGCAAAGTCAGAAAAGAAGAGAAAAAGATGAGATGCTCCTCTACTTCATCCCTAAGGCTAGTTTAATATTGACACCAAATTAGACAAGGATGATAGAAGAAGAGTTACAGGGCAAGCACACCAAGTAACTGGGATGCAAAAACCTACATAAAATACTGGCAAAGGAAATCCAGCAAAGTATAAACCATGTAATACGCCATCATCAAGGGGGTTTATCGTGAGCATGCAAGCTTGAGTGAACATTAAAGATTTAATAATTTAATTCACCATAAGCATAGATGGAAGAAGAAAAGACATGCTCACCTCAAGAGATGGGGACAAAGCAGTTGATAAAATCCAATCACACTGAGAGATAAGGACTCTGAGCAATCATGGACCAGAAAAGGAGTTCCTTAAGTTGGAAAAATACAACTGGCATGATAGTTCATGGGAAAATGTGGGACATTCTCTTTAAAATTAATTAGCATTAAAATAAGGATGCTTTCCCAATTTGAAGACTGGCGTCTGGCATCTTAAACATTAGAAAGCAGCCATCTTAGGTGCATCCATTGGTCTCAACCCACCTGGATCAAAGGAGAATGAAGAACACCAAGGACACGAGGTGATTACGAGCCCAAGAGACAGAAAGGGCCACGTGAATCAGCTACTACATCATCCTGAGACCAGAAGAACTAGATGGTGCCCGGCTACTACCAATGACTGCCCTGACAGGGAACACAACAGAGAAACCCTAAGGGAGCAGGAGAACAGTGGGATGCAGACCCCAAATTCTCATAAATTCATACTTAATGGTCTTACTGAGACTGGAAGGATCCCGGTGGTCATGGCCCCCAGACCTTCCGTTGCCCCAGGAAAGGAACCATTCCCGAAGCCAACTCTTCAGACATGGATTGGACTGGACAATGGGTTGGAGAGGGATGCTGGTGAGGAGTGAGCTTCTTGGATCAGGTGGACACTTGAGACTATGTTGGCATCTCCTGCCTGGAAGGGAGATGAGAGGGTGGAGGGGGTTTAGAAGCTGGCGAAAAGGACACGAAAAGAGAGAGTGGAGGGAGAGAGCAGGCTGTCTCATTAGGGGGAGAGTAATTGGGAGTGTGTAGCAAGGTGTATACACGTTTTTGTGTGAGAGACTGACTTGATTTGAAAACTTCCACTTAAAGCACACACAAAAATATTAAAAAAATAAGGATGCTTTCTATCATTATTTATATTAAATATTTAACACTGGAGGTCCAAGCTAGAACAAAATGACAACAAAAAGAAGGAAAAGCTGCAACTGCTATTACTCATAGATTACAGAAATGCCTCCACAGAAAAATTTACAAACCATTGAAATTAATGCTAGTCAATCATAAATATAAACTAAAAAATAAACTGCATTTCTATGCATCAGCATCAAGCCGACTCTGTTGTAGCTCTTAGTGAAGGCAGAGGACACTGATAAGGAAATAGCAGGATTCAGGTGGGCTAGACAAGGAGGGGAGAACGCTATTTTACACCAGGCTTCATGTATAGTCATGGGTATGTGTTAGTCATCTAGTGCTGCCATAAGAAAAAAATAACACAATTGGGTGGCTTTAAAGAACAGATATTTATTTTCTCACAGTTCGGGAGGCTAGAAGTAGGAATTCAGGGCATGGCTAGTGTCTACTTCAGCTTCTAGCAGCTTCCAGCCACCCTTTGCGTTCCTGGCCTTGTAGATTATCTTCCCCTTTGTCTGTCTCCCTCTTCCCCTGTTTGTGTCTGTGTCTATTCTGTTCTTTTTGTAACTCAGAAGGGATTAGGTTTAGGACTCACCCTACACTGGTATGGCCTCATTAAAATAATTTTAAAAATCCCCTATTTCCAAATCAGGTCACATTTATAGGTACAGTAGTTAGGATTTCAACGTACCTTTGGGGTTACACAATTCAGTCCATATAGTACCCTCACCAGATATTCTAGGCTGAGAGTACAAATATGAGCAGCTGAGAGTTCTATTTTTTGTCTATATTAGTTGGCTATCACTTGTCTGAGTCCACCCATATAAACTTTGGAGCAACTTATTATGAAGGACCAGGCCAACCTTTATTAGCCATGTCCATTATGTGGAAAAATGCACACATTCCCATCACTGAAGCCCTGAGAAATTCATCGATAAGGGTGGAACGGGGTTGGGACCAAGAATTGTTTCATGGCGTTGGTAACATGGCATAGCTGTCAGACATCTACGTGGAGATGGCAGGTAATAATACTGACAGCTAACACTTACTGGTGCCAGGACTCTTGTGAGGGCTTCTCCTCTCTTAAGATACTTGCTCTGCATGATACCCATGTGAGGAATGTATCATTATAAGGCACATTTTACAGATGAAGAACTCGGTACACAGAGTTACGCTGACATTTGAATAGAAGTCATGAACCAGGAGGAGTTGAAATGGATGGAGGTGTAAACATCACATCCTCAGCTACAGACAGACAGCCACCGACTCCCTGAGGCATCCTAGAGAGAGGGTGTCAATAGAGAGAGAGGACTAAGCACTGAGCCTGAGGGCACTCTGACATCTAGAAGCCGGACAGATGAACGGCAGCCAACAAAGCTCTCTGAAGTCCAGTGTGGTTCCTGGAGCATGGTCTGTCCTTTCTCTGGACTGCATTTTACCAGTCCCCCTCCCACCCGCACTGGGTGTCCCCTTCACAATGGCAGGGACAATGTGTACTTTCACCACTGCGTCCACATGATGTAGACTATTCCTGGCACGTGGAATCTTTATCTGAAATTCCACAGCACATCTCTAGAGGCTCATGTTCTCATAGCTTCTGTCGCCTCTGCAGCCCTTGCTTCTGTCTGTCCGTCTGCTGGGCTGCACCACACGGAACCAGTTATGAAATTCAAGCCCATCTTACACTCGCCAAGGTCCTACTCACACAAAATTTGTATTAGCTTAAAAGAAAAGGTGTGTAGATAAGATACACAAGGGATTTAATTGCAGAAAACAAACCTTAAAATGAAATGGCTGGGAATGGTGGCCTCCCTTTGTAAAAAGGCGTCTCTGTACAGACTACGGGAAAATGCAGTTAAGATATGGGTCACGGGAAAAGGAGCGTTTGTAGCAATCTGGTAATCACTCAGACCACCTGTAAAAATGTTTTCATCCTTTTTCTCATACCTTACACAAAACAAAATTCCAGATGGATCGAATATTTAAAATTAAAATATGCAACCATAAAAATTTTAGAAGTTTTTATTTTCTTTTTATTGATAAAAGAGAAAGACTTTTTAAAAATCCCAAAATATGAAGGCTAAAACTGTTAAGATCTATAGATCTTTGGCATATCAAAAAGTATATGAAGGGAGTAAAAATACAGGCAAAGAGCTGAAAAAAAGCTTGCAGGCTAAGGATTTGAATAGAGATTTCTCGAAATCAGATGTAGAAACTGTCAACAAGCACAGGAAAAGAAGCGTAACCTCATTAGTCATCAGGGAAATGCAAATCTAAACTAAAGTGCACTATTATTTCAAAACCACTAAGATGGCTAAACTCAACAGGATGGACAACAAGTGTCGGCGACGATGTGGAGAAGCTGGAATACCGCTGGTGGAAATGTAAAATGATCCAATTGTTTTGGAAAATGGTTTGGCAATTCTGCAGAAAGTTAAACACAGAATTCCCATACAACACTGCAATTGCACTCCTAGGTCTGTACCCGGAGAATCAAAAGCATGTTCACACACAAACTCACACAGAGGATTCCTAGTAGTGTTATTCGTAACAGCCAAAATGTGGAGAGAACCCACATGTCATGACCTGATAGACAGGATGTGGTATATTCATAGACTGGAATATTACTCAGCCACAAAAAGGCACCAAGTACTGATACATGCCACAACATGGACGAACCTTGAGAACATTACGCTAAATGAAAGAAGCCAAACACAAATGACCGCATCGTGCATGATTCCATTTACATGAAATGTCCAGAACAGACAAACCAACACAGACAGAAGTAGATTAGTGGTTGCTACGGCTTGGAGGAAAGGAGTAATGAGGATGACTGTTAATACGCCTTTATTAACAAGGGCCTTTATTTACGGGGCACTGAAAATATTCTGAAGCTAGACAGTGGTGACTGTTGTGCCAAGTCTGTCCATATACTAAAAGCCACGGTATTGTGCATATTTTCAAAGGCAGTGTTACGGCAGGTGAATTGTATCTCAATAGAAGTATTTGTGATTCCTAAAAGACTAACTTTTCAATTAACATATAGAACCTATAAATCAGTAGGGAAAAAACAATCCAATTTTAAAACGTCTCCCTCCAAAGCAAAGGGAAGGGGGTACATTCCATCCGTACAGCTTATTTTTTTTATCTCTTCATTATTCAACTTCTATTCTCATCTTATGTAACTCTAAATTATACAAATAATTGTCTCCATTTTCCTTATCCCTGTTTTCACTATTTAACTAAATAAAGACAGCAACACAGTGTTTTTTATAAAAACCCACCCACATTCACTCAAATCATTTTTTAGCACTTCTTAGGTGCCAGGTACCAGGATGCTCTGACAAACACAACAGACAAGTTCCTGCCTGCATGGGCCTTGTATTTTTGTGAAGCAGGCAGATGATAAATCAGCCAACCAGCTCTTAATGTAACCTAACATTAAGGAGGGAAACGTAATTTTGGAGCTATCTCAAGCTGTTGTCTCTCTCACAAAGATTTCTCCGAATCTAGTGAAAAGTAAACACGTCGAAGGAACTCTGTGGGGCCAATAAATGTGAAAAAGCCATTACATTTCAGTTTTGTTTTGTTGCTTTCACCTGCCACCCTGTCATTATTTTTTAATAACATGATTATGGAGCTGACATCAAACTCTCACCACTCGGCTGAAAGAAAAAACCAAACCCGTAGCCATCTAGTCAATTCTGACTCAGAGACCGTATAGGACAGAGTAGAACTGCCCCATAGGGTTTCCAGGGAGCAGCTGGTGTTAGGACACAATTCCCTCTTATAAGAATCTGAAAGCTGTTCACTGTGGATGTGGGAGGGACTCAGTAACACTTGCAGAGATTTCCACGTGGGTGGGGTGCTCTAGTGTGAGCATCGGGGGAATGGACCCCATGTGCACTTTGCATCCTTCTGCAGATTATGACACAACAAACATTCACTCTTCATCGTCCTACATCTTGGAAGAGAACAGAGGGAATTGTTAGGCAGGACCCTTCAAAAATGCAGGGCAAGAAATTTTATTGCAACATTAAATGGAAAATAAAATCTTCCTACGTTTTTCCTCCTTCCCTACCTCATTTCAAGGAGATAGCTGGACTCACAGTGTTGAAGGCCTGAAACTTCAAGACTCTGAAGAGTCTGTGGTAAAAGCCTCAGCTCACTGAGGTGATCACACTGAGTGAACTGGAGCCCAGGGGAAGAGTGACAGTGAGATAGTAGGGTCCTAGACATTGGGAAGGGGTAGGACCTCCTTCTTGATAGTGCCCTGGAGGGGGTTACAGCACCTCAAAGGCTGATGCAGGCACATAAGTAGACAAACCCTATTATGCTGTTGACAGCCCCACCAAGGTTCTCATGATCCAGCTGAGAATGGAAACAGCAGAACGAATGCTTCTAGAGAGATCACCCACATACGCTGAGGCAATGGGTGTCTTCAAGGTCTTCTCCAAGCACTGGTCCTTCATTAGACCCTGGGAATTACTGCATATCTGGAGGAGGGAGTACCCTAAAAGTAAGTGAGGTTAAAAACTCCTCAATTTTGTAAGCAGGTAGTTCTGAGCCTCAATTCATTTTATTTTTTAAAAAATCATGCTTTTATTCATATATGATTTTGTGCAGACTCGCACATAAAATTCGTATTACTCATTCATGCATTAAGTCAACAAAGATTTCCTGTATAAACAGCTACATGTCAGACCCTAGGCCAAATGCTCTTGGTGATGAAATGACTTACAGAAGCTGCCTCACTGCCTGGCGAGAGAAACCGCCAAGTTAACAGGTGTATCAGTCACGTATTGCTGTGTAACAAATGACTCCAAAAGGTAGTGTCTTAAAAAAACAACCATTTACTAAGCTCACAATTTTTCAGGTTGTCAATTTGGGGTTCTTCTGATCTGGGCCAGCCACAGTGGCTCACAGCAGGGCTTACTCATGTGTCTACAATTTGATTCCAGGTCACCTGCGAGCCAGTTTCATAAAATCAACTCAGGGAAACCGCTGGATCCTCTTTCCAATGGTCCCTCATCATTCAGCAGGCTGGCCTGGGGTCACTCCCACAGGTTCTCAGGGTTTAAGAGCAACAAAAGGGCAAGACTCAATGTAAAATCTTTTCAATTCTCTCCTTGTATCATCTCTGCTACTATTTCAATGGCTGAAGCAACCGTAAGGTCGGCCTTCAACAGGTAGAAGAAGACTCCTACTGCTAATGAAAGGTGCTCTGGAGTCTCATAGAAGGCGTGGGCACAGAGAGAGGAAGAATGTGTAGTAAATGCAATTGTGTTTTATGCTGCAGTAAAGGGTTTCCTGGGTACAATGGAGTACAGAGCAAGAAGTGGACTCATCTACCAGGAGAAGATTCAGGCAAGACTACAACCAGGAAGTGATGCCTGAACCAAGTTGGGAATATGACTGAATAGTTAAGGGGTGAAAAAAGGCCGAGCATCCAGGAAGCCCCAGGTATTTTCCAGAGGCTTCAGTAAAAGGGGAGGGATGGCTTGATGAGAAAAGTCTGAGGAAACAGGCTGAAAACACTGGGGCATTTGTTACATTTGTGAACAGGCACGGATTATCTTTTGTTCTATTGTTTCCCTACCATTCCTGCCTCTTCTGTCCTTTGGGGTCACACAAAACAAGCCCCTACCATCCCCATGTGGAAACTTTTATTTTCCTTGGAGAAGACTCCTCCTTCCTCATCACCACCCCAACCTTCTTAATTTCCTCCTCAAATGGTCTCCCCATTTGCTGCTTTCTCTTCTAAATGGCCTCCTAAACAAAAGCAGTTCCCCAAGTCAACTCCCAAACTTCCCATTCTGACTGACCACAAAACTCCTGAGTCTTAGGGCTTCTTGGTGAGGTCATGAGCCTAATCTTTCCAATGGGGACAGTTTTCTTCACCTTCACGCTTCACCAGGGAGAGTAGGCCAGCAGACGGGAAGGGAGAGAACATCTCCTAGTCAGAGAGCAGAGCCTGTGTGAAGCCTCAGAGGCTAAGGAGACCTAAGAGGGGCTCAGAGTGGACATTTTATAACCAGAGCTGGAGAGACATGATTCCAACAGAGTCAAATGAGAGGACTGGGAGAAAGCAGCTGCCCATTATACTGTTATCATTCCCTGTGCTCTCTTTACCCACCAGGGGATAGTAACCCCTTACACGGCACGGAAAAGTTGCAATTCATTTTTAGTATCTAATCTCCTTCTTCCCACATTGGCACTAGCACTTCTCAAGTGCCTACCTGACAGTTTCATGTTTTTCTGGTTGCCCTGTTTAGCTTCAAACTGGGCCCATGGAACTCAGCACTGTCAGCAATGATGTCACACAGGATTACGGAAGCCTTGGTGCTAACTCAGATCTCAGCTGCTTTTTGAAAAGGGTGCCGATCTCAGTTCTTGTGGGAGAGAAACCTTAGCTACTGAATCAAGGAAATTCAGGAGCAAGCCAGAGTCCCCAGGTTATCAAAGGGTCCTGCTGGGAGAAGGGATAAATGTCCTTCAGAGACCATTATGTTTGGACATCTTCACCCAGGCAGGATGAAACAGTGATACACGAGGAAAAGGCCTTTCTCTAAGACTGTAGATAAAGATGAGGAAAAATCGACCCAGATTGATGAGTGCTACAGAACAAAAGGTCTGACTTCCACCAGAAAAGAGAGCCATGGTAGGACAAGACGAAGGATTTGGGATGAATGGATAAGGTCATAAGGAAGATTCTCCTGAGAAAGCACTTTCTGTCATTTAGTAGATAATTAACCAAAGTTTATTTTGTCAATAAGAAATGTAGGAATAAATGAGGGATGAAACAAAAGAATTCAATTGTAAGTTTGAGAGCTTTCCAGAATAGCTGCAGACAAGGCACTCTTTTGTTCTGGATCTGAACATGATGGAAGGGAAGGAAGCCAGTGGGCAACTGGGGCAGAGAGTATAGGATGGTGGAAAGGGTGGGTAGGAAGAAGCGTACTTCATTATGATATTTTCTACTGAGATGGAATTAATATACCATGTGAAGAACTAAGGAAATTATTCAGGAGGTTCTGGGAGTAGTAGGTTGAACAGCCCAGAACCCATATCATTGAGGGCAGAAGAAGGGCTGTAGACTCCTCCCTAGATCCAGGAACTCCCCTTCCCCTCCTGTGTCTCCTGCCCACCTCCCTCAAGAGCCTAACAACCCCTAACCACAAACATGGCTACAGGATAGAATTTTTTATTTTCCTACTTTTCTCAACCTGAGCTTCATCTAGGATCAGTCATGTATCACTCTTTTCAGGCCAGTTTTGTTCCCCTCCCCACTACTATTACCTCTGCTGTCCTCCTCCACCCAGTGCTGCCCTCCACTGACCCTGCTTCCTGCTGCTTCCTGCTTTTCTGACTGGCCTCTAATACCCTTTGAGAGATCCCCCACCCCATCTTCTGTCTGTCACTGGAGCTTACATTCCCCTCCCAAACTCCTTCTCTTTCTTCCTTAACTCGCCAATCATTCCCTCATACTCAGAAAAATACTGACCCTTATGCTGACATATTCAAGCCCTGCCCCCCGCCCCCCCCACCCACAGGAGGCATGGTTGTGATTTGGCTGCCCTCAGTCTAACCAACACTGAGTTCCTGGTCAGCATCCTGGAGTCCTGGCAAGAAGAGCCAGGTATCTCCAGGAGCATATGGAGGAGGAGACAGGGGCTGAAGAGGCTACCACACCTACTGGTGCTGCTACACATGTGGGAGACCTGGCTGCAGAGGGTGCAGGCATGGCCTCAAAGTCAAAGGAGAAAGCACATGAAGACATGCTAGGACTCTCAGACTGAGAGAAGCAGGATGTGTGGACTGCAAAATATGCACCCTTCAGGGAAGAACTTCATTCAGGCTTCTTAAACCCACCTCACCTGGAAGATCCATCCTTTTAGCCTTGTGCCCCTTCCACGCCCCCTCTAGTACATGGAGAGATCCAGCCCCAGAGCACCAGGGTGGAAGAAGCCCCAGGATAGCTGTCTGAAGACATGAGGTCCACTCAAAAGCCAAGGAGAGAAGAGGACAAGACTCACCTGCAGATAAGGTCTCGGGGCCCTGAGAATGAGCACAATGTTTGTAAGGGAAGAGAAATGGGATTTCAGTGGGACATGGAAGTCTGAGAAAGAGCCTCTGCAAAGGTAGCTCTAAGGGAGGTGTGATTGTGAAGGTGGGCTGGTCACTGAGTTCTTTGTAGTACAAGGTACCAGACAGAACCCAGACTCTGGGGGGAACCTGCCTGCCGGTGAGCAGTGGGCATAAAACCCTAAACCAATGAGAATCGAATCCCTTCCCAGCAGCTTCTGCACAGATCAGTGATGTTTGCTTGGTCTTTCTCTTTTCTGTGGTCTAACCTGATCTGTCCTGAGATCAGAGAGTTGGAATAGAAAAGCCTGACTGAAATGAAATGAGCAAAGAGAAGACAAGGCCTCCTAAATCTGGTGAAGACAGAACACAGATAACCAAAGGTGAGGATGGGAAGAAAGAGATTGAGTTCCAAGTCCCATCCACAGTATCCCAGGGCCTGGGAATCCCTGGAAGTGCCAGAGGTGTGTACTCCCTGGGAGATGTGACCCCAAGTGTCAGAGGAAGCCCTATGGAGCAAGGAAGGGAGGGCAGGGTCTCTAGGATGGGCACTTCCATACAGGCTGCCCATGTGAATTTCTCAGAGTGACCGTGACAGATCCTGAGAGGGACAGTTTGAGGCAAAGGAAAGTAAGTTTTCTGAAGAGGGGTGAATTCCACAGTCTCCTGATAATGAAACAGAAATCCTGTCCTGCTCAGAGGTACTGAGTAGGAGGGATTGTGAATTCCCATCCTGCACAGAGGCTGGCTGGGAAGTTTGACTGTCTAAAGACAATGTGGCCAAAGTCTTTTTTATCTTTCAAAGATATATCTTCAACTTCCTGCAAATTCAATCCTGGAAAAAAGCCTAGAATATACAAGTGTGGGTTTTTCAGGAGAGCAACAAGGGGAGAAGGTGATAGTGGCATATCAGAGAAGGAGAACAACAGTCTAATAGTCCCTGTGTTACTTAATGAATCACACATGGTGTCCAGCATTCTTCCTTATCTGTAGACATGTAAATGCAGTAGATGTTTTAGCAATAACTGAATTAATCCTCACAGAATTCGTTTTGGCCATTTCCAGGTACAGAGACCAGAAGAAGTCATTAGTTACAAGAGCAAGCAATAATTCGCTGGTCTGAATTTTGTTCAATTTCTGTGTTTGCCCTTCATAGATGGATAAAAGTCTCTGAATCTGGCATTGAAGACAGTGTTTTCTCTATTGTTATGGATTGAATAGTGTCCCCCCAAATGTGTGCCCACCTGGCCAGACCATGATTCCCAGTATTGTGTGGTTGTCCTGCATTTTGTGATCTGATGTAATTACTTATGTGTTGTAAATTCTAACCTCTGTGATGTTAATAAGGCGGGATTAGAGACAGTTAGGTTAATGAGGGAGGACACAATCTACAGGATTAGGGTGAGTCTTGAGTCAGTCTCTTTTGAGATACAAAGAGAAGAGTGAGCGGAAATGAGAGGGACCTCATACCACCAAGGAAGAAGTGTCTGGAGTGGAGCACGTCTTTTTGACCCAGTGTCCACACGCTGAGAATTTCCTAGGCCAGGGGAAGATAGATGACAAGGACCTTCCCCCAGAGCCACAAAGAGAGAAAGCTTTCTCCTAGACCTGGTGCCCTGACTTCAAACTTGTTGCTTCTTAAACTGTGAGAGAATAAGTTTCTGTTTGTTAAAGCCATCCACTTGTGGTATCTCTGCTATAGCCACACTAAAAAAAAAACTAGATAACTAAAAAACACATATATAAAATAGTAAAAAAAAAAAAAAAGTTTCAAATACACACACATACACGTATGATGTTATTAAACTTTAAAAGCTTTTACATTCTTATAACACATTTAACAATAGAGATTTGTATATAGAAGTTTTAATAAGAGCCATCCCCACATAAGTATATTGTACCTGCTCCCCTGAAGTGTCCAGTGTCCAAAGATACATATGTACCCTTTTACACACTTCTTTTTGCCGGGACACGTGTAAGTACATTCATTTCTTTGTTTTTATGGAAATTAGGTCACACTCTACCCATGTTTTTCTCTGAATCACTCTTCACTTGGTCAATATCATGAGTCAGAATCAGGCCAGGGGCTGACTGCAGAACAGATGATCAGTTGCTCATATTCACGTTCAAGTTGAAGCTGAAGAAAATTAAAACAAGTCCATGAGTCAAAGTATGCCCTTGAGTATATCAAACCTGAATTTAGAGAGCATCTCAAGAATAGATTTGATGCACTGCACACTAATGATCGAAGACCAGATTAGTTGTGGGATGATAGCAAGGACATCATATATGAAAAAAACAGTCATTAGAAAGACAGGAAAGAAAGCAAACACCAAAGAGGATGTCACAAGAGACTCTGAATCTTGCTCTTGAATGTACAGTAGCTAAAGAGAATGGAAGGAAAAATAAAGTAAAAGAGCTCAATAGAATACCTGAAAGGGAAGCTGGAGAAGACAAAGTATGATAATATAATGTGAACAGATCTGGAGTTAGAAAACCAAAAGGGAAGAAAACACCTGGCATTTCTCAAGCTGAAAGAACTGAAGGAAATATTCAAGCCTCTAGGTGCAATACTGAAGGATTCTATGGGCAAAATATCGAACAACAGAGGAAACATCAAAAGTAGATGGAAGGAATACACAGACTCAATACACCAAAAACAATTGGTCGACGTTCAACCATTTCAGGAGGTAGCATAGGATCAAGAGCTGATGGTACTGAAGGAAGAACTCCAAGCTGCACTGAAGCCATTGGCAAAAAACATGGCTCCAGGAATTGATGGCGTACCAAATGAGATGTTTCAACACACGGACGCAGTGCTGGAGGTGCTCACTTGTCTATTCCAATATATTTGGAAGACAGCTACCTGACCAAATGACTGAAAGAGATCTATATGTGTGCCCATTCCAAAGAGAGGTGGTCCAACGGAATGCGGAACTTATCGAGCAATGTCATTAACATTACATGCAAGAAAAATTTTGCTGAATATAATTTAAAAACAGTTGCAGCAGTACACAGACAGGGAACTACCAAAAATTCAAGCTGGATTCAGAGGAAGACATGGAACGTGGGTTATCATTTCTGATGTCTGATGGATCTTGGCTGAAAGTAGAGACTATCACTAAGATGTTTACCTATTTTTGTTTACTATACAAGCACACTCAACTGTGTGGCTCATGACAAATTGAATAGCTTACCAAAGAATGGGAATTCCAGAACACTTAACTGTAGTCATGCGGAATATCTACGTAGACCAAGAGGCAGTCATTTGAGTAGGGCAAGGGGATACCGTGTGGTTTAAAATCAGAAAGTTGTGTGTCATGGCGGTATCCTTTCACCATACTTACTCAATCTGTATGCTGAGCAAATAATCTGAGAAGCTGGTCTGTAAGAAGAAGAACATGGCATTAGTTTTGGAGAAAGATTCACTAACAACCTATGATATGGAGCTGATACGACCTTGCTTGCTGAAAGTAAAGAGGACTTGAAGCAGTTACTGATGAAGAGCAACCACTACAGCCTTCAGTATGGATTACACCTCAACATAAAGAAAACAAAAATTCTCACAACTGGACCAGTAAGCAACACCATGATAAATAGGGAAAATGCTGAAGTCATCAAGCATTTCATTTAACTTGAATCCATAATCAATGCCCACAGAAGCAGCAGTCAAGAATTCAAACAATGTATTGCATTGGGCAAATCTATTGCAAAAGACCTCCTTAAAGTGTTGTGAAGGAAAGATGTCACTTTGAGGACTAAGGTGTGCCTGAGCAAAGCCATGATATTTTCTATCACCTCACATGCTTGAGCAAGTTAGACAATGAATACGGAAAACCAAAGAACTGATTCATTTAAAATATGGTGTTGGCAAAGAATACTGAATATACCATGGACTGCCAGAAGAATAAACAAATCCATCTGGGAAGAAGTACACCCAGAATGCACCTTAGAAGCAAGGATGGCGAGACTTCGTCTCACGTGCCTTGGACATATTTTCAGGAGGGACCTGTCCCAGGAGAGGCTCATCATGCTTGGAAAAGCTGAGGGTCAGAAAAAAAGAGGAAGGCGCTCAACAACATGAACTGACACAATGGCTGCAAGAATGGGCTCAAACATGGCAATGATTGTGAGGATGGTTCAGGATCAGGCAGTGTTTCATTCTGTTTTACACAGGATCGATGGCCTCTAAGAGCCACAACTAACATATGTAAGCATATGTGTGTGTGTGTGTGTGTGTGTGTGTGTGTGTATACCCATTGCCGTCGAGTCGGTTCCAACTCATAGTGACCCTACAGGACAGAGCAGAACTGGCCCACAGAGTTCCCAAGGAGCGCCTGGTGGATTCGAAATGCTAACCTTTTGGTTAGCAGCTATAGCTATTAACCATTATGCGACTAGGGTTTCCATATAAAAAAAAAAAAAATTTATATATATATATATATATACACACACGTATATATATACACACACTCTTTTTTTTTTTTCATATATATGTGTGTATATATATATTCTGTTCACCAGTTTTGCATCTCTAGAGATCCCAGGCTAAGATATTTGGTACCTACAGTGGTTCCAGAGGAACCAAATCTTAAGGACGAGTTTTCTGAATTGATTCTCAAGTCTGGCTAATCTTAAAGGCACTGATGACTGCCTCCAGTAGTAAACAGGCTATTGCTAATCCATGGTGGGAGGTGACAATAGAAATACGCAAAATACTACTACCACTGGATCAAATATTTGTGAGAGACAAGGCTCTGCCTGATTACATATTTGATACTTTTCTATAATTTTGTCAGAATAAGAATAATAAGGAAGCTGCTTGGTTGGTCCTGCTTTTGCTAGCCACACTGGTGAATGAAAGAAAAGGACTCAAAGCTCAAGCACCACATACAAGACCTGAAAGCTGCCACTTGTGCCCAGAAAGAAAACCGTATTTCTTATAGTAACAAGGCTAATGCTGCCAAAAATAAACTCAGATTCTTATCATAAGAGTGACTGAATTAAAGCGCCAGTTGAATATCCAACCTCAAATGGTTTCTGAAGTTAAAGTAAGGGCACTGATTGGGAAGAAATGGGATCCTGAAACTTGGGATGAGGACATATGGGCAGATAGTCAGGAAGTGGGGGACAATGAACCTCCAATTTCTGTTGAATCGCTCTTCCTAACAGAACCAGACCTCTTACTCCATCTGAAGAGATTCTCTAACTTTGCCTGCTAAGGCACCCTTCCCAGTAAAACAATTATCCCTTCCACCTCCATCTGATGAGATTACCCCAGCTGTGCCTGAAGTGTCTTGTTTGAGTTGTCTCCTGGGGTGGTGTCTGGGGCATTGCCTGGGGCATCACCTTAGGCAGATGCCTTATAAGACACGGCTGAACATCCCACTGCCACTGCCCATTTTTCCTTCTAGACCTATACCTAGGCTTCAGTCCCAACAAGCCCCAAAAGGTGAGCTATGAAGTGTGACCCAGGAAAAGCTATGCTAAACTCCAAAAGAACTGCTTGATTTTTCTAATATATACATACAGAAACCTGGTGAATATGTGTGGGAATGGCTATTATGGGTGTGGGATAACGGTGCAAGCAACATAAAGGTGGATTAGTCTGAGTTTATTGATATAGGCCCAGGAAGCATAGATTCTTCACTCAGTGTTTCAGCTTGAGAGGTTAGAAAAGGATCTCATAGTTTATTTGGCTGGTTTACTGAAGCATGGATTAAGTGGTGGCCTAAAATAAATCAAGTGGAAATGGCAGATCTGCCATTGTATACTGTAGGAGAAGGTATCCAAAGGCTGAGGGAAATTGGCATGTTAGAATGGATTTATTAGGCTGGACCCACAGACCCACACACGGAGTGCCCAGAGGGCTCTCTTTTTACCATAGCAGTAAGGTACAAATTTGGGAAGCAAGCCCCAGCATTATTGAAGACTTCTGTGGTTGCTATTTTATGTAAGTAAGAGTCCACAGTGAGAACTGCCCTAACTGAATTAAGACACCTGACTACAATGCAGTTGACTGGACCCCATGGTGGTAGCAGCCAAATGGTAGCACTCAATCAACAAAGACAAGGTGGGTGTGGTTACCATAACAGACAGTAGAGTCAAAGCAGTAATCAGAACAGTCTGCTCGCATGGATTTATGGCATTGGCTACTTAGTCATAGTGTCCCTGGGAGTGAAAGAGCTGGGAAATGTACATCTCCTGGTACCTAGCGTCTTAGATATCGAGTGCTTCTGTAACAGAAATACCACAAACGGATGACTTTAACAAAGAAAATTATTCCCTCACAGTCTAGAAGGCTATAAGTCCAAATTCAGGGTGCCAACTCCAGGGGAAGGCTTTTTCTCTCTGTCACTCCTAGGGGAAGGTCTTTGTCACCAATCTTCCCCTGGACAAGAAGGTTCTCAGCACAGGGATCCTAGGTCCAAAGGATGCACTGCTCCTGACACTTCTTTCTTGGTGCTACTGAGGTCCCCCTGTCTCTCTGCTCTTTTCTCTTTTATATCTCAAAAGAGATTGACTTAAAACACAACTTAATCTTGTAGACTGAGCCCTGCCTCCTTAACATAACTGCTTCAAAACCTCGATCATTAACATCATAGAGGTATGATTTACAATACATTGGAAAATCACATCAGCTGACAAAATGGTGGATAATCGCACAATACTGAGAAGCATGGCCTAGTCAAGCTGATATATACATTTTGGGAAGACAGAGTTTAATCCGTAACACCTAGTATGCAGCTATCAACCTGTTAAAGCCTTTTTCTCCATACCTGTTTCAAAGTATCACCCGAAACAGTGTGCCTTCTCTCTGACCTAAGTATATAAGGACCAAATAATGTACAGGAATCTCTGTTACATTTTCTCCATCTTACCATTATTTGGCCTCATACACAGACCCAGTCACTTAATTGCGCAGCAGAATGAAGAGATTAAAGCCCCAACATTTTTGCCAGTGGACCAGGAAGGTAGCTGCTCAGACATCAGAGAGCCTCAGAGAGACAGAGACCAGGCGGCTCAAGAGAGGGATACCATAAAGTTGTTTTTCATACCCCTCCCCACTCCCACAGTTGCATATGCTTTGCTCTGACCCTAAGAAGTAGATCAATCCTTTGAGAACTGCATTATGGGTTAGAACACCAACAAGGTCCCAGACTGAGTGACACTCCCATAGATTACATCCAAATATCACTGCAAAGTCTTCAAAATCTGAACTGACATCTGAGCCACAGCACACAGAAGTTGGGAAAGAACCTGCAGCCTGAACATAACTGGGTCAAGTGATTCCTAAAACAAACAACATCGACATTTTCTGTAAGATTGAAGTAAGACACAGTCTTGGAATCACAGACAAAAACTTTAAAAAGCTACTTTAACCATGCTCAAAGAAGTAACAGGCACAACTTAGAAAAATAGAAAAATACATAGAAACCATTCACAAATGAAAATTTTAGACAGGAAAAACAGAAAAATAGAGATAAAAAATTCACTTGATCAGCTCTACAGCGGAATGCTGTTGACAGACAAAAGGATCAGTGAGATGAAAACAGTTCAATTGAAAATATCCAATCTGAAAACAGAGAACAAATATTGAAAAAAAATGAACAGAGCCTCAAAAAAATTCAAAAATATCTAACATTTATTTATTGGAATTCCATACGGTGTAGAGAAAATATGTGGTGTAGAAAAAAGTATCTGAAGAAATACTGGCTCAACACTTTCCCAATTTGTTGAAAGACATAAACTTACAGATTCAAGAAGCTATGCAAACTCCAACAAGTTAAACTCACATAATTTTACGCCCAAATGCCTCATTGTCAATTGTGGAATAACAAGGACCAAGAAAATATCTTCAAAGAAGCTAGAGAGAAAACAACTCATCTCACACAGGAGAAACAATTGGAATGACTCTGTATTCATCATCAGAAGCCATGGAGGCCAAAAGGCTGTGAAAACAACATTTTTTCAACACTGAAAGAAAAGAAACATTAACCCAGTGTTCTATAGGCTGTTATTTCCTTCATGAGTAAAGGAAAAATATTGACATTCTCAGGTGAAAGACGCTTAAGAGAATTCATCGCCACCAGACTTGCTCTAAATGAAACACTAAAGGAAGTTCTTCAGGTGGCAGGCTTGGAATTTCAGGAATTATGGCAAGCAACAAAGTGGAAAGTATCTTCGGAAGTTCGCCCTCCACCAAAGATTAGACAGGTCTATAAAACAAACAATAACACACGTGAAGAAAGTGTTTCTTAGTTCAATCATGTGTATGAGACCAAAAGTACAAAACCAGCCCAAAAGCACTGAAAAGAGGGCAGGACGGAACAGGAATCATGGCGGATGGAAACGGGGAACTGGAGCACAGGAGAGGACAATATTGACACATCATGAATATTGCAACCAATGTCACAAAACAATTGTGTATAAACGGTTGAACAAGAAAGTAATTTGCTCTGTAAAGTTTCAAATAAAGCACAATAAAAAATAAAAAAAAGTGGTAGGTATCTGGGTAAACATATTATGCCAACCCTGCTGTCACTGCACAACATGGCGCAGGACTCCCCTCTTTGCAAAGACTTTCTAGCCTATTGGAAAAACTTTGGAATATACTCTTGGTGGCAAATTAGTATTAGAGAATGGGGTTAATTTTGAAAATATGAGATGTCTGTACTCATGCCTGGTGAATAAACTGGATAATAATATTTTCAGAGCGAAATGAGATGTTCTAACAGAAAAATAGGCCTGAATTCCCACGTGGGCCATGAGCCTACTACTCTGAAGGCCTTTCCCAGAGAGGCATTTCAGGCACTTCTAGAGCAGCAGGAGCGCTGGGGAATGCAGGTGTCAACCTCCCCCAGGGCCTTCTCTGAGGGGGAAGTACCTGCTTTAGTACTGAGCTTAGTGGTTCATAAATAGTCATTCTGCATAAGGTCTTCAGGTTCAAGTCTGTAATCCAGCTGGGACTCTGTGTGTGCTGCATCTCTGCATCAAAAGAACATGCTTCTAGAAGCAGAATGCCAGGAGAGAGGCGGTTGGGCAGTTGGCGTTGGGGGGTGCTGCGCAGACAGGGGTGCCCGAGGGAGGCACAATATAGTCATTCTGCAGGAGGTCTAGTCCTTCTGCACAAGAATTAGAATGCTTCTCAATGCACAATAGTTTACATGCAGGACATAAACAAAGTGACTGAAGGACAAAGTTGAATAGTAAACCAAGCCACTCCCTGTCAGTCCTTACCTGAGAGGGTCTTCATCAGGACTTCCGGGGATGGAGAAGGAAACAGTAAACGCTGATTTATTTTACCTCTTCCTTCCTCAAGAAACAGGAACTGGTGTTAAGATGTCAGGTGTCAAGCCCCAAACTCCTCTTCTGGTCTGTATTTAAGCTGTATAATAAAACTGGGAATCAGGCAATCAGCCATGAGCAGACAGACCCAGGAGTATTTCCAGTGCCCCACATCTTTGAGCTCCAGTGAGATCCAGTTCTTAGTCCCTAGATTAGCAGAGGAGCTGAAAGACTGAAATTCTGTGTTTTCAGGCAACTTGGGCTCCAAGCAGGCACTTATTGCTAAAGTCGTATTTCTCTGTGTTAATTTATGATCCTTAACTCAAATCCGGACTTTTAAGCTCATTTTGATAACTCCTCATTAGTCTGCCTAGACAAGAGTCTGCTCACAGTCAGTGATGACAATGGAGGAAACAAAGTCCCTAGCCCAGAGGAGGGACTGTTCCCCAAATTTGGGGCAATGCCCCTGGGGAGCATCGGCGAGGTGCACTGTGGCCTCTGTGGCTTTGCCTTGTGCTCCTGGAATTGCACCCTGGGGGGGCGTCCATATGCAGACGCAGAGTCCGTGGGTGACCACAACTCCTGCCCTTCTGGGTCATCGCCCGGACGCACGTTGCGATATGCTTCCTGCCCCCCTTCCCAGCATAAGTGCTGCGATCACACGTGGCAGAACCAGTTCCCAGGTCCAGACCCTAGGTCTTGCCCTCCTTGGCCTCAGGCTTCCCCTAGTCCTGGGGGAACCCGCAAGCCTGGCGGGTGCGAGGTTAGCACCCGGCTGGGCGGGCTTGGGCCTGTCTCAAAAGGCTCATGGCGCACACAGGTTCCGCCCCCTTGGAGTCTGCAGGCTTGCAGTGGGCAGCCCGGCATCTCCTGCCTCCCTCGGGTGCCCTCTCTGGGCAGCAGCTCCCCTCCCCCCGCCCCGCCAACCACCCAACAGTCCCACTGCCTGCTTTCTGCTTCTAGAAGCGTGTTCTTTTGATGCACACATGCAGCACACACAGAATCCCAGCTGGATTACAGACTTGAACCTGAAACGCACAACTTTAAAACTACTAGACTGGGGGGGGGGCAGTATTGGCAGTGAAAAAAGGAAAAAAAAAATAAGAAAGAGAACAATTACAAAAAAAGTATTAGAAGACTGTAACCTCACGTTATGGACTCAAGAAGGCTGCGGATACACAACTGCGTAGATAGCATACTGTTGTCTCTTTCTTTGCAAATAAGTCTTAGATGAGGGAATTTGGTACCAGGAATAGTTGCAGAGCCTGACTTTGGGGAAATCTGGGATTGATTAATTGGCTTGCATGAGGCTACAAGCCCTGATAATCAATATTTAAAGATGAGATTCGAGCAATCTAGAACATGCATCAGAATTTTTTACAAGTAAATTAGCACCAGAAGAGGCCTTTAACCACTAAATAAAATGGGTCAGTAGTTCAAGATCTCCCTACAAAGAAAATGGCAGACCTAGATCGTTTCCAGTCAGGTTCCAGCAAACATGCAAGAAACAGTCATTTTAATCTAGTACATAGTCAACAGAGATTAGAAAAACATGAGACACTCCCCTAACTTGATCCTTATGGCTAGTTTAAAAATGATAACAAATTAGAGAAAGAAGGTAGAAGAAGAGTTAGAGGACAAGCACACTCAGTAACTGAGATGCAAAACCCTACACAAGATGCCAGCAAAGGAAATCCAGCAAAGGGTAAACCACGTAACATGCCATGATCAAGGCGGTTTATTGTAGGCATACAAATTTGAGTGAACATTAAAGATTTAGTAATTTCATTCACCACATGCATAGGTGAAAGAAGAGAAGACATATGCTCACCTCAAGAGATGGGGGCAAAGCAGGTTGATAAAATCCAATCACACGGAGAGATAAGGACTAGGAGCAAACATGGAACAGAAAAGGAGTTCCCGAACGTGGAAAACTACAACTAGCATGATAGTTCATGGTGACGGGTGGGACATTCTCTTTAAAATTAATAAAAAATAAAATAAGGATGCTTCTATCATTATTTTTATTAAACATTTAACACTGGAAGTGTAAGCTAATACAAAAAAAGTATAACTGCTATTCATAGATTATAGGGCTGTCTCCATTGAAAACCATAGAAAATATTGGAATTAGTAGTAATCATAAATAAAAAATAAATTGAAATTTCAATGCGTCAGCATCAAGCGGACTCTGTCATAGCTCTTAGGTGAAAGCAAAGGACACTGATAGGGAAAGAGCAGGTTCAGGTGGGCTAGACCAAGGAGGGAAGAAAACTGTTCTGCACTGGGCTGAACTTATAAGCACGGGTATGTGTGTTAGTTACCTAGTCCCTCCATAACAAAAAATAACACAACTGGATGGCTTTTAAAGGACAGAAATTTATTTTCTCACAGTTTAGCAGGTAGTAGTTCGAATTCAGGGCATGGCTGTAGTGGGAGGTCCTTCCTTGTCTACCTCAGCTTCTAGTAGATGCCAGCAATCATTTGTGTTCCTGGCCTTCTAGAAGCATCTGTCTTCTTTGTCTGTCTTCCTTTTCACCTGTTTGTGTCTGTGTGTATTCTGCTCCTTTTATAACTAAGAAGAGTTAGGCTTAGGACCCACCCTACATTGGTATGACCTCATTCACATAATAAAAGCAGGCCCCTTATTTCCAAACAAGGTCAGAATTACAGGTACAGGGGTTAGGATTTCCACATACATTTTGGAGGGGCACAATTCAATCCCTAACAGTCGACTTACCAGATATTCTGGATTGAGAGTAGTCACATGAACAGCTGAGAGTAGTTCCAATTCTTTGCTACATTCAGTGGCTGAAACTTGTCTCAATGGTCACCCATAGGAATGTTGGAGCAATTTATTGTGCAGGACCTGGCCTACCATTCCTAATCATGTCCATTGTGTGGAAAAACACACACTCCCATCACCGAAGCCTTGAGAAATTCATCGATAAGAACAGAATGGTGGTTGGAACCAAGAATTGTTTCATAGCCTAGATAACATGGTGCAGCTGTTAGATACCCACATGGAGATGTCAAGAATAATACCAACAGCTAATGGTCATTGAGTACCTACACTGGTGCCAGGCACTCCTGTGCTTTCCTTTCATGTTTGCTTTTCATGATGGCCATATGAGGAATGTATCATTATAATGCATAAAGAGGTCAATACAGAGAGTTAGGCTGACATTTGAATATATGAGTCTGGACCCAGGAGGAGTTTGAATGGATGGAGGTATAAACCTCACGTCCTTAGCTACAAATAGACAGCAGTAAACTCACTGAGGCATCCTAGAGGGAGGGTGTCAACAGAGAGAGGAGCAGGCACCAAGGCCAAGGGTACTCGGGTATCTAGAAGCCTGCCAGGTGAACAGCAGCCAACAAGCCTCTCTGAAGTCCAGTGTGGTTCCTGGAGGGTTGTCTGTCCTTGCTCTCAGCTGCATTTCCCCAGTGCTCCTCCCACCTGCACTGGGTTGTCCCCTTCATGACGACAGGGACAGTGTGTACCTTTCACCACTGTATCTGCATAACATAGACTACTTCTGGCCCATGGAATACACTGACTGAATGAAAAATAAACAAACGATAAGGACGTAAAATCCTTCGTAGTTGATACCTTGAAATACATTAAGGGGCTTAATGAGTAAGAGGGAGAAAAATTGATCAGGGCTGCTTCTGAGACCATCCCTTAGGCGTAATGAGTGTTAAACAATAATTAAACAAAGAGATTTAATGGCAGAGATGTATGTTAAAAAGATGTAAGTATAGCTTAAAGATTACTAGAAACATGCACATTATTGCAACTATAGTCAAATCGCTAAAAAACATATACTACATGCACACAGAATATTATAAAGTAATTTAATGCCCTCATTAAAAAAAAACAAAAAAAATTACCATGAAAAGACTAATGTTGAATGAAAATATCAGGATATAATATCTGTGTTAATATACATAACTGTGTGTGCTAATACACACATAAAACCAGTTGTCACTGAGTCAGTTCTGATTCATGATGACACCAGTGTGCCAGAGGAGAACTGTACTCCATAGGGGTTCCAATGGCTGAGTTTTCGGAAGTAGGCTGCCAGACCTCTCTTTCATAGCAATTCTGGGTGGACCTGAACTCCAACTTTCTGTCAGCAGCTCAAGATATTAACCATTTGCATCAACCAGAGACTCTAATACACATACATGCCAATATAAGCAAGAAAATAGACATATTGGAACGTTAATAATTTATTCTATGCATTACGTATGTTTTCTTGTTTTTTTTTTTTTTTTTTGCATACTTTCCCATTGCTTCCAAGTTTTTGAGGAATAGAATGTACTTCTGGAAAAATTCATGAGAGATTTTAAAGTAATGAAATAATTAACAGAAACAGAATGAGTAAATCTGTGGCAAGGCAGCCCAGGAACCCAAGATTACAGTAACACTGGTATGAAAAGCAGAATTGTGGAGTCCTGAAGCTCAGTGGTTCCATGCATCCATCAGGAAAGAGGGAAGAGCAAATGAACAAGGAGAAAATACAGTGAGCCAGAGGAGTGGGAGCCCTCTGTTGTGGGCACAGTTTTCTCATGAAACTTTAGATGGACACAGTGGGTGGGATTATCCACTTCCATCATACAAACATCTTTATTACCCTTGATTTTAACAGAACTATGTTATAAAAACAAATAATAAAATAAAGTATAATAAAAGAATAAATCTCATCAGTGGACTACTATCATTTTCCCCAGCCACTGAGGAGGGCAGGAGACACACAAGGGAAAGAAGATGGAGCAGTGTGAAAACTCATGCTAAGTGGGGAGGAGAGTGTTTCTGAGACAGGCCTTAGCTGCTACCACCTAGGGAAGTAGGCAGCCATGCACAACCAACTGGAAGAAATGGTACATTATTTCTGAGACCTACTCCAGCTCATAACAAATTATGGATAACATGGGGAAGAATGAGATTTCCAGGACACTTAACTGTTTTTATGAGAAACCTGTACATAGAACAAGAGGCAGTCATCTAAACAGAACAAGGAATACAGCATGGCTTAAAGTCAAGAAAGGTGTGCATCACCGTTGTATCCTTTCACCATATGTATTCAACCTGTATGCTGAGCAAATAATCTGAGAAGCTGGTCTGAAGAAGAAGGCATCAGGATTGGAGGAAGACTCATTAATAACCTCAGATATGCAGATGATACAATCTTGCTTGCTGAAAGTGAAGAGGCCTTAAAGCATTTACTGCTGAAGATCAAAGACCACAGACTAACAGCCTAACAACTGGACCAATAAGCAACATCATGATAAACGGAGAAAATGTTCACGTCATTAAGGGCTTCATTTTTACTTGGATCCACAATAAACACCCACGGAAGCAGCAGTCAAGAAATCAAACGACACATTGCATTGGGCAAATCTGCTGCCAGAGGCCACTTAAAGTGTTCAAAAGTACAGATGTCACCTTGAAAACTAATGTGTGCCTGACTCAAGCCATGGTGCTTTCAGTCGCCTCATACGCACACGAAAGGTGGGCAATGAATAAGGAAGACCAAAGAAAAATTGAAGGCATTGAATTACGGTGTTTGCAAAGAATATTGAATATACCACGGACTGCCAAAAGAATGAACAAATCTGTCTTGAAAGAAGTACAGCCAGAATATTCCTTAGAAGCAAGAATGGCGAGGCTTCATCTCACATATTTTGGACATGTTGTCAGGAGAGATCAGTCCCTGGAGAAGCAGGTCATACTTGGTAACAAGTGGCCACAACAATTGGCTCAAACATAACGACGACTGTGAAGGTGACGATAGGTAGTTTAACATACATTTTGACCCATATGAATTAAAATTTAAACAATTATTTCATGCCTTTTTGTAGGGGTTTTAGAATACACAATTAAAATAAATGTAAACAATTAATAGAAAAAATCTCTGAAAATAAAATTTAATTTTTTTAAATCACTGCTCCATACCCCAAATCTAAATGGCTTGATATACAGCACTGGTCTTTGTGATTCACAAAAAGCAGGTACCAATTCCTGAACAAGAACTGAAGTGACAGGAGAAACTCCCCATGCTGTTATAGCCCGGAGTATGGGCCCTAATCCAGTGATCTGTCTTCATTAATTCCTTTTCATTTCATCTCTGTGAAAGAGGGGAGGGAGAAGGTGAGAGAGGGTTACATGTGCCTATTCTGTTCTTTAGCATCCAGTTCACTGCCAGGAACAAGTATTCGTAAGAGTCTAAAAAACATTAAAGTACAAATAAGGAGGAAAACCTCCTAGTATATATATGTATTAGGTGGCACAAAGAGTTAAGTGCTCAGCTACTAACTGAAAGGTTGGCAGTTTAAATACACTCAGAGTTGCCTTGGAAGAAAGGCCTGGCAATCTACCTCCAAATAGTCACAGCTATTGAAAACCGTATGGAGGGCAGTCCTACTCTGAAAACTCACGGGGTCGTCATGAGTGAAAATCTCCTCAACGGCAACTGGATTGGTAATCTATATATGGCATAAATGTTCGGAAAATTAGTTTCTGAACATATACACGGCATACAGAATACACTGCACATTAGTATTATGTGCCAAAACCCACTGTCATCAAGTCGATTCTAACTCACAGTGACCCCAAAGGACAGAGTAAAACTGCCCCATAGGGTTTTCACTGAAGCAGACTGCCACATCTGTCTCCTACAGAGAGGCTGGTGGGTTCGAACCACTGACCTTTCAGTTAGCAGCCAAGTTCTTTAACCACAGAGCCACTAGGGCTCACTGCTGTCATGTACAGTGATTACATAAGCAAATTCTGAAACAAACTGCCTGGGTTTAAATCCTAACACAATTTATCAGCTGGGTGATCTGGGCACGTTACTTTACCTCTCACTGCCTCAGTTTCCCATTTCTAAAATGGGTCTTATGCAAAAGGTTGTTACGCAGGTTAAATAAAACACACAAGGCACTTAGAAAAAGGCCTTACACACAGAATGAACACAATAATTTTTAGCTTTCATAATTATTAAGGGAATACAAACAAATGGCTAGGTTGAAGGAACTTCCATTGAAAAAGAGTTGAGTTCCAAAATTCATGTGTAAAGTCATTTACATCAACTGTTAAAGTTGTATGTTTAGATTCAAGTGATTACTGAGGTGTGTTATGATCTTGAACAGAGTTCTGGGGACTATACAGGCAGACTCTGCATGCCCTTCTCCTGCACATCCATTCCATCTCCCTTGGAGCCCAGACGTCATGTTATCAATTAAACCCCTCCCACGCTGGTGGTGTACTGTTTAAGAGCTACGGCTGCTAACCAAAAGGTCATCAGTTCAAATCCACCAGGCGCTCCTTGGAAAGTCTATGGCACAGTTCTGCTCTGCCCTATAGGGCCGCTATGAGTTGGAATAGACGCAGTGGCAATGGGTTTTTAACGGGTATGAGGTAACTGTTCAGTGCTTAAAGACGTACCAAAAGCAACCACTAACACAAAAGTATAGTAAAAGGTTCTTATTTCAGAGTAGCAAAACCTTAGTTTCTAACACAGTGGTGAATTAGGGTGGACTGTGGATCAAGAGGAGCTCTGGTGGCATAGTGGTTAAGAGCTCAGCTGCTAACCAAAAGGTCAGCAGTTCGAATCCACCAACTAGTCCTTGGAAACTCTATGGAATAGTTCTATTCTATGCTATAGGGTCTCTATGAGTTCAAATCAACTAGGGTCTCTACGAGTTGGAATCAACTTGATGGTGACAAGTTTGGTTTGGTGGGTGTCATGGATTGAATTATGACCCTAAAAAATGTGTGTCTCAACTTGGTTAGGCCATGATTCCCACTATTGTGTAGTTGTCCTCCATTTTGTGATTGTAATTTTACTGTAAGAGGATTAGGGTGGGATTGTAACACCACCCTCACTCAGGTCACCTTTCCCTGGGGTGTGGCCTGCACCACCTTTTATCTCTCCAGAGATAAAACGAAAGGGAAGCAAGCAGAGAGTTGGGGGCCTCAGACTATCAAGAAAGCAACACCAGGAGCAGAGCACGTCCTCTGGACCCAAGGTCCCTGCACCTGAGAAGCTCCTTGACCATGGGAAGGCTAAGGACAAGGACCTTCTTCCAGAGCCGAAAGAGAGAGAAAGCTTTCCCCTAGAGCTGATGCCTTGAATGTGGACTATTAGCCTACTTTAATGTGAGATATTAAATTTCTCTTGGTTAAAGCCATCCACTCATGGTATTTCTGTTATGGCAGCACTAGATGATGAAGACAGTGGGTCAAGGTGGAAGGGGTGGATGAAGGACAAAAAAAGAAAAATGGACAACAGGAGAAATATAAGAATTCAGAGAACTGTGAAAATTTAATTCCTGAATATACTTTCTTTCTCCTCCCTGTAACTGGAAGGACTTTTCTCATATACAGCATATATAAGTAAATCCTTGCAATATTTAAAACACTTAGATTTTTGTAAAACTCATTCTCTGAAAACTCATGGTGGCCCCATTAATTTGTGGCTTAAAAACAACTCAGAACTAAAAAGAAGCATAAATAAATAAATAAAGGCACTGCTGTCATTTGCGGGTGATGTTCTTTTCCTGCTATCCACAACCCACACACTCGGGTTAATTTTCCAGGGTCAGCATTCATAGACCATCCTCTTTCTCTTACCACCACCCCACCACCCTTAATTATTTAGAAAAGGCAGGGCCAGTCAGTGTTCCAAACATCAAGTTTTCTCTCCAAAATGCCAACTGGCACTTGGGGAGCAGGCTACATTCTCAGCTATCAGCACTTCCACTAGCCCCTGCACATAAGGAATGTGTCTCCACTGAACTGTTCACTGTAATTAAAAAAAAAAAAAAAGTAAAAAACTGTTTCTTAAAAAAAACCAGGCATTTCCCTATTACCCACCCACCCCACTCTCCCACACCCAGTGCTCCCTCACCACACACACACTCAAATATTTCATACCAAGGGTGTGTCCCAAGCACGGGGTCTGGCTCCGCTCTTCTTTTACACCCCTTGGAGGCCTCTGGAGAAACCATACCTTTGGTTGGCAATTCCCTGAACCCTGCCTATTCAAGCTGGCACTTATTCAAAAAGGCAGGTGAGTCTTCAAGTCAGGTTTTTAAAAGGAGTTTAAGAGGTGCCAGGTGATATGCCTACTCACCCTCAAATTTCTCAAAGGTAATAATTTCTTCAAATGTTTACAATGTCTCAACTATGGGTTAATTAAATCCCTTAGGATGGTGGGCATAGGAAAATCCTCCATCTCAATGCCCCCCATTTCGAAAAAAAAAGAGGGGAATCTCCAAAATTACAAATTTCAATTTCTACATACTTGATTGAACTAAGGAGTAAGTTCCTCACATGTGTTATTCTTGGTCTGAGTCCTGGTGGTGCAGTGGGTAAGAGCTCAGCTGCTAACCAAAAGGTCTGCAGTTTGAATTCATCAGCTGCTCCTTAGAAACCGTATGGGGTAGTTCTACTCAGTCCTATAGGGTTGCTAAGAGTTAGAATTCACTGGATGACAATTGGTTTGTTTGCTTTTCAATCTTTGGCTGAAAGGTGGACTTTGTTATCAATTTATTAAATCAACTGGTAATTTGCTGGATATTTCTCATACAGGAACTTATGATGTCTTCAAATCCAGCTAATCAGGTTTAGGGAGAGAGAAACTTCTCTACCTTAGCTTCCCTCCCATTCCCACACCTTTTTCATTGATTTCCATGCCCTGTTTAAGTAACGTCACTCATCACTTCTCACTGTCTAGGTTATCTGAGCCAATTCATGGCAGTCAATTCCACCTGAGCCCTAGGATACCCTCATTTACATACTCTGCCCTGTTCCTTCACCAATGGCTGACCTCACATCTCCCCTTGAATGTCTACTAGGCATCTCAAACTTAATGTGGTTCAAACAAAATTCTTCGTCCAAGTGTCTTATCTACCTCCCAGTCTTCCTTATCTCAGCAAATGTTCTCACTATCCTCTGGGTCGTTCAGGACAAAAACCTAGAAATCATCCTTGATTTCTCTCCTTTATTCAAATCTTGCATCCAATCCATTGACATATTCTGGACTCTTGGCACTACCTTAACATAAATCCTGACTCTATCCACTTCTCACTACCTCCACCTTACATCCACCATCATCTCTTGGTTAAAACTGGACTCCATGCACCGATCTTCCCTCTTACAATCTACATAACAGCATCATTTCAGTGGCTTCTCATGGCAATTAGGAAAAATTCCCAAATCCTTCCCATGGTCTTTCATGATGCGGGGCTTGCTCACCATACTAACCTCATTTCCTAACAGTCTTCCCTCGGTTCACTCCACACTAGCCATGACTTCTTTCCTGAGCTTCCTCAAACGTGCCAAAACACTTGGTTATTTAAGGGCCTCAGAAACAACTCTTTCCTTTATTGGCAATATCCCTCCCTTCAGAACTTCATACAGCTATTCTCTCCTTTGATATAGGTCAGTTATCTCCTCAAATATCCTGCTCCCAGAAGCCTTTACTATTAATCTAAAACAGCTCACCCCACTCATTCCCTCACATGCAACTCTGTCTTATTTTCAAAATATTTAGCTCTCCTTGACATTTTTTGTTAATTATTACCTGTATTTTTTCTGGTTGAGAATATATGCAGCAAAACATACACCAACTCAACAGTTTCTACCTGTACAATTTAATAACACTGGCTACATTCTTGAAGTTGTGCAACCATTCTTACCCTCCTTTTCTGAGTTGTTCCTCTGTCATTAACATAAACCCACTGCTCCTTAAGGTTCCTATCTAATCTTTTCAGTAGCTGTTGGCAATCTGATGCCATGTAGACAGTTCTTAAAAGAGCATATGCTCAAGGTAGACCATTTTTATTAGTTAAGTAAGCTAATGTTCTGGAGCCCTCATGGCACAGTGGTTAAGTGATACGGTAGCCAAGCAAAAGAAGAGCAGTTTGAATCCACCACCTGCAGCTTGGAAACTCTATGGGGCAGTGCTATTCTGTCTTACAGAGTCTCTGAGTTGGAATCAACAGCAACAGTTTGGTTTTTTCTTTTTCATACTTCGGTTTTAAGATGATTCAAGGGAATGCTTTTGGTGTAATGTTTAAAGATTATCTCACGGCAATAGTTTCAGGAGTTCATTCACCCTCAGTGGCTCCAAAAAGTCTAGGGTTCATTTGAAATTCTGTTCTGCATTTTCCCCCTTTTGATCAGGGCTTTTCTATGGACTCTTTGATCAAAATGTTCAGCGACAGCAGCCGGGAACCTTCTGGTTCTTCTGGTCTCATGGCATGCTAGACGTTCTTTTAAAAAACATGAGTGGATGCTGAAGGTTATCAAATACTTATTTTATTACACCTATTAATATAATCACATTTATTTTTCCTGTACATATGGCAAATTATACTGATTCATTTTCGAATGTTAAACTAACCTTGAATTCTTGGGATAGACCCAACTTGGTCATAATATATTCTTCTTTAGAGTATTGCTGGATTTGTTTTGCCTATTTATTTTTATATTTTGCATCTATGTTCATCAGTGACATTGGCCTGTAATTTTCCCATCTGCTTCTCTTGTCAGGTTTTGGTATCAATATTCATTCTACAAGCTTTATAAAATGAGTTTGGGTATATATTTCATTTTATATTGAAGAATTTGTGAAATATTTCTTGAGTATTTGGCAGAATTTGCAGGAAAAGCCATCTGATATGAAGTTTTCTTTTTGAGAATAGTTTGAGCTCTAATTCAATTCTATTAACAGTTGTGGAATTACTTTTGCTTCCTGTTTCTTCTTGAATCGTTGTTATTAACTTACATGGTATGATACGTTTGCCTACTTTACCTAAATTTGCAAATTTATTGGCTAATACGGTTCATAACATTCTCACATTATCTTTATGTTCTGCAAGATCTGTAGTCATTTTCTTTCTAATTCCTGATATTCGTTTTTTATATCTTCATTCTTTTTCACTTGATCAATCTTGCCTAAAGTTTGTCAATTTTACTAGCATTTTCTAAGAATCAACTTTAGTCTTTGTTGATCGTCTGTTGCATGTATTCAATCATTAATAGAAACAAAAATTCCTATGAATGTTCGTTTCTGGTTTTTTCCCAACATTTTGAATGGATGTTTAACTCACTTATTTTTCAAGATTTGTTCTTTCCAATTATATTTTTAAGGCTATAAGTTTCCTATATTATATTGTCTGTACTGCACAAATTTTTATATGCACTATGTTCATAATTGTTCACTTCAAAATGTATTCTAATTTTCATTATGATGTCTTTTTTGACTCATAGTATTTTAAAATATCCGAGCACATGGAGATTTTGTATTTTCATTTTCTAAGATGTTTTTTTTTTTTTAATTATGGTGTACTTACATAAAAAAAAATGGAGATTTTGTATTTTCATTTTCTAAGATGGTTTTTTTTTTTAATTATGGTGTACTTACATAGTATCCTCTATGTTATTGCAGACTCTTGAAATTTGTTGAGACTTGCTTTATAACACAGTATACAGTTAATTTTTATACACACTATGTATGTGCATGAGATGAATGTATATTCTTTCATGGTTAGATAATACACACACATACACATATATCAATTTGGTATTTTTTTACATGTTAAATCTTCTGTATCCTTGATAATTTATGGACTTCTATGTTTCTGAGGGGTGTGTTAAAAATCTATTATGATGCATGATGTCAAAAGGAGCCCCAGTAGTGCAGTGGTTAAGCACTCAGCTCTTAAACCTTTTGATTTGATCCACCAACTACTCCACAGGAGAAAGATATGACCGTTCCCTTCCATAAAGATTACAGCCTTAGAAACCTTTGGAGAAGTTCTACTCCATCCTATATTCACTATGAGTCAGAATTGACTCAACAGCACACAAGAAAAAATGTATAATGTGATGGAAACTCAGAAGTACGAAGCTAAAAAGAATTGGTCCTACCTCCAGGGTCAAAGGATGAAGGACAGAGAAAACAGCAGAGACATCCAAAAGCTTGGAAAAAGGGCTGAGAGGACAATGGTTGGTGGTTTAAGGGCTTTGAAGGGCTACCATATATACTGAGGAATCTGAAGTGCAATGTTCTTGCCTAAGGATGAAGATATGCTCATAAAGATCCTGACAAAGCTTTAGGCTTGCACCTCTGGCTGATCTTTGGGCTCCATGGGGGCAGGAAGTGAAGGCTAGGGCAGAGTTTTAGGCACTCTTGCTTAGCATTGAAAGAACGCGCCAGTTCAGAGCCAATCTGCAAAGACTGGGATAATGTTACTTTTTCTTTTTGGCTACAAGCGTTTAAAGAAAGCACTGTCAGGTCATGAACTGACTGCTGAGATAACAGAACAGAACTTCAGTGTCCACACATGAGAAGACATACAATCTCTGCAGAAATAGTTTGGAAACATCACTAAGCAAATGGATGACTGGCCCTCAACAATTAAAAAAAAAAAAAAAAAGCAAACCCTAATGACAGGAGGGAATCTGATTTCCAGAGTTACATTATAATATTTAAGATATCCAGTTTGCAACACACTATTCTAAGTCATAAAAAGAAAAAAGAAAAGGATGGTTCATTTGTTAAGAAGAAAGAAGGAAGAGAAATGAACAGAAAGCATCCCTAAGGAAACACAGATATTGGGATTACTAGACAAAGATTTTAAACCAATTGTCTTAAATTTCCTCAAAGAGCTAAACAAACCATAAACACACACACAAAAAAAGGAAACCAAGAGAAGAATGTATGAACAAGTAGAAAACATTAATAAAGAAATATTATACAAAAGAACCAAATAGAAATTATAGAGCTGAAAAGTTGAATAGCTGAAATAAAAATTTCATTAGAGGAGCTCAACAGCAGATTTGAGCAAGAAAGCAGGAAAATGTAAACTTGAAAAAGCACAACTGAAATTGTTCTAACTGAGGAGCATAAAGGAAAAAGAATGAAGAGAATGAACAGAGCCTAAGGGACCTGCGGGACAACATCAAGCATACCAACATACTCATTAAGGAGTCCCAGAAAGGAAAGAAAGATGAAAGGACAGAAAGAATATTTAAAAATGTAATGACTGGAAGTTTCCCAAATGTCATCTAGATATCCAAGAAGCTCAATAAACTCAAAGGACAGTAAATACATAGATATCCACAGACAGACATAATCAAAATGTCAAAAGACGAAGATAGAAACTTGAAAGCAGCGACAGATAAGTGACCCCTAATGTACAAAAAATTTTTTTTTTTTAATGTACAAGAGAGTCTCAACAAGTTTAACTGTTGATTTTTCATCAGAAACCATTGAGACAAGAAAATAGTCGAATGATGTATTTAAGGTACTGGAAAAAAAATACAGAAACAAAACTATGAACCAAGATGTCAATATCTAGCAAAACTATCTTTCAAAAATGAAGGTGAAATTAAGACATGCCCAGATACACAAAACCTGAGGGAGGGTGTTAGCAGCAGAACTGCCTTATGAGAAATGCTACAGGGAATCATCCTGGCTGGCACGGAAGGACACTAGACAGTAACTTGAAGCCATAAAAAGAAACGAAGACTCTGTAAAGGTAACTACTTAGATAAAACAAAGTCAGTAATATTTTTATATCACGCCTCTCTTTTTCTCATATATGATTTAAAGCACAAATGCATAAAAATACTTACACATCTCTCTTAATGGACACACAATGTATAAAGATGCAATTTTTGTAACAGCAACGTAAGTAGGGGAGGTAACTGAGCTGAATAAAAGCAGAATGTTGTATACTGTTGAAGCTAAATTTGTATTAATTAAAAGAAGATTGTTATAAACATAAGATATTAATTGTAATCCTCATGATCACCACTAAGAAGTTAAAAAATATAAGGAAAGGAAATAAGGAGAGGATCAAAATTGTACACTTGAAAAAAATCAGTCAAACACGAAAGTGGACGGTAGTGAAGAAAATGAGAAACAAAATACGTATATGACCTACTACAAAGTAGAAGACATAAGTCCTTCCTTATCATTAATCGCTTTAAATTTAAATAGATTAAATTCACAATTGGGATCATTAAAGTTGTGTGTCAACTTTGTTGGACCATGATTCTCAGTGCTTTGGCAGTTATGATGTAGTTTAGCAGTCGTATAACTATGCAATCATTTCCATGATGAGATGTGATATAATGTGATTACCTCCATGATGGGATCTGCTGTGAGTAGCCAATCAGATGTAAGGGAGTTTCCTCGGGGGTGTGGACTGCATCCAATATAGGTGGACTTTCTGGCAAGGCTCTTGAGTTTTTGCTCACTCGGAATCCTGCAGCTGGCTCCTCTTCATCTGATCTCAAGTTTTTGGGACTTGAACTCTCAGCTTACCTTCCAATTTTGGGATTCACCAGCCTCCGCAGTCTGTGAGCCACGGCCTGCCAGCTTACCTGCCGATCTTGAGATCTGTCAGCCTTTGCAGCCTGTGAGCCACAGACCTGTTGTATGACCTGCAGATCTTGAGTTCTGCAGTCCCTGCATCTATGTGAGTCAGGAGAAGCCACAAGCCTGACCCATGGACTTGAGACTTACCAGCCTCTACAGCCTCGTGAGCCATTTTCTTGATATAAAGCTATTTATATATAAATATATATATATACACCTCACTGGTTTTGTTTCTCTAGAGAACCCAGCCTAAGATACCAATTAAAAGACAAACATTGGCAGAATGCATAAAAAAATCATTCGATTGCTATCAAGCTGATCTGACTCATGGTGACCCCTCCCCTCATGTGTGTCAGAGTAGTACTGACACACAAGTGTGTCAGTTCAATGGCTAATTTTTCAAAAGTAGATCACCAAGCATTTCTTCCAAAGTGCCTCTGGGTGGACTCAAACCTCCAACATTTTGGTTAGCAGCTGAATGCATTAACCGTTTGTACCTCCCAAGGACTACAACATGTATCTATGTTTATTTCTGTATTACTTCTCTTTATACTATATACATACATACACACATACACACACATAGACATCCATGAGTGGTTCATACAGATGCTTTGGACTTCAACTAGCAGGGCTCTATTAATTATTGATAGAAAAGTACTGATACCAGTTATAAATGCGTATTTGTCCATTTCCCCTTTCAGATTTATTAGTTTTTGTATTTTGGAGCCCTGTTGTTAGACACGTACACATTTAGGAGTGTTGTATCTTTTTGGAGAATTGAACCTTTATTATGTTATGTCCCTACTTATTCCCAATAATACTCCTTTTTCTGAAGTATAATTTGTCTGATATTAATACAGCCACTGCAGTAGAACTGGATAATTTTCAACCATTTCAAGAGGTAGCATAAGATCAAGAACTGATGGTATAAAAGGAAGAAATCGAAGCTGCATTGAAGGCATTGGTGAAAAACTATCCTCTCTCCACCATCTTCACTAACTCTGACACCAACTGTCCCTCACACAGCACTCCCTACTTCTCTGCTGGGTTCAATAACTCATTGCAATGGCCACACAGAACTCATAGTCCATATTCACGATTATGGGGTTTATTAGGGAAGTAACAGTTATAGCTCAGGCTCAAAGACACTCAGAATACAGTTCTTCTATCAGGACAGCCTCTTCCCTCCTGTGCTCATAGGCGTGCCTCTGCCTGGCCTTGGGCCGGCCTCTCTCCAAAGGCACTCAGCTTTCCTTCTCCCTGGGCCATCATCTCCTATAGCCAGGTCCCTGTTGCTCGGTCTCTCCTGCCATGGCATCTTACCATCTTCAGGGTTACAGCTTCCTCTCTCTATCTCAGTCTCCTGCTTCTAGGAGCTTCTCAGTGCAGGGATCTCAGGTCCATAATATACGCTCGGCTCTTGGCTGTTCTTCCTTGATGGGAGTTGAATCCTCCTCTTTGCTCTGGAACTGGTTCTCTTTGAAGGGAAAATAAACAATCCCCTTGGTGAGCCACAATTACCCTATCACACAGTCCTGCCCAAGCACCAGGGTGGATGTTATAAGACCATGGCTAGAAAGGCGACACAAAGTAAACAATCACATCACAGTACCTTGGACTCATTTTTCAAGTGAAGTACCAAAAATCCCATACAAACAGATTGGTAAAGAACATAATCAATAGCAAGAACATTTTCATACTTATGTTTTCTGTATTTGGAAGAAATCTATAGCACTATTCTTATTTTGCCAATTCACAGGGATCACAGAGATTAGTGGTAGATGTTGCAGTACCAGAAAACTCTCTGGTGAAACAGTCTGTGAGCAGTCTTACAAACATGGATATTCCACTAGAGTCAAAAGAATGACGTTACATATCATCAAAGAGAACATTTCAAGATCTAGCCTGAAGTACAATGTTGTCACTAATAGGCTAAAATCCATACACTTACAAGGAAGACTAGTTTATACGACTATTCAAATTTATGCATCAACCACTAATGCCAAAGATAAAGAAATTGAAGATTTTAAACAACTTCTGCAGCCTGAAATTGATCAAACATGCAATCAAGATGCATTGATAATTACTGGTGATTAGAATGTTAAAGTTGGAAACAAAGAAGGAAAAGTAGTTGGAAAATACAGCATCGCTGAAATAAATGACGCCAGAAATCTCATGAAAGAATTCTGCAAGACCAGTGACTCATCCACTGCAAATATTTTTTTTCAACAACATAAACGGCAGCTATACGCGTGGACTTTACCAGATGGAATACACAGGAATCAAACTGACTACATCTGTGGAAAGAGAAGATGGGAAACCTCATATCATCAGTCAGAACAAGGCCAGGGATCGATTGTGAAACAGACTGTCAATTGCTCATATGGGAGTTCAAGTTGAAACTGAAGAAAATTAGAATAAGTCAAAAGGGGCCAAAATATGACCTTGAGTATATCTCACCTGTATTTAGAGACCACCTCAAGAACACATTTTACGTGTTGAACACTAACGACTGAAGACCAGACGAGCTGTGGAATGACATCAAGGACATCACACATGAAGAAAGCAAGAGATCCTTTAAAAGACAGGAAAGAAAGAAAAGACCAAAACGGATGTCGGAAGAGACTCTGAACGTTGCTCTTGAATGTCGAGTAGCTAAAGTGAAAGGAAGAAATGATGAAGTTTTGAGTATTGAGACGCCACCAGTGATCCCTCTTACAAAAAAAGACCAGAAAAAACAAGTGAAGCGATTATATTTATGACAAGCTAGGAGCCCTGAACACCAAAGGTAAAGTTAGAAAATGGACTCAGCGGCAGGGGGAGGGAGAGACTATTCAGAAGTGGAGAGGAGTTACTGGACCTGAATAGCCAGGAACCCTCAGGCACCATTCCCTGGAGCGACTGCAGTGGGGCTGGCAGTAGCGTTACAGAGACGCTTCGCTCACGGAAAGACAGCTAGTTGCACAGACCACTCACACCTCCAGAACAAGAGAAGAACAGCACTCTCGGCAAAAGCTAATTACTTGTGTTTATTTTACCACGCCCCCAGCCCCCAAGCCGGCTTCAGTGGCTGTCAACTTCCCTGGGCCTGAGATAGGCCCTGGTACCACTCTGAGCCATTTTTCCATCCTTGAAGAAGGTATAAGTTCACAACTGGGGGAAAGATAATCTGCCAGCTCAATTAAGCTGGGGAGCTCAGGACAGAAGCAGCTCTTGTTCAGGCACAAACAGTCCATGGGCTTTGAATACCTTTCACCCCAGCACGGACCTCTGTGGGCCCATTTCAGGAGAATAGGCCCTTGTTGCCAGACTGCAACTGTTTCAGGTGGACGGTGGAAAGATGGGTGTTTGATGTTTGACACTGCTTTGCCTATTAAACAGGGTCTTCACCTACCCACATCAGGGGCATAAGGACTGCTGGCTCCACCCACAATACCTAGCCACCTGTGACAGGGCTCCACGGATAAGTAGTACCGCCCAGAACTTACAACCAAAAGCATTGGGTGCCCATCGCCCTTCTGCAGAACCCACCCGTGTGCTCTACAGAACAGGGATGCACTTTCCTCACAGACACTCAGAGCACAGCTGTCAGCCCCCTGCCTTGATCAGACTCTGACCCCCTACTGCAGCCAGATACTTCTGCCTACACCAATAACCCCTGCCCCTCTAAGACTGTAGGACAGAGCCTGTACCACACACTTTATGAACAACTACCTGGGCACCTGAGTTGAATCCATACAAGAAAAGTAAATGAACTCCTAGGCTCATATGCCTGGTAACAGTGCTAGCCATCTGGTGATAGTATATTAGAGCTTCAAAGGTGAAAGTAATCAACCTAGTGCACTCAAGCAGCTTATTTGGGTATACCAAAACTAAACAAAGCAAGAAGCTAGGATACAAAAAGCAAGCATAAAATAAACTAATACAATAACTTATAGATGGCTCAGAGACAACAGTCAATATCAAATCACATAAAGAGGCAGACACGGGGGCAGGACCAAGATGGCTGACTAGGTAGAAGATTCCGCTTATCCCTCTTGAAACAAAGACTCGAAAAAACAAGTGAACTGATTACATAAAGGACCATCTACAAACCCTGACCATCAAACACAGAACTAAGGAGTTGACCTGAGTGACGGGGGAGTGAAAAGCCACGCTGCAGCAGGGACCGCTTCCAGAGCCAGTGTCCCACGCCACAGCCTTGAGCCCTCGCGGTTTCCTGGTGTCAGAGTGGTGGGGCTGATTGTGGCTTACTGAGACAGGGAAGAACAGATATAGGCCCAACCCTCAGGACCAACCTCAGAGGGGACCCAGGCAGCACACACAGGCTCCACACAGACGCGGCTGACAGGGAAACGAAAAACTATAGGGAAGCAGCGACTGGTTTTGGAGCCTGGAGTGCAGAGTCCCAGAAAGGAAACCCTGGTGCTGGGCTTTGGACTAAGTGTGGGGGAGCCAATTGTGGATTCCTGAGACGGTGTGAGCATGGACGCAGCCCTAACCCTCTGGGACAGTCTCAGCAGGGATCCAGCCACCACACACGAGCGACACAATGCTCTGGAATCTCAGAAAAAACAGTCCTCACCAAACAACATAAGTAACTTTGTATATTTTGCCAGGCTACTCTCTTCTATATATCTGATTCCACCCCTCATTGCCCCAGCCAGCTTCATTAACATTGGAATTCTCTGTGCCAGAGAGTGAAGTGCACTGCTGGATTTTTTTTCTTCTTTCTTTTCTAACCCATTCTCCTGGCCTGAGAAAAGCAGCATTTAACAATCAAAGAAAAAATCCTTCCCTGACTTCCCTAAACTGAAATAACAATACAGAATCAGCTCCATCCAGGCATTAACAGACCCATAGTCTTTGGCTTTCACCCTACAGGTAACTAGGTGGCTATTACAATGTAAAGGCAATTCTGATAGAGATCTGACCATAATTGTTTTAGCTCAGCAGTGGAAAGGCAAGTTTTGGAGGTCAGATACCTCTCTACCTATTAAACAGAGCCCTCGCTGATCCACACCAGCGAACTGAGGGCTGAGACTCCACCCACATCACCTAGCCACCTGCTAGAGGGGTCTGAGAATAGTGACGCCTACCCAAGCATTGGGTGCCTAAGATACAGCTGCAAAGCCCACGCACCAGAGTGCTCTAGAGAATAGAGCCACACCTACCTCACTGTCACTTGAAGGAAGGCTGTCAGCATCCTGCCCTCCTCGAAATGTGACCCCATGCCACTAATAGAAACTGGTGCATACAACCATCACCACTACTCCTCTAAGATAATACATGAGAGCCTACACCACACACTAGGTGACCAGCTATCAGGACACCTGAGCTGATTCTATTCAAGAATAGTGAATGGACTCATACACTTATATACCTGGTAACAGCTCAGGCAAGCTGGTAATAGGACGTAAGTGATTCAAAAGCTACATCAATCACGATACCACAATCTAGTAGCCCATCTGGGTGTATTGTAACAAAACAAAATAAGAAGATAAGACTCAGTGAGCAAATATAAAAGAAAATATTACAATATCTTATAGATGGCTCAGAGACAGCAGTCGACATCAAATCACATGAAGAAGCAGACCATGATTGCTTCTACAAACCCCCAAATCAAAGAATCAAAATCATTCCCAGATGTAGATACATTCCTAGAATTGCCAAATGTAGAATATAAAAAAATTATATACAGAATTCTTCAAGACATCAGGAATGACCTCACAAATGAAATAAGGCAATCTACAGAAAACACCAAGGAACACACGGATAAAGCAGTTAAAGATATCCAAAAGATTATTCAACAACATAGTGAAAAAATTAATAAGCTGTAAGAATCCATAGAGAGACAGCATTCAGAAATCCAAAAGATTAACAATAAAGTCACAGAATCAGACAACTCAATAGGAAGTCACAGGAGCAGAATCGAGGAACTGGAATGAAGAGTGGGGGAGCTGGAGGATAAGACAATTGACACAAATATAGTTGAAGAAAAATCAAATAGAATTTAAAACTATGAAGAAACCCTAAGAATCATGAGGGACTCTATCAAGAGTAATTTGCGTGTGATTGGAGTTCCAGAACAGGGAGGGATAACAGAAAATACAGAGAGAACAGTGGAAGATCTGATGGCAGAAAAATTCCCTGGCATTGTGAAAGATGAAAAGATATCTACCCAAGATGCTCATCGAACCTCATACAAAACAGATCCCAAAAGAAAATCACCAAGACATATCATCAAACCTGCCAAAACCAAAGATAAAGAGAAATTTCAAAAGCACCCAAGGATAAACGAAAAGTTACCTACAAAGGAGAATCAATAAGTTTGCACTACTCGGCAGAAACCATGCAGGCAAGAAGACAATGGGATAACATATATAGAGCACTGAAAGAGGAAAAACTGTCAGCGAACAATCATATATCCAGCAAAATTCTAAAACATGAAGGTGAAATTAAGATATTTACAGATAAACACAAGCTTAGAGAATTTGCAAAAACCAAACCAAAACTGCAAGAATTACTGAAGGAAATTCTTTGGTCAGAAAATCAATAATATCAGATACCAACACAACACAAGGTCACAGAACAAAACATCCTGATATCAACCCAGATACGGAAATCACAAAAACAAAATAAGATTAATTAAAAAAATTACTCAAAACAGGGAATCATTGATGTGATTATGTAAAAGATTACGATAGTGAAAAAAGAGGGACTAAATACAGGAGGCTTAGAAATTACATATGGAGAGGAAACCAAGGCGATACAGGGCGAAACAACTTAGGTTTTTACTTACTCAAACCAGGGTAAATATTAAGGTAACCACAACAAGGTCTAACAATTCCATACTTCAAAATAAAAAACCAAGATAAACATAACGACTCACCAAAATAAATTCAACTACTATAAAAAGGAGGAACACACATTCTACAAAGAAAAACTCAGCACAAAAAAGTAAATGGAAAATGAAATTGTCAAAAACAGGCATCAAAATGACAGCACTAAACTCATACTTATCTATAATTACACTTAATGTAAATGGACTAAATTCACCAATAAAGAGACAGAAAGTTGCAGACTGGATAAAAAAACACGATCAGTCTGTATGCTTCCTAAAAGAGACACGCTTTAGAGTTAAGAGACACAAATAAACCAAAACTGAAAGGATGGATAAAAATATATCAAGCAAACAACAATCAAAAAAGAGCAGGAGAGGCAATATTAATTTCCAACAAAATAGACTTTAAAATTAAATCCACCACAAAGGATAAAGAAGGACACTACATAAAGATTAAAGGGACAATTTACCAGGTACATATAACCGTATTAAATATTTATGCACCCAATGATAGGGCCGCAACATTCATAAAACAAATGTTAACAGAATTAAAAAGTGAGATAGACACCTCCACAATTATAGCAGGAGACTTCAACACAACACTCGGTGAAGGATAGGAAATGCAGTAAGAAGCTCAATAGAGACACGGAAGATCTAAGTGCTACAATTAAACAACTTCACTTCATAGACTTATACAGAACACTCCACCCAACAGCTGCAAACTATAATTTCTTTTCTAGTGCACATGAAACATTCTCTAGAATAGATCACATATTAGGTCATAAAACAAGCCTTTGCAGAACCCAAAACATTGAAATATTATAAAACATCTTCTCTGAACAAAAGACCATAAAAGTAAAAATCAATAACAGAAAAACCAGGGAAAAGAAATCAAATGCTTGGAAACTGCACAATACCCTGCTCAAAAAAGACTGGGTTATGGAAGACCTTAAGGAGGGAATAAAGAAATTCACAGAATTCAACAAGACTGAAAACACTTCCTATGAAAACCTTTGGGACATGGTGAAAGCAGTGCTCAGAGGTCAATTTATATCAATAAAGGCACACATATTAAAGAAGAGCCAAAATGAAAGAACTGTCCCTACAACTTGAACAAACAGAAAGAGAGCAACAAAAGGAACTGTCAGGCACCAAAAGAAAGCAAAAAATAAAAACTACAGCAAAATTAAATGAATTAGAGAATAGAAAAACAATTGAAAGAGTTAACAAGGCCAAAAACTGCTTCTTTGAAAAAATGAACAAAATTGATAAACCATTAGCGAGACTGACTAAAGAAATACAGGAAAACAAACCAATAATCCAAATAAGAAATGGGATGGGCCATATCACAACAGATCCAACTGAAATTAAAACAATCATATCAGATTACTACAAAAAATTGTATTCTAACAAATTTGAAAACCTAGAAAAAATGGATGAATTCCTAGAAACACACTACCTACCTAAACTAACACAAACTGAAGTAGAACAACTAAATAGACCCATAACAAAAAAAGAGATTGAAAAGGTAATCAAAACACTCCCAACAAAAAAAAAGCCCTGGCCCTGATGGCTTCACTGCAAAGTTCTACCAAACTTTCAGGGAAGACTTACCACTACTACTGAAGGTATTTCAAAGCATAGAAAAGGACGGAATACTACCTAACTCCTTCTATGAAGCCAGCATAACCCTGATACCAAAACCAGCTAAAGACAACACAAAAAAAGAAAATTACAGACCTATATCCCTCATGAACATAGATGCAAAAATCCTCAACAAAATTCGAGCCAGTAGAATTCAACAACATATCAAAAAAATAATCCACCATCACCAAGTAGGATTTATACCAGGTATGCAAGGTTGGTTCAATATTAGAAAAACAATTAACGTAATCCACCACATAAAAAAAGGACAAGAACCACATAATTTTATCAATTGATACAGAAAAGGCATTTGACAAAGTCCAACACCCACTCATGATAAAAACTCTCAGCAAAATAGGAATAAAAGGAAAATTCCTCAACATAATAAAGGGTATTGATACAAAGCCAATACCCAGCATCATCCTAAATGGAGAGAGCCTGAAAGCATTTCCCTTGAGAACGGGAAACAGACAAGGATCCCCTTTATCACTGCTCTTACTCAGCATTGTGCTAGAGGTCCTAGCCAGAGCAACTGGGCTAGACAAAGAAATAAAGGGCATCCAGATTGGTAAGGAAGAAATAAAATTATCTCTATTTCCAAAGACATTATCTTATACACAGAAAACCCTGAGGAATCCTCAAGAAAACTAATAGAAGGGTTCAGCAAAGTTTCAGATTACAATACAAACACACAAAATCAGTTGGATTCCTCTATATCAACAAAAAGAACATTGAAGAGGAAATCATCAAATGAATACCATTCACAGCAGCCCCCAAGAAGATAAAATACTTAGGAATAAACCTTACCAAAAATGTAAAAGAGCTATACCAAGAAAACTACAAGGTACTACTGCAAAAAAAACAAAAGGGACCTACGTAATTGGAAAAACATATCTTGCTCGTGGATAGGAAGACAACATTGTAAAATTGTCCATTCTATCAAAAGCCATCTATAGATACAATGCACTTCCGATCCAAATTCCAATGACATTTTTTAAACAGATGGAGAAACAAATCACCAACTTCATATGGAAGGGAAAGAAGCCGCGGAAAAGTAAAGCATTACTAAAAAAGAACAAAGTGGGAGGACTCACTCTGCCTGATATTAGAACAAATTATACTGTCACAGTACTCAAAACAGCCTGGTACTGGTACAGCAACAGACACATAGACCGATAGAACAATATTGAGAATCCAGATATAAATCCATCCACATATGAGCAGCTGATATTTGCCAAAGACCCAGTGTCAGTTAATTGGGGAGAAGATAGTCTTTTTAACAAAAGGTGCTGGCGTAACTGTATAGCCACCTCCAAAAAATGAAACAGGACCCCTACCACACACCATGCAAAAAACTAACTCCAAATGGATCAAAGACCCAAACATAAAATCTAAAACGATAAAGATCATGGAAGAAAAAATAGGGACAACATTAGGAGACCTAATACATGGCATAAACAGAATACAAAACATTACCAAAAATGATGAAGAGAAACCAGATAACTGGGAGCTCCTAAAAATCAAACACCTATGCTCATCTAAAGACTTCACCAAAAGAGTAAAAAGACCACCCACAGACTGGGAAAAAGTTTTCAGCTAAGACATCTCCACCCGGTGCCTGATCTCTAAAACCTACATGACTCTGCTAAAACTCAACCACAAAAAGACAAACACCCCAATTAAAAAATGGGCAAAGGATATGAACAGACACTTCACTAAAGAAGACATTCAGGCAGCTAACAGATACATAAGGAAATGCTCTCGATCATTAGCCATTAGAGAAATGCAAATCAAAACTACAATGAGATTCCATCTCACTCCAACAAGGCTGGCATTAATCCAAAACACACAAAAAAATAAATGTTGGAGAGGCTGTGGAGAGACCGGCACACTTATACTCTGCTGGTGGGAATGTAAAATGGTATACAACCACGTTGGAAATCAATTTGGTGCTTCCTTAAAAAGCTAGAAATAGAACTACCATACAACCCAGCAATCCCACTCCTCGGAATATATCCTACAGAAATAAGAGCTTTTACACAAATAGATACATGCACTTCCACGTTTATTGCAGCACTGTTTACAATAGCAAAAAGATGGAACCAACCAAGGTGCCCATCAATGGATGAATGGATAAATAAATTATGCTATATTCACACAATGGAATACTGCACATCAACAAAGAACAGTGACGAATCTGTGAAACACTTCATAACATGGAGAAACCTGGAAGGCATTATGCTGAGTGAAATTAGTAGCAAAAGGTCAAATATTGTATAAGACCACTATTATAAGATCTTGAGAAATAGTTTAAACTGAGAAGAACATATTCCTTTGTTGTTATGAGGGGGGGAGGCAGGGAGGGTAGGAGAGGGGTATTTACTAAAGAGATAGACAAGAACTACTTTCGGTGAATGGAAGAACAACACTCAACACAGTGGAGGTCAGCACAACTGGACTAAACCAAAGCAAAGAAGTTTCCTGAATAAACTGAATGCTTCGAAGGTCAGCAAAGCAGGGGCAGAGGTTTGGGGACCATGGTTTTAGGGGACATCTAAGTCAACTGGCATAATAAAATCTATTAAGAAAACATTCTGCATCCCACTTTGAAGAGTGGCATCTGGAATCTTAAATGCTAGCAAGCAGCCATCTCAGATGCATCAATGATTCTCAGCCCACCTGGATCAAGGGAGAATGGAGAACACCAAGAACATAAGATAATAACGAGCCCAAGAGACAGAAAGGACTACATGAACTAGAGATTACATCATCCTGAGATCAGAAGAACTAGACAGTGCCGGGCCACAACCAATGACTGCCCTGACGGGGAACATAACAGAGATCCCTTGAGGGAGCAGAACAGTGGGATGCAGACCCCAAATTCTCATAAAAAGACCAGACTTAATGGTCTGACTGAGACTGGAAGGACCCCAGTGATCATGGCCCCCACACCTTCCGTTTACCCACTACGGGAACCATCCCCAAAGCCAGTTCATCAGACATGGGTTGGACTAGACAATGGGTTGGAGAGGGATGCTGGTGAGGCGTGAGCTACTTGGTTTGGGTGGACACTTGAGACTATGTTGGCATCTCCTGCCTGGAAGGGAGATGGGTGGGTAGAGGGGCTTAGAAACTGGCAAAATGGTCACGGAAAGAAAGAGTGGAAGGAGGGAGTGGGCTGTCCCATTGGGGGGAAAGTAATTGGGAATATGTAACAAGTTGTGTATAAGTTTTTATGTGAGAGACTGCCTTGATTTGTAAACTTTCACTTAAAACACAATAAAAATTATTAAAATAAAAAAAAAAGAAGCTGACCCATGATTGCTTCAACAAGCTCTCAGAACTAAGACTCAAGGAATCTTCTCGATGAAGGTGCAATCCTGGAATTACCAGATACAGAATACAAAAGATTAATATACAGAACTCTCAAAGATATCAGGAAGGAAATGAGGCAAAATACAGAACAAGCCAAGGAACACAAAGATAAAGCAGCTGAAGAAATTAAAAAGGTTACTCAAGCACATAATTAAAAATTTAATAAGCTGCAAGAAACCATAGAGAGACTGCAATCAGAAATTCAGAAGATTAACAATAAAATTACAGAGTTAGAAAACTCGATAGAAAGTAAGAAGAGCACAACTGAAGAACTGGAAGGCAGAATTACTGAGATAGAAGATAAAACTCTTGGGACCAATATATTTGAAAAGAAACCAGATAAAAGAATTTTAAATGAAGAAATCCAAAGAATCATGTGGGACTTTATCAAGAGAAATAACTATGAGTGATTGCAGTACCAGAACAGGGAGGGCTAACAGAAAATACACAGGGAACTGTTGAAGATTTGTTGGCAGAAAACTTCCCTGATATCATGAAAGATGCTCATCAAATTCCACATAAGGTGATCTCAAAAGAAAGTGACCGAGACATATAATAATCAAACTTGCCAAAATCAAACATAAAGAGAATTTTAAGAGAGGCTAGGGATAAAGGAAGTCACCAAAAAAGGAGAGTAAATAATGATAAACTTGGACTACTCAGCAGAAATCATGGAGGCAAGAAGGCAATGGGATGACTTATACAAAATATTGAAGGAAAAAAATTGCCAACCAGGAATCAAACCATAACCCTGGCCCTCTGGCCTTAGCCCTCTAACTCTAGCCCCTAAGCCCTAAGTCCCAAAGCCCCTAAGACCCTAAGCCCTTAGGTCCTAACCCCAAGGCCCTAAACTCTAACCCTAACCCAAACTCTAACCCCTATACCCTAAACCCTAACACCTAACCCCTAACCACCCTAACCTTAACGACCCTAACCCTAACCCTAACACTCGAACCCTAACCCTCTAACGCTAACCTGAAACCCTAACCCTCTAACTCTAACCCTCTAACCCTAGCCCTCTAATCCTAGCCCTAAACCTAACCCCAACCCCCAAACCCAACGCCAAACCCTAAACCTCAAATCCCTAGCCCTAAACCTAAGAATGAGTCTAAGCCTAACCCTATCACTTAACCCTAAACTGTAAACCCTAACACTTAAAACCCTAACACCCGTACCCCTAACACATTCAACCCTAACACCCTAAATGCCAAAACCCTAAACACTAACACCCTTAACCCTAACCCCTAAACCCTAAACTTAAACGCTAAACCATCTAACCCTCTAACCCTAATACCCTAACACTAAACCCTAAACCCTAACCCCAGCCCCCAGCCCTAACCCTCACTCTAAGCCTTAAACCCTAAACCTTAAGTCCTAAACCCTAGGCTCTAAGCCCTAAGCCCTAAACCCTAAGTCCTGAAACCCTAAACTCTAAGCCTTAAGCCCTAAACATAACACTCTAACCCTAAACCCTAAAACCTTACCCCAGACCCATCCCACACCCCTAAACCTGAACCCCTAAACCCTAGCCCTAACCCCTAACCCTAAACCTCTAAACCATACCCCTAATCTTCTAACCCTAAACCTCCAACCCTAACCCTCTAACCCTAACTCTCTAACCCTAACCACAACACCAACCCCAACCTCTGAACTCTGAAACCCTAACCCCCTAACCCTAAGCCTCTGAACCCTAAGCCTAAACCCTCTAACCCTAAACCCTAACCTTCACCCCCTCACACCCTCACCTTCTCACTCCCTCACTCTATAATCTTCTCAACCTCTAACCCCCTCACCCTCTAACCCCTCACCCTCTAACTCCCTCAATCTCTAACCCCCAAACCTCTAACACCCACCCTCTTACCCCAAACCACATATCCCAAACAAACCCAACACCAACCCCAACCCTAAACCTAAATCCTGACCCCTAAAACCTAACCCAAACCCTACCGACTAAACCCCAAAACCCTAAACCCCCAAAACTGTAAACCCCAAACTGCAACCCCTAACACCTAACCTGTAAATCCAAACTCTAACCTCAAACCCTAAACCTAACCCTAACACCTAACCCCAACCGAAAAACCCTAACCCAAACCCTAACAACCCTAACCCTAACATCCCTAACCCCAAAACCCTAACCCCAACCCCTAACCCCAAACCCTAACAACCAGAACTCTAACAACCCTAACCCTAACATCCCGAACCTCAAACCCTAACCCTTTTTGTTAGCAGCCGTAGCACTTAACCACTAGCCACCAGGGTTTCCATGAGCAGTCACAGGAATAGACATATGCACACCCGTGTTCACTGCGACATTATTCACAGTAGCAAAAAGATGGAAACAACCTAAGTGCTCATCCACGGAGGAATGGATAAACAAACTACGGTACATACACACAGTGGAACACTACACGACAACGAAGACCAATGATGAATCTCTGAAACATCTCACACCATGGATGAATCTGGAGCGCATCATGCTGACTAAGTCAATCACAAAACGACATATACACTAAGAGACCACTATCATAAAAACTCATGAAAACATTTACACACAGAAACAATCCTTGATGTTCACCAGGCAGACGGAGAGTGGGTAGAGAAAAGCTAACTAAACAATAACCAAAAAAAACAAACCACCGCCGTCGAGTCGATTCCAGCTCATAGAGACCCTATAGGACAGATTAGAACTGCCCCATAGAGTTTCCAAGGAGCGCCTGGTGGATTCGAACTGCAGACCTTTGGTTAGCACTGGTGGGTCTTAACCACTATGCCATCAGGGTTTCCAACCAAACGACAGATATGTGGTAACTCTGGTGAAGGAAGAGACGGTACACAAGACTGGGAATCAACCTCAGCCTCACTCTAACCCTAACCATAACCCTAAACCACTTGTGCCCTAGCCTAGTAACCCCAGCCCTAACCCCGACCCCAGCCACCTAAAACCTATACCCCAAACCTAACTCCCAAACCTCTAACCCCCAAACCTGAACCCCTAACACCAAACCCTAACCCCTAACCCTAATCCTCTAACCCTTCTGCATCTCTGGGCCTCTCGACTCTCCGTCTATTTCCTCCCTCCAAATCCTACTAACACTCAGTGGAATTTTGAAGTTTCAGCTGTGCTTTGCTTCTTGTTGTCTCCACCGGTCCCATCAAGGCACTGCATCATTTCTTTGCTCTGCTTCACTATTGAGTTCCAAAACCATGGCTTAGAATCACCTGACACTGAACCTCAGCGATTGGGGGCAAGGCCGCGAGAGGGCGTGCGCACCGCCGGTTCTGTTCTGCCCACCAGACCCTCCGAGCATGGGAACCTCCTGGACCTAAGACGGGACGAACTGGGTACCGCTCCAGTGGCGACAGCAGAAGCTTTTCTTCCCGAGGGACCCAACGCCCCAGGACGCTCTCTCAATACTCCCATTAATGCTGATTATCCTAACCCACTCCGTCTGCGAGACCTAGTGGGTCCTCGACCAGGCCCAGCCTTCACGACCCGCACCCCCCTGCCGTGGTCATGTACAGGAACCTGCAGGGCCGCGCCCTCCCCGCCCAAGCTCTGCCCCTCCACACCCTGATGCCCTGCAGGCCTCTACTAGGTCCCCGCCCAGGGGAGAGTTGTCGCCCCGCACGGGGAGGGGGGTGGGCCACGAGGAAACATTCGGAAACCACCCCCCAGGCACGAAGCCGACTGCCCGTATTGAGACCGTGTGAGCAGGGCTGCCCCGCCGACTGGAGCCTGCAGGGCATCACTCACGTTTGTCAGCTTCTCACCGCCCTCTAGGCTCAGGGTCCCAGAGGAGCCAACCCCCCCCCGGGGGGGGGCGGTCAGTCCGCAGGGGCTGGAAGATCGGGTTGGTGCCCATGGCTGGAGCGCTTAAAACCCTTACAAGCCCTCATAAACCGTCAGCTCCAGACCTTCAAATGTCAGCCCGAGAGACACCTAATCTCCAACCTAAAAAAAAAAACCACACCTGTTGCCATCGAGTCAATTCTGACTCATAGCGACCCTATAGGACAGAGTAGAACTGCCCCACAGAGTTTCCAAGGAGCGCCTGGTGGATTCAAACTGCCAACCTTTTGGCTAGCAGCCTTAGCACTTAACCACTACGCCACCAGGCTAACCCACTGAACCCACTGCCACCAGGGTAGAGGCTCCAAATCCCACCAGTTTGAGGAACCCTCAAATCCCCTCAGCACCAGAGACCGCGTCCACAGCTACCGCTACACAGCGCCGCACAAACGTTTAAGTTAACAAACAACATGGTTGCTCAGGACCCCTTCCTGCTACCCCCACCCCCGCCACCCAGAGGGGGAGCGGGACCCGGCACCCACACTGTTAACACACACTGAATCGCTGCTGCTTCCACAAGGAGTAGGATCCCCGCACTGCTCCACAGATTCCCAGGACCCCTTCCTTTCCAGGTGGGGCTGGGGCCGCGCCGACGCCCCAGCCCCGAGAGTAGACCAGCCGGGCGCGGGCGCGGGCGCGGGGTGCCTCAGCCTCACAGGCACAGCGCCCAAAACAGTAAGGGGCAGTGGGGCCTTGGGCGGGGGATCGCTCTCTCCCCGCCCCTGGCACCCTACGGAGTCTGGTGGGGGTGGGACGACGAACGGGGGCGAATGCCCCGTCCTCAGTCTGGAGTCTCACCCCCCCGGGCGAACTCTGGGCCTTCGTTTCCCCCCCCCGGCACAGGGAGCAGGTGGGGGGCGGGGGGGCAGGCGCCCATCCCCCAGCTTGGCCCGCAAACCCGCCCCGGGCAGAGGAGGGACCTGGGCGCAGCCCTGGACACGGCCTTTCTCCCCAAGCCCTTCAAGCCCCCAGGCCCGAGGGCACTCCGCAGCTGGATCCCGCGGCTGGACCCCCCCCCGCCACAAATCCATGGGGATGAAATTTCGCAGACCAGCTGCGTCTCCCGGGCCAGAGGCTCCCTCTCGCAGCCCTTAGAGTGGCTGCGTCCGCCTGGCCCCGAGCCGCGTCCGCCCCTGGGGATCACTCGGGACGGGGTACGCCGGAGGGGGCGATGCCAGCTGCTAACCCAACGTCCGGACTCTCCAACCTCTGGAGCCCACGGGCTGCTGGGACTGGAAACCGCCCTCCTGGCACCTTCCCTCCACACCTTCGAGGGGCCGGGCTTGTTCAGTCTGGGAGCGGGTCCCTCCACCCAGCTGCCGGAGTTTCATACCTTTCAGAAAACACGGCACGGAAAGCAGCACGAACACCACCCTCTCTAAGAAGCGCCATCGGCCCGGGCCCCTCACCACCCGTCCCAGGGCTTCCGGGAGTAACTGGCTGGACGGCGAGGAACATGGCTGCCGGCCCCGCCCAGCGGCCCGGGTGTGGGGCGGGCGTGGGGGGGTTGGGCCTCCAGAGGGGACGGTGGGGTCTAGAAGCAAGGACAACGCCAAGGTGTGAGGGATGAGGAGACAGGAGACGTCAGGAGAGGGCCCTCTCGCGCGCAGAGTTAAGTATTGGAGGTGCAAAGGTTAAGTGCTTCGCTAACTGAAAAGTGGGCCGTTGGAACCCACCAGCTCAGGGGTTGAAAAGATCTGGAGATGGGCTCCCATAAAGATTCTAACCAAACAAAATCCCAAACCAGTTGCTGTTGTATCATTTCTGACTCAGAGTAGAACTGCCCCACAGGGTTTCTGAGGCTATAAGTCTTTACAGAAGCAGACTGCCATGTCTTTCTGCAAAGAACCAACTGGTGGATTCGAACTGTCCACCCTTTGGTTAGCAGCCGAGCTCTTAACCACGGGTGCCACCAGGGCTGCGCCATAAAGACTGCAACCTAGGAAACCTTGTGAGGCAGTTCTAAGTTGTCATACAGGGTTGATATGAGTCAGAATCTCTTGATGGCACACAACCATGATTGTACTAAGAAAAATTCCTCCAGGTATCTGTCTACATGACCCCTGAAGCACACATGCATGCACGCTATCAAAGCAGTGCGGCCAAAGACAGGAAATTGGGATAGAGACATTATAGACTGCACACTGAAGTGATTTCTGAGGGGCATGCAGCTCAAGCGGAGGAGGTAGCATACAACTAAATGCCCTTCTACTTCTATTGTTCAATGGACTTGAGAAAGAATGTGTCCCAGGAGTTAACTGTAGCCCAGGAGAACTTGAAGACAGCAAATACAGAGGACCAGTCAGGATGCTTCTGCAGTGGTCAGGGTGAGGAGTGACGGTGGTAGTGCAGGTGGGAACAGTGGGCAGGCTTGAGGTGTACTTTGGAGCTTGAGCTGCCAAGAATTGCTGGTGGATCAGATGTATGGGATGAGGGGAATGGAGAATCAAAGGAGACTTCTAGAATTCAGGCTACCATGACAGCATGGTCACCAGAGGCATCCTCTACCACGTGGAAAACCATGGAGGAACAAACTTGAGAAACTGAGCAAAAGATTTTTTCTAGACATGTTAGATTTCGATGTCTGAGTTCGTCCAAGTGTGGAGAACAGTTCCCAGCTGTGGATACCACTCTGAGGTAGAGTAGTTTTCTGGGTTCTAAGAATTTGGAGATCATCAGCCTATAGCTGATTTGAAAGCCACTGGTGGTGCGATGATTATGCACTTGGGTGCTACCAAAAGGTCTGCAGTTTGAATCTACCAGTCGCTCCTTGGAAACCCTGTGGGGAAGCTCTACTCTGTCCTATAGGGTCCCTATGAGTCAGAATCCACTCGACAGCGACTTTTTTGTTTTGTTTTAATACTAAGCTCAGAAAAGTTGTGTGTCAGGGTTGTATTTTTTCACAATACTTATTCAAGCAGTTCGAATCTACCAGCCACTCCTTGGAAACCCTATGGGTCAATTCTACTCTGTCCTTTAGGGTCGCTATGAGATAGAATTGACCCAACAGCAAAGGACTTAGAACTTGGACTTAGAGGAGCCCTTTCTTTGTCAAAGCTGAAAGTTTTACTTCATACATTTTAAAAACTGCCATGTCTCGTGCTACACGGCTACCCTTACAGGAGCATTTTTGGTGCTAACTTGACTTGTTCTTGGTGAAGGGCTCTGTATTCATTTTCTAGGGCTGCCGTAGTAAATTACCAAAAACTCAGTGTCTTTAAAAAAACATATAATCCATACAGTCCAAGAAGCTGGACTCTATGAAGAAGAAGGGGCACCAGGATTGGAGGAAGACTCATTAACAGCCTAGACATGCAGATGACACAACCTTGCTTACTGAAAGTGAAGAGGACTTGAAGCACTTATAGATGAGGATCAAAGACTTCAGCCTTCAGTATGGATTACACTTCAACATAAAGAAAACAAAAATCCTCACAACTGGAACAATAAAAAAATCACAATAAAGAGAGAAAATACTGAAGTCGTCAAGGATTTCATCTTACTTGGATCCACAATCACCACCCATGGAAGCACACTTCGAGAAATCAAATGACATATTTTATTGGGCAAATCTGCTACAAAAGACCTCTTTAAAGTGTTAAAAATCAAAGATGTCACTTTGAGGACTAAGGTGTGCCTGAACCAAGCCATGGTATTTTCGATCGCCTCATATGCAGCTAGAGCTGGACAATGAATAAGGAAGACAAAAGAACTGAAACTTGAATTATGTTGTTGGTGAAGAATAATGAATATGCCATGGACTGCTAGAAGAATGAACACACCTGTCTTGGAAGAAGTACAGCCAGAATGCTCCTTAGAAAGGTAGGTAGCAAGACTTGGTCTCACGTACTCTGGACATATTATCAGGAGGGATCAGTCCCTGGAAAAAGACATCATGCTTGGTAAAACAGAGGGTCAGTGAAAAAGACAAAGATCCTCAATGAGACAGATTGAGACAGTGGCTGCAACAGTGGGCTCAAACATTGCGATGAGAAAGGCCCAGGGCTGGGCACTGTTTCGTTCTGTTGTACATAGGGTCACTATGAGTTGGAACTGACTCAACAGCACCTAACAACAACATCATAAACTCACTGGATCTCCTGGGGATAGAATGTCATATTCACTGTAGAGTAGATTGTTTGTTTGTTTGTTTACCATATTTACTAATACTATGATTTACGCTTGATAACTTCCACAATCTGTTGGATCGCTTTTCTTTGGAATGGACACAAACGTGCATCTCTTGCAGTCTGTTGGCCAGGTAGCTAGCTTCCAAATTTCTTTGCATGGTTCAGTGGGCATGTACAGGGCTGCATCTGTTTGTTGAAACAACTCAGTGGGTATTCTGTCAGCTCCTGGAGCCTTGTTTTTCGCCAGTGCCTTCAGTGTAGCTTGGACTTCTTGCTTCACTACTACCAGTTCTTCATCATATGCCACCTCATGAAACGACTGAAAGTCGACCATTTCTTTTGGTACTGTGACTCTGTGTATTCTTTCCATCTTTTGTGTGTGTGTGCTTTAAGTGAAACTTTACAAATCAAGTCAGTCTCTCATACAAAAATTTGTGTACAGCTTGCTATGTACTCCTAGTTCCTCTCCCACTAATGAGACAGCACACTCCTTCTCTCAGCCCTGTATTCCCCGTATCCATTCAGACACTTTCTGTCCCCCTCTGCCTTCTCACCTCCCCTCCAAACGGGAGCTGCCCACATAGTCTCATGTGTCCACTTGAGACCAGAAGGTCACTCTTCACCACTATCATATTGTATCCTATAATCCAGTCCAATCCCTGTCTGAAGAGTTGGCTTTGGAAATGGTTCCAGTCGTGGGCCAACAGAAGGTCTGGGGACTGTGACCTCCAGGGTTCCTCTAGTCTCAGTCAGATCATTAAGTCTGATTTTTTTATGGGACTTTGAGGTCTGCATCTCACTGTTCTCGTGCTCCGTCAGGGATGCTCTGTTTCGTTCCCTGTCGGGGCAGTCTTCGGTTGTAGATGGGCACCATCTAGTTCTTCCGGTCTCAGGCTGATGTAGTCTCGGATTTACGTGGCCATTTCTGTCTTTTGGACTCATAATTACCTTGTATCTTTGGTGTTCTTCATTCTCCTTTGCTCCAGCTGGGTTGAGACCAATGGATGCATCTTAGATGGCCGCTTGATAGTGTTTTTAAGACTGCAGACGCCACTCACCAAAGTGGGATGCAGAATGTTTTCTTAATAGATTTTATTATGCCAATTGACCTAGATGTCCCCTGAAAACATGATCCCCCAACTGCTGCCCCTGCTACTCTGGCCTTTGGAGCATTTGGTTTATTCAGGAAACTGCTTTTGGTTTAGTCCAGTTATGCTGACCTCTCCTTTATTGTATGTTGTCTTTCCCTTCACCTAAAATAGTTCTTGTCTACTACCTAAATTTGCAAATATCCTTCTCCCTCCCTTTCTCCCCACCCTCATAACCATCAAAGAATATTTTCTTCTCTGTTTAAACTATTTCTTGAGTTCTTATAATAGTGGTCTCATACAATATTTGTCCTTTTGCAACTGACTAATTTCACTCAGCATAATGCCCTCCAGATTCCTCCAAGCTATGAAATATTTCACGGATTCATCATTGTTCTTGATCTGTGTGAAGTATTCCATCGTGTGAATGCACCACAATTTATTTATCCATTCATCTGTTGATGGGCACCTTGGTTACTTCCATCTGTCTGCTATTGTAAACAGTGCTGCAATGAACATGGTTTTGCATATATCTGTTCATATAAAGGCTCTTATTTCTCTAAGATATATTCCAAGGAGTGGGATTGCCATATGCTATGGTAGTTCTATTTCTACTTTTTTAAGGAAGTGCCAGATTGATTTTCAAAGTGGCTGCACCATTTTAAATTCCCACCAGCAGTGAATAAGTGTTCCAGTCTCTCTACAACCTCTCCAACATTTATTATTTTGTGATTTAGGATTAATGGCAGCCTTGTTGGAGTGAGATGGTATCTCATTGTAGTTTTGATTTACATTTCTCTAATGGCTAATGATTGTGAGCATTTCCTCATGTGTCTGTTACCTGCCCGAATGTCTTCTTCGTTGAAGTGCCTGTTCCTATCCTTTGCCCATTTTTAAAATGGATTATTTGTCTTTTTGTTATTGAGTTTTTGCAATATCATGTAGATTTTAGAGATCAGAGGCTGATCGGAAATGTTATAGCTAAAAACTGTTTCCCAGTCTGTAGGTAGTCAGTTTACTCTTCTGGTGAAGGCTTGGGATGAGCATAAGTGTTTGATTTTTAGGAGTTCTCTTTTCTCTTTGGGTGCTTGCACATTGTTAGCAATGTTTTTTGTACTGTTTATGCTATGTATTAGGGCTCCTAGTGTTGTCCCTGTTTTTTCTTCCATGATTTTTATCATTTTAGATTTCATATTTAGGTCCTTGATCCATTTTCAGTTAGTTTTTGTGCACGGTGTGAGGTATGGATCTTGTTTCATTTTTTTGTGGAGGGATATCCAGTTATGCCAGCACCATTTGTTAAAGAGGCTATCTTTCCCCCATTTAACTGACTTTGAGCCTTTATCAAATATCAGCTAATAAGTGAATGGATTTATGTCTGGTTTCTCAATTCTGTTCCATTGGTCTATGTGTCTGCTGCTGTACCGGTACCAGGCTGTTTTGACTACTATGGTGGTATAATAAGTTCTAAAATTAGGTAACGTTTTGCCTCCCACTTTGTTCTTCTTTTTCAGTAATCCTTTATTTATCTGGGGCCTCTTTCCCTCCCATATGAAGTTGGTGATTTGTTTCTCCATCACCTTAAAAAATGTCCTTGGAATCTGGATTGGAATTGCACCATATCTATGGATCGCTTTCAGTAGAAGAGATACTTTTACAATGTTCAGTGTTCCTGTCTATGATCAAGGTATGCTTGTCCACTTACATAAGTCTCTTTTGGTTTCTTTTAGTAGTGTCTTGTAGTTTTCTTTGTTTAGGTCTTTTATGTCCCTGGTTACAATTATTCCTAGTATTTTATCTTCTTGGGGGCTACCGTAAATGGCATTGATTTGGTGATTTCCTCTTTGATGTTCTTTTTGTTGGTGTAGAGGAATCCAACTGATTTTTGTAGGTTTATCTTGTATCCTGATATTCTGCTGAACTCTTCCATTAGTTTCAGTAGTTTTCTTGAGGATTCTTTACGGTTTTCTCTGTATAAGATCATGTCATCTGCAAATAGAGATACTTTTATTTCTTCTTTACCAATCTGGATGCCCTTTATTTCTTTCTCTGGCCTAATTGCTCTGGCTAGGACCTTCAGCACACTGTTGTACAAGAGTCGTGATAAAGGGCATCCTTGTCTGGTTCCCGATCTCAGGGAATGCTTTCAGACTCTCTCCATTAAAGGTGATGTTGGATGTTGGCTTTATATAAACGCCCTTTATTGTGTTGAGGAATTTTCCTTCTATTCCTATTTTCTGAGAGTTTTTATCATGAATGGGTGTTGAACTTTGTCAAATGCCTTTTCTGCATCAATTGATAAGATCATGTGGTTCTTGTCCTTTGTTTTACCTATATGGTGGATTACTTTGATTGTTCTTCTAATGTTGAACCATCCCTGCATACCTAGTATGAATCCCACGTGGTCATGGTGAATTATTTTTTTGATATGTTATTGAATTCTATTGTGTAGAATTTTGATGAGGATTTTTGCATCTAAGTTCGTGAGGAATATAGGTCTGTAATTTTTTTGTGTGTGTGGTGTCTTTACCTGGTTTTGATATCAGGGATATGCTGGCTTCATAGAATGAGTTTGGGAGTATTCCATCTTTTTCAATGCTCTAAAATACCTTTACTAGTAGTAGTGTGAACTCTTCCCTGAAAGTTTGGTAGAACTCACCAGGGAAGCTGTCAGGGCCAGGGCTTTTTTGTTGTTGTTGTCGGGAGATTTTTAATTTTTTTAATTACCTTTTTCAACCTCTCCTTCTGTTATGGGTTTATTTAATTGTTCTACCTCTGTTTCTGTTAGTTTAAGTAGGCAATGTGTTTCTAGAAATGTATCCATTTCTTCTAGGTTGTCAAAGTTGTTAGAGTATGATTTTTCATACTAATCTGATATGATTCTTTTAATTTCAGTTGGGTCTGTTGTGATGTTGGGTAATTTGCTTCCTCTCCTGTTTTTCTTTTGTCCGTTTGGCCAATGTTTTAGCAATTTTGTTAATTTTTTCAAAGAACCAGCTTTTGGTCTTGTTAACTCTTTCAATTTTTTTTTCTGTTCTCCATTTCATTTAATTCTGCTCTACTTTTTATTATTTAATTTCTTCTGATGCCTGAGGGTTTCTTTTGTTGCTCTCTTTCTATTTGTTTAAGTTGTAGGGATAATTCTTTGATTTTGGCCCTTTCTTCTTTTTGGATGTGTGCATGTATTGCTATAAATTGACCTCTGGGCACTGCTTTACCTGTGTCTCAAAGGTTCTGGTAGGAAGTGTTTTCATTCTCATTGGATACTTTGAATTTCGTTATTCCATCCTTAATGTCCTGTATAACCCAGTCATTTTTGAGCAAGGTATTGCTCAGTTTCTGAGTGTTTGATTTCTTTTCCCCGCTTTTGTTGCTTGTTTGTTTTTGATATCTACTTTTATAGCTTCATGGTCAGAGAAGATGCTTTGCAATATTTTGATGTATTGGATTCTGTTAAGGTGTGCTTCATGGCCTAATACGTGCTCTCTCCCAGAGAATGTTCCATATGCATTGGAAAAGAAAGTATACTTGGCTGCTGTTGGGTGGAGTGTTCTGTATATGTATGTGAAGTCAAGTTGGTTGATTGTGGCATTTAGATCTTCAGTGTCTTTACTGAGGTTCTTTCTGAATGTTCTGTTCTTCACCAAAGTGGTATGTTGGAGTCAGCTAATATTGTTGTGGAGCTGTCTATCTCACTTTACAATGCTGTTAGCGTTTGTTTTATGTATCTTGAAGCCCTGTCATTGGGTGTGTAAATATTTAATATGGTGATATCCTCCTGGTATGTTGTCTGTTTAATCATTATATAGTGTCCTTCCTTATCCTTTTTGGTGAATTTAACTTTAAAGTCTATTTTGTCAGAAATTATTGCCACTCTTGCTCTTTTTTGATTGTTGTTCGCTTGATATATATTTTTTCCATCCTTTGAGTTTTAGTTTGTTTGTGTCTTTAAGGAGTGTCTCTTGTAGGCAGCATATAGATGGATCGTGTTTTTTGATCCATTCTTTCACTCTCTGTCTCTATTGGTACATTTAGTCCATTTACATTCAGCGTAATTATGGTAGTTATGAGTTTTGTGCCATCATTTTGATATCTTTTTTTGTATGTTGTCGAGTTTCTTTTTTCTGCTTAATTTTTTGTACTGAGTAGTCTTTCTTTGTATATTGCCTTTTCCTCTTATTCATTGTTGATTTTTTTTTTCTGAGTTATGTTTTTCTTGTATTTTATTTCGATGTGTAGCATTGTTAGTCTCCTTTTTGGTTACCTTAATATTTGCCATTATTTTTCTAAGTTTAAACCTAACTTTTATTTCTTTCTATCCCCTTGACTATCTCTCTGTATGAAAGATCTATGACTACATTTTTCAGTCCCTCTTTATTATTTTAGTATTGTCATCCTTTACATAATAACATCACTGTTTCCCTGTTCTGAGCATTTTTTTATCTTGATTTCTTTTTGTAATTTCCCTACCTGGGTTGATATCTGGTTGCTCTGTCCTGCATTCTAGTCTTGGGTTGATATCTGATATTGTTGATTTTCTAAACCCTCTTTAGTATTTCTTCTACCTTTTTTTTTTTTTTTTTACAAATTCCCTAATCTTCTGTTTATCTGGAAATGTCCTAATTTCACCTTCATATTTGAGAGACAGTTTTGCTGTGTATATGATTCTTGGCTGGCAATTTTTTTTCCTTCATCACTTTATATAACTCATCCCATTGCCTTCTTCCCTGCATGTTTTCTCTCGAGTAGTCTGAGCTTATTCTTATTGAGTCTCCTTTGTAGGTGACTTTTCATTTATTCCTAGCCGCTCTTAAAATTCTCTGTCTTTGGTTTTAGCAAGTTTCTTTATAATATGTCTGGGTGACTTTCTTTTGAGATCTACCTTATGTGGGGTTCAATGAGCATTTTGGATAGATATCTGCTGCTCATCTTTCATGGTATCAAGGAAGTTTTCTGCCAACAAATCTTCAACAATTCTCTCTGTTTTTTCTGTTATCCCTCCCTAATCTGATACTTCAATCACTCATAGGTTATTTCTCTTGATAGAGTCCCACATGATTCTTAGGATTTCTTCATGTTTTTTAAAAATAATTTTCTCTGATTTTTCTTCAAATATATCGGTGCCACGTTATTTATCTTCAATCTCATTAATTCTGCTTTCCATTTCCTCAATACCGTTCCTCTGTTTACTGAGTTGTCTAATTCTGTAATTTTATTGTTAATCTTCTAAATTCCTGATTGCTTTCTTTCTATGGATTGTTGCAGCCTATTAAATTTTTCTTTATGTTCTTGAGTAACCTTTTTAATTTCTTCAGCTACTTTATCTGTGTGTTCTTTGGCTTGTTCTGCATTTTGCCTGATCTCCCTGATCTCTTGAAAGTTCTGTATATTAACCTTTTGTATTCAACATCTGGTAATTCCAGGAAAACCCCTTCATCTGGACGATTCCTTGATTCTTTGTATTGAGAGATTGTTGAAGTGATCATGGTCTGCTTCTTTACGTGATTTGATATTGACTGCTGTCTCTGAGCCATCTATAAGTTATTTTATTTTATTTTTTACTTTTGCCTACTGTATCCTAGCTTTTTGCTTTGTTTTGTTTTGATATGCCCAAATAGGGTGCTTGAGTGAGCTTGCTTGATCATTTGCAACTTTCAAGATTTAACATCCTGTCACCAGATGGCTAGAGCTGTTACCAGGTATATGAGCCTAGGAGTCCATTCACTTTTCTTGTATAGATTCAGCTCAGGTGTCTAGGTAGCTGGTCATCAATTGTAGGTCATCAAGTCCTATAGTCTTAGATGGGGAGGGGTGCTTGTTGGAGACACAGGTATCTGGTTGCAGCAGGGGGTCACACTCTGAACAAAGGCAGTGGGCTGACAACCATCTCCCAAGTGTCTGTGAGGAAAGTGCACCCCTGTTTTCTATAGTGCACGGGTAGGTGGGTTCTGCAGTCAGACCACAGGCACCCTATGCTTTTGTTTGTAAGGACTGGGAGGCACCTGTTATCCTTGGACCCCTGTTGTGGGTGTCTAGATGATGTGGGCGGAGCCACCAGTTCTCAGGCCCCCAGTGTAGGTAGGTAAGGACCCTGTTTAATAGGCAGAGCAGTGTCAAACATCAAAAACACACCTCTCCACTGCAAGGTAAAACAGTTGAAGTTGGATACCCAGCACATACACCATTGCAGTAACAAGGGCCTAATCTCCTGAAATGGGCCTACACAGGTCCATGCAGGGGTGAAAGGTATTCAAAGTCCGTGGACCATTTATGCCTGGAAAGGAGCTTCTTCTGTCCTGAGCTTCCCAGCTTAGTGGAGCTGGCAGATTCTCTTTTCCCCCAATTGTTAATTTATTCCTTCTCCAAGGCCAGGAGAATGGCTCAGGCTGCACAGCAACACCTATCTCAGGTGCAGGGAAATCTACAGCTACTGAAGCCGTCTTGGGGGCTGAGCGCACAGTAAAACAAATGCAAGGACTTAGCTTTTGCCAACAGCACTGTTCTTCTCTGATTCCAGAGTTGTGAGTAGACTGTGAGACTTGCTGTCTTCCCCTGAGGAGACTGCATCCTGAATGCTACTGTCAGCCCTACCACTGTCCCTCCAGGGGACTGTGTCCAAGGGGTGCCATTTCTCACCAAGTCAGGTCCGGCAACTGCTCGCCACTTCTGAACCGTGTCTCCCTCCCCCAGCCACTCAGTCTGATTTCCTAACTTTGCCTTTGATGTTCAGGGCCCTTATCTTGTCATGTATAAAATTGTTCCACTTGTTTTTTCAGGTATTTGTTTTTTTTTTTTTTTTTTTGGTTTTTGTTGTAAGAGGAATCACTGGAAGTGTCTGACTACTGTGCAATCTTGACTCCACCTCTCTCTATCTTCTTTTGATGCTTTCTGCGTCACTTAATATTTTCCCTGTAGAATTCTTCAATATTGCAACAAAAGGCTTGAATTTTTTCTTCAGTTCTTTCAGTTTGAGAAATGCTGAACATGTGCTTCCCTTTTGATTTTCTAACTCCAGGTCTTTGCACGTTTCATGATAATATTTTACTTTGTCTTCTTGAGGTGCCCTTTGAAATTTTCTGTTCATCTCTTTTACTTCATCATTTTCTTTTTGCTTTAGCTACTCTACATTCAAGAGTAAATTTCAGAGTCTTTTCTGACATCCATTTTGGTCTTCTTTTTTTCTTTCCTGTCTTTTTAATGACCTCTTGCTTTCTTTTTTTTCTGACAGATATACATATATATTTTATTTTATATCTTTATTGTCATACTTTAGATGAAGGTTTACAGAACAAACTAGGTTCCCATTAAACAATTAGTTCACATATTGTTTTGTGACACTAATTACCAACCCCACAATATGTCAACACTCTCCCCTTCTTGACCCTGGGTTCCCTATTACCAGCTTTTCTGTCCCCTCCTGCCTTCTAGCCCTTGCCCCTGGGCTGGTGTGCCCCTTCAGTTTTGCTTTATGGGTCTGTCTAATCTTTGTCTGAAGGGTGAACCTCAGTGGTGACTTTATTACTGAGCTAAAAGTGTGTCCAGGGGACATATTCAGCATTTCTCCAGTCTGTGTCAGGCGAGTAATCTGGTCTTTTTTGTGAGTTAGAATTTTGTTCTACATTTTTTCTCCAGCTCTCAGACCCTCTATTGTGATCCCTGTCAGAGCAATGACCTCTTACTTTCTTCAAGTATGATGTCCTTGATGTCACTGCAGAACTCATCTGGCCTTCAATCATTAGCCTTCAATTCATCAAATCTATTCTTGAGATAGTCTCTAAATTCGGGTGAGATATAATCAAGGTTGTACTTTGGCTCTCGTAGACTTGCATATGAGAAACTGATGGTCTGTTCCACAGTCAGCCCCTGGTCTTGTTCTGACTGATGATATTGAGCTTTTCCATTGTCTCTTTCCACAGATGTAGACATTTGATTCCTGTATATTCCATCTGGTGAAGCCCATGTGTATACTCACCATTTAAGTTGTTGAAAAAAGGTATTTGCAATGAAGAAGTCATTGGTCTTGCAAAATTCTATCATGCTGTCTCCAAGGACAGATTTTCCAACTACTGTTCCTTCTTCTTTGTTTCCAACTTTCACATTGCAATCATCAGTAATTATCAATGCATCTTGATTGCATGTCTGATCAATTTCAGACTGCAGAAGTTGGTAAAAATCTTCAGTTTCTTCATCTTTGGCATTAGCAGTTGGTGCACAAATTTGAATCATAGTCATATTAACTGCTTGTCATAGATTGAAATGTGTCCCTAAAAAATATCTGTCAACTTGGCTAGGCCATGATTCCCAGTATTGTATGATTGTCTACCATTTAGTCATCTAATGTGATTTCCCTATGTGGTGTAAATCCTATCACAATGATGTGATGAGATGGATTAGTCGCAGTTATGTTGATGAGATCTATAAGATTAGATAGTGTCTTAAGCTAATACCTTTTGAGGTATAAAAGAGATAAGCAAGCAGAGAGATATGAGGACCTCATAACACCAAGAAAGCATCCCCAGTAGCAGAGCATGTCCTTTGGACCCAGGGTCCCTGCACCTGAGAAGCCCCTTGACCAGGAGAAGATTGATGATGGAGACCTTCCCACAGTGCTGACAGAGAAAGTTTCCCCTGGAGCTGACGCCCTGAATTTTGAATTCTAGCCTACTAGACTGTGAGAAAATAAATTTCTCTTTGTTAAAGCCACCCATTTGTGGTACTTCTGTTATAGCATCAGTATATGACTAAGACACTGGTCTTCCTTGTAGGCGTATGGATATTATCCTATCACTGACAGCACTGTACTTCAGGATAGATCTTGAAATGTTCTTTTTGATGATGAACTCTCTTCGATTTGGCACAGTCGTCCATAAAAAAAAAAAGTCCATATGATTGTCCAATTCAAAATGGTGAATATCAGTCCATTTCAGCTCACTAATGCCTAAGATATTGATGTTTATGTGTTCCATTTCATTTTTTAATGATTTCTAATTTTCCTAGATTCATACTTCATACATTCTATGTTTCTATTATTAATGGATGTTTGCAGCCGTTTCTTCTCCTTTTGTGTCATGCCACATCAGCAAATGCAGGTCTCGAAAGCTTGATTCCATGCATGTCATTGAGGTCAACTCAGAGGAGTGTGTGCGGTTTTGTTCTTCTGTAACTTGTATCTTTTAAAATAAATCTTATAAAGCTTTTGTTTAATTAAATGGTTTTGAAAATTCATCTAAAATCATTGCTAAGCTTTCTGTTACAATTCTTCAATTGCATTTAATTTCTATTAGGTTTTCTGCTTAGACTATTGTATAAACTTCAATAATAATTTTTATATCAATTCACAACCATTATAATTTCTTTTTCTTTTTTGGGGGGTGTTTAAATCTGAAATATAATTATGAATAGAAGTGTTAATAGCAGATATTATTTTCTCGTTTCTTCTGTTAAATAAACGTTTGAACTTAAAACTGTTGGATGATCTGTTTCATCTAAAAAACTCCACCTTTTTTTTTAAGAAATAAACTATTAGTCTTATTTTGTTTATTTATTACATATATATAACTATATACGTCTTTCTTTACTCTCTGGTTCTTTTTAAGATTTTTTATTGTATTTATGTACTGAAGTTTCACTACATTATATCTTGATTCAGATTTATTTTTACTTTGCCCTCTTGGGATATCTTTGCCTTCCCTTATCTAAGGATTGATATGTTTCATTGTTTTTAGTCACTAGTTCCCCAAATGTTTTTTCCTATATTTTTGAAGGGATAGAATTCCTCCACGTTTTGTGAATATATGTACGTCATATTTACAATCACATTTTTAAAATGATTTTGACCACGAGGTAGCTAATATTTTCCTAAATTAAAGAAGTGGGGAAAACAGCACAATACAGAAATAATGAATGCCACATCAGATCAGTTATTTGATGCCATGTCTTATGACTGCCAATGGAACATATTGTTTTTTATCCATGTCTCCCTGTTTATGTGCTAGTATCCTGTCCTGTGAACTCATTTCAAGGGCTGTGTGCCTGACCCGGAAGCAGCTTTCAGCATTTTCCCCAGGTCTAAATAGAAGAGGATGTTTTTTCTTCTGTAAAAAGAAATCCAAATAGGTTTTTTTTTTGTCCCTTTTATTTTTATTTTATCCATTGAAAGAGAAATAAATATTTATTTGTAGTCTATTTACAAAACTTTTTCACCTGTCTTTATTTTTAATTTTCCCCCATCATTTTGTGATATGGGTATTAGCATTTATTACATTATACACAAAAAGAAAGGACAAGGAGAAAAAATTCTGATGATAATTTCAGAGAAGAAACAAAAGTGGGAGAAACAAGCCTTAAATCTGGACCATGACCATACATGGAAGGTAAAACTTTTATTCACCACCTTCGCTGGGTGACACCTAAAATATTTCAGAATTTGTGTCAGGATTAAATTGTAGTTTATACTTCACACAACCTCTTAAGGTTGATATCACCACTGACATTTTATAGATGATAAAATTGATAGGAGATTTTAAGTAGTTTTCCCTAAATGTCCAGCTTAATTATATATGTATATAAAACCTTTTAAAATACATACCCTGTAAACCAAACCCATTGCCATGGAGTTGATTCCAACTCACAGCTACCCTATATTATCTCTCAACTATTTGAAACTGGTGAATCTAAAGGGTGGTACACTTTTTAATGACATAGAACAGAAAGAGAGAGAGAAAGGAAAGAAGTAAAGGAAGGGAGGGAGGGAGAAAGAGAGAGGGAGGAAGGACGGAAGGAAGGTAGGAAGAAAGAAAAGTAAGGTATTAAAATAGAAATTCTCTGTATATAGTAGAGGATCAACAATATATATAAATGAATTTTTATTCCCAGAAGAAATTGTTTTAGTGTTAAAAATTTATTCATTTTAACAAATTCTTGTGTTTATATTTCGTCATATGTCCTGGCTCTAACATATTCTCATTCAACAGTGAGTTATTCTAAAACAAATGAATGATAGAAGAAGACATATACACTATCACAGAAAAATGGCTTCTCAGAGCCTCCTAACGAACTCCAATTAAAGTATTGCTCCCAATTCAAAAGTATCTGTTCTTAGGAGATTTTGCTTACAAAGAAACACCCATGTTGTCTCCTTAGTAAGTCAGGGTGTACATATTATGTAAAGGAATATCCTCCAATGGCTTCCAAGTTTGAAATAAATTACATATCATCATGACATGTATTGCCTTGCATTGTTGTTGTTGTTAGTTCCCTCAAGTCAGTTCCAAGTCATAGTGGCACTATGTACAACAGAATGAAACACTGCCAGGTCCTGTGTCTTCTTAGGTCTTCCTTACTCATTGTCCAGTTTTCACGTGCATATGAGGCAATTGAAAACACCGTGGCTTGGATCAGGGACACTTTAGTCTTCAAGGTGACATCTTTGCTTTTTAATGCTTTAAAAATTTCTTTTGCAGCAGATTTTCCCAATGCAATGCATCATTTAATTTCTTGACTGATGTTTCCATGGGTGTTGACTGTGGATCCAAGTAAAATGAAATCCTTGACAATTTCAATCTTTTTTCCATTTATTATGATGTTGCTTATTGCTCCACTGATGAGAATTTTTGTTTTCTTTATGTTGAGGTCTAATTCATACCTAAGTCTTTACAGTCTTTGGTCTTTATCAGTAAGTGCTTCAAGTCCTGTTCACGTTCAGCAAGCAAGGCTGTGCCATCCGCATATCACAGGATGTTAATGAGTCTTCTTCCAATCATGATGCTTTGTTCTTCATATAGTTCAGTTTTTTGGACTATGTGGACTGCATACAGATTGAATAATTATAGTGAAAGGATGATGCACACCTTTCCTGACTTTAAACCATGCAGTAGCCCATTGTTCTGTTTGAATGACTGCCTCTTGATCTATGCAGAGGTTCCCCATGAGCACAATTAAGTGTTCTGGAATTCCCGTTTTTTGTGATGTTATCCATAATTTGTTATGATTCACAGAGTCAAATTCCTTTGCATAGTCAATAGAACACAGGTAAACATCTTTCTGATATTCTCTGCCTTCAGCCAGGATCCATCTGACATCAACAATGACTTACCTGTTCCCACGTCCTCTTTGGAATCTGGCTTGAATTTCTGACAGTTTCTGTCAATGCACTGCTGCAGCCACTGTTGAATGATCTTCAGCAAAAATTCACTTGCGTGTGATACTGATGATAATTTCTGCATTTGTTTGAAACACATTTCTTTGGAATAGGCATAAATATGGATCTCTTCCAGTCAGTTGGCCAGGTAGCTGTATTCCAAATTTCTTGGCATAGACATATGAGCACTTCCAGTATTGCATTTGTTTGTTGAAACATCTCTATTAGTATTCCATCAATTCCTGGAGCCTTGTTTTTCTCTAATGCCTTCAGTACTGCTTGGACCTCTTCCTTCAGTACCGTTGCTTCCTGATCATATGCTGCCTCCCGAAATGGTTGAACATCTACCAATTCTTTTTGGTGTAGTGACTCAGTGTATTCCTTCCATCTTCTTTCGGTACATTCTGAGTTGTTCAATATTTTCTCTGTAGAATCCTTCACTATTGAACTTGAGGCTTGAATTTTTTCTTTGGCTCTTTCAGCTTGAGAAATGCTGAGGGTGTTCTTCCCTTTCGATTTCTAACTCCAGATCTTTGTATATGTCATTATAATACTTTGCTTTGTCTTCCATAGCTGCTCTTTGAAACCTTCTGTTTAACTCTTTTACTTCATCATTTCTTCTGTTCTTTTTAGCTACTAGATGTTCAAGAGCACATTTCAGAGTCATAAATCTTATGACATCCATTTTGATCTTTTCTTTCTTCCCCTTTTAATGACCTCTTGTTTTCTTTGTATGTCTGATGTCCTTGATGTCACTCCACTACTCATCTGGTCTTTGGTCATTAGTGTTCAACATGTCAAATCTATTCTTGAGATGGTCTCTAAATTCAGTTGGGACATACTCAAGGTCATACTTTGGCTCTCATACACTTGTTCTGATTTTCTTCGGCTTCAAGTGGAACTTGCATATATGTAGTTGACTGTTCTGTAGTTGGTCCCGGCCATGTTCTGACTGATGGTATTGAGCTTTTCCATCATCTCTTTCCACACAGGTAGTCAGTTTGATTCCTGTGTATTCCATCCGGTGAGGCCCACACTTATAAAAAAAAAAAAAAAAACTTGCTGTTTATGTTGTGGAAAAAGTTATTTGCAATGAAGAAGTCGTTTGTCTTGCAAAATTCTATCATGTGATCTCTGGTATCATTTCTATCACCAAGGCCATATTTTCAACTACTGATCCTTCTTTGTTTCCAATTTCTCATTCCAGTAACGAGTAGTTATCAATGCATCCTGATTGCACATTCCGTAAATTTCAGACTGTAGTAGTTGGTAAAAATCTTCAATTTCTTCATCTTTCTCCTTAGTGGTTGGTGTGTAAATTTGAATAGATTGTATTAACTGGTATTCCTTGTAGGCGTATGAATATTATGCCATCACTGGCAGTGTTGTACTTCTGGATAGATCTTGAAATGCTCTTTTTAGTGATTAGTGCACAGCTATATTCATTGCAACACTGTTTACAAAAGCAAAAAGATGGAAACAACCAAGATGCCCATCAACAGATGAGTGGACAGATTATGGTATATTCACATAATGGAATATTACACAGTGATAAAGAACAACGATGAATCCATGAAACATCTCATAACATGGAGGAATCTGGAAGGCTTTATACTGAGGGAAATTAGTCACAGAAGGACAAATATTGTATGAGACCATTTTTATAAGAACTCAAGAAAAGATTTAAACACAGTAGAAAACACTCTTCGATGGTTGCCAGTGTGGGAAGGGATGGAGAGGGTTTTCACTAATTAGATAGTAGATAGAATTATTTTAGGTGAAGGGAAGGACAACACACAATGGAGGGGAAGTCAGCACAATAGGACTTATCCAAAAGCTAAGAAGTTTCCAGGATACAACCAAACATTTTGAGGGACAGAGTAGCAGGGCAGAGGTCTGGGGACCATGGTTTCAGGGGACATCTAGGTCAATTGGCATAACAAAGCATATTAAGAAAACGTTGTGCATCTCACTTTGTTGAGTGGCATCTGGGGTCTTAAAAGCTAGCAAACTGCCATATGAGATGCATCAATTGCTCTCAAGCCATCTGGAGCAAAGGACAATGGAAAACACCAAAGACACAAGGAAAATATTAGCCCAAGAGAAAGAAAGGGCTACATAAAGCAGAGACTCCATCAGCCTGAGACCAGAAGAACCAGATGGTGCCTGGCTACCACCAATAACTGCACTGAAACGGAACATGGCAGAGAATCCCTGATGAAGCAGGAGAAAAGTGGGATGCAGACCTCAAATTCCAGTAAAAAGACCAGACATAATGGTCTGAGATGGAGGTACCCCAGAGGTCATGACCCCCAGACTGTCTGTCAGCCAAAACTAAAACCCATTCTTGAAACCAACTCTTCAGACAAAGATTAGACTATAGGACCTAAAATGATACTGGTGAGGAGTGTGATTCTTAGCTTAAGTAGACACATGAGACTATATGGGCAGCTCCTATCTGGAGTCAAGGTGAGGAGGGAGAGGAGAACAGGAGCTGGTTGAATGGACACAGGAAACACAGGTGGAGAGAAGGAGTGTGCTGTCACATTGTAGTGAGAGCAACTAGGGTCACATAACAATGTGTACATAAGTTTTTGTATGAGAAACTGACTTGGATTGTAACTTTTCACTTAAAGCACAATAAAAAAAATAAAAGAAAATCTAGTATAGACTCATGAACAACTTTTATGACCTTTGGGAGATGATGCTTTTCTTCTAAATTTATATCCTAAGATTTGCTGAAGCAGTGCATCAGCTCCCGTTGAGGAGCTGTATTTCTTCCTTGGGTGTTCTGTGCACAATAATGCCAAAGCAAACTTTCTTGAAGTCAGGTATCATTACCTGGATCTTCTCCTCAGAAATCCACGATGAATTACCATTGTCAATTACTAGCTACACAAAGTTATTTTAATTCACATATATATACATATATACATATATCTTCAGTTTCTCTGCTATGCATTCCTTTCTACCCCCTCATCCAATTTCCAAAGTTCTAGTTAACCAGACCTTTTACTGGAGTGTCTATATGACATGGTCATTGTAGCTGCCATGACTCTGCTCAAGCTTTGCGCAAAGAAGAAGTGCATTCTGTCACTCTGGTTCCCTGATGCCCGGCTGACACAAAGTATTGCACAGCGGCGCCTTCTCTTACTCATTTCTCTTTTTTTGAATTTTTTTTTTGTATTTAAAACTCAAGTTATATGATAATTAAGTAATAGAAATGTTATAAATTTAAAAAGAAAAAGTATAGAGAGTATAAAGAGATTAAGAATGAGAGCATGAGATGAGACAGTGAAAGATTTCAGGCCCTTCCCGCCTCCCTGTCACAGCTGGCAACCCCCAATAATCTTTGGTTTGTATAAATTTGCTTATTTCATATAAGTAAGATCATACAGTAGTTGTCTTTTTGTGACTAACTTTCTTCAATCAGCATGATGTTTTCAAAGCCTAGCAAGAAAGAATTTTCAAATTCCAACTATAGCTAACCTCAGTTTCTGCTATCATTCCCAGTTCTCCATCCTTTCTCCAACTAGTGTACCCCCTTTGTCTCTTCTGTTGCTGCCCCATTCTGCCTTTCAGTGGCTGAGCCCTGCTTTCTGCTCTCTCCTTGGTCTCTGTATCCCTCTTACACACTGCTGGCAGGTTCCGTCTCTGGATCTTGTCTCTGGAGCTTTCCCTCCATCCAACACACACGACCTAGCTCTATCTCTTTCTGGATCCTGAAGTCTACAGTCCTTCCCACATATTCACAAACATACACAGACCTTTAGGTTGACATAGGCAACCCACCCAGACACAACCAGTCAAGGTGGTTGTGTGCTGTCTATCTGAGGTTTCTGGCATCAGGTTCTCAGATATGGACATCTCTTTCTGCCTCACGCTGAAGGAGTTTCTCTAATAAGGACAAGGGCTTCTATTCTGAGAAAAGCAATTTTAATCCCCTACTGTAGCTTGGTTAAGAAGGGTACAAGAAAGAGGTATACATGTAAGAGTCTTAACTAAATATACGCATTCTTCTCTTAAGTATAACTTCTCCGTAAAACAGCCTTTCAGTAAAAGAGGTTGAAAAGAGATGAGCATTGCTCTCGTTTGAGTGCTTACACCCCAAATTTACTAAGAAAATCACCCTTATAGAAAACTTCTTTCAATGACGTCACACATTTATTATGAAGTTATAGGGGAATGAGGTCATTTCTAAGTTCCAAAGGAACAAATTCATTGGAATTCAATAAATGTGGAATTAAAGAAAAATAACTTCTTAAAAAATGAACTACCATAAACAGTGCCACTTTACAATGGAGATTTTGTCTTCCACAGCAGTGCCCCCAAAAGGTGGTGGGTCTTTGGGGAAGAAGAAAGAAACCATGGGGTCTGCAGAGGTGGAGGATGTGGTGATGGAGAGGCCTCCAGGGGTCCCTATGACCAAAGCTTTGGGCTCACAGGTGAGAATAAGTACCCTGAAAGCTCAACTAAATCTACTCTCTATTCTCAGAGGTCTCTACCAGAGGAAAATGCCCAAGAGTCAACAACATCCCAAACAAAAAGTCAAAGCTCCAGGCACAGGAAGATTCCAAAACAATCCGAGAGCTCTTTTCCTTCATCTTCCACCAAGCAGACCTCTCACTCCTCTAGCTACGGGGCTACTTCAGAGAAGCAATGGGTCAGGTGTGCACATTTCACCCAGGTGCACACAGTCAAGGGGGTGGCGGTCGCCTGGCAGACCAAAACCTCCTTTGCCCCCGTGGGCAAGATGCCCCAGGTCTTTGAGGCCGAGCTCTCTGAGGAGAGCACCATCGGCTCTGCCCCCAGACTGGCCAACACTGAGTCCCTGGTCAGCAACCTGGAGCCCTGGCAGGAGGGGCCCCAGACCTGTACCCAGGAGCCCACCGACCAAGAGAAGGAGCATTGGGAGAGCCCCCGCGCAGCCACCCCGGAGTGGCTGGTGACCCGTGAGCACGGCTTCCGCTGCGTGGCCTGCTGTCACGTGTTCGAGTCCCAGGAGGCCCTGGTTGCGCACGCGGCGCATGCTGTGAGCCAGGGCTTCAGCTGCCAGGTCTTCTTTGAAGACCTGCTGGAGAGGCGGCTGCCAAGCTCAGTCCAGCGCAGGCCCCAACGCTGCCACCAGCTGGCCAGGCGTTACCTGATGGCCTCCAAGAAGAGGGAGGTGAGGGAGAATAGAGCGGTCTGCAGGCACCTGGAGGAGCAGCTGGAGAAGCAGAGAGAAGAACTGAAGAGGCTGAGGCACCAGCTGGACAGGCTGCAGAGGCAGGCCAGGCTGCAGAAGGCACAGCACCAAGGCCAGAGGGGGAAGCACCTAAAGACCTGCTAGCACCCTGGGACTAGGAGGAGCAGGGCCTTTGGGCTGGAAACCCAGGCCCTTCAGGAGAGACCTCCATTCAGGTTCGTTTAACCCAGCTTCCCTGGAAGATCCTACCCTCCTTCCCCTCTGATCACCAGTCTTCCACCCCAAGGGCACAAAGAGCTCCAGCCCTAAGGGGGATCTGGATGGAAGAAGCCCCAGATAGCTGACCGCAGACACCAGGTCCCCTCAGAGGCTCCCCTGGCCCAGAAGAGGACAGGACAGGCCTCATCTTGATGGTGAGATCTTGGGACCCTAAGGATGAGCACAGCATAAGTAGGGAAAGGGAAATGGGATTTCAGTGGGACTTGGGAGGCTAAGGGGGACCCTGTTGAGGTGTGATGGTGAAGGGGGTATCACTGAGTTCTTTGGAGGAGAAGGAATCAGAGAGATGGCAGGGTGTCAGGAAACCTGCCTGCAGGTGAGCAGTGGGCATAAAGCCCTAAACCAAGGACTCTGGGTCCCTTCCCAGCAGCATACAGGCAGAGAAAGAGGTAGGGCTTGGCAGGAGGAGTGGAGGGCCCAATGAAGGAAAATGAATTCACCCCAGCCATGTCTTCTGGTCTCCCAGGATGAATTTGGGGTTATGATTAGGAAGCATTGTTGTTGCCTCATTAGGGGAATGTAACTGGGAGGTGGTGTAGAAAAATCCCCCTGGGTGTTAACCATTTCTGGGTAAGAGTTGATCCAGCGCTTGCAGGGTATTTCTTGTAGAGTATGTCCTCGGGTAAGGGGTAGAGCTTTGGAACTTTTTCATCTCCTTTAAATAAAGCTGTACATTCTGGTTCTTGACACGTCAATAAATGTTGTTAATTTTTTTTTTTTTTCCTGTGGTCAAATCTGACCTGTCCCGAGGTCAAAGAAATGGAAGAAAAAGGCCCTCTGAGGTGAAAGAAGCAAAAGAGAGGAGAGGCTTCTGAACCTGGGGAGAACAGCGAGAACACAGGTGACCAGAGGTATGGATGGAAGAGGCAAATTCAGGCCCAGACTCAACAGTGGACAAAAAAGACCAAGTCTCAGTCACAACATCAAATCCCAGGTGTGGGGAAGCCCTGGACATGACAGGGATGCATCCATCTCTCTGGGCCATGAGACCACAGAGGGCAGAGGAAAAGGAGGGCAGGGCCTCTAGGATGGGTACCTCCATCCACAGTCTGTCCTGTGTGTATGCCTCAGAGTGACAGAGACAGCTCCTGTGAGGGAGAGGGTCACAGGCAGAGAAAAGCCAAGGTGTTCAGGCCAGGTAAATTCTGCAGTCTCCTAAGGATCCAAAACAAAAATCAGAGATTCTCAGAGGTATCAGGGTGGGAGGGGTTGGCATTCCCAGGCTGGGGAGAGGCTGGCTGGGGAGGTACTGCTTTCTGAAATCTTTTCATCAACATCTTCTTAAAAGCTACCTTCCCAGTTGATGTCCTCTTTTATGCTCTAGGCTCAGACCTCAAAGGGCCTCGAATGCACAAAGGCGGGTTATACAGTGGGTCAAGGCAGGGAGGAGGTGGTACCAGCACATCCAGGAAAGAGAATTTTCTGGAGCGCCATGAGTTACCTAGTGAATCGCACATGGTGTCCAGCCTTCTACATTTAGCTGTAGACATGTGCTTGCAAACGTGTTTGGGGGTTAATTCTACTGAGTTCCCAAAATTATTTTTGGTCATTTCCAGTTATAGAGACCAGAAGAGCTCACTGGTTCCAAGAACAAGAAGAAATGCACTGGATCTGATTATTACTGTCTGTGGTGTGCTCTCCTTCCAGTGATTAAAATCTTTTGTCTGTCATTATAGAAAATTTTCACCTATTTAAAATATCTAACGAAACACATTAAAATATACATGTATCTATAATGTTTATCAATTTCCAAAGTTCTGAAATTATTTTTTATTACATTTTCAAGATTACAGATTTGTATGACAAAAAAGTTATGTCAGGGTCCCACCCTCATATGTAATTTGCTCCCGCTCCCACAAGGTATCCAATGTTAATAGACACATGTGTCCTTTCCTACACCTCTCTGCAGGGACACATACACACAGTCACAGGTACACAAGTACATCTGCTGGGGTGTTTGCTTTTATGGAGACTTCGTCTCACTCTACCCACATTGCTCTCGCCCCTTCTTTCACTTGACATTCTACCTTGATTCTCTGTAAGTCATTAGATATGGCACTAACACTATATTTTGGGGTCTTTAACTTACATGAATAATTTAAATAGATGGTATCAACTCAGTACACTTTATCTGGACTTATATATGTTGTTGTTAAAAGCTATCAAGTCAGTTCTGAGTCACAGTGACCCTAGGCACCACAGAACAAAACTCGGTCCGGTCCTTGCAATCCTAATAATCGTTGCTATATTTGAGCACACTGTTGCAGCCACTGTATCAATCTCATTGAGGGTCTTCCTCTTTTTCCCTGGACCTCTGCTTTACTAAGCATGATGTTCTTTTCCAGGAACTGGTCCCTCTTGATAAGATCTCCAAAGCCATCCTTACTTCTAAGGAATATTCTGGCTTTCTCTGCTCAAGACAGATTTATTTGTCCATACACAACACTACTAATACGGAAGCATTATCATCCATGCTTTTTAAGTCCACTCTTCCTGCATGTTCTAATTCTCCTCCCCCTGTTCTTTCCCACAAGTGAATCCAAGGTAATTCAGGTTAACAATGTGGTAAGTCGTTTCTCCTATCCTTGCTTAAACAAGCACACACAGACATACATGTATCCTCATCTTCTCACTTATACACACACATAAACATCAACAGGTATTCAAGCATATTCAAACAATTGATATTGTTTAACCCAGATGTGCTCATTTTATATACACTTCTCTGCACCTTGATTGTTTCAGTAATACTTCCATAATACTTCATAGAGATTTCTCCCACTCAACTACTACAACTCTTTTTCATTCTAAGGACTCCCTGTTTTATTGAGGATGTAGCTTTACCATAAGTTCTCTATCATTCCACCATCAATGGACAAAGTTTCCTCATATTAATAATAACTATCCTTTCTATACTATAGGATTTGTTTCTGTGGAATAGACTCCACAGAGTGAGATTTCCAATTCAAAGGATGTTAAAAGTACAGAGCCACGGCCATGTCTTTCCCCTAGAGGCTGCCATAATGCACCTCTCCAGCCACGTCTCAGGGCATCCTTCTCCCCACAGCCCAGCCAGCCATAGGTGGTGCTGATTTTCCAATTCTGCCAGTTTCACTGGCAGTTTGATATTTTCTTAACTTGGACTATGTTTACTGGGCACGTGGATTTGCTCTGAATGAACTGTTTGAATTCACTGCTCATTGTTCAAGTGCTTAACTTTTATCCTTCTGTGTAAAATGGAAATTGTTATTAAGCCTTGTCATCTCCATTTCACATGATTTTCCAAATCTATCATTTGTGTATCACATTTTTGCAAGCTTTGTCCCCCAGAACGATCACTTGAGTCAGCACCATTTATTAAATAAATATAATTTTCTTGAAATGCTACCTTTGTAAGTTATTGTGACTTCTTAACAGATTTTCTGTTTCATTGGTCGACTTGTCAGCTTCTATGCTATATAATATCAATTTGTTCTGTTACCCGAAGAGATAGACACCTGTTACTATCCTGCTTTTTCATGTTTTACTTTGGTAAAACCGCCCTGGTTTTGCAGCGATTAAGTGCTCAACTGCTAATCCAAAGAAAGTTTGGCAGGTCGGACCCACCAGGTGGCTCCAAGGGAGAAAGACCTGGTGTTCTGCTCCCGTAATGATTACGACCTAGAAAACCCTATGGGGCAGTCAGATGGGATCGCTTTGAGTCAAAATCGTCTCCAAGTCTCATAACAACAGGAATATTCTTTGTTATCTACTGTACTATTTGTAGCATATGATTACTGTATACAGTTCAAAACAACTATCTTAATATTCCGGCTAGAAATGCATTCCACTTATATATTAGTTTTAGGGACCTCCATTTAATTGACAAGACGTTCCATTTGAAAATATGGCATATTTTTGCATATATTCAGGTTTCATTTTATGTACTTTAATACATTGTCTTCCCTCATAGAGGTCCTTTGCTGCTCTGGTTAAAACAATGTTTTGCTAAATATTTTACACTTTTGGACACAGTGTGGTACAGTCAAGTAGTAGGGGAAAGAGAAGGGTCTGCCCTTCCCACCCTTGCCAATTTTAGACCCTTATTCTATACTGGAGAGAAACCATTGATTTTGATGCATTTGTCTTTTATGCAGGTATGTAATTATATCATCATTATTTTAAATATCTTTTAATACTTGTACTAGTTATTTAAATTTTCTAGTTCATTCCTTCACCTAAAAACTGTTGAGTGATACTAAAATTTTTGTCTAGTTCCAAATTTATCAGAATGGGTTTAATATTTTTCCATTTATCTCACACCTGATAAGTTTGGGGATATTTTGTTATGCACCAATAGATAACTAATACTCTGAGCTACTGACATTTATGGTAATCTACACACAACTTGTTTCTGACAGTTAAGTACTTCCACCTGGCCTCTGTTCAGCTGGGATACCATGATTTACATTGCTACTAGGCTGCCCAGCCTCCACTAAAACCTGAGCCTATAGAGAATTGTTCTTGTTAGCTGTCATCAGGTCATTTCTGACTCATGACAACCCCATGTGGGCATAGTACAAGTGTTCAATAGGGTTTTCAAGGCTGTGATCCTTTAAAAGCAGATCGTCAGGACTGTCTTCTGAGGTGCCTTTGAGTAGGTTCAAACCACCAAACTTTCAGCTAGTATAGAACACTTAACTGTTTGTGGCGTCCAGGGACCCACTGCAAAGGTACATATTGGTAAGCTCCATGTTGCTGGTGCTCCCCTCAGCTCTACATTCCTTATTCTTTTAATGAAATGGGTGTCCTTCAGAACCTCCAAGAAATGGTCTTATAGAGGACTAACTCAGACATGCCCACATATTGGAGGCTTTTATTCCCTCTTCCAACACCTGACACAGTAGGTCTGGTATTTCGATTTCATAGAATGTGGGCCGCTGCCTTTTCCAAACTTCCAAAAGCAATCCCACAGCATATTAAACCCATTTCCAGAACCCTTGCTATGGCAATAAATCCTTGTCAACAAACAAAGTCTACATAAGAATTAGAGTGTTTCCTTGAATGCACAACATTTTACATGCCTCCATAAAGAAAATGCCTCAAGGGCAAAGTTTAAGAGTAAACCAAGGCATTTCCCATCACTCCTTACCTGAGAGGCTCTTCGTGAGGATTTCCTGACACACATGGCAAAGGACGTAGTAGACACTGCCTTCTTTTTTACCTCTTCCCTCCTAAACAAACAGAAACCTTTGCTAAGATGTCAGGTGTCAATTCCCAACTCCTCTTCTTATCCTGTATGTAAGTTCTGTAATGAGACCAGGACCCAGGCAGTATTTCCCATCTTTCAAAGTTTGGAGGTCCAGTGAAATCCTGTTACAAGTCACTAGAGCAGCCCAGGAGCTGGAAGACTGAAATTCCTGGTCCTCTGACAAGTGGGAAGGGCAGGGTGGGATTGGGCAGAGCCTCCTTGACCATCACTTGCCCCAACAGACTCTGGAGGCTGCTTCATGTTATAAGTCAAAGGCCCTTCCAGCCCAGTCACATAAGAGCAGGGAAAGGCTTTTTCCATTGAAAGAAAAGATGGGCTCAGGAGCAGCAGGTTTGAGGCCATTCAGCTTCGGTCAGCTTTGCGGCTTCAGGACATCCTGGCCGCTGGTCACCTTCACAGCTGGGCCTTTATACCTTTTCACCTCTCTCCCATTTTTCTCCCAGTACCATGGGCTGTGGCTTCTGCTAGTTTCAAAGATTTCAGTGTTTCTGTAGCTCCTCGTCCCGCTCAGAGGAGGCAGGTTTGCAGGGTGTGAGGGGCAAACCCATAGTGCTGCTTAGGTGTCCTTCAACAGAAACCCTCCTGAGGTGACAAACTGTCCTGACTGATCCTGAGACCAAGACAGAGAGAAACTCAGTGAAAGGGTCATTGGCTTCTGCAAGTGTCAGCGCTCTCAGGGTCATGTCCTGGGGTCATGCCCAATTGCAGGAAAAATGAACTGACTCTGAACCAGTACACAGGCCCCGGAAGCCTCAGGAGGATTCTGTCTTAGTCTAACCCAGCACTGGGGAAATCCTCATGGGGTGGGAGCAGTGATATTCCTGGGATCTTTATTCTAAATTTTCAGAGCAGTTGATACAGTCTTGAGGTGGGAAAAGAGAAAGCTTGGGACCACAGGAGGGTGGCAAAAGAAGGAGCCTCTTATCACTCACTCCCTCTGGGGTCTTGTTCAGGTTTTTTTTTTTAATGCAACTTGGGCTCCAGGCAGGCACTTATTTCTAAAGTTGTATTTCTCTGTTTTAATTTATGATATCTAAGTCAAATCTGGAGTCTGGAGCTCATTTTGATAATTCGTCTTTAGTCTGTGCAGACAAGAGTCCGCTCACACCCATAATGAGAGCAGAGGAAATAAATTCCTCTTGCTCCTCAAACTAAGAGTACCACACTTGGGGAGCTCTCCTAGGGCAGCGCAGGCGGTGAGTCCACTCTGGGGCCTTGGAGGGGGATGGGGTGGGTGCCAGGCAGTGTGGCTTCTGTGGCTTCACCTTCTTCTCCGGGAAGTGCATCTCGAAGGCCTCCACATTCGGATCCTGACGCTAACCACAAGTTCCCACCCTTCTGTGTCCACTGTCTGGACCCAAGTCCTCACATGCCTCCTCTGCCCTCCTATCCCATCATATGCGCTGTGATCAGGCTCAAGTGTGTACCCTGGGTCTCGCCCTCTATGGCCTTATGCTTCCCCTAGTTCTGTTGGGACCTGCCAGCCTGGTGGGTCTGAGGTCCAGGTGGGGCTGGGTGGGCTGGGACTGTCACAAAAGGCTCCTGAAGCCAGCTCTTTCCTGCTCCCCGCCAGCTTGTGGCAGGGCTGCCTGGGACCTCGCGCCTCCCCCGGGTGCCCCTCTCTGAGCATCCCTGCCGCCCCCTCCCCTAGTTCTTGAGGAGCCTTCTCTTGATGCACAGGTGCAACTGGGCACCCCACCGCACTGAACCCGAAGTCAGTTCTCAGCTAGATTATACACCTGAACCTGAAATGCACAACCTTAAAACCACTAGAACCAATAACTTGTTGTCATCTAATCCATTCCAACTCATAGGAACCATAAAGGGCAGAGTAGAACTGCCCTATAGGGTTCCCAAGGAGCGCTCGGTGGACTTGAACTGCCAACCTTTTAGTTAGCAGCTGTAGCTTTTAACCACTACTCCACAAGGTTTCTTAAAACTGCTAGATAGGTGTGAAATGAAAAAAGAAAAAAAAAGGAAAATAAAAAAATTTAAGAAAAAAAAACAATTACAGAATATGTAAAAGAAAAAAATAACAAAACAAAAAAACAACTACAAAAAAATCACATAATATGAGACTGTAACCTCACATTATGGACTCAAGGAGGCTGGGTTGTATCTTTCTTTGCAAATAAGTCTTAGATGAGGGAATTGGTACCAGGAGTAGATACACACTCTCACTTCAGGAAAATGGAAAATCTGGGATTAATTGACCTGGATCAGGTGGAAAACAGTGATAACCACATAATATTTAAAGATGAAATCCTAACAGCCTAAAACATGCAGTGGAAATTTTTCTAAGTAAAGTAGCATCAGAAGAGGCCTTTAATCACTACACAAAATGGGTCAGTAGTTCGAGATCTCCCTACAAAGATGGAATCAACTCGATGGCCAACTGGTTTTGGGTTTGGTAGATCACTTTTAGGCAGGTTCCAGCAAATGTGCAAAAAACAGATCATTTCAACCTTGTACACAGTCAATAAAGAAGAGAAAGCTATGAGATGCTCCCCAACTTGTTCCCTAAGGCTACTTTAATATTGATACCAAATTAGAAAAGGAAGGTATAAGAAGAGTTACAGGACAAGCACACTAAGCAACTGAGATGCAAAAATCTACATAAAATGCTGGCAAAGAAATCCAGCAAAGTATAAAGCACGTAATATGCGAGCATCAAGGGGGTTTATTGTCAGCATACAAGCTTGAGTGAACTTTAAAGATTTAATAATTTAATTCACCACATGTGTAGGTTAAGGAAGAAAAGACATAGGTTCACCTCAAGAGACGGTGAAAAAGCAGTGATAAAATCCAAACACACTGAGACATAAGAACTCTGAGCAAACATGGAACAGAAAAGGAGTTCCCGAATGTGGAAAACTACAACTCGCATGATAATTCCTGGTGAAATGTGTGACATTCTCTTTAAAATTAATTAGAAATAAAATCAGGATGCTTTCTCTCATTATTTCTATTAAATATTTAACACTGGAGTACAAAAAGAAAAACATATAACTCTTATTATTCATAGATTATAGGAATGTCTCCACAGAAAAATTTTAAATTTAAAAAAATTTAAAAAAAATTTAGAAAATATTGGAATTAATATTAGTTAATCATAAATTTTTTTTTTTTTTATAAATACGAAGTAAAAAATAAAGTGAATGTCTATGCAGCAGCATCAAGGCAACTCTGTCATAGCTCTCAGTGAAAGCAGAGGACACTGACAGGGAAACAGCAGGATTCAGGTGGGCTAGACCAAGGAGGGGAGAGCACTATTTTACACTGGGCTGGATTTATAAGGACAGGTATGTGTGTTAGTTACCTAGTGCTGCCGTAAGAAAAAAAAAAAAACAAACACAATTGGGTGGCTTTAAAGAACAGAAATTTATTTTCTCACAGTTCAGGAGGCTACCTGTCTGAATTCAGGGCATGGCTCACGTCTACATCAGCTTCTAAAAGCTTCCAGCCACCCTTTGTGTTCCTGGTCTTGTAGATGCATCTGCTCCGTTGTCTGTCTTCCTCTGCCACTGAGTGTGTCTGTGTCTATTCTGCTCTTTGTATAACTCAGAAGGGACTAGGTTTAGGACGCAACCTACACTAGTATGGCCTCATTAATATAATTTTAAAATCCCCTATATCCAAATCAGGTCACATTTACTGGTACAGTGGTTAGGATTTCAACATACCTTTTGGGGTTACACAATTCAGTCCATAATAGTGCCCTCACCAGATACTCTGGACTGAGAATACTACCATGAGCAGTTGAGAGTGGTTCTATTTTTTTTTCTGCATTAGTTGTTTGTAACTTGTCTCAATGGTCACTCATATGAACTTTGGAGCAACTTTTATGAAGACCCTGACCAACCTTTTGTACCCATGTCCATTGTGTGGAAAAACACACAGACTCCCATCACTGAAGCCTTGGGAAATTCATTGATAAGTGTGGGGAATGGAGTTGGGACCAGAATTGTTTCGTGGCCTTGATAACATGGCATAGCTGTTAGATACCCACATGGAGATGTCAGGTAATAATACTAACAGCTAACACTTACTGAGTACATGCAGTGGTGCCAGGATTCTTGTAAGGGCTTCTCCTTTCCTAAGATATTTGTTCTGCATGATAGCCCTATGCGGAATGTATCATTATAATGCACATTTTATACATGAAGAGGCCGATACAGAGATTTAAGCTGATATTTGAGTATAAGTCTGGACCCAGGAGGAGTTGAAATGGCTGGAGGTGTAAATCTCACATCCTCAGCTACAGACCGATGGCTGTGGACTCACTGAGGCATCTCAGAGAGAGGGTGTCAACACAGAGAGAGGACTAAACACCGAGCCCTAGGGCACCCTGACGCCTACAAGCTGGCCAGGTGAACCACAGCCAACAAAGCTCTCTGAAGGCCAGTGTGGTTCCTGGAAGGTGGTCTGTCCTTTCTCTAGGCCGAATTTCCCCACTGCCCCTCCCACCTGCACTGCCTTGTCCCCTTCCTAATGGCAGGGACAGTGTGTAACTTTCACCACTGCCCAAGATTCCAAGGTTACAATAACATTGGTATGGAAAGCAGAATGATGGAGTCAGGAAGCCTGGTGGTCACATGCAACCAGTTGGAAACAGAAAAGAGCAAATAAAGACGGGGAGAAGACCGTGAGCCAGAGGAGTAGGAGAAATGAATATTTCCTGAGTGCTAAGTAAGGCTGGGCGTCTGCTAGTGGCATGTAGTTCCTCATTTAAACTTCAGAGGGACACAATTAGTGGAATAGACATTGCTATCCACTTTCATCATGCAAACATTTTATTATCTTTAATTTTAACAGTAACTTCTTACAAAAACAAATGAGAAAATAGAAAAGAGTATAATAAAAGAATAAAAAAAGAAAACATCTCATCAATTCAGTACTATCATTTTGCCTCAGCAGCTACACATTTTTGTTGTTGATGTAAATATAACACACAACCTTTGCCAAGTGAACGAGTTGTACAGGTGTACACATTACTGACAGGAATTACATTAATCGGCTGTGCAACCCTACCCTTAATCTGTGTGATTTTTCCATAATTGTAAACAGAAGCTCAGTTTCCATATGCAATAAAAAAAAAAATACAATAACACCCCTTTATTCCCTCCCTCCTGTCCCTGGGAACCCCTATGAACTTTCATCTCTATACATTTGCCTGTTTTTGTAAAAGGCATGCTTTTTAATTTGAAAGTTCATGACAAGCTACAAGGGTGAATTCATGTGGAAGCAGAAGTTATTTGCAATACATACATCCTACTACAAACTTGGTTCTAAAATATACAAAGGATGATTCATAAAGAAAAAAAAGAATTCAATAGAAAGACAAGTAAATATTTGAACGCTCTCTAAAAGATTTCTGTATGGCCAACATCCATATGGAAAGGGACTACATCAGTTATCAGAGGAATTCTAATAAAAGCTCACAATGTGATCCTAATCCTGCACACCAGAATGGCTAAAATAAAAAAAAAAATGGAAATACCAACTATTTGGTAGAACATGGAGCAACTGGAATTCTAATCTACTGCTAGTGAAAGTGCAATTTGGTACAACCACTTTAAAAATGCTTTGGCCGTATCTACTAAAGCTGTGAACATCCATATATTCTATGACCCAGCAATTCTACTTCTAGATACATACCCGATAGAAATGGGTACATATGTTCACCAAAACACATAAGTCTAACCATCTGCTAAGGAATGAACACCCTCCTTCTGAATGCCTAACTTTTGTTTTTAATTGTTCTTTAGATGAAGGTTTACAGAGCAAACTAGCTTCTCATTAAACAGTTAGGACATATATTGTTTTATGACATTGGTTACCAACTCTAAGACATGTCAACACTCTCTCTTCTTGACCTTGGGTCCCCTATTACCAGCTTTCCTGTCCTCTCCTGCCTTCTAGTCCTTGTTCCTGGGCTGGTATGCCCCTGGAGTCTCATTTTGTTTTATGGGCCTGTCTAATCTTTGGTTAAGGGTGAACCTCAGGAGTGACTTCTTTATTGAGCTAAAAGGATGTCTGGGGGTCATATTCTCAGGGTTTCTCCAGTCTCTGTCAACCTAGAATTCTGGGGTTTTTTTTTTTTTTTTTTGAATTAGGATTTTGTTCTATATTTTTCTCCAGTTCTGTCCTGAATGCCTCACTTAAAAAGCACTATTCTCGTCTGTTCTAAGGTGATGGCCATATATAATGATAAGCTTATAAAGAAAAGTCTAGAGCTTTCTGTGAAATGCAGCAGCAAATCTCTAGAGGCTCATGTTCTTATAGCTTCTGTTCCCTCTGGAGCTACTGCTTCTGTCTGTCCTTCTGCTGGGTGCACCATGGAACCAGTTATAAAATTCAACCTCATCTTATAAATTCACAGGAGTCCTACTCACACAAAATTTTTATTAGCTATGAGAACAGGTGTGTAGAGGAGGTATAGAAGGGATTTCTATTGCAGCAAAGCAAAACCTTAAAATGAAATGGCTGGGAATGGCGGGCCTCCTTCTGTAAAAATGCTTTTCTACATGGAATATGGGAAAATGCAGTTAAGATATGGCTTATGCAGAAAGGCAAAACGGAGTGCTTGCAGCAATTTGGTAATCATTTAGATCTTCTGTAAAAATATTTTCATCCTTTTTCTCATAGCTTCCAGGAAATGAAATTCCAAAAGGATCGCATATTTAAAAGTAAAATACGTCACCATACAAATTTCAGAAGAAACTATGAGAGGTTTTGTTTTGCTTTTTGTTGGTAAAAGAGAAAGATTTTCTAAAAATCCCAAAGCTGTGAAGGCTCAAACTGGTAAGATACAGATATAGACGTTTGGCATATGAAAAACTATATGAAGAAAGCAAAAATACAGGCAAAAATCTGAAGAAAAATTCATAGGCTAAGGATTTGGAAGATATAGAAATGGTCAATAATCACATGATAAGAAGCTCAACCTCATTAGTCATTAGGGAAATGAGAATCAAAACCAAAACGCACTATTATTTCAAAACCACTGAGATGGCTCAAATCAACAGGATGGACAACACAAGTGGTGAGGATGTGGAGAAACTGGAACCCTCATACATTGCTGGTGGACATGAAACATGATCCAATCGCTTCGGAAAACAGTTAGGTGCTTGCTCAGAAAGTTAAACATAGAGTTAGTATGCAACATAGCAATCCCACTCCTAGGTATGCATCCAGGACAACTGAAGCACGTTCACATAATAACTTACAAAAGAATTTTCATAGTAGAATTATTTATAAATAGCGAAAATGTGGAGAGAATCCAAAAGTCATGAACTGATAAACTGTGGTATACTCGTAAAATGGAATATTACTCAGCCATTAAAAGGCATCAGGTACTAATACACGGCAGTATATGGACAAACCTTGAGAACGTTATGCTAAGTGAAAGAAGCCAAACAGAAATGACTGCGTGGTACATGATTCCATTTACATGAAATATCCAGAACAGACAAACCAACACAGACAGGAAGTAGATTAGCAGTTGCTATGTCTTGGAGGAAAGGAGTAATGAGATGACTACTAATATGTAGGGCATTTATTTACAGGGTACTGAAAATATCCTGAAGCTAGACAGTGGTGATTGTTGCACAACTCTGTCCATATACTAGAAACCACAGAATTGTGCACATTATAAAAGGCAATGTTATGGCCGGTGAATTATATCTCAATAGAAATATTTGTGACTCCCGAAAGACTAACATTTCAGTTAAATATATAGAACCCATAAATCAGTAGGCGAAAAGAACCCATTTTACCATATCTCTCTCCAGCCAAAGTGAAGGGGTACATTCTATTAATACATCTTATTTTTTTATCTCTTCATTAACAAGTTCTGTTCTCATTATACATAACTAGTCTCCATTTCTAATCATACATAACTAGTCTCCATTTCCTTATGTCAGTTTTCACTATTGTAACTACATAAACAGAGCACTTCCATAGTTTTTATAAAAACCCACTCACTCATTCAATCAGACATATCATTTTTGGAAGCTTCTTAGGTGCCAGGAACCAGGATACTCTGACCAACACAGCAGACAAGGTCCTGCCTGCATGGGCCTTCTATTTTTGTGGAGCACTCAGATGATAAACCAGCCAAACAGTATGTAATGTTACCTAACATCAGGAGGGAGACGTATAATTTTGGAGGTGTCCCAAGCTGTGTCTCTCTCATGAAGAGTTCCCTCTTGCCTCTGAACCCAGTGGAAAGTAAACACTTTGAAGGAACTGTGAGGTCAGTAAGTGTGAAAAAAGACATTTCATTTCAGTTTCATTTTGTTGGTTTTACCTGCTATGCTGTCCACATTTTTTTAAACACTATCCTGCAGCTGACATCAACCAACCCCCCAAAAAACAAAAACAAAACCCGATGCCATGCAGTCGATTCCGACTCACAGCGACCCTGTAGGACACAGTAGGGTCTCCAAGGAGTTCCTCGTCTTAGGACACAAATAATTCCTGCTTATGAGAATCTGAAAGTTGTTCACTGTGGATGTGTGAGGGACTCAGTAACACTTGCAGAGATTCCATGTGGGTGTGGTGCTCAAGTGTGAGCATTGGGGGGAATGGACCCCATGTGCACTTTGCATCCTTCTGGAGATTATGATACAACAAACATTCCCTCTTCATTGTCCTGCATCTTGTAAGAGAACAGAGGGAATTGTTAGGCAGAACCATTTGAAAATGCATGGCAAGAAATTTTATTGAAACATTAAATTCAAAATAAAATCTTCCTATGTTTTTCAACCTTCCCTACCTCATTTCAAGAGGTAACTGGACTCACAGAGTTAAAGCCCTGAAACTTCGAGACTCTGAAGAGTCTGTTGGAAGAGTCTCAGCTCATTGCAGTAATCACATTGAGTGAACTGGAAACCAAGGGAAGAGTGGGAGTCAGACAGCAGAGACCTACACATTGGGAAGGGGTGAAGCCTGCTTCTTGATAATGCCCTGGGCTAGGTGGCAGCACCTCAAAGGGTAATGCAGGCACACAAGTAGACAAACCACGTTACGGTGTTCCCAGCCCTGCCAAGGTTCTCATGCTCCATCTGGGAATGGAAGCGGCAGAGACAATGCTTCTAGAGAGATCACCCACATAGGCTGAGGCGATGGGTGTGTTAAAGATCTCTAAACCTTGGTCCTTCTTTAGACCCCAGGGTACCTAGAAAATAAACCAACACCAAATATACCCCTGCAAAGAAGTAAGGTTAAAATTTTACCCCAATTTTGTAAGCCGAGAGCTCTGAGTTGGAATTCAGTTTATTTAAAGAAATATCAAGTTTTCTTGCACACATGAATTTGTGCTGATTCACTTACAATTCATATTATTCATTCATCCACGAAGTCAGCAAACATTTACACTATAACAGCTACATGTGAGACCCTATGGCAGTTGCTCTTGATGATGAAATGACTCAGAGAATTTCCCTCAATGCCTGGTGAGAGAAACAGCCAAGTTAACAGTTGTATCAGTCATGTATTGCTGTGTAACAAATGACCCCAAATTGTCGTGTCTTAAAAGAGCAACAATTTACCAGCTCACAATTTTTCAAGTTGTCAGTTTGGAGCTCTTCTGATCTGGGTCAGCCTCAGTGGCTCACAACACGGCTTCCTCATGTGTCTACAATTTGCTTCCAGGTAGCTGGGAGCCAGTTCATAACATCAAGTCAGTGAAACCGCTAGATCCTCCCTCCGTTGGTCTTCCATCATCTAGCAGGCTGGCCTGAGGGTGTTCCCATGAGTTCTCAGGGTTTAAGAGCAACAAAAGGGAAGTCTCAATGTAAAGTCTTTCAACTCTCTCATTTTATCAGGTTTTCTACCATCCCAATGTCCAAAACAATAACGTCAGCCCCAACTGAGGGATGGAGAAAGACTCCTACTGCTAATGAAAGGCGCTCCAGAGTCTCATAGAAGGCATGGGCACAGAGAGAGGATAAATGTGTAGACATTTCTTACATCAACCACAAAAAGTAAATGCAATTGTGTTTTATGCTGTGGTAAAGGGTTTTGCAGGTACAATGGAGTAGGGAGCAAGAAGTGAACAAATCTACCAGGAGGATATTTAGGGAAGTGATGTCTGAACCAAGTTGAGAATATGATTGGATAGTTAAGGCGTGAAAAAAGGCCCGGGTCCAGGAAGCCCCATGTCTTCTCCAGAGAGAAGTCTGAGGAGACAGGCTGAAGCCACTTAGGCATTTGGTACATTTGTGACCAGATGCAGATCATCTTTTGTTCTACTGTTTTCCAACCACTCGTCCCTATTTATAGTTTGGAGTCATACAAGAGTAGACCCTAGCATTTCCCTGTTGAAAATTTATTTTCCTCTGAGAAGTCATCACCACCCCAATGTTCTTAATTGCTTCCTCAAATGCTGTCTCCATTTAGCAGCTCCTTTTCTAAATGGGCTCCAGAGTGAAAGCAGAGCCTGGAAGATGCACAGGTCATGGACTTTCCCCAAGTCAACTCCTAAACCTCCCATTCTGGCTGGCCACAAATTCCTGAGTCTTAGCATTTTATGGTGAGCTCATAAGCCCAATCTGTTCCAATGGGGTCAGTTCTCTTAACCACCATGCTTCACCAGAGAGTAGGCCATAAGATGGGATGGGAGAGAAAATCTAGTCACGGGGAAGAGCCTGTGTGAAGCCTCAGAGGCTAAGGAGACCTGAGAGGTGTTCAGAGTGGACATTGTATGACCAGGGCTGGAGAGACATGATTCCAAGAGAGTCAAATGAGAAGTTTTGGAGAAATCAACTCCTGGTCACACTGTAACGATTCCCTGTACTCTCTCTCTCCCCACCAAGGGATAGTAACGACATGGAGTGCAGAGAAAAGTTGCAATTCCTTTTTATATCTAAGCCCCCTTTTCCCACTCTGGGACTGGCAGTATTCAAGCTCCTACTTGAACAGTTCCATATTTTTCTTTTTGCTGTGTTTCTATTTAAAGTGGACCCATGGAACTGAGCAATGTCAGGAATGATGTCACACAGGGTTATGGAAGCCATGCCATTCATGCTGATCTCACCTACTCTTTTGGAGAGGGTGTCGATCTGAGATCCTGTGGGAGAGCACCTGGAACTACTCTATCACAGAAATTCTGGACTAAACCGGGGTCCCCAAGTCACCAAACGGTCATGCATCATGAAGAACTGGGAAAAGGGATAAAGATCCTTCAGAACATCATTATGATTGGACATCTTCACCCAGAGAGGATGAAACAGTGATATACAAGGAAGAGGCCTTTCTCTAAGACTCTAGATAAGGGTGAGAGGAAAAATTGTCCCAGATTCATGTGTGTTATGGAACAAAGGGTCTGGTTTCCACCAGAAAAGACAGCCATGATAGGACAAGATGAAGGAATTGGGAATGGATAAGGTCATAAGGAGGAGCGTCCTGAGAAAGCATTTCCTGTCATTTGGTTGGCAATTAACCAAATTCTTATATCAATAAGAAATGTAGGAATAAGTGAGGGATCAAGCTACAGAATTCATTGGGAGTTCGAGAGCTTTCCAGGCACTCTGTTGTTTAGGATCTGTACCTGGTGGAAAGGAAGGAAGCCAGTGCATAACTAGGGCAGAGAGTATAGGATGGGGGAAAGGGTGGTTAGAGAGAAGCATACTTATTATATTTTCTAATGACATGATATTAATGTACTATGTGAAGAATTAAGAAAATATCTCAGGAGGTTCTGGCAGTGAGAAGTTGAAGGAGCCCAGAGCCCACATCATTGAGGGCAGAAGATGGCTTGCAGACTCCTCCCCTAGATTCAGGAACTCCCCTTCTCCTCCTATGTCTTCTCCCCACATCTCCCGAAGGGCCTAAAAAACCCTCACAGCAAAGAGAGCTATAGGATAGAATTTTTTTACATTCCTACTTTTCTGAACCTGAATTTTGTCTAGAATCTTTAATTTGCCACTCCTTTCAGGGCAGTTTTGTTGCCCTCTCCACTACCATTATTTTTGCTGCCCCCCACCACTACTCCAGTGCTGCCCTCCACTGGCCCTATTTCCTTTTGCTTCCTAGGTTTCTAACTGGCCTCTAAAACCCTCTTGAGAGATCCCCTGCTGCAACTTCTGTCACGGAGTCTGCACTCCACTCCCAAGATGCTTCCATCTCTTTCTTCCTTAACTCGCCAATCCTACCTTCATACTCAGAAAAATACAGACCCTTATGTTGACATATACAACCCACCCACACACACAGTTGATGTGGTTGTGTCTTGGCTACTGAGATTTGTACCATCGGACTCTCAAATATGGACATCTCTTTCGGCCTCACACTGAAAGAGTATTTCTCATAATGACATGGTGAGAGCTTTCTGTTCAGGGAAAGGCAATCTTAAAGGAGAAGCTTTAAATTATACATAAATATACAAATTTTCCTCTAAGTATAATTCTTTGAATAACAGGTCTTCCCTTAATGGCCACATAAACCAGAGAGGCCATCAGCCTGAAACCAGAAGAACTAGGTGGCGTGCAGCTACAGTCAATAACTGCCCTGACAGAGGATACTAGCAAGTTATAAAAATGATGGTACCCTCAAATACAGCCCTTATACTGAAAGAAAAGACCAATATGAATGTCAGAGATACTCTGAAACTTGCTCTTGAACGTAAAGTAGCTAAAGGAAATGAAAGAAATGATGAAGTAGAAGAGCTGAAGAGAAGATTTACAAAGGGCGGCTTGAGAAGACAAAGTATGATAATGACATGTGCAAAGACTTGGCGTTAGAAAAACAAACGGGAAGAACATGCTTGGCATCTCTCAAGCTAAAGGAACTGAAGAAAAAAATCCAAGCCTCGAGATGCAGTAGTGAAGGATTGTACGGGCAAAATATTGAACAACACAGGAAACATCAAAATAAGATGGAAAGAATACACAGGGTCACGGCACAAACACACACACACACAAAAGCATGGGTCGATGTTCAACCATTTCAGGAGGTAGCATGTCATCAAGAACTGATGGTACAGAAGGAAGAACTCCGAGCTTCACTGAAGGCATTGGCAAAAAACAAGACTCCAAGAACTGACAGGTACCAATTGAGATGTTTCAACAAACAGATGCAGCACTGGCTGAATAATTTAGCCAACCGATTGGAAGAGATTCATGTTTGTGCACATTCCAAAGAAAGTGATTCAACAAAATTCAGAAACTATCAAACAATATCATTAATATCAAAACCCAGTACAATTTTGCTGAAGATCATTAAAAAGAAGTTGCAACAGGAATTCAAGTCAGATTCAGAAGAGGATATGGAATCAGGAATATCATTACTGATGTCTGATGGATCTGGGCTGAAAGCAGAGAATACCAGAATACCAGAAAGATGTTTCCATGCGTTTTATTGACTATGAAATGGCATTATACTGTGTGAATCATAACAAACTACGGGTAACACTTCAAAGAACGGAAATTCTAGAACACTTAAGTTTGCTCATGTGAAACCTGTACATAGACCACGAGGCAGTTTTTCAGAGAGAACAAGGGGCACTATGTGGTTTAAAATCAGGAATAGTTTGTGTCAGGGTTCTATCCTTTCATCACATTTATTCAATCTGTATGCTGAGCAAATAATCCAAAAAGCTGCACTCTATGAAGAAGAATGTGGCATTAGGTTTAGAGGAAGATTCATTAACAACCTATGATATGCAGATAACACAAACTTGGTGAAAGTGAAGAGAACCTGAAGCACTTAGTGGTGAATATCAAAGACTACAACCTTCAGTATGGGTTGCACCTCAACATAAAGAAAACAAAAATCTTCACAACTGGACCAATAAGCAACATCATGATAAACAGAGAAAAGATTGAAGTTATCAAGGATCTCATTTTATTCGGTTCCCCAGTCCACGCTCATGGAAGCAGCAATCAAGGAATCAAATGATGTATTGCAAATCTGCTGCAAAAGAACTCTTTAAGCTGGTGACAAGCACAGATGTCACTCGGAAGGCTAAGGTGTGCCTGACACAAGCCATGACATTTTCAAACGCCTCATACACATGTGAAAGCTGGACAATGAATAAGGGAAACCGAAGAAGAAGTGCTGCCTTTGAATTATGGTGTTGGTGAACAATATTGAATATACCATAGACTGCCAGAAGAACAAACAAATCTGTCTTGGAAGAAGTACAGCCAGAATATTCCTTACAAGCACAGATGGTGAGTGTTTGTCTCACATACTTTGGACATGTTATCAGGGGAGACCAGGCCCTGGAGAAGGACATTATGCTTGGTAAAGTAGAAAGTGAAAAAGAGGAAGACTCTCAGTGAGATGGATTGACACAGTGGCTGCAACAATGGGCTCTAGCATAATAACAAGTGTGAGGATGGCACAAGACTGGCCAGTGTTTTGTTCTGCTGTATATAGGGTCACGATAAATTAGAACTGACCTGATGACACCGACACCTAACAACAACAATACCCTGTTCGGCTCACTGCCTGTCTCTTAGTTTGCTGTACTGTGGTGGTTTGGATGTTGCTATGATGCTGGAAGCTAGGCCACCAGTATTTTAAATACCAACAGGGTTATCCATGGTGGACAGGTTTCAGTGGAGCTTCAAGACTAAGACACACTAGGAAGAAAGACCTGGAGATTTACTTCTGAAAATTGGACAATTAAACCCTTACAGATCACAAGAGAATACTGTCCAATTCACTTGCTTTGGACATGTCATCAGGAGAGATTAATCAGTCCTAGAGGAGAATATCATGGTTGGTGAAGAAGAAGGCCAACAAGGCTGTAGGAGACCCTTGGTGAGATGGACTGGCACATTAGCCATAATGATGGAATCTAAATTGCTGGCACTTGTGAGGATGACACAGGACCTGGCAACCTTTAGTTCTGTGTTACCTAAGTTCACCATTAGTCGGAGTCACCTCAATGGCAGCTAGCAAAAAATTACTGTTTGAGAGGAGAACTGAGATATGAACTTGATACAATATACCAAATATTAAAATGTTCAAAGATCTCATGTTTACTATAAAAGAATAGGAATTGAAAATACAACTTCCAAATCGCTAGAAGGAAAAAGAAAGTAAGAGAAATTTCATCATTCCAATAAAAAAAGAAACAGGAAAAGCAGAATAATAATAATAATAAAAAGAACAGTGAATATGAAGTATAATATTGGAATTATGTCTAAATGTATGAGTAATAGCAAGAAAAAGGGATTAATACCTAAGGAAAAAGATGTACACTCAGCTTAGACTTGCAAATCCACCCATATCTTATTTATAAAAGAAAGTTAAAACATAATGTTAGAAACTTTTAAATTATGTAAATGAAGAAATTTCTACTGTTAATGACTACACGAACAACCCTCTGCCAGATACTGTTGATACAGAAATGATTAAGAAAAGATTCCTTGCAGTCTGGTGAGAGAAACAGCCCAGTTAACAAATCAGTTATCAATTGCTGTATAAGAAATGACCCAAAAATGAAGTGCCTTAAAAGAACAAGCAGTTACTTCGCTCACAGTTTTGCGGGTTGGCAGTTTGGGGTTCTTCTGGTCTGGGGCAGACTCAGCCGCTCTCGGCTGGGCTCCCTCATGTATCGGGAATCAGCCACGATGTCAGCTGGTGGGCAGAGGGCCTGAAATCTTCTCAGCTGGATTCTCTCTCTAATGGTCTCTTGTCATTTATTAGGGTGGCCTGGGATGTTCCCATGGGTTCTCAGTGTTTGAAGAGCAGCAAGAGGGCAAGGAGGAGCCCTGGTGCTGCAGTGATTAAGGGCTCAGTTGCTAAAGGAAAGGTAATCAGTTTGTACCCACCAGCTGCTCTGCAGAAGAAAGACATGGCACTCTCCTTCTGTAAAGATTACAGCCTTGGAAACCCTATGGGGCAGTTCTACTCTGTCCTTCAGGGTCACTATGAGTTAGAATATACTTGAGAGTGGTGGGTTTCGTTTTTGGTAAGAGAGCAAGTCACGATGTGTCTAATTATATTCGGTCTCTGCTTCTACTGGTCTTTGTACTGTCCCAAAGGCCAAAGCAATCATAGATCAGTCCAAATTCAAGGACTGGAGGAAGAATCTTGCTCTTGAGAAAGGGAGCTGTAGGTCATATAATATGTATGGATACATACATATTAGAACATGTGGCCATTTTTGCTATCCATCACAACATGTAAATGCAATCAAGTTTGTCCCTAGTTGTGGCAGAAGCGTTTCTTAAATACAATAGAGTGTGGAGCAGGGTGGGAAATTCTACCAGGTGTAGGGTTGGAAAGGCTTCCACCAGGAAGTGATGCTTGACCTAAATTTTGAAATACGAGTGGATGGTTAGGAGATTTTCTTTTTTTATATATTTCTAACCACTTGCCCACATTCTACCATCTGTCGTCACACAAAGCGAGCCCTCTGCTCCCATGTTGACATCTTTCATTTTCCTTCAAATCCTCAGGCTCTCCTCTACCTACCAAGCACAACTTCCCAAACCCTGCCTTAAAATGTTTCAACAATTTGCTTCTTCCTTTTCTAATTGCCCCCTGGACAAAAAAGGAGATCAAGCAGAGGACAGTGGACCTTTCCCCGAGGGCTCACCTAAGCCTCCCAGGCAGGTTGACCATAGACGTCGTCCGGAGTCTCAGTGCTTTTCTGTGTTGATGTAATCCTACCCTTTTTAGTGGCTCCAAGGGAGAAGCATGTGGACAGGCCAAGAGGCTTCACAGGGTTGAGAGTCAGGAGGTCAAGAGAGAGTGGCCTAGACACCACCACTGAGTGATGGTACCTCCAGGCAACAGACCAAAAACTCCATTCTGCACGGATGGCTACGAAGGGTGAGTCTTTTGAAAGAGTTTTCTTTTATTTAACCAATAGATATATATTGGGTATCTCCTATGGGTGGTGTTCTGTCTCACTTTCTGGGACCGCCAAATATGAGGCAGACCTTGTCTTTGTCCCCAAGTTATTTACAACACATTTGGAAGACACAAATTGGAAATTGAGCATCTCCTATGACTCAGTGCTATGATGGAGGATTACTAAAAGATTACTAGGTCCTCTGAATACATAAACCAGAAGCACAGACTGGGTACCTTGGAGGAGGAACCAGTCAACAGGAAGGGAGAGAACGTCTACTAGTCAGAGGGAACAGCCTGTGTGAAGCCTAAGTGGCAAAGGAGGCCTGAGAGGTGTTCAGAGTGGACATTGTGTTTCTAGGGCTGGAGAGATTTGATTCAGGGCCAGAGAAGAGGTTTGGGAGAAATAGCGACTCATTATACTCTTCTATTTCCTCAACTCACAGTTTCCTTCCTCTTAGATGCTGACTTCTTTAAGTGAACATTTCAATTCATTTTTAAGATATAGTTTCCCTCCTCCCAGCCTCCTAGCCTCTCCCACAACAGTTGCCATATTTTTTCCTAGTGCGCTGTTTAGATTCAAACTGGGCCCTTGGAACTGAGCGATGTCAGCGATGATGTCACACAAGAGTTACTGGAAACCTTGGTGCTCACTCAGATCCCAACTGCTCTTTGTGGGTCTGAGGTCTCCTGTGGGAGAGCGACTTTGGATACCAAATTACAAACGGTTCTGCCTAAATCAAGGTCCCCAACTTGTGAGAGTTTGGGACATCATCTCTACGTGGGAGGAGGAGAAACAGCTTGCCGTTGACCATCCTTCCTGGTTCATCTTCACCCAGCCAGAATGGAGCGGCAATACATGAGGAAGAGGCCTTTCTCTAAGGCCCGAGGTAAGGGTGGGAGGAAAATTCAGTCTGTGCGATGGGTGCTGGGCAGCAAGGGGTTTGATTCACCCCGGAAACAAGGACCACAAGGGATCATCAAGGCTTTCCCCTGAAAAAACTTCCTGTCAATTAGTAAACAGTAAGAAATTATAGTGTGAATAAATAAATGAAGGAATAACTATGTGAGTGAAGTATAGAATTCTACTGTCATCTGAGGGGCTTTCCATAACAGTAGCAGACAAGTCAGATTTGTGAACTCTCCTGCTTTGTTAGCGGAAAGAACGCAGGTGGGCAACTGGGGCAGTGGGTATAGAACCAGGGAGAAGGGTGGTTACAGAGACTTGTACCTCATTTTTTCATGAGAATGAATTAATATATCATGCAAATAAAAAAAATATATCAAATTTATCAGGAGGTTTTGGGAGAGGGTGGTGTGATGGAGCACAGTACCACACGTTCATTCAGAGTTCCCAGTCAATGTAAGCTGCCACAGTCCTCAGCCTGGACACAGGCAGAAGAAGGTCCAGGAAGGCCCTGCCCCTCTAGCTCTAGGGATTTCTCTTCTCCTCCAAGGTCTCCTGACCATCTTTACCGAAGGGTTTGACATTTCTTCTAGGTAAAGACAGCTATAGTATAGATCGTTTTTTTTTCTCTTGTAATTGCAAAGTTTTATTTTTTTAAATTGTGTTGAAAATATACATAAAACATAACTGAATAATTTCTAATGTATGAGTCAGTGATACTCATTACATTCTTCAAGTCATATAACCATTCTCAATACCTTTCTCCAGACTTTTCTACAACCATTAACATAACCTCAATGCCCCAATGGAAAAACTGCCCCTTCCCCCTGCCCACAACTGGCAACCACCAATAATCCTTGCTTTCTATATATTTGCTTATTTCATGTAAGTCAGATCGTACAGTATTTGCCCTATACTTAGGGCAAATACTAACTTATTCCATTTAGCATGATGTTTTCAAAGTCTAGCAGGAAAGAATTTTAAAATTCCAACTATAGCTAACCTCAGTTTCTGCTATCATTCTTAGTCATCCATTCTTTCACCGACTAGTGTGCCCCCGCCTTGTCTTCTTTGTTGCTGCCCCATTCTGCCCTTCAGTGGCTGAGCCCTGCTTTCTGCTCCCTCCTTGATCTCTGTATCCTTCTAACCAACTGCTGGCATGTTCCATCTCTGAATCTTGTCTCTCTCTCAAGCTTTCCCTCCATCCAACGCACCCGACCTAGCTCCATCTCTTTCTGCATCCTGAACTCTGCAGTCCTTCCCACAGATTCAGAAACATACACAGACCTTTAGGTTGACACAGACAACCCACTGAGACATACACAGCGGAGGAGGCTGTGTGTTCTCCATCTGAAGTTCTCACATCAAGGTTCTCAGATACGGCCATCTCTTTCTGCCTCACTTCATCTACTAAGGACTGGGCTTCTATTCCGAGAAAAACAATTTTCATCTTCTACTGTGGCTGGGTTAAGAAGGGTGCAAGGAAGAGGTACACATGTAAGAATCATAACTAAATATACACATTCTTTCTTTACATATAACTCCTCTATAAAAAGCCTTTCAGTAAAAAGAGGATGAAAAGAGGTGACCATTGCTCTGGAGTGTTTACCCTCCAAATTTACTAAGAATATCACTCACATACAAAACATCAAGTCACACATTTATTATGAAGCTTCATGGGAATGAGGTCATTTCTAAGTTCCAAACGAACAAATTCATTGGAATTCAATAAATGTGGAATTAAAGAAAAATAACTTCTTAAAAAATGAACTACCATAAACAGTGCCACTTTACAATGGAGACTTTGTCTTCCACAGCAGTGCCCCCAAAGGGTGGTGGGTCTCTGGGGAAGAAGAAAGAAACCATGGAGTCTGCAGAGGTGGAGGATGTGGTGATGGAGAGGCCTCCAGGGGTCCCTATGACCAAAGCTTTGGGGTCACAGGTGAGAATAAGGACCCTGAAAGCTCAAGTAAATTAACTCTCTATTCTCAGAGGTCTCTATCCAAGAGGAAAATGTGCAACAGTCAACAACATCCCATGAAAAAAGTCGAAGCTCCAGGCCCAGGAAGATTCCAAAACAATCTGAGAACTCTTTTCTGTCGTCTTTCACCGAGCAGACCTCTCACTCCTCCAGCTACGGGGCTGCCCCAGGAAAGCCATGGGTCAGGTGCGCATATTTCACCAACGTGCGCACGGTCAAGGGGGTGGCGGTCTCCTGGCAGACCAAAACCTCCTTTGCCCCCGTGGGCAATATGCCCCAGGTCTTTGAAGCCGAGCTCTCTGAGGAGAGCACCATCGGCTCTGCCCCCAGTCTGGCCAACACTGAGTCCCTGGTCAGCAACCTGGTGCCCTGGCAGGAGGGGCCCCAGACCTGTACCCAGGAGCCCACCGACCAAGGGGAGGAGCATGGGGAGAGACCCCGCGCAACCACCCCGGAGTGGCTGGTGACCCGTAAGCACGGCTTCCGCTGCGTGGCCTGCTGCCGCGTGTTTGAGTCCCGGGAGGCCCTGGCTGCGCACGCGGAGCATGGTGTGACTCAGGGCTTCAGCTGCCGGGTCTTCTTTGAAGAGCTGCTGGAGAGGCGGCTGCCACGCTCAGTCCAGCGAAGGCCCAGACGCTGCCACCAGCTGGCCAGGCGTTGCCTGATGGCCGCCAAGAAGAGGGAGGTGAGGGAGAAGAGAGCGGTCTGCAGACTCCTGGAGGAGCACCTGGAGAAGCAGAGAGAAGAACTGAAGAGGCTGAGGCACCAGCTGGACAGGCTGAAGAGGCAGGAGACCAGGCTGCAGAAGGAGCAGGCGCACCACCGAGGCCAGAGGGGGAAGCGCCTGAAGACGAGCTAGAACCCCGGGACTAGGAGGAGCAGGGCCTTTGGGCTGAAAACGTGGGCCCTCCAGGAGAGACCTCCATTCAGGTTCGTTTAACACAGCTCCCCTGGAAGATCATACCGTCCTTCCCCCTGTGACCCCAACCCTCCCAACCCAAGTGCACAGAGAACTCCAGCCCTAAGGGGGATCTGGATGGAAGAAGTCCCAGATAGCTGACCACAGACACCAGGTCCCCTCAGAGGCTCCCCTGGCCCAGGAGAGGACAGGACAGGCCTCATCTGGATGGTGAGATCTTGGGACCCTAAGGATGAGCGCAGCATAAATAGGGAAAGGGAAATGGGATTTCAGTGGGACTTGGGAGGATTGGGGGGGGGCCCTGCTGAGGTGTGATGGTGAAGGGGGTGTCACTGAGTTCTTTGGAGGAGAAGGAATCAGAGAGATGGCAGGCTGTTGGGAAACATGCCTGCAGGTGAGCAGTGGAGATAAAGCCCTAAACAAACAACTCTGGGTCCCTTCCCAGCAGTACAGAGGCAGAGAAAGAGGCAGGGCTTGGTAGGAGGAGAGGAGGGCAGGTTGAAGGAAAATGAACTCACCCCACCGATGTCTTCTGGTCTCCTAGGGTGAATTTGGGTTTATAATTGGGATGCATCCATTTTGCCACATTAGGGGAATGTAAGTGGGAGGTGGTGTAGAAAAATCCCCCTGGGTGTTAACCATTTCTGGATAAGAGTTGATCCAGGGCTTGCAGGATATTTCCTGTAGAGCATGTCCTAGGGGAAGGAGTAGAGCTTTGGAACTTTTTCTTCTCCTTTAAATCAAGGTTCTTGACATGTCAAACAAACTTGCTAATTTTTTTTGTTTTCCTGTGGTCAAATCTGACCTGTCCCGAGGTCAAAGAACTGGAAGAAAAAGGCCCTCTGAGGTGAAAGAACCAAAAGAGAGGACAGGCTTCAAACCCAGGGAGAACAGCGAGAACACAGGTGATCAGAGGTAATGGTGGGAAGGGGCAGATTCAGGCCCAGACTCAACAGTGGACAACAAAGCCCCAGTCTCAGTCACAACATCAAATCCCAAGTCTGGGGAAGCCCTGGACATGACAGGGGTGTATCCATCTCTCTAGGAAATGAGACCACAAGTATCACAGGGAACCCCCCAGGGGCAGAGGAATGGAGGGCAGGGCCTCTAGGATGGGCACCTCCATCCACAGTCTGTCCTGTGTGTATTCCTCAGAGTGACAGAGACGGCTCCTGCGAGGCAGAGGGTCACAGGCAGAAAAGAACCAAGGTGTTCAGACCAGGTAAATTCTGCAGTCTCCTAAGCATCCAAAACGAAAAATCAGAGATTCTCAGAGGTATCAGGGTGGGAGGGGTTGGTATTCCCAGGCTGGGGAGAGGCTGGCTGGGGAGGTGCTGCTTTCTGAAATCTTTTCATCAACATCTTTCTTCTTAAAAGCTACCTTCCCAGTTGATGTCCTCTATGATCTAGGCTCAGACCTGAATGGGGCCTAAAATGCACAAAGGTGGGTTATCCAGTGGGGCTAGGCAGGGAGGAGGTGGAAGCAGCATATCCAGGAAAGAGAATCTTCTAGAGGCGCATGAGTTACCTAGTGAATTGCACATGGTGTCCAGCCTTCTACATTTAGCTGTAGACGTGTGCTTGCAAGACGTGTTTGAGGGATAACTCTACTGACTTCCCAAAATTATTTTTGGTCATTTCCAGTTATAGAGACCAGAGGAACTCACTGGCTCCAAGAACAACAAGAAATCCACTGGATCTGATTATTACTTTCTGCGGTGTGCTCTCCTGCCAGTGATTCAAATCTTTTGTCTGTCATTCTGGAGAATTTTCACCTATTTTAAATATCTAACAAAACATGTTAAAATATACATATATCTATGATGTTTATGAATTTCCAAAGCTCTGAAATTGTTTTTTATCACATTTGCAAGATCACAGATTTGTATGACAAAAAAATTAATGTCAGGGTCCCACCCTCATATGTAATTTGGTCCTGCTCCCCCAGGGTATCCAATGTTAATAGACACATGTGTAACCTTCCCTACACCTCTCTGCAGGGACACATATACACAGTCACAGGTACACAGGTATATCTGCTGGGGTGTTTACTTTTATGAAAGCCTGGTCACACTCCACCCACATTGCTCTCGCCCCTTATTTCACTTGATATTCTACCTTGATTCTCTGTAAGTCATTAGATATGGCACTGCCACTATATTTTTTGATCTTTTAACTTACATGAATAATTTAAATAGATGATATCAATTCAGTACACTTTATCTGTACTTCTACATGTTCTTGTCAGAAGCTATCAAGTCAGTTCTGACTCACAGTGGCCCTTTGCACCACAGAACAAAACACCACCCGGTCATGTGCAATCCTAATAATCTTTGCTATATTTGAGCACACTGTTGCAGCCACTGTATCAATCTCATTGAGGGTCTTCCTCTTTTTCCCTGGACCTCTGCTTTACCAAGCATGATGTCCTTTTCCAGGGACTGGTCCCTCCCTCTTGATAACATGGCCAAAGCCATCCTTGCTTCTAAGAAATATTCTGGCTTTCTCCCTTTAAGACAGATTTGTTCGTTCATACATAACACTACTAAAATGGAAACATTATCATCCATGCTTTTTAAGTCCACTCTTCCTGCGTGTTCTACCTCTCCTCCCCCTGTTCTTTCCTGCAAGTGAATCCAAGATAATTCAGGTTAACAATGTGGTAAGTAGTCTCTCTTATCCTTGCTTAAACAAGGACACAGACTTATACACACACACAGAAGGATAAAAGTTAAGCACGTGAAAAATGAGCAGTGAATTCAAAAAGATCGTTTATGTGTATAACACTCATAAACATAAACAGGTATCCAAGCATATTCAAACAATTGATATTGTTTAACCCAGATGTGCTCATTTTATATACACTTCTCTGCACCTAGATTTTTTCAGTAATACTTCAATAATACTTCACAGATATTTTTCCCACTCAACTACTACAACTCATTTATTGATGATGTAGCTTTACCATAAGTTATCTATCATTCAACCATCAATGTACAGTCAACGTTTGGTCAACACTAATAATAACTATCCGTTGTATACTACAGGATCTGTTTCTGTGCAATAGACTCCATAGAGTGAGATTTCCAGCTCAAAGTATGTTTTAAAAGTACAGAGCCATGGCCATGTCTTTCCCCTATAGGCTGTCCTAAAGCACCTTTCCAGCCATGTCTCAGGGTATCCTTCTCCCCACAGCCCAGCCAGCCATAGATGGTGTTGATTTTTAAATTGTGCCAGTTTCACTGGGACTTTGATATTTTCTTAACTACCAGTGTTTTTGAGCAACTTGGACTATGTTTATTGGGCATGTGGATTTCCTGTGAACGATCTTTTTGAATTCACTGCTCATTTTTCACGTGCTTAACTTTTATCCTTCTGTGTAAAATGGAAATTGTTATTAAGCCTTGTCATCTCCATTTCACATGATTTTCCAAATCTATCATTTGTGTATCACATTTTTGCAAACTTTGTCCCCCAGAACGGTCACTTGAGTCAGCACCGTTTATTAAATAAATATAATTTTCTCAAAATAGCGCCTTTATATCAATGTTTATTGTGACTTCTTAGCAGATTTTGTTTCATTGGTCGACTTGTCAGTTTCTATGCTATGTAATATCAATTTGTTCTGTTACCTGAAGAGGTAGACACGTGTCAGTATCCTGCTTTTTCATGTTTTTCTTCTCTATACCTTTTAAAGCAGCCGTAGTGTTGCAGTGATTAAGTGCTCATCTGCTAATCCAAAGAAGGTTTGGCAGGTCGAACCCACCAGGGGGCACTGAGGGGAAAGACCTGTTGTTCTGCTCCCATAATGATCACAGCCTAGAAAACCCTATGGGGCAGTGAAATGGGATCACTATGAGTCAGAAATGGACTCCAAGTCTCCTAACACCAGCAACATCCTCTGCTATCTACTGTACTATTTGTAGCATACGATTACTGTATACAATTCAAAAACAACTATCTTAATATTCCGACTGGAAATACATTCCACTTATATATTAGTTTTAGGGACCTCCATTTCATTGACAAGACTTCTCATTTGAAAATATGGCATATTTTTTGCATACATTCAGGTTTCATTTTATGTATTTTAGTACATTAGTTTTCGTCATAGAGGTCCTTTGATGCTCTGGTCAAAACAATGTTTTCCTAAATATTTTACAGTTTTGAACACAGTTTGATCCAGTCAAGTAGTAGGGGAAAGAGAACGGTCTGCCCTTCTCACCCTTGCCAATTTGAGACCCTCATGGCTATACTGGAGACAAACCATTGATTTTGATGTATTTGTCTTTTATTCAGGTATGCAATTATATCATCATTATTTGAAAAATCTCTTATTATACTTATACTAGTTATTTAAATTTTCTAGTTTATTCCTTCACCTGAAAACTATGTTGAGTGATACCAAAATTTTTGTCTAGTTCCAAATTTATCAGAATGAGTTGAATATTAATTTTCCATTTATCTCACACCTGCTAAGTTTGGGGAGAATCTATTATGCCCCAATAGATAACTACTACTGTGACCTGCTGACCATTATTGGAATCACACACAACTTGTTTCTGACAGTTAAGTACTTTCACCTGGCCTCTGTAGAGCTGGGATCCCATGATTTGCATTGCTACTAGGCAGCCCAGCTCCCACTAACAACCTGAGCCTATAGACAATTGTTGCTGTTAGTTGTCATCAAGTCATTTCTGAGTCATGACCACCCCATGTGGGCATAGTAGAACTAACTGTTCAATAGTGTTTTTAAGGCTTTCATCCTTTAGTAGTTGATGGCCAGGACTGTCTTCCAAGGACCCTCTGAGTACGTTCAAACTGCCAGACTTTCAGATAATAGTCAAGCACTTAACTGTTTGTGGTGTCCAGGGACTCCCTACAAAGTATACATATTGGTAAGCTCTATCTTGCTGGTGCTCCCCTCATCTCCGCATTCCTTATTCTTTTGATGAAATGGGTATCCTTCAGGACCTCCAAGAAATGGTCTTATAGAAGACTAACTCAGACATGCCCACATATTGGAGGCTTTTAATCCCTCTTCCAACATCTGACCTAGCAGGTCTGGCATTTCCATTTCAGAGAATGTGGGCCATTGCCTTTTCTAAGCTTCCAAAAGCAATCCCACAGCATATTAAACCCATTTCCAGAACCCTTGCTATGGCAATAAATCCTTGTCAACAAACTATCCTTGACCCAACTTTATATTTAACTCCCCTTGACTCAGCACCTTCAGCACCCACTCCTCAGCACACCCCCGTCCTGCTCACACAAGGCAGCCAGGTCTTGCAGCTCCTTCAGTGTACAGTCCCTCCCCCCTCAACCACAACAGCACTGCCCCTGGTGGCTATGCTGGTATCTGACAACTAAGTATCTGGACAAATGCATGGGACACTATCTCAGGACTCTGCAAAGGAAAGTGTTGAAGGTGGATGGGGGCGGGGCAGAACCAGAACATAAAGTATGAACATTCTAGAGGCTGAAATTAAATGAGCCCAAATCTCACAGCTGCACACCCGTTGTGGACAGAAACAGCCCCGAGAGAAGCCCTCTCTCATATAAATGGGATAGAAGGTCCGTAAAGGAGAGAGACAGGCAGCTGGGCAGGTGGGCAGACACCTGAAACTCTGGCAGAGGAGAATCCTTCTCTCTGACCAGAGTATGGAAGAACCAAATATTGTAGAGAAAGCTCCATTACATTTTCTCTCTCTCTGCTGTTAACTGACACCTAGTCAATTCTGCCTCAAAGGGTGAGACTTTTCAAAAGCAGATCACCAGGCTTGTCTTCTGAGGCGCTTCTTGACACGTTCAAAGTGCCAGCCTTTTGGCTGGTTGTCCGGTGCTTTGGCCCCATAGGCAGAACCAGTCACTGATGTGCACAACAGAATGAGGAGATTAAAGCCCCAGCATTCCCGCCAGTGGGCCAGGAAAGCACTCCTTCTGAACTCAGAGAGCAGAAGAGAAAGAGGAGGCTGTGCAAGAAAGAGATTCTGCAGACTTGCTATGAACTCCTGGTTCACCCCCCAGGTGCGTATCCATTGCCCTGACCCTAAGAAGCATTATCAAATCCTTTAAGACCCGCACTATGGGTTAGAATGCCATCAAGGTTCCATACTGAGTGGCGCTCACATAGGTTAGACCTAAATACACCTGCAAAGCCTTCAAAAATTGAACTAACATTTGAACCATAGAATACAGAAGATGGGACAGAACTTGGAGCCTGAACATAACTGGGTCAATTGACTGCTAAAAACAAAAAAATTCTCCATAAAATTTAAGCAGGACTTGTACTCTCAAAATCATAAGAAACAGATTTTAAAATGCTATTCTAATCCAAGAAATAACAGGGACACTTTTTAAATAAATGGAAAGATAATAGGTGCTATTTGCAAATGAAAATTTTACATGTTAAAAGTACAATCGTAGAAATCAAAAATTCAGTTGATATTTTCACAATAGCAGAATGGTGATGACAGAGAAAAAAACTAAATACTTGAAATAGATCAGTAGAAAATATCCATTCTGCAAACAGAGAGGAAAATATGGAAAAAAATGGACAGTGCCTCAAGAACTAGACAAAAAGCTTATTTATTGGAACTCCAGAAGAAGTGGACAAAACGTGTGGTGAAGAAAATAGTATTTGAAAAAATACTGGCTGAACACTTTCCAAATGTGGTGAAAGACATAAACTTACAGATTCAAGAAGTTCAGCAAACCACAGCAAGTTAAAGAATTCCATGCCCCAATACCGAATTTTCACAAAAATATTCTGCGGGTTATGGGTTTTTTGCCAACCCAGTGGGCCTTACCCCACATCCCAAGTATATTTGTAAGTACATTACTCTAATTTTTTTTTTTTTTTAACAGCAGTATGTAAAAAGAAAAAAACAGTATACTGTACTCACAGACATACCCGGGAGGGGAAAAACAGTTGACACACACATATATATATAGAACATGGGTTACTTGCATAAAAATACCATACATCATAATCAACTGCAGAATAACAAAGGTCAAGAAAATACTGAGGAAGGAGGTAGAGAGAAAACAACACATTTCACCTGAGAAAAATAATTTGAATGACTCTGTATTCACTATCAGAAGCCATGGAAGCCAAAAAAAAAAAAAGATTGTGAAACATCATTTTTTCAACCCTGAAAGATGGAAATATTAACCCAGAATTCTATGTCCAATCATTACCTTCAGGAGTAAAGCACAAATAATGCCATTCTTAGGGGAAAGAAAACTGAGAGAATTCATCACCACCAGACTTCTAAGTGAAACACTAAAGGAAGTACTTCAGGTGGTAGACTTGGAATTTCAGTTGTATTTATGGAAAGCAGAAAACGTGGAAACTATGTGGATAAATATACTATGTCAACACTGTAGTTACTGCACAACATGGCACTGAACAAGCCTCTTTGGAAAGTTTTTCCAGTCTCTTGGAAACGCTTGGAAATACATCCTGGCAAATCATTATTAGAGAATGGAATTAATTTTGACAATACCTGAGAGATGTCTGTAGTCAAGTCTAGTGAATAAACTGGAAAATAAATTTACTGACTGAAACTAAGGTGTGGTAACAAAACATGAGTCTCAGTTCCCGTGTGGCCATGAGCTGGTTCTGAAGGCCAACCTTCCCCAGAGAGGCATTTCAAGCACATGTGGGGCAACGGCTTCCTGTTGATATTGCTAGGTGCCATCGAGTGGGTTTCTGAGTCATTGTGGCCCAGTGTAAAAGGAGAACTTCCCCGATAGGGTTTCCTGGTTTGTAATCTTAATGGAAGCAGTTCGCCAGGTCTTTACTCCTTAGAGCCTTTTGGTGGGTTCAAAAAACTAACCTTCGGTTAACAGCCGAGTGCTCAAACTTGGCACCACCTGGGCTCCTTGGAGCAATGGCAGCACCACAGAATTTGGTAGAAACCTTCCCATAGGCCTTCTCTGAGAGGTAACCCCTTGCTTAAGGACCAAGTTTAGGTTTTATATATACTCATTCTACATAAAGTCTAGATAAGAATTACAGTGCTTCCTTGAGCGGACAACATTGTATATGCCCTCCATAAACAAAATGTGTCAAGGGCAAAGTTTAATATTAAACCAAGGCATTTCCCGTCAGTCCTTACCTGAGAAGGTCTTCGTGAGAATTTCCTGAGACTCTTGGAAAAGGATTTAGTAGACACTGCTTTCTTTTTACCTCTTCGCTCCTGAACAGAAACCTCTGCTAAGAGGTCATGCGTAAAGCTCCAAATGCCTCTTCTTATCCTGAATGTAAGCCGTGTAATAAGACCAGGAACTAGGCATTCAGCTGGGTGAAGAAACCCAGGAGTACTTCCTGTCTTCAACACCTTCCAGTTCCAGCGAAATCCTGTTACAAGTCACTAGATCAGCCCAGGAGCTGGAAGACTGAAATTCCTGGTCCTCTGACAAGTGGGAAGGGCAGGGTGGGGTTAGGCAGAGCCTCCTTGACCATCACTTGCCCCAAGAGGCTCTGGAGGCTGCTTCATGTTCTAAGTCAAAGGCCCTTCCAGGCCAGGCACATAAGAGCAGGGGAAGACTTTGTCCATTGAAAGAAAAGATGGGCACAGGAGTGGCAGCTTTTAGGGCACTCAGCATTGGTCAGCTTTGCGACTTCAGGACATCCTGGCCCATGGTCGCCTTCATGACTGGGCCTTTATAGCCTCTTCACCTCTCCGTCCTTCCCAGTTTTCTCCCAGCACCATGAACTGTGGCTTCTGCTAGTTTCAATGATTTCAGTATTTCAGTAGCTCCTCACCCCACTCAGGGGAGGCAGTTTTGCAGACTGCAGGACACAAATCCACAGTGCTGTTTACGTGTCCTTCAGCAGAAACACTTCCGAGGGTACAAGTTGGCCTCAGAGATTCTGAGACCCATGCAGAGAGAAGCCCAGGGGGAGGGTCACTGGCTTCAGGAAGTGTCAGCACTCTCAGGGTCATGTCCCTGGGGTCATGCCCAACTACAGGAAAAACGAAGTGGGCTCTGAGGCTCCGTGTGCTGACCGTCCAGTACACAGGCCCTGGAAGCCTTGGAAGGATTCTGTCTTAGTCTAACCCAGCACTGGGGAAATCCTCACAGGGTAACAGCAGTGATATGCCTGGGGATCTTTATTCTAAAAGTCTCAAAGCAGTTGATACAGTCTTGTGAGGTGGGAGATGAGAAAGCTTGGGACCACCGAGAGAGGGTGGCAAAAGAAGGAAGACTTTATCACTCCCTCTGTTCAAGTTTTTTTTTTTTTAATTCCAACTGGGGCTCCAAACAGGTCTTTGTTGTTAAAGTTGTATTTCTCTGTGTTAATTTATGATCCTTAACTCAAATCTAGAGTTTCGAGCTCATTTTGATAATTCCTCTTTAGTCTGTGGAGACAGGAGTCTGCCTTCAGCCAGTGGTGAGAGTGGAAGAAATAAAGTCCCTGGTCCAGACTGGGGCAGGCTCTGCTGCTCCGCAAACTAGGGGTGCGGTCCCTGAAGAGCCCTTCTGAGGACAGCACAGGAGGGGCGTCCCGCCTGGAGAAAGGGCGGAGGGGGGTGGGGGATTGCTGTGTGAGCAGTGTGGCCTCTGTGGCTTCGCCTTCTCCTCCTGGAAGTGCAACCTGGGGCCCTTCACGTGCGGAGCCAGAGTCCTAGAGTGACCACAACTCTCCCACCCTTTCTGGGTCACCCTCTGGACCCAAGTCCCCATACGCCTCCTCTGCCCTACTATCCCAGCATAAGCACTGTGACTGGGCTCAGGGGTGTACCCTGGGACTTGACATCGGTAGCCTCAGGCTTCCCCTAGTTCTGGTGGGACCTGTGAGCCTAGCGGGTCTGAGTTCAGGCCAAGGCTGGGTGGGCTGGGACTCTCGTGAAAGGCTCCTGCAGCCAGCTCCTTCCTGATGCACCTGAGATTGTGGTGGGGCAGCCTCCGACCTGGCACCTCCCCTGGGCGTCCCTCTCCACACAGCCCTGCCCAGTTCCCTCCCCCCTCCCGCAACCGCCCAACCACCTCCTCCTGCCTCCTAGTTCTAGAGGAGTGCTCTTTTGATGTCCATTTGCAACTAGCACCCCATGGCCCTGCACGGAGTCAATCCAGCTAATGACCTCAACCTTAACTGCACAACTTTGAAACTGCTAGATAGGTGGGAAATGAACAAAAAAAAAAAAAAAAAAAGAGGAGAAACACTTAACAACAGTTACAAAAAAAGTTATATGGGACTGTATTCTCACATCATGGACTCAAAGATGCTGGGTTGTATTTTTGTTTGCAAACAAGTCTTAGATAAGGGAATTGGTGCCAGGAAGAGATGTAGAGTCTGACTTTGGAAAAATGAGGGAAAATCTGGGATTGATTAATTGACGTGGATGAGACTGAAAATTGTGATAACAACATAACATTTAAAGATGAAATCCTAGCAGCCTAGAACATGCAGTGGAAATTTTTCTAAGTAGCACCAGAAAAGACCTTAATCACTACACAAAGTGGGTCAGTAGTTCAAGATCTCCCTAAGAAAATAGGAGGCCGAGACCACTTTCATTCAGGTTGCAGCAAACAGGCAAGAAACAGAGCATTTTAATCTTGTGCAAAGTCAGAAAAGAAGAGAAAAAGATGAGATGCTCCTCTACTTCATCCCTAAGGCTAGTTTAATATTGACACCAAATTAGACAAGGATGATAGAAGAAGAGTTACAGGGCAAGCACACCAAGTAACTGAGATGCAAAAACCTACATAAAATACTGGCAAAGGAAATCCAGCAAAGTATAAACCATGTAATACGCCATCATCAAGGGGGTTTATCGTGAGCATGCAAGCTTGAGTGAACATTAAAGATTTAATAATTTAATTCACCATAAGCATAGATGGAAGAAGAAAAGACATGCTCACCTCAAGAGATGGGAACAAAGCAGTTGATAAAATCCAATCACACTGAGAGATAAGGACTCTGAGCAATCATGGACCAGAAAAGGAGTTCCTTAAGTTGGAAAAATACAACTGGCATGATAGTTCATGGGAAAATGTGGGACATTCTCTTTAAAATTAATTAGCATTAAAATAAGGATGCTTTCCCAATTTGAAGACTGGCGTCTGGCATCTTAAACATTAGAAAGCAGCCATCTTAGGTGCATCCATTGGTCTCAACCCACCTGGATCAAAGGAGAATGAAGAACACCAAGGACACGAGGTGATTACGAGCCCAAGAGACAGAAAGGGCCACGTGAATCAGCTACTACATCATCCTGAGACCAGAAGAACTAGATGGTGCCCGGCTACTACCAATGACTGCCCTGACAGGGAACACAACAGAGAAACCCTAAGGGAGCAGGAGAACAGTGGGATGCAGACCCCAAATTCTCATAAATTCATACTTAATGGTCTTACTGAGACTGGAAGGATCCCGGTGGTCATGGCCCCCAGACCTTCCGTTGCCCCAGGAAAGGAACCATTCCCGAAGCCAACTCTTCAGACATGGATTGGACTGGACAATGGGTTGGAGAGGGATGCTGGTGAGGAGTGAGCTTCTTGGATCAGGTGGACACTTGAGACTATGTTGGCATCTCCTGCCTGGAAGGGAGATGAGAGGGTGGAGGGGGTTTAGAAGCTGACGAAAAGGACACGAAAAGAGAGAGTGGAGGGAGAGAGCAGGCTGCCTCATTAGGGGGAGAGTAATTGGGAGTGTGTAGCAAGGTGTATACGCGTTTTTGTGTGAGAGACTGACTTGATTTGAAAACTTCCACTTAAAGCACACACAAAAATATTAAAAAAATAAGGATGCTTTCTATCATTATTTATATTAAATATTTAACACTGGAGGCCCAAGCTAGAGCAAAATGACAACAAAAAGAAGGAAAAGCTGCAACTGCTATTACTCATAGATTACAGAAATGCCTCCACGGAAAAATTAACAAACCATTGAAATTAACGCTAGTCAATCATAAATATAAACTAAAAAATAAACTGCATTTCTATGCATCAGCATCAAGCCGACTCTGTTGTAGCTCTTAGTGAAAGCAGAGGACACTGACAAGGAAATAGCAGGATTCAGGTGGGCTAGACAAGGAGGGGAGAACACTATTTTACACCAGGCTTCATGTATAGCCATGGGTATGTGTTAGTCATCTAGTGCTGCCATAAGAAAAAAATAACACAATTGGGTGGCTTTAAAGAACAGATATTTATTTTCTCACAGTTCGGGAGGCTAGAAGTAGGAATTCAGGGCATGGCTCGTGTCTACTTCAGCTTCTAGCAGCTTCCAGCCACGCTTTGCGTTCCTGGCCTTGTAGATTATCTTCCCCTTTGTCTGTCTCCCTCTTCCCCTGTTTGTGTCTGTGTCTATTCTGTTCTTTTTGTAACTCAGAAGGGATTAGGTTTAGGACTCACCCTACACTGGTATGGCCTCATTAAAATAATTTTAAAAATCCCCTATTTCCAAATCAGGTCACATTTATAGGTACAGTAGTTAGGATTTCAACGTACCTTTGGGGTTACACAATTCAGTCCATATAGTACCCTCACAAGATATTCTAGGCTGAGAGTACAAATATGAGCAGCTGAGAGTTCTATTTTTTGTCTATATTAGTTGGCTATCACTTGTCTGAGTCCACCCATATAAACTTTGGAGCAACTTATTATGAAGGACCAGGCCAACCTTTATTAGCCGTGTCCATTATGTGGAAAAACGCACACATTCCCATCACTGAAGCCCTGAGAAATTCATCGATAAGGGTGGAACGGGGTTGGGACCAAGAATTGTTTCATGGCGTTGGTAACATGGCATAGCTGTCAGACATCTACGTGGAGATGGCAGGTAATAATACTGACAGCTAACACTTACTGGTGCCAGGACTCTTGTGAGGGCTTCTCCTCTCTTAAGATACTTGCTCTGCATGATACCCATGTGAGGAATGTATCATTATAAGGCACATTTTACAGATGAAGAACTCGGTACACAGAGTTACGCTGACATTTGAATAGAAGTCATGAACCAGGAGGAGTTGAAATGGATGGAGGTGTAAACATCACATCCTCAGCTACAGACAGCCACCGACTCCCTGAGGCATCCTAGAGAGAGGGTGTCAATAGAGAGAGAGGACTAAGCACTGAGCCTGAGGGCACTCTGACATCTAGAAGCCGGACAGATGAACGGCAGCCAACAAAGCTCTCTGAAGTCCAGTGTGGTTCCTGGAGCATGGTCTGTCCTTTCTCTGGACTGCATTTTACCAGTCCCCCTCCCATCCGCACTGGGTGTCCCCTTCACAATGGCAGGGACAAAGTGTACTTTCACCACTGCGTCCACATGATGTAGACTATTCCTGGCACGTGGAATCTTTATCTGAAATTCCACAGCACATCTCTAGAGGCTCATGTTCTCATAGCTTCTGTCGCCTCTGCAGCCCTTGCTTCTGTCTGTCCGTCTGCTGGGCTGCACCACACGGAACCAGTTATGAAATTCAAGCCCATCTTACACTCGCCAAGGTCCTACTCACACAAAATTTGTATTAGCTTAAAAGAAAAGGTGTGTAGATAAGATACACAAGGGATTTAATTGCAGAAAACAAACCTTAAAATGAAATGGCTGGGAATGGTGGCCTCCCTTTGTAAAAAGGCTTCTCTGTACGGACTACGGGAAAATGCAGTCAAGATATGGGTCATGGGAAAAGGAGCGTTTGTAGCAATCTGGTAATCACTCAGACCACCTGTAAAAATGTTTTCATCCTTTTTCTCATACCTTACACAAAACAAAATTCCAGATGGATCGAATATTTAAAATTAAAATATGCAACCATAAAAATTTTAGAAGTTTTTATTTTCTTTTTATTGATAAAAGAGAAAGACTTTTTAAAAATCCCAAAATATGAAGGCTAAAACTGTTAAGATCTATAGATCTTTGGCATATCAAAAAGTATATGAAGGGAGTAAAAATACAGGCAAAGAGCTGAAAAAAAGCTTGCAGGCTAAGGATTTGAATAGAGATTTCTCGAAATCAGATGTAGAAACTGTCAACAAGCACAGGAAAAGAAGCGTAACCTCATTAGTCATCAGGGAAATGCAAATCTAAACTAAAGTGCACTATTATTTCAAAACCACTAAGATGGCTAAACTCAACAGGATGGACAACAAGTGTCGGCGACGATGTGGAGAAGCTGGAATACCGCTGGTGGAAATGTAAAATGATCCAATTGTTTTGGAAAATGGTTTGGCAATTCTGCAGAAAGTTAAACACAGAATTCCCATACAACACTGCAATTGCACTCCTAGGTCTGCACCCGGAGAATCAAAAGCATGTTCACATACAAACTCACACAGAAGATTCCTAGTAGTGTTATTCGTAACAGCCAAAATGTGGAGAGAACCCACATGTCATGACCTGATAGACAGGATGTGGTATATTCATAGACTGGAATATTACTCAGCCACAAAAAGGCACCAAGTACTGATACATGCCACAACATGGACGAACCTTGAGAACATTACGCTAAATGAAAGAAGCCAAACACAAATGACCGCATCGTGTATGATTCCATTTACATGAAATGTCCAGAACAGACAAACCAACACAGACAGAAGTAGATTAGTGGTTGCTACGGCTTGGAGGAAAGGAGTAATGAGGATGACTGTTAATACGCCTTTATTAACAAGGGCCTTTATTTACGGGGCACTGAAAATATTCTGAAGCTAGAAAGTGGTGACTGTTGTGCCAAGTCTGCCCATATACTAAAAGCCACGGTATTGTGCATATTTTCAAAGGCAGTGTTACGGCAGGTGAATTGTATCTCAATAGAAGTATTTGTGATTCCTAAAAGACTAACTTTTCAATTAACATATAGAACCTATAAATCAGTAGGGAAAAAACAATCCAATTTTAAAACGTCTCCCTCCAAAGCAAAGGGAAGGGGGTACATTCCATCCGTACAGCTTATTTTTTTTATCTCTTCATTATTCAACTTCTATTCTCATCTTATGTAACTCTAAATTATACAAATAATTGTCTCCATTTTCCTTATCCCTGTTTTCACTATTTAACTAAATAAAGACAGCAACACAGTGTTTTTTATAAAAACCCACCCACATTCACTCAAATCATTTTTTAGCACTTCTTAGGTGCCAGGTACCAGGATGCTCTGACAAACACAACAGACAAGTTCCTGCCTGCATGGGCCTTGTATTTTTGTGAAGCAGGCAGATGATAAATCAGCCAACCAGCTCTTAATGTAACCTAACATTAAGGAGGGAAACATGTAATTTTGGAGCTATCTCAAGCTGTTGTCTCTCTCACAAAGATTTCTCCGAATCTAGTGAAAAGTAAACACCTCGAAGGAACTCTGTGGGGCCAATAAATGTGAAAAAGCCATTACATTTCAGTTTTGTTTTGTTACTTTCACCTGCTACCCTGTCATTATTTTTTAATAACATGATTATGGAGCTGACATCAAACTCTCACCACTCGGCTGAAAGAAAAAACCAAACCCGTAGCCATCGAGTCAATTCTGACTCAGAGACCGTATAGGACAGAGTAGAACTGCCCCATAGGGTTTCCAGGGAGCAGCTGGTGTTAGGACACAATTCCCTCTTATAAGAATCTGAAGGCTGTTCACTGTGGATGTGGGAGGGACTCAGTAACACTTGCAGAGATTTCCACATGGGTGGGGTGCTCTAGTGTGAGCATCGGGGGAATGGACCCCATGTGCACATTGCATCCTTCTGCAGATTATGACACAACAAACATTCACTCTTCATCGTCCTACATCTTGGAAGAGAACAGAGGGAATTGTTAGGCAGGACCCTTCGAAAATGCAGGGCAAGAAATTTTATTGCAACATTAAATGGAAAATAAAATCTTCCTACGTTTTTCCTCCTTCCCTACCTCATTTCAAGGAGATAGCTGGACTCACAGTGTTGAAGCCCTGAAACTTCAAGACTCTGAAGAGTCTGTGGTAAAAGCCTCAGCTCACTGAGGTGATCACACTGAGTGAACCGGAGCCCAGGGGAAGAGTGACAGTCAGATAGTAGGGTCCTAGACATTGGGAAGGGGTAGGACCTCCTTCTTGATAGTGCCCTGGAGGGGGTTACAGCACCTCAAAGGCTGATGCAGGCACATAAGTAGACAAACCCTATTATGCTGTTGACAGCCCCACCAAGGTTCTCATGATCCAGCTGAGAATGGAAACAGCAGAACGAATGCTTCTAGAGAGATCACCCACATACGCTGAGGCAATGGGTGTCTTCAAGGTCTTCTCCAAGCACTGGTCCTTCATTAGACCCTGGGAATCATTGCATATCTGGAGGAGGGAGTACCCTAAAAGTAAGTGAGGTTAAAAACTCCCCTCAATTTTGTAAGCAGGTAGTTCTGAGCCTCAATTCATTTTATTTTTTAAAAAATCATGCTTTTATTCATACATGATTTTGTGCAGACTCGCACATAAAATTCGTATTACTCATTCATGCATTAAGTCAACAAAGATTTCCTGTATAAACAGCTACATGTCAGACCCTAGGCCAGATGCTCTTAGTGATGAAATGACTTACAGAAGCTGCCTCACTGCCTGGCGAGAGAAACCGCCAAGTTAACAGGTGTATCAGTCACGTATTGCTGTGTAACAAATGACTCCAAAAGGTAGTGTCTTAAAAAAACAACCATTTACTAAGCTCACAATTTTTCAGGTTGTCAATTTGGGGTTCTTCTGATCTGGGCCAGCCACAGCGGCTCACAGCAGGGCTTACTCATGTGCCTACAATTTGATTCCAGGTCACCTGCGAGCCAGTTTCATAAAATCAACTCAGGGAAACCGCTGGATCCTCTTTCCAATGGTCCCTCATCATTCAGCAGGCTGGCCTGGGGTCACTCCCACAGGTTCTCAGGGTTTAAGAGCAACAAAAGGGCAAGACTCAATGTAAAATCTTTTCAATTCTCTCCTTGTATCATCTCTGCTACTATTTCAATGGCTGAAGCAACCGTAAGGTCGGCCTTCAACAGGTAGAAGAAGACTCCTACTGCTAATGAAAGGTGCTCTGGAGTCTCATAGAAGGCGTGGGCACAGAGAGAGGAAGAATGTGTAGTAAATGCAATTGTGTTTTATGCTGCAGTAAAGGGTTTCCTGGGTACAATGGAGTACAGAGCAAGAAGTGGACTCATCTACCAGGAGAAGATTCAGGCAAGACTACAACCAGGAAGTGATGCCTGAACCAAGTTGGGAATATGACTGAATAGTTAAGGGGTGAAAAAAGGCCGAGCATCCAGGAAGCCTCAGGTATTTTCCAGAGGCTTCAGTAAAAGGGGAGGGATGGCTTGATGAGAAAAGTCTGAGGAAACAGGCTGAAAACACTGGGGCATTTGTTACATTTGTGAACAGGCACAGATTATCTTTTGTTCTATTGTTTCCCTACCATTCCTGCCTCTTCTCTCCTTTGGGGTCACACAAAACAAGCCCCTACCATCCCCATGTGGAAACTTTTATTTTCCTTGGAGAAGACTCCTCCTTCCTCATCACCACCCCAACCTTCTTAATTTCCTCCTCAAATGGTCTCCCCATTTGCTGCTTTCTCTTCTAAATGGCCTCCTAAACAAAAGCAGTTCCCCAAGTCAACTCCCAAACTTCCCATTCTGACTGACCACAAAACTCCTGAGTCTTAGGGCTTCTTGGTGAAGTCATGAGCCTAATCTTTCCAATGGGGACAGTTTTCTTCACCTTCACGCTTCACCAGGGAGAGTAGGCCAGCAGACGGGAAGGGAGAGAACATCTCCTAGTCAGAGAGCAGAGCCTGTGTGAAGCCTCAGAGGCTAAGGAGACCTAAGAGTGGCTCAGAGTGGACATTTTATAACCAGAGCTGGAGAGACATGATTCCAACAGAGTCAAATGAGAGGACTGGGAGAAAGCAGCTGCCCATGATACTGTTATCATTCCCTGTGCTCTCTTTACCCACCAGGGGATAGTAACCCCTTACACGGCACGGAAAAGTTGCAATTCATTTTTAGTATCTAATCTCCTTCTTCCCACATTGGCACTAGCACTTCTCAAGTGCCTACCTGACAGTTTCATGTTTTTCTGGTTGCCCTGTTTAGCTTCAAACTGGGCCCATGGAACTCAGCACTGTCAGCAATGATGTCACACAGGATTACGGAAGCCTTGGTGCTAACTCAGATCTCAGCTGCTTTTTGAAAAGGGTGCCGATCTCAGGTCTTGTGGGAGAGAAACCTTAGCTACTGAATCAAGGAAATTCAGGAGCAAGCCAGAGTCCCCAGGTTATCAAAGGGTCCTGCTGGGAGAAGGGATAAATGTCCTTCAGAGACCATTATGTTTGGACATCTTCACCCAGGCAGGATGAAACAGTGATACACGAGGAAAAGGCCTTTCTCTAAGACTGTAGATAAAGATGAGGAAAAATCGACCCAGATTGATGAGTGCTACAGAACAAAAGCTCTGACTTCCACCAGAAAAGAGAGCCATGGTAGGACAAGATGAAGGATTTGGGATGAATGGATAAGGTCATAAGGAAGATTCTCCTGAGAAAGCACTTTCTGTCATTTAGTAGATAATTAACCAAAGTTTATTTTGTCAATAAGAAATGTAGGAATAAATGAGGGATGAAACAAAAGAATTCAATTGTAAGTTTGAGAGCTTTCCAGAATAGCTGCAGACAAGGCACTCTTTTGTTCTGGATCTGAACATGATGGAAGGGAAGGAAGCCAGTGGGCAACTGGGGCAGAGAGTATAGGATGGTGGAAAGGGTGGGTAGGAAGAAGCGTACTTCATTATTATATTTTCTACTGAGATGGAATTAATATACCATGTGAAGAACTAAGGAAATTATTCAGGAGGTTCTGGGAGTAGTAGGTTGAACAGCCCAGAACCCATATCATTGAGGGCAGAAGAAGGGCTGTAGACTCCTCCCTAGATCCAGGAACTCCCCTTCCCCTCCTGTGTCTCCTGCCCACCTCCCTCAAGAGCCTAACAACCCCTAACCACAAACATGGCTACAGGATAGAATTTTTTATTTTCCTACTTTTCTCAACCTGAGCTTCATCTAGGATCAGTCATGTATCACTCTTTTCAGGCCAGTTTTGTTGCCCTCCCCACTACTATTACCTCTGCTGTCCTCCTCCACCCAGTGCTGCCCTCCACTGACCCTGCTTCCTGCTGCTTCCTGCTTTTCTGACTGGCCTCTAATACCCTTTGAGAGATCCCCCACCCCATCTTCTGTCTGTCACTGGAGCTTACATTCCCCTCCCAAACTCCTTCTCTTTCTTCCTTAACTCGCCAATCATTCCCTCATACTCAGAAAAATACTGACCCTTATGCTGACATATTCAAGCCCTGCCCCCCGCCCCCCCCCCCCAGGAGGCATGGTTGTGATTTGGCTGCCCTCAGTCTAACCAACACTGAGTTCCTGGTCAGCATCCTGGAGTCCTGGCAAGAAGAGCCAGGTACCTCCAGGAGCATATGGAGGAGGAGACAGGGGCTGAAGAGGCTACCACACCTACTGGTGCTGCTACACATGTGGGAGACCTGGCTGCAGAGGGTGCAGGCATGGCCTCAAAGTCAAAGGAGAAAGCACATGAAGACATGCTAGGACTCTCAGACTGAGAGAAGCAGGATGTGTGGACTGCAAAATATGCACCCTTCAGGGAAGAACTTCATTCAGGCTTCTTAAACCCACCTCACCTGGAAGATCCATCCTTTTAGCCTTGTGCCCCTTCCACGCCCCCTCTAGTACATGGAGAGATCCAGCCCCAGAGCACCAGGGTGGAAGAAGCCCCAGGATAGCTGTCCGAAGACATGAGGTCCACTCAAAAGCCAAGGAGAGAAGAGGACAAGACTCACCTGCAGATAAGGTCTCGGGGCCCTGAGAATGAGCACAATGTTTGTAAGGAAAGAGAAATGGGATTTCAGTGGGACATGGAAGTCTGAGAAAGAGCCTCTGCAAAGGTAGCTCTAAGGGAGGTGTGATTGTGAAGGTGGGCTGGTCACTGAGTTCTTTGTAGTACAAGGTACCAGACAGAAGCCAGACTCTGGGGGGAACCTGCCTGCCGGTGAGCAGTGGGCTTAAAACCCTAAACCAGTGAGAATCGAATCCCTTCCCAGCAGCTTCTGCACAGATCAGTGATGTTTGCTTGGTCTTTCTCTTTTCTGTGGTCTAACCTGATCTGTCCTGAGATCAGAGAGTTGGAATAGAAAAGCCTGACTGAAATGAAATGAGCAAAGAGAAGACAAGGCCTCCTAAATCTGGTGAAGACAGAACACAGATAACCAAAGGTGAGGATGGGAAGAAACAGATTGAGTTCCAAGTCCCATCCACAGTATCCCAGGGCCTGGGAATCCCTGGAAGTGCCAGAGGTGTGTACTCCCTGGGAGATGCGACCCCAAGTGTCAGAGGAAGCCCTATGGAGCAAGGAAAGGAGGGCAGGGCCTCTAGGATGGGCACTTCCATACAGGCTGCCCATGTGAATTTCTCAGAGTGACCGTGACAGATCCTGAGAGGGAGAGTTTGAGGCAAAGGAAAGTAAGTTTTCTGAAGAGGGGTGAATTCCACAGTCTCCTGATAATGAAACAGAAATCCTGTCCTGCTCAGAGGTACTGAGTAGGAGGGATTGTGAATTCCCATCCTGCACAGAGGCTGGCTGGGAAGTTTGACTGTCTAAAGACAATGTGGCCAAAGTCTTTTTTATCTTTCAAAGATATATCTTTAACTTCCTGCAAATTCAATCCTGGAAAAAAGCCTAGAATATACAAGTGTGGGTTTTTCAGGAGAGCAACAAGGGGAGAAGGTGATAGTGGCATATCAGAGAAGGAGAACAACAGTCTAATAGTCCCTGTGTTACTTAATGAATCACACATGGTGTCCAGCATTCTTCCTTATCTGTAGACATGTAAATGCAGTAGATGTTTTAGCAATAACTGAATTAATCCTCACAGAATTCGTTTTGGCCATTTCCAGGTACAGAGACCAGAAGAAGTCATTAGTTACAAGAGCAAGCAATAATTCGCTGGTCTGAATTTTGTTCAATTTCTGTGTTTGCCCTTCATAGATGGATAAAAGTCTCTGAATCTGGCATTGAAGACAGTGTTTTCTCTATTGTTATGGATTGAATAGTGTCCCCCAAAATGTGTGCCCACCTGGCCAGACCATGATTCCCAGTATTGCGTGGTTGTCCTGCATTTTGTGATCTGATGTAATTACTTATGTGTTGTAAATTCTAACCTCTGTGATGTTAATAAGGCGGGATTAGAGACAGTTAGGTTAATGAGGGAGGACACAATCTACAGGATTAGGGTGAGTCTTGAGTCAGTCTCTTTTGAGATACAAAGAGAAGAGTGAGCGGAAATGAGAGGGACCTCATACCACCAAGGAAGAAGTGCCTGGAGTGGAGCACGTCTTTTTGACCCAGTGTCCACACGCTGAGAATTTCCTAGGCCAGGGGAAGATAGATGACAAGGACCTTCCCCCAGAGCCACAAAGAGAGAAAGCTTTCTCCTAGACCTGGTGCCCTGACTTCAAACTTGTTGCTTCTTAAACTGTGAGAGAATAAGCTTCTGTTTGTTAAAGCCATCCACTTGTGGTATCTCTGCTATAGCCACACTAAAAAAAAATAGCCACACTAAAAAAAAAAACTAGATAACTAAAAAACACATATATAAAATAGTAAAAAAAAAAAAAAAAGTTTCAAATACACACACATACACGTATGATGTTATTAAACTTTAAAAGCTTTTACATTCTTATAACACATTTAACAATAGAGATTTGTATATAGAAGTTTTAATAAGAGCCATCCCCACATAAGTATATTGTACCTGCTCCCCTGAAGTGTCCAGTGTCCAAAGATACATATGTACCGTTTTACACACTTCTTTTTGCCGGGACACGTGTAAGTACATTCATTTCTTTGTTTTTATGGAAATTAGGTCACACTCTACCCATGTTTTTCTCTGAATCACTCTTCACTTGGTCAATATCATGAGTCAGAATCAGGCCAGGGGCTGACTGCAGAACAGATGATCAGTTGCTCATATTCACGTTCAAGTTGAAGCTGAAGAAAATTAAAACAAGTCCATGAGTCAAAGTATGCCCTTGAGTATATCAAACCTGAATTTAGAGAGCATCTCAAGAATAGATTTGATGCACTGCACACTAATGATCGAAGACCAGATTAGTTGTGGGATGATAGCAAGGACATCATATATGAAAAAAACAGTCATTAGAAAGACAGGAAAGAAAGCAAACACCAAAGAGGATGTCACAAGAGACTCTGAATCTTGCTCTTGAATGTACAGTAGCTAAAGAGAATGGAAGGAAAAATAAAGTAAAAGAGCTCAATAGAATACCTGAAAGGGAAGCTGGAGAAGACAAAGTATGATAATATAATGTGAACAGATCTGGAGTTAGAAAACCAAAAGGGAAGAAAACACCTGGCATTTCTCAAGCTAAAAGAACTGAAGGAAATATTCAAGCCTCTAGGTGCAATACTGAAGGATTCTATGGGCAAAATATCGAACAACAGAGGAAACATCAAAAGTAGATGGAAGGAATACACAGACTCAATACACCAAAAACAATTGGTCGACGTTCAACCATTTCAGGAGGTAGCATAGGATCAAGAGCTGATGGTACTGAAGGAAGAACTCCAAGCTGCACTGAAGCCATTGGCAAAAAACATGGCTCCAGGAATTGATGGCGTACCAAATGAGATGTTTCAACACACGGACGCAGTGCTGGAGGTGCTCACTTGTCTATTCCAATATATTTGGAAGACAGCTACCTGACCAAATGACTGAAAGAGATCTATATGTGTGCCCATTCCAAAGAGAGGTGGTCCAACGCAATGCGGAAATTATCGAGCAATGTCATTAACATTACATGCAAGAAAAATTTTGCTGAATATAATTTAAAAACAGTTGCAGCAGTACACAGACAGGGAACTACCAAAAATTCAAGCTGGATTCAGAGGAAGACATGGAACGTGGGATATCATTTCTGATGTCTGATGGATCTTGGCTGAAAGTAGAGACTATCACTAAGATGTTTACCTATTTTTGTTTACTATACAAGCACACTCAACTGTGTGGCTCATGACAAATTGAATAGCTTACCAAAGAATGGGAATTCCAGAACACTTAACTGTAGTCATGCAGAATATCTACGTAGACCAAGAGGCAGTCATTTGAGTAGGGCAAGGGGATACTGTGTGGTTTAAAATCAGAAAGTTGTGTGTCATGGCGGTATCCTTTCACCATACTTACTCAATCTGTATGCTGAGCAAATAATCTGAGAAGCTGGTCTGTAAGAAGAAGAACATGGCATTAGTTTTGGAGAAAGATTCACTAACAACCTATGATATGGAGCTGATACGACCTTGCTTGCTGAAAGTAAAGAGGACTTGAAGCAGTTACTGATGAAGAGCAACCACTACAGCCTTCAGTATGGATTACACCTCAACATAAAGAAAACAAAAATTCTCACAACTGGACCAGTAAGCAACACCATGATAAACAGAGAAAATACTGAAGTCATCAAGCATTTCATTTAACTTGAATCCATAATCAATGCCCACAGAAGCAGCAGTCAAGAATTCAAACAATGTATTGCATTGGGCAAATCTATTGCAAAAGACCTCCTTAAAGTGTTGTGAAGGAAAGATGTCACTTTGAGGACTAAGGTGTGCCTGAGCAAAGCCATGATATTTTCTATCACCTCACATGCTTGAGCAAGTTAGACAATGAATACGGAAAACCAAAGAACTGATTCATTTAAAATATGGTGTTGGCAAAGAATACTGAATATACCATGGACTGCCAGAAGAATAAACAAATCCATCTGGGAAGAAGTACACCCAGAATGCACCTTAGAAGCAAGGATGGCGAGACTTCGTCTCACGTGCCTTGGACATATTTTCAGGAAGGACATGTCCCAGGAGAGGCTCATCATGCTTGGAAAAGCTGAGGGTCAGAAAAAAAAAGAGGAAGGCGCTCAACAACATGAACTGACACAATGGCTGCAAGAATGGGCTCAAACATGGCAATGATTGTGAGGATGGTTCAGGATCAGGCAGTGTTTCATTCTGTTTTACACAGGATCGATGGCCTCTAAGAGCCACAACTAACATATGTAAGCATATGTGTGTGTGTGTGTGTGTGTGTGTATACCCATTGCCGTCGAGTCGGTTCCAACTCATAGTGACCCTACAGGACAGAGCAGAACTGGCCCACAGAGTTCCCAAGGAGCGCCTGGTGGATTCGAAATGCTAACCTTTTGGTTAGCAGCTATAGCTATTAACCATTATGCGACTAGGGTTTCCATATAAAAAAAAAAAAATTTATGTATATATATATATACACACATATATATATATACACACACTTTTTTTTTTCGTATATATGTGTGTATATATATATTCTGTTCACCAGTTTTGCATCTCTAGAGATCCCAGGCTAAGATATTTGGTACCTACAGTGGTTCCAGAGGAACCAAATCTTAAGAACGAGTTTTTTGAATTGATTCTCAAGTCTGGCTAATCTTAAAGGCACTGATGACTGTCTCCAGTAGTAAATAGGCTATTGCTAATCCATGGTGGGAGGTGACAATAGAAATACGCAAAATACTACTACCACTGGATCAAATATTTGTGAGAGACAAGGCTCTGCCTGATTACATATTTGATACTTTTCTATAATTTTGTCAGAATAAGAATAATAAGGAAGCTGCTTGGTTGGTCCTGCTTTTGGAGCCACACTGGTGAATGAAAGAAATGGGCTCAAAGCTCAAGCACCACATACAAGACCTGAAAGCTGCCACTTGTGCCCAGAAAGAAAACCATATTTCTTATAGTAACAAGGCTAATGCTGCCAAAAATAAACTCAGATTCTTATCATAAGAGTGACTGAATTAAAGCGCCAGTTGAATATCCAACCTCAAATGGTTTCTGAAGTTAAAGTAAGGGCACTGATTGGGAAGAAATGGGATCCTGAAACTTGGGATGAGGACATATGGGCAGATAGTCAGGAAGCGGGGGACAATGAACCTCCAATTTCTGTTGAATCGCTCTTCCTAACAGAACCAGACCTCTTACTCCCATCTGAAGAGATTCTCTAACTCTGCCTGCTAAGGCACCCTTCCCAGTAAAACAATTATCCCTTCCACCTCCATCTGATGAGATTACCCCAGCTGTGCCTGAAGTGTCTTGTTTGAGTTGTCTCCTGGGGTGGTGTCTGGGGCATTGCCTGGGGCATCACCTTAGGCAGATGCCTTATAAGACACGGCTGAACATCCCACTGCCACTGCCCATTTTTGCTTCCAGACCTATACCTAGGCTTCAGTCCCAACAAGCCCCAAAAGGTGAGCTATGAAGTGTGACCCAGGAAAAGCTATGCTAAACTCCAAAAGAACTGCTTGATTTTTCTAATATATACATACATACAGAAACCTGGTGAATATGTGTGGGAATGGCTATTATGGCTGTGGGATAACGGTGCAAGCAACATAAAGGTGGATTAGTCTGAGTTTATTGATATAGGCCCAGGAAGCATAGATTCTTCATTCAGTGTTTCAGCTTGAGAGGTTAGAAAAGGATCTCATAGTTTATTTGGCTGGTTTACTGAAGCATGGATTAAGTGGTGGCCTAAAATAAATCAAGTGGAAATGGCAGATCTGCCATTGTATACTGTAGGAGAAGGTATCCAAAGGCTGAGGGAAATTGGCATGTTAGAATGGATTTATTAGGCTGGACCCACAGACCCACACACGGAGTGCCCAGAGGGCTCTCTTTTTACCACAGCAGTGAGATCCAAATTTGGGAAGCAAGCCCCAGCATTATTGAAGACTTCTGTGGTTGCTATTTTATGTAAGTAAGAGTCCACAGTGAGAACTGCCCTAACTGAATGAAGACACCTAACTACAATGCAGTTGACTGGACCCCATGGTGGTAGCAGCCAAATGGTAGCACTCAATCAACAAAGACAAGGTGGGTGTGGTTACCATAACAGACAGTAGAGTCAAAGCAGTAATCAGAACAGTCTGCTCGCATGGATTTATGGCATTGGCTACTTAGTCATAGTGTCCCTGGGAGTGAAAGAGCTGGGAAATGTACATCTCCTGGTACCTAGCGTCTTAGATATCCAGTGCTCCTGTAACAGAAACACCACAAACGGATGACTTTAACAAAGAAAATTATTCCCTCACAGTCTAGAAGGCTATAAGTCCAAATTCAGGGTGCCAACTCCAGGGGAAGCCTTTTTCTCTCTGTCACTCCTAGGGGAAGGTCTTTGTCACCAATCTTCCCCTGGACAAGAAGGTTCTCAGCACAGGGATCCTAGGTCCAAAGGATGCACTGCTCCTGACACTTCTTTCTTGGTGCTACTGAGGTCCCCCTGTCTCTCTGCTCTTTTCTCTTTTATATCTCAAAAGAGATTGACTTAAAACACAACTTAATCTTGTAGACTGAGCCCTGCCTCCTTAACATAACTGCTTCAAAACCTCGATCATTAACATCATAGAGGTATGATTTACAATACATTGGAAAATCACATCAGCTGACAAAATGGTGGATAATCGCACAATACTGAGAAGCATGGCCTAGTCAAGCTGATATATACATTTTGGGAAGACAGAGTTTAATCCGTAACACCTAGTATGCAGCTATCAACCTGTTAAAGCCTTTTTCTCCATACCTGTTTCAAAGTATCACCCGAAACAGTGTGCCTTCTCTCTGACCTAAGTATATAAGGACCAAATAATGTACAGGAATCTCTGTTACATTTTCTCCATCTTACCATTATTTGGCCTCATACACAGACCCAGTCACTTAATTGCGCAGCAGAATGAAGAGATTAAAGCCCCAACATTTTTGCCAGTGGACCAGGAAGGTAGCTGCTCAGACATCAGAGAGCCTCAGAGAGACAGAGACCAGGCGGCTCAAGAGAGGGATACCATAAAGTTGTTTTTCATACCCCTCCCCACTCCCACAGTTGCATATGCTTTGCTCTGACCCTAAGAAGTAGATCAATCCTTTGAGAACTGCATTATGGGTTAGAACACCAACAAGGTCCCAGACTGAGTGACACTCCCATAGATTACATCCAAATATCACTGCAAAGTCTTCAAAATCTGAACTGACATCTGAGCCACAGCACACAGAAGTTGGGAAAGAACCTGCAGCCTGAACATAACTGGGTCAAGTGATTCCTAAAACAAACAACATCGACATTTTCTGTAAGATTGAAGTAAGACACAGTCTTGGAATCACAGACAAAAACTTTAAAAAGCTACTTTAACCATGCTCAAAGAAGTAACAGGCACAACTTAGAAAAATAGAAAAATACATAGAAACCATTCACAAATGAAAATTTTAGACAGGAAAAACAGAAAAATAGAGATAAAAAATTCACTTGATCAGCTCTACAGCGGAATGCTGTTGACAGACAAAAGGATCAGTGAGATGAAAACAGTTCAATTGAAAATATCCAATCTGAAAACAGAGAACAAATATTGAAAAAAAATGAACAGAGCCTCAAAAAAATTCAAAAATATCTAACATTTATTTATTGGAATTCCATACGGTGTAGAGAAAATATGTGGTGTAGAAAAAAGTATCTGAAGAAATACTGGCTCAACACTTTCCCAATTTGTTGAAAGACATAAACTTACAGATTCAAGAAGCTATGCAAACTCCAACAAGTTAAACTCACATAATTTTACGCCCAAATGCCTCATTGTCAATTGTGGAATAACAAGGACCAAGAAAATATCTTCAAAGAAGCTAGAGAGAAAACAACTCATCTCACACAGGAGAAACAATTGGAATGACTCTGTATTCATCATCAGAAGCCATGGAGGCCAAAAGGCTGTGAAAACAACATTTTTTCAACACTGAAAGAAAAGAAACATTAACCCAGTGTTCTATAGGCTGTTATTTCCTTCATGAGTAAAGGAAAAATATTGACATTCTCAGGTGAAAGACGCTTAAGAGAATTCATCGCCACCAGACTTGCTCTAAATGAAACACTAAAGGAAGTTCTTCAGGTGGCAGGCTTGGAATTTCAGCAATTATGGCAAGCAACAAAGTGGAAAGTATCTTCGGAAGTTCGCCCTCCACCAAAGATTAGACAGGTCTATAAAACAAACAATAACACACGTGAAGAAAGTGTTTCTTAGTTCAATCATGTGTATGAGACCAAAAGTACAAAACCAGCCCAAAAGCACTGAAAAGAGGGCAGGACGGAACAGGAATCATGGTGGATGGAAACGGGGAACTGGAGCACAGGAGAGGACAATATTGACACATCATGAATATTGCAACCAATGTCACAAAACAATTGTGTATAAATGGTTGAACAAGAAAGTAATTTGCTCTGTAAAGTTTCAAATAAAGCACAATAAAAAATAAAAAAAAAGTGGTAGGTATCTCGGTAAACATATTATGCTAACCCTGTTGTCACTGCACAACATGGCGCAGGACTCCCCTCTTTGCAAAGACTTTCTAGCCTATTGGAAAAACTTTGGAATATACTCTTGGTGGCAAATTAGTATTAGAGAATGGGGTTAATTTTGAAAATATGAGATGTCTGTACTCATGCCTGGTGAATAAACTGGATAATAATATTTTTAGAGCGAAATGAGATGTTCTAACAGAAAAATAGGCCTGAATTCCCACCTGGGCCATGAGCCTACTACTCTGAAGGCCTTTCCCAGAGAGGCATTTCAGGCACTTCTAGAGCAGCAGGAGCGCTGGGGAATGCAGGTGTCAACCTCCCCCAGGGCCTTCTCTGAGGGGTAAGTACCTGCTTTAGTACTGAGCTTAGTGGTTCATAAATAGTCATTCTGCATAAGGTCTTCAGGTTCAAGTCTGTAATCCAGCTGGGACTCTGTGTGTGCTGCATCTCTGCATCAAAAGAACATGCTTCTAGAAGCAGAATGCCAGGAGAGAGGCGGTTGGGCAGTTGGCGTTGGGGGGTGCTGCGCAGACAGGGGTGCCCGAGGGAGGCACAATATAGTCATTCTGCAGGAGGTCTAGTCCTTCTGCACAAGAATTAGAATGCTTCTCAATGCACAATAGTTTACATGCCGGACATAAACAAAGTGACTGAAGGACAAAGTTGAATAGTAAACCAAGCCACTCCCTGCCAGTCCTTACCTGAGAGGGTCTTCATCAGGACTTCCGGGGATGGAGAAGGAAACAGTAAACGCTGATTTATTTTACCTCTTCCTTCCTCAAGAAACAGGAACTGGTGTTAAGATGTCAGGTGTCAAGCCCCAAACTCCTCTTCTGGTCTGTATTTAAGCTGTATAATAAAACTGGGAATCAGGCAATCAGCCATGAGCAGACAGACCCAGGAGTATTTCCAGTGCCCCACATCTTTGAGCTCCAGTGAGATCCAGTTCTTAGTCCCTAGATTAGCAGAGGAGCTGAAAGACTGAAATTCCGTGTTTTCAGGCAACTTGGGCTTCAAGCAGGCACTTATTGCTAAAGTCGTATTTCTCTGTGTTAATTTATGATCCTTAACTCAAATCCGGACTTTTAAGCTCATTTTGATAACTCCTCATTAGTCTGCCTAGACAAGAGTCTGCTCACAGTCAGTGATGACAATGGAGGAAACAAAGTCCCTAGCCCAGAGGAGGGACTGTTTCCCAGATTTGGGGCAATGCCCCTGGGGAGCATCGGCGAGGTGCACTGTGGCCTCTGTGGCTTTGCCTTGTGCTCCTGGAATTGCACCCTGGGGGGGCGTCCATATGCAGACGCAGAGTCCGTGGGTGACCACAACTCCTGCCCTTCTGGGTCATCGTCCGGACGCACGTTGCGATATGCTTCCTGCCCCCCTTCCCAGCATAAGTGCTGCGATCACACGTGGCAGAACCAGTTCCCAGGTCCAGACCCTAGGTCTTGCCCTCCTTGGCCTCAGGCTTCCCCTAGTCCTGGGGGAACCCGCAAGCCTGGCGGGTGCGAGGTTAGCACCCGGCTGGGCGGGCTAGGGCCTGTCTCAAAAGGCTCATGGCGCACGCAGGTTCCGCCCCCTTGGAGTCTGCAGGCTTGCAGTGGGCAGCCCGGCATCTCCTGCCTCCCTCGGACGCCCTCTCTGGGCAGCAGCTCCCCTACCCCCGCCCCGCCAACCACCCAACAGTCCCACTGCCTGCTTACTGCTTCTAGAAGCGTGTTCTTTTGATGCACACATGCAGCACACACAGAATCCCAGCTGGATTACAGACTTGAACCTGAAACGCACAACTTTAAAACTACTAGACTGGGGGGGGGGGGGCGGTATTGGCAGTGAAAAAAGGAAAAAAAAAATAAGAAAGAGAACAATTACAAAAAAAGTATTAGAAGACTGTAAAATCACGTTATGGACTCAAGAAGGCTGCGGATACACAACTGCGTAGATAGCATACTGTTGTCTCTTTCTTTGCAAATAAGTCTTAGATGAGGGAATTTGGTACCAGGAATCGTTGCAGGGCCTGACTTTGGGGAAATCTGGGATTGATTAATTGGCTTGCATGAGGCTACAAGCCCTGATAATCAATATTTAAAGATGAGATTCGAGCAATCTAGAACATGCATCAGAATTTTTTACAAGTAAATTAGCACCAGAAGAGGCCTTTAACCACTAAATAAAATGGGTCAGTAGTTCAAGATCTCCCTACAAAGAAAATGGCAGACCTAGATCGTTTCCAGTCAGGTTCCAGCAAACATGCAAGAAACAGTCATTTTAATCTAGTACATAGTCAACAGAGATTAGAAAACCATGAGACACTCCCCTAACTTGATCCTTATGGCTAGTTTAAAAATGATAACAAATTAGAGAAAGAAGGTGGAAGAAGAGTTAGAGGACAAGCACACTCAGTAACTGAGATGCAAAACCCTACACAAGATGCCAGCAAAGGAAATCCAGCAAAGGGTAAACCACGTAACATGCCATGATCAAGGCGGTTTATTGTAGGCATACAAATTTGAGTGAACATTAAAGATTTAGTAATTTCATTCACCACATGCATAGGTGAAAGAAGAGAAGACATATGCTCACCTCAAGAGATGGGGGCAAAGCAGGTTGATAAAATCCAATCACACGGAGAGATAAGGACTAGGAGTAAACATGGAACAGAAAAGGAGTTCCCGAACGTGGAGAACTACAACTAGCATGATAGTTCATGGTGACGTGTGGGACATTCTCTTTAAAATTAATAAACAATAAAATAAGGATGCTTCTATCATTATTTTTATTAAACATTTAACACTGGAAGTGTAAGCTAATACAAAAAAAGTATAACTGCTATTCATAGATTATAGGACTGTCTCCATTGAAAACCGTAGAAAATATTGGAATTAATAGTAATCATAAATAAAAAATAAATTGAAATTTCAATGCGTCAGCATCAAGCGGACTCTGTCATAGCTCTTAGGTGAAAGCAAAGGACACTGATAGGGAAAGAGCAGGTTCAGGTGGGCTAGACCAAGGAGGGAAGAAAACTGTTCTGCACTGGGCTGAACTTATAAGCACGGGTATGTGTGTTAGTTACCTAGTCCCTCCATAACAAAAAATAACACAACTGGATGGCTTTTAAAGGACAGAAATTTATTTTCTCACAGTTTAGCAGGCAGTAGTTCGAATTCAGGGCATGGCTGTAGTGGGAGGTCCTTCCTTGTCTACCTCAGCTTCTAGTAGATGCCAGCAATCATTTGTGTTCCTGGCCTTCTAGAAGCATCTGTCTTCTTTGTCTGTCTTCCTTTTCACCCGTTTGTGTCTGTGTGTATTCTGCTCCTTTTATAACTAAGAAGAGTTAGGCTTAGGACCCGCCCTACATTGGTATGACCTCATTCACATAATAAAAGCAGGCCCCTTATTTCCAAACAAGGTCAGAATTACAGGTACAGGGGTTAGGATTTCCACATACATTTTGGAGGGACACAATTCAATCCCTAACAGTCGACTTACCAGATATTCTGGATTGAGAGTACTCACATGAACAGCTGAGAGTAGTTCCAATTCTTTGCTACATTCAGTGGCTGAAACTTGTCTCAATGGTCACCCATAGGAATGTTGGAGCAATTTATTGTGCAGGACCTGGCCTACCATTCCTAATCATGTCCATTGTGTGGAAAAACACACACTCCCATCACCGAAGCCTTGAGAAATTCATCGATAAGAACGGAATGGTGGTTGGAACCAAGAATTGTTTCATAGCCTAGATAACATGGTGCAGCTGTTAGATACCCACATGGGGATGTCAGGTAATAAAACTTCACCCCACACGGAGATGTCAAGAATAATACCAACAGCTAATGTTCATTGAGTACCTACACTGGTGCCAGGCACTCCTGTGCTTTCCTTTCATGTTTGCTTTTCATGATGGCCATATGAGGAATGTATCATTATAATGCATAAAGAGGTCATTACAGAGAGTTAGGCTGACATTTGAATATATGAGTCTGGACCCAGGAGGAGTTTGAATGGATGGAGGTATAAACCTCACGTCCTTAGCTACAAATAGACAGCAGTAAACTCACTGAGGCATCCTAGAGGGAGGGTGTCAATAGAGAGAGGAGTAGGCACCAAGCCCAAGGGTACTCGGGTATCTAGAAGCCTGCCAGGTGAACAGCAGCCAACAAGCCTCTCTGAAGTCCAGTGTGGTTCCTGGAGGGTTGTCTGTCCTTGCTCTCAGCTGCATTTCCCCAGTGCTCCTCCCACCTGCACTGGGTTGTCCCCTTCATGACGACAGGGACAGTGTGTACCTTTCACCACTGTATCTGCATAACATAGACTACTTCTGGCCCATGGAATACACTGACTGAATGAAAAATAAACAAACGATAAGGACGTAAAATCCTTCGTAGTTGATACCTTGAAATACATTAAGGGGCTTCATGAGTAAGAGGGAGAAAAATTGATCAGGGCTGCTTCTGAGACCATCCCTTAGGCGTAATGAGTGTTAAACAACACTTAAACAAAGAGATTTAATGGCAGAGATGTATGTTAAAAAGATGTAAGTATAGCTTAAAGATTACTAGAAACATGCACATTATTGCAACTATAGTCAAATCGCTAAAAAACATATACTACATGCACACAGAATATTATAAAGTAATTTAATGCCCTCATTAAAAAAAAACAAAAAAAATTACCATGAAAAGACTAATGTTGAATGAAAATATCAGGATATAATATCTGTGTTAATATACATAAATGTGTGTGCTAATACACACATAAAACCAGTTGCCACTGAGTCAGTTCTGATTCATGATGACACCAGTGTGCCAGAGTAGAACTGTACTCCATAGGGGTTCCAATGGCTGAGTTTTCGGAAGTAGGCTGCCAGACCTCTCTTTCATAGCAATTCTGGGTGGACCTGAACTCCAACTTTCTGTCAGCAGCTCAAGATATTAACCATTTGCATCAACCAGAGACTCTAATACACATACATGCCAATATAAGCAAGAAAATAGACATATCGGAACGTTAATAATTTATTCTATGCATTACGTATGTTTTCTTGTTTTTTTTTTGCATACTTTCCCATTGCTTCCAAGTTTTTGAGGAATAGAATGTACTTCTGGAAAAATTCATGAGAGATTTTTAAGTAATGAAATAATTAACAGAAACAGAATGAGTAAATCTGTGGCAAGGCAGCCCATGAACCCAAGATTACAGTAACACTGGTATGAAAAGCAGAATTGTGGAGCCCTGAAGCTCAGTGGTTCCATGCATCCATCAGGAAAGAGGGAAGAGCAAATAAACAAGGAGAAAATACAGTGAGCCAGAGGAGTGGGAGCCCTCTGTTGTGGGCACAGTTTTCTCATGAAACTTTAGATGGACACAGTGGGTGAGATTATCCACTTCCATCATACAAACATTTTTATTACCCTTGATTTTAACAGAACTATGTTATAAAAACAAATAATAAAATAAAGTATAATAAAAGAATAAATCTCATCAGTGGACTACTATCATTTTCCCCAGCCACTGAGGAGGGCAGGAGACACACAAGGGAAAGAAGATGGAGCAGTGTGAAAACTCATGCTAAGTGGGGAGGAGAGTGTTTCTGAGACAGGCCTTAGCTGCTACCACCTAGGGAAGTAGGCAGCCATGCACAACCAACTGGAAGAAATGGTACATTATTTCTGAGACCTACTCCAGCTCATAACAAATTATGGATAACATGGGGAAGAATGAGATTTCCAGGACACTTAACTGTTTTTATGAGAAACCTGTACATAGAACAAGAGGCAGTCATCTAAACAGAACAAGGAATACAGCATGGTTTAAAGTCAAGAAAGGTGTGCATCACCGTTGTATCCTTTCACCATATGTATTCAACCTGTATGCTGAGCAAATAATCTGAGAAGCTGGTCTGAAGAAGAAGGCATCAGAATTGGAGGAAGACTCATTAATAACCTGAGATATGCAGATGATACAATCTTGCTTGCTGAAAGTGAAGAGGCCTTAAAGCATTTACTGCTGAAGATCAAAGACTACAGACTAACAGCCTAACAACTGGACCAATAAGCAACATCATGATAAACGGAGAAAATGTTCACGTCATTAAGGGCTTCATTTTTACTTGGATCCACAATAAACACCCACGGAAGCAGCAGTCAAGAAATCAAACGACACATTGCATTGGGCAAATCTGCTGCCAGAGGCCTCTTAAAGTGTTCAAAAGTACAGATGTCACCTTGAAAACTAATGTGTGCCTGACTCAAGCCACGGTGCTTTCAGTCGTCTCATACGCACACGAAAGGTGGGCAATGAATAAGGAAGACCAAAGAAAAATTGAAGGCATTGAATTACGGTGTTTGCAAAGAATATTGAATATACCACGGACTGCCAAAAGAATGAACAAATCTGTCTTGAAAGAAGTACAGCCAGAATATTCCTTAGAAGCAAGAATGGCGAGGCTTCATCCCACATATTTTGGACATGTTGTCAGGAGAGATCAGTCCCTGGAGAAGCAGGTCATACTTGGTAACAAGTGGCCACAACAATTGGCTCAAACATAACGACAACTGTGAAGGTGACGATAGGTAGTTTAACATACATTTTGACCCATATGAATTAAAATTTAAACAATTATTTCATGCCTTTTTGTAGGGGTTTTAGAATACACAATTAAAATAAATGTAAACAATTAATAGAAAAAATCTCTGAAAATAAAATTTAATTTTTTTACATCACTGCTCCATACCCCAAATCTAAATGGCTTGATATACAGCACTGGTCTTTGTGATTCACAAAAAGCAGGTACCAATTCCTGAACAAGAACTGAAGTGACAGGAGAAACTCCCCATGCTGTTATAGCCCGGAGTATGGGCCCTAATCCAGTGATCTGTCTTCATTAATTCCTTTTCATTTCATCTCTGTGGAAGAGGGGAGGGAGAAGGTGAGAGAGGGTTACATGTGCCTATTCTGTTCTTTAGCATCTAGTTCACTGCCAGGAACAAGTATTCGTAAGAGTCTAAAAAACGTTAAAGTACAAATAAGGAGGAAAACCTCCTAGTATATATATGTATTAGGTGGCACAAAGAGTTAAGTGCTCAGCTACTAACTGAAAGGTTGGCAGTTTAAATACACTCAGAGTTGCCTTGGAAGAAAGGCCTGGCAACCTACCTCCAAATAGTCACAGCTATTGAAAACCGCATGGAGGGCAGTCCTACTCTGAAAACTCACGGGGTCGTCATGAGTGAAAATCTACACAATGGAAACTGGATTGGTAATCTATATATGGCATAAATGTTCGGAAAATTAGTTTCTGAACATATACACGGCATACAGAATACACTGCACATTAGTATTATGTGCCAAAACCCACTGTCATCAAGTCGATTCTAACTCAGTGACCCCAAAGGACAGAGTAAAACTGCCGCATAGGGTTTCCAAGGCTCTAAGTCTTCACTGAAGCAGACTGCCACATCTGTCTCCTACAGAGAGGCTGGTGGGTTCGAACCACTGACCTTTCAGTTAGCAGCCAAGTTCTTTAACCACAGAGCCACTAGGGCTCACTGCTGTCATGTACAGTGATTACATAAGCAAATTCTGAAACAAACTGCCTGGGTTTAAATCCTAACTCAGTTTATCAGCTGGGTGATCTGGGCACGTTACTTTACCTCTCACTGCCTCAGTTTCCCATTTCTAAAATGGGTCTTACGCAAAAGGTTCTTACGCAGGTTAAATAAAACACACAAGGCACTTAGAAAAAGGCCTTACACACAGAATGAACACAATAATTGTTAGCTTTCATAATTATTAAGGGAATACAAACAAACGGCTAGGTTGAAGGAACTTCCATTGAGAAAGAGTTGAGTTCCAAAATTCATGTGTAAAGTCATTTACATCAACTGTTAAAGTTGTATGTTTAGATTCAAGTGATTACTGAGGTGTGTTATGATCTTGAACAGAGTTCTGGGGACTATACAGGCAGACTCTGCATGCCCTTCTCCTGCACATCCATTCCATCTCCCTTGGAGCCCAGACATCATGTTATCAATTAAACCCCTCCCACGCTGGTGGTGTACTGTTTAAGAGCTACGGCTGCTAACCAAAAGGTCATCAGTTCAAATCCACAAGGCGCTCCTTGGAAAGTCTATGGCACAGTTCTGCTCTGCCCTATAGGGCCACTATGAGTTGGAATAGACGCAGTGGCAATGGGTTTTTAACGGGTATGAGGTAACTGTTCAGTGCTTAAAGACGTACCAAAAGCAACCACTAACACAAAAGTATAGTAAAAGGTTCTTATTTCAGAGTAGCAAAACCTTAGTTTCTAACACAGTGGTGAATTAGGGTGGACTGTGGATCAAGAGGAGCTCTGGTGGCATAGTGGTTAAGAGCTCAGCTGCTAACCAAAAGGTCAGCAGTTCGAATCCACCAACTAGTCCTTGGAAACTCTATGGAATAGTTCTATTCTATGCTATAGGGTCTCTATGAGTTCGAATCAACTAGGGTCTCTATGAGTTGGAATCAACTCTGATGGTGACAAGTTTGGTTTGGTGGGTGTCATGGATTGAATTATGACCCTAAAAAATGTGTGTCTCAACTTGGTTAGGCCATGATTCCCACTATTGTGTAGTTGTCCTCCATTTTGTGATTGTAATTTTACTTTAAGAGGATTAGGGTGGGATTGTAACACCACCCTCACTCAGGTCACCTTTCCCTGGGGTGTGGCCTGCACCACCTTTTATCTCTCCAGAGATAAAACGAAAGGGAAGCAAGCAGAGAGTTGGGGGCCTCAGACTATCAAGAAAGCAGCACCAGGAGCAGAGCATGTCCTCTGGACCCAAGGTCCCTGCACCTGAGAAGCTCCTTGACCATGGGAAGGCTAAGGACAAGGACCTTCTTCCAGAGCCGAAAGAGAGAGAAAGCTTTCCCTTAGAGCTGATGCCTTGAATGTGGACTATTAGCCTACTTCAATGTGAGGTATTAAATTTCTCTTGGTTAAAGCCATCCACTCATGGTATTTCTGTTACGGCAGCACTAGATGATGAAGACAGTGGGTCAAGGTGGAAGGGGTGGATGAAGGACAAAAAAAGAAAAATGGACAACAGGAGAAATATAAGAATTCAGAGAACTGTGAAAATTTAATTCCTGAATATACTTTCTTTCTCCTCCCTATAACTGGAAGGACTTTTCTCATATACAGCATATATAAGTAAATCCTTGCAATATTTAAAACACTTAGATTTTTGTAAAACTCATTCTCTGAAAACTCATGGTGGCCCCATTAATTTGTGGCTTAAAAACAACTCAGAACTAAAAAGAAGCATAAATAAATAAATAAAGGCACTGCTGTCATTTGCGGGTGATGTTCTTTTCCTGCTATCCACAACCCACACACTTGGGAGTTAATTTTCCAGCGTCAGTGTTCATAGACCATCCTCTTTCTCTTACCACCACCCCACCACCCTTAATTATTTAGAAAAGGCAGGGCCAGTCAGTGCTCCAAACATCAAGTTTTCTCTCCAAAATGCCAACTGGCACTTGGGGAGCAGGCTACATTCTCAGCTATCAGCACTTGCACTAGCCCCTGCACATAAGGAATGTGTCTCCACTGAACTGTTCGTTGTAATCAAAAAAAAAAAAAAAAGTAAAAAACTGTTTCTTAAAAAAAACCAGGCATTTCCCTATTACCCACCCACCCCACTCTCCCACACCCAGTGCTCCCTCACCACACACACACTCAAATATTTCATACCAAGGGTGTGTCCCAAGCACGGGGTCTGGCTCCGCTCTTCTTTTACACCCCTTGGAGGCCTCTGGAGAAACCATACCTTTGGTTGGCAATTCCCTGAACCCTGCCTATTCAAGCTGGCACTTATTCAAAAAGGCAGGTGAGTCTTCAAGTCAGGTTTTTAAAAGGAGTTTAAGAGGTGCCAGGTGATATGCCTACTCACCCTCAAATTTCTCAAAGGTAATAATTTCTTCAAATGTTTACAATGTCTCAACTATGGGTTAATTAAATCCCTTAGGATGGTGGGCATAGGAAAATCCTCCATCTCAATGCCCCCCATTTCGAAAAAAAAAGAGGGGAATCTCCAAAATTACAAATTTCAATTTCTACATACTTGATTGAACTAAGGAGTAAGTTCCTCACATGTGTTATTCTTGGTCTGAGTCCTGGTGGTCCAGTGGGTAAGAGCTAAGCTGCTAACCAAAAGGTCTGCAGTTTGAATTCATCAGCTGCTCCTTAGAAACCGTATGGGGTAGTTCTACTCAGTCCTATAGGGTTGCTAAGAGTTAGAATTCACTGGATGGCAATTGGTTTGTTTGCTTTTCAATCTTTGGCTGAAAGGTGGACTTTGTTATCAATTTATTAAATCAACTGGTAATTTGCTGGATATTTCTCATACAGGAACTTATGATGTCTTCAAATCCAGCTAATCAGGTTTAGGGAGAGAGAAACTTCTCTACCTTAGCCTCCCTGCCACTCCCACACCTTTTTCATTGATTTCCATGCCCTGTTTAAGTAACGTCACTCATCACTTCTCACTGTCTAGGTTATCTGAGCCAATTCATGGCAGTCAATTCCACCTGCGCCCTAGGATACCCTCATTTACATACTCTGCCCTGTTCCTTCACCAATGGCTGACCTCACATCTCCCCTTGAATGTCTACTAGGCATCTCAAACTTAATGTGGTTCAAACAAAATTCTTCGTCCAAGTGTCTTATCTACCTCCCAGTCTTCCTTATCTCAGCAAATGTTCTCACTATCCTCTGGGTCGTTCAGGACAAAAACCTAGAAATCATCCTTGATTTCTCTCCTTTATTCAAATCTTGCATCCAATCCATTGACATATTCTGGACTCTTGGCACTACCTTAACATAAATCCTGACTCTATCCACTTCTCACTACCTCCACCTTACATCCACCATCATCTCTTGGTTAAAACTGGACTCTATGCACCGATCTTCCCTCTTACAATCTACATAACAGCATCATTTCAGTGGCTTCTCATGGCAATTAGGAAAAATTCCCAAATCCTTCCCATGGTCTTTCATGATGCGGGGCTTGCTCACCATACTAACCTCATTTCCTAACAGTCTTCCCTCGGTTCACTCCACACTAGCCATGACTTCTTTCCTGAGCTTCCTCAAACGTGCCAAAACACTTGGTTATTTAAGGGCCTCAGAAACAACTCTTTCCTTTATTGGCAATATCCCTCCCTTCAGAACTTCATACAGCTATTCTCTCCTTTGATATAGGTCAGTTATCTCCTCAAATATCCTGCTCCCAGAAGCCTTTACTATTAATCTAAAACAGCTCACCCCACTCATTCCCTCACATGCAACTCTGTCTTATTTTCAAAATATTTAGCTCTCCTTGACATTTTTTGTTAATTATTACCTGTATTTTTTCTGGTTGAGAATATATGCAGCAAAAAATACACCAACTCAACAGTTTCTACCTGTACAATTTAATAACACTGGCTACATTCTTGAAGTTGTGCAACCATTCTTACCCTCCTTTTCTGAGTTGTTCCTCTGTCATTAACATAAACCCACTGCTCCTTAAGGTTCCTATCTAATCTTTTCAGTAGCTGTTGTCAATCTGATGCCATGTAGACAGTTCTTAAAAGAGCATATGCTCAAGGTAGACCATTTTTATTAGTTAAGTAAGCTAATGTTCTGGAGCCCTCATGGCACAGTGGTTAAGTGATACGGTAGCCAAGCAAAAGAAGAGCAGTTTGAATCCACCACCTGCAGCTTGGAAACTCTATGGGGCAGTGCTATTCTGTCTTACAGAGTCTCTGAGTTGGAATCAACAGCAACAGTTTGGTTTTTTCTTTTTCATACTTTGGTTTTAAGATGATTCAAGGGAATGCTTTTGGTGTAATGTTTAAAGATTATCTCACGGCAATAGTTTCAGGAGTTCATTCACCCTCAGTGGCTCCAAAAAGTCTAGGGTTCATTTGAAATTCTGTTCTGCATTTTCCCCCTTTTGATCAGGGCTTTTCTATGGACTCTTTGATCAAAATGTTCAGCGACAGCAGCCGGGAACCTTCTGGTTCTTCTGGTCTCATGGCATGCTAGACGTTCTTTTAAAAAACATGAGTGGATGCTGAAGGTTATCAAATACTTATTTTATTACACCTATTAATATAATCACATTTATTTTTCCTGTACATATGGCAAATTATACTGATTCATTTTCGAATGTTAAACTAACCTTGAATTCTTGGGATAGACCCAACTTGGTCATAATATATTCTTCTTTAGAGTATTGCTGGATTTGTTTTGCCTATTTATTTTTATATTTTGCATCTATGTTCATCAGTGACATTGGCCTGTAATTTTCCCATCTTCTGCTTCTCTTGTCAGGTTTTGGTATCAATATTCATTCTACAAGCTTTATAAAATGAGTTTGGTATATATTTCATTTTATATTGAAGAATTTGTGAAATATTTCTTGAATATTTGGCAGAATTTGCAGGAAAAGCCATCTGATATGAAGTTTTCTTTTTGAGAATAGTTTGAGCTCTAATTCAATTCTATTAACAGTTGTGGAATTACTTTTGCTTCCTGTTTCTTCTTGAATCGTTGTTATTAACTTACATGGTATGATACGTTTGCCTACTTTACCTAAATTTGCAAATTTATTGGCTAATACGGTTCATAACATTCTCACATTATCTTTATGTTCTGCAAGATCTGTAGTCATTTTCTTTCTAATTCCTGATATTCGTTTTTTATATCTTCATTCTTTTTCACTTGATCAATCTTGCCTAAAGTTTGTCAATTTTACTAGCATTTTCTAAGAATCAACTTTAGTCTTTGTTGATCGTCTGTTGCATGTATTCAATCATTAACAGAAACAAAAATTCCTATGAATGTTTGTTTCTGGTTTTTTCCCAACATTTTGAATGGATGTTTAACTCACTTATTTTTCAAGATTTGTTCTTTCCAATTATATTTTTAAGGCTATAAGTTTCCTATATTATATTGTCTGTACTGCACAAATTTTTATATGCACTATGTTCATAATTGTTCACTTCAAAATGTATTCTAATTTTCATTATGATGTCTTTTTTGACTCATAGTATTTTAAAATATCCGAGCACATGGAGATTTTGTATTTTCATTTTCTAAGATGGTTTTTTTTTTTTTTTAATTATGGTGTACTTACATAAAAAAAAATGGAGATTTTGTATTTTCATTTTCTAAGATGGTTTTTTTTTTTAATTATGGTGTACTTACATAGTATCCTCTATGTTATTGCAGACTCTTGAAATTTGTTGAGACTTGCTTTATAACACAGTATACAGTTAATTTTTATACACACTATGTATGTGCATGAGATGAATGTATATTCTTTCATGGTTAGATAATACACACACATACACATATATCAATTTGGTATTTTTTTACATGTTAAATCTTCTGTATCCTTGATAATTTATGGACTTCTATGTTTCTGAGGGGTGTGTTAAAAATCTATTATGATGCATGATGTCAAAAGGAGCCCCAGTAGTGCAGTGGTTAAGCACTCAGCTCTTAAACCTTTTGATTTGATCCACCAACTACTCCACAGGAGAAAGATATGACCGTTCCCTTCCATAAAGATTACAGCCTTAGAAACCTTTGGAGAAGTTCTACTCCATCCTATATTCACTATGAGTCAGAATTGACTCAACAGCACACAAGAAAAAATGTATAATGTGATGGAAACTCAGAAGTACGAAGCTAAAAAGAATTGGTCCTACCTCCAGGGTCAAAGGATGAAGGACAGAGAAAACAGCAGAGACATCCAAAAGCTTGGAAAAAGGGCTGAGAGGACAATGGTTGGTGGTTTAAGGGCTTTGAAGGGCTACCATATATACTGAGGAATCTGAAGTGCAATGTTCTTGCCTAAGGATGAAGATATGCTCATAAAGATCCTGACAAAGCTTTAGGCTTGCACCTCTGGCTGATCTTTGGGCTCCATGGGGGCAGGAAGTGAAGGCTAGGGCAGAGTTTTAGGCACTCTTGCTTAGCATTGAAAGAACGCGCCAGTTCAGAGCCAATCTGCAAAGACTGGGATAATGTTACTTTTTCTTTTTGGCTACAAGCGTTTAAAGAAAGCACTGTCAGGTCATGAACTGACTGCTGAGATAACAGAACAGAACTTCAGTGTCCACACATGAGAAGACATACAATCTCTGCAGAAATAGTTTGGAAACATCACTAAGCAAATGGATGACTGGCCCTCAACAATTAAAAAAAAAAAAAAAAAGCAAACCCTAATGACAGGAGGGAATCTGATTTCCAGAGTTACATTATAATATTTAAGATATCCAGTTTGCAACACACTATTCTAAGTCATAAAAAGAAAAAAGAAAAGGATGGTTCATTTGTTAAGAAGAAAGAAAGAAGAGAAATGAACAGAAAGCATCCCTAAGGAAACACAGATATTGGGATTACTAGACAAAGATTTTAAACCAATTGTCTTAAATTTCCTCAAAGAGCTAAACAAACCATAGACACACACACAAAAAAAGGAAACCAAGAGAAGAATGTATGAACAAGTAGAAAACATTAATAAAGAAATATTATACAAAAGAACCAAATAGAAATTATAGAGCTGAAAAGTTGAATAGCTGAAATAAAAATTTCATTAGAGGAGCTCAACAGCAGATTTGAGCAAGAAAGCAGGAAAATGTAAACTTGAAAAAGCACAACTGAAATTGTTCTAACTGAGGAGCATAAAGGAAAAAGAATGAAGAAAATGAACAGAGCCTAAGGGACCTGCGGGACAACATCAAGCATACCAACATACTCATTAAGGAGTCCCAGAAAGGAAAGAAAGATGAAAGGACAGAAAGAATATTTAAAAATGTAATGACTGGAAGTTTCCCAAATGTCACCTAGATATCCAAGAAGCTCAATAAACTCAAAGGACAGTAAATACATAGATATCCACAGACAGACATAATCAAAATGTCAAAAGACGAAGATAGAAACTTGAAAGCAGCGACAGATAAGTGACCCCTAATGTACAAAAAAATTTTTTTTTTAATGTACAAGAGAGTCTCAACAAGTTTAACTGTTGATTTTTCATCAGAAACCATTGAGACAAGAAAATAGTCGAATGATGTATTTAAGGTACTGGAAAAAAAATACAGAAACAAAACTATGAACCAAGATGTCAATATCTAGCAAAACTATCTTTCAAAAATGAAGGTGAAATTAAGACATGCCCAGATACACAAAACCTGAGGGAGTATGTTAGCAGCAGAACTGCCTTATGAGAAATGCTACAGGGAATCATCCTGGCTGGCACGGAAGGACACTAGACAGTAACTTGAAGCCATAAAAAGAAACGAAGACTCTGTAAAGGTAACTACTTAGATAAAACAAAGTCAGTAATATTTTTATATCACGCCTCTCTTTTTCTCATATATGATTTAAAGCACAAATGCATAAAAATACTTATACATCTCTCTTAACGGACACACAATGTATAAAGATGCAATTTTTGTAACAGCAACGTAAGTAGGGGAGGTAACTGAGATGAATAAAAGCAGAATGTTGTATACTGTTGAAGCTAAATTTGTATTAATTAAAAGAAGATTGTTATAAACATAAGATATTAATTGTAATCCTCATGATCACCACTAAGAAGTTAAAAAATATAAGGAAAGGAAATAAGGAGAGGATCAAAATTGTACACTTGAAAAAAATCAGTCAAACACAAAAGTGGACGGTAGTGAAGAAAATGAGAAACAAAATACGTATATGACCTACTACAAAGTAGAAGACATAAGTCCTTCCTTATCATTAATCGCTCTAAATTTAAATAGATTAAATTCACAATTGGGATCATTAAAGTTGTGTGTCAACTTTGTTGGACCATGATTCTCAGTGCTTTGGCAGTTATGATGTAGTTTAGCAGTCGTATAACTATGCAATCATTTCCATGATGAGATGTGATATAATGTGATTACCTCCATGATGGGATCTGCTGTGAGTAGCCAATCAGATCTAAGGGAGTTTCCTCGGGGGTGTGGACTGCATCCAATATAGGTGGACTTTCTGGCAAGGCTCTTGAGTTTTTGCTCACTCGGAATCCTGCAGCTGGCTCCTCTTCATCTGATCTCAAGATTTTGGGACTTGAACTCTCAGCTTACCTTCCAATTTTGGGATTCACCAGCCTCCGCAGTCTGTGAGCCACGGCCTGCCAGCTTACCTGCCGATCTTGAGATCTGTCAGCCTTTGCAGCCTGTGAGCCACAGACCTGTTGTATGACCTGCAGATCTTGAGTTCTGCAGTCCCTGCATCTATGTGAGTCAGGAGAAGCCACAAGCCTGACCCATGGACTTGAGACTTACCAGCCTCTACAGCCTCGTGAGCCATTTTCTTGATATAAAGCTATTTATATATAAATATATATATATACACCTCACTGGTTTTGTTTCTCTAGAGAACCCAGCCTAAGATACCAATTAAAAGACAAACATTGGCAGAATGCATAAAAAAATCATTCGATTGCTATCAAGCTGATCTGACTCATGGTGACCCCTCCCCTCATGTGTGTCAGAGTAGTACTGACACACAAGTGTGTCAGTTCAATGGCTAATTTTTCAAAAGTAGATCACCAAGCCTTTCTTCCAAAGTGCCTCTGGGTGGACTCAAACCTCCAACATTTTGGTTAGCAGCTGAATGCATTAACCGTTTGTACCTCCCAAGGACTACAACATGTATCTATGTTTATTTCTGTATTACTTCTCTTTATACTATATACATACATACACACATACACACACATAGACATCCATGAGTGGTTCATACAGATGCTTTGGACTTCAGCTAGCAGGGCTCTATTAATTATTGATAGAAAAGTACTGATACCAGTTATAAATGCGTATTTGTCCATTTCCCCTTTCAGATTTATTAGTTTTTGTATTTTGGAGCCCTGTTGTTAGACACATACACATTTAGGAGTGTTGTATCTTTTTGGAGAATTGAACGTTTATTATGTTATGTCCCTACTTATTCCCAATAATACTCCTTTTTCTGAAGTATAATTTGTCTGATATTAATACAGCCACTGCAGTAGAACTGGATAATTTTCAACCATTTCAATAGGTAGCATAAGATCAAGAACTGATGGTATAAAAGGAAGAAATCGAAGCTGCATTGAAGGCATTGGTGAAAAACTATCCTCTCTCCACCATCTTCACTAACCCTGACACCAACTGTCCCTCACACAGCACTCCCTACTTCTCTGCTGGGTTCAATAACTCATTGCAATGGCCACACAGAACTCATAGTCCATATTCACGATTATGGGGTTTATTAGGGAAGTAACAGTTATAGCTCAGGCTCAAAGACACTCAGAATACAGTTCTTCTATCAGGACAGCCTCTTCCCTCCTGTGCTGATAGGCGTGCCTCTGCCTGGCCTTGGGCCGGCCTCTCTCCAAAGGCACTCAGCTTTCCTTCTCCATGGGCCATCATCTCCTATAGCCAGGTCCCTGTTGCTCGGTCTCTCCTGCCATGGCATCTTACCATCTTCAGGGTTACAGCTTCCTCTCTCTATCTCAGTCTCTTGCTTCTAGGAGCTTCTCAGTGCAGGGATCTCAGGTCCATAATATACGCTCGGCTCTTGGCTGTTCTTCCTTGATGGGAGTTGAATCCTCCTCTTTGCTCTGGAACTGGTTCTCTTTGAAGGGAAAATAAACAATCCCCTTGGTGAGCCACAATTACCCTATCACACAGTCCTGCCCAAGCACCAGGGTGGATGTTATAAGACCATGGCTAGAAAGGCCACACAAAGTAAACAATCACATCACAGTACCTTGGACTCATTTTTCAAGTGAAGTACCAAAAATCCCACACAAACAGATTGGTAAAGAATATAATCAACAGCAAGAACATTTTCATACTTATGTTTTCTGTATTTGGAAGAAATCTATAGCACTATTCTTATTTTGCCAATTCACAGGGATCACAGAGATTAGTGGTAGATGTTGCAGTACCAGAAAACTCTCTGGTGAAACAGTCTGTGAGCAGTCTTACAAACATGGATATTCCACTAGAGTCAAAAGAATGACGTTACATATCATCAAAGAGAACATTTCAAGATCTAGCCTGAAGTACAATGTTGTCACTAATAGGCTAAAATCCATACACTTACAAGGAAGACTAGTTTATACGACTATTCAAATTTATGCACCAACCACTAATGCCAAAGATAAAGAAATTGAAGATTTTAAACAACTTCTGCAGCCTGAAATTGATCAAACATGCAATCAAGATGCATTGATAATTACTGGTCATTAGAATGTTAAAGTTGGAAACAAAGAAGGAAAAGTAGTTGGAAAATACAGCATCGATGAAATAAATGACACCAGAAATCTCATGAAAGAATTCTGCAAGACCAGTGACTCATCCACTGCAAATATTTTTTTTCACCAACATAAACGGCAGCTATACACGTGGACTTTACCAGATGGAATACACAGGAATCAAACTGACTACATCTGTGGAAAGAGAAGATGGGAAAACTCATATCATCAGTCAGAACAAGGCCAGGGATCAATTGTGAAACAGACTGTCAATTGCTCATATGGGAGTTCAAGTTGAAACTGAAGAAAATTAGAATAAGTCAAAAGGGGCCAAAATATGACCTTGAGTATATCTCACCTGTATTTAGAGACCACCTCAAGAACACATTTTACGTGTTGAACACTAACGACTGAAGACCAGACGAGTTGTGGAATGACATCAAGGACATCACACATGAAGAAAGCAAGAGATCCTTTAAAAGACAGGAAAGAAAGAAAAGACCAAAACGGATGTCGGAAGAGACTCTGAACGTTGCTCTTGAATGTCGAGTAGCTAAAGTGAAAGGAAGAAATGATGAAGTTTTGAGTATTGAGACGCCACCAGTGATCCCTCTTACAAAAAAGACCAGAAAAAACAAGTGAAGCGATTATATTTATGACAAGCTAGGAGCCCTGAACATCAAAGGTAAAGTTAGAAAATGGACTCAGCGGCAGGGGGAGGGAGAGACTATTCAGAAGTGGAGAGGAGTTACTGGACCTGAATAGCCAGGAACCCTCAGGCACCGTTCCCTGGAGCGACTGCAGTGGGGCTGGCAGTGGCGTTCCACAGGCGTTTAGCTCAGGGAAGGACAGCAAGTTGCATAGACTACTCACACCTCCAGAACAAGAGAAGAACGGCACTCTCAGCAAAAGCTAATTACTTGTGTTTATTTTACCACGCCCCCAGCCCCCAAGCCGGCTTCAGTGGCTGTCAACTTCCCTGGGCCTGAGATAGGCCCTGGTACCACTCTGAGCCATTTTTCCATCCTTGAAGAAGGTATAAGTTCACAACTGGGGGAAAGATAATCTGCCAGCTCAATTAAGCTGGGGAGCTCAGGACAGAAGCAGCTCTTGTTCAGGCACAAACAGTCCATGGGCTTTGAATACCTTTCACCCCAGCATGGACCTGTGTGGGCCCATTTCAGGAGAATAGGCCCTTGTTGCCAGACTGCAACTGTTTCACCTGAACGGTGGAAAGATGGGTATTTGATGTTTGACACTGCTTTGCCTATTAAACAGGGTCTTCACCTACCCACATCAGGGGCATAAGGACTGCTGGCTCCACCCACAATACCTAGCCACCTGTGATAGGGCTCCAAGGATAAGTAGTACCGCCCAGAACTTACAACCAAAAGCATTGGGTACCCACTGCCCTTCTGCAGAACCCACCCATGTGCTCTACAGAACAGGGATGCACTTTCCTCACAGACACTCAGAGCACAGCTGTCAGACCCCTGCCTTGATCAGAGCCTGACCCCCTACTGCAGCCAGATACTTCTGCCTACACCAATGACCCCTGCCCCTTTAAGACTGTAGGACAGAGCCCGTACCACACACTTTATGACCAACTACCTGGGCACCTGAGTTGAATCCATACAAGAAAAATAAATGAACTCCTAGGCTCATATGCCTGGTAACAGTGCTAGCCATCTGGTGATAGTACATTAGAGCTTCAAAGGTGAAAATAATCAACCTAGTGCACTCAAGCAGCTTATTTGGGTATACCAAAACTAAACAAAGCAAGAAGCTAGGATACAAAAAGCAAGCATAAAATAAACTAATACAATAACTTATAGATGGCTCAGAGACAACAGTCAATATCAAATCACATAAAGAGGCAGACACGGGGGCAGGACCAAGATGGCTGACTAGGTAGAAGATTCCGCTTATCCCTCTTGAAACAAAGACTCGAAAAAACAAGTGAACTGATTACATAAAGGACAATCTACAAACCCTGACCATCAAACACAGAACTAAGGAGTTGACCTGAGTGACGGGGGAGCGAAAAGCCACACTGCAGCAGGGACCACTTCCAGAGCCAGTGTCCCACGCCACAGCCTTGAGCCCTCGTGGTTTCCTGGTGTCAGAGTGGTGGGGCTGATTGTGGCTTACTGAGACACGGAAGAACAGATATAGGCCCAACCCTCAGGACCAACCTCAGAGGGGACCCAGGCAGCACACACAGGCTCCACACAGACGTGGCTGACAGGGAAACGAAAAACTATAGGGAAGCAGCGACTGGTTCTGGAGCCTGGAGTGCAGCGTCCCAGAAAGGAAACCCTGGTGCTGGGCTTTGGACTAAGTGTGGGGGAGCCGATTGTGGCTTCCTGAGACGGTGTGAGCATGGACGCAGCCCTAACCCTCTGGGACAGTCTCAGCAGGGATCCAGCCACCACACACGAGCGACACAATGCTCTGGAATCTCAGAAAAAACAGTCCTCACCAAACAACATAAGTAACTTTGTATATTTTGCCAGGCTACTCTCTTCTATATATCTGATTCCACCCCTCATTGCCCCAGCCAGCTTCATTAACATTGGAATTCTCTGTGCCAGAGAGTGAAGTGCACTGCTGGATTTTTTTTCTTCTTTCTTTTCTAACCCATTCTCCTGGCCTGAGAAAAGCAGCATTTAACAATCAAAGAAAAAATCCTTCCCTGACTTCCCTAAACTGAAATAACAGTACAGAATCAGCTCCATCCAGGCATTAACAGACCCATAGTCTTTGGCTTTCACCCTACAGGTAACTAGGTGGCTATTACAATGTAAAGGCAATTCTGATAGAGATCTGACCATAATTGTTTTAGCTCAGCAGTGGAAAGGCAAGTTTTGGAGGTCAGATACCTCTCTACCTATTAAACAGAGCCCTCGCTGATCCACACCAGTGAACTGAGGGCTGAGACTCCACCCACATCACCTAGCCACCTGCTAGAGGGGTCTGAGAATAGTGACGCCTACCCAAGCATTGGGTGCCTAAGATACAGCTGCAAAGCCCACCCACCAGAGTGCTCTAGAGAATAGAGCCACACCTACCTCACTGTCACTTGAAGGAAGGCTGTCAGCATCCTGCCCTCCTCGAAATGTGACCCCATGCCACTAATAGAAACTGGTGCATACAACCATCACCACTACTCCTCTAAGATAATACGTGAGAGCCTACACCACACACTAGGTGACCAGCTATCAGGACACCTGAGCTGATTCTATTCAAGAATAGTGAATGGACTCATACACTTATATACCTGGTAACAGCTCAGGCAAGCTGGTAATAGGACGTAAGTGATTCAAAAGCTACATCAATCACGATACCACAATCTAGTAGCCCATCTGGGTGTCTTGTAACAAAACAAAATAAGAAGATAAGACTCAGTGAGCAAATATAAAAGAAAATATTACAATATCTTATAGATGGCTCAGAGACAGCAGTCGACATCAAATCACATGAAGAAGCAGACCATGATTGCTTCTACAAACCCCCAAATCAAAGAATCAAAATCATTCCCAGATGTAGATACATTCCTAGAATTGCCAAATGTAGAATATAAAAAAATTATATACAGAATTCTTCAAGACATCAGGAATGACCTCACAAATGAAATAAGGCAATCTACAGAAAACACCAAGGAATACACGGATAAAGCAGTTAAAGATATCCAAAAGATTATTCAACAACATAGTGAAAAAATTAATAAGCTGTAAGAATCCATAGAGAGACAGCATTCAGAAATCCAAAAGACTAACAATAAAGTCACAGAATCAGACAACTCAATAGGAAGTCACAGGAGCAGAATCGAGGAACTGGAATGCAGAGTGGGGGAGCTGGAGGATAAGACAATTGACACAAATATAGTTGAAGAAAAATCAAATAGAATTTAAAACTATGAAGAAACCCTAAGAATCATGGGGGACTCTATGAAGAGTAATTTGCGTGTGATTGGAGTTCCAGAACAGGGAGGGATAACAGAAAATACAGAGAGAACAGTGGAAGATCTGATGGCAGAAAAATTCCCTGGCATTGTGAAAGATGAAAAGATATCTACCCAAGATGCTCATCGAACCTCATACAAGATAGATCCCAAAAGAAAATCACCAAGACATATCATCAAACCTGCCAAAACCAAAGATAAAGAGAAATTTCAAAAGCACCCAAGGATAAACGAAAAGTTACCTACAAAGGAGAATCAATAAGTTTGCACTACTCGGCAGAAACCATGCAGGCAAGAAGACAATGGGATAACATATATAGAGCACTGAAAGAGGAAAAACTGTCAGCGAACAATCATATATCCAGCAAAATTCTAAAACATGAAGGTGAAATTAAGATATTTACAGATAAACACAAGCTTAGAGAATTTGCAAAAACCAAACCAAAACTGCAAGAATTACTGAAGGAAATTCTTTGGTCAGAAAATCAATAATATCAGATACCAACACAACACAAGGTCACAGAACAAAACATCCTGATATCAACCCAGATACGGAAATCACAAAAACAAAATAAGATTAATTAAAAAAATTACTCAAAACAGGGAATCATTGATGTGATTATGTAAAAGATTACGATAGTGAAAAAAGAGGGACTAAATACAGGAGGCTTAGAAATTACATATGGAGAGGAAACCAAGGCGATACAGGGCGAAACAACTTAGGTTTTTACTTACTCAAACCAGGGTAAATATTAAGGTAACCACAACAAGGTCTAACAATTCCATACTTCAAAATAAAAACCAAGATAAACATAACGACTCACCAAAATAAATTCAACTACTATAAAAAGGAAGAACACACATTCTACAAAGAAAAACTCAGCACAAAAAGGTAAATGGAAAATGAAATTGTCAAAAACAGGCATCAAAATGACAGCACTAAACTCATACTTATCTATAATTACACTTAATGTAAATGGACTAAATTCACCAATAAAGAGACAGAAAGTTGCAGACTGGATAAAAAAACACGATCAGTCTGTATGCTTCCTAAAAGAGACACGCTTTAGAGTTAAGAGACACAAATAAACCAAAACTGAAAGGATGGATAAAAATATATCAAGCAAACAACAATCAAAAAAGAGCAGGAGAGGCAATATTAATTTCCAACAAAATAGACTTTAAAATTAAATCCACCACAAAGGATAAAGAAGGACACTACATAAAGATTAAAGGGACAATTTACCAGGTACATATAACCGTATTAAATATTTATGCACCCAATGATAGGGCCGCAACATTCATAAAACAAATGTTAACAGAATTAAAAAGTGAGATAGACACCTCCACAATTATAGCAGGAGACTTCAACACAACACTCTCGGTGAAGGATAGGAAATGCAGTAAGAAGCTCAATAGAGACACGGAAGATCTAAGTGCTACAATTAAACAACTTCACTTCATAGACTTATACAGAACACTCCACCCAACAGCGGCAAACTATAATTTCTTTTCTAGTGCACATGAAACATTCTCTAGAATAGATCACATATTAGGTCATAAAACAAGCCTTTGCAGAACCCAAAACATTGAAATATTATAAAACATCTTCTCTGAACAAAAGACCATAAAAGCAAAAATCAATAACAGAAAAACCAGGGAAAAGAAATCAAATGCTTGGAAACTGCACAATGCCCTGCTCAAAAAAGACTGGGTTATGGAAGACCTTAAGGAGGGAATAAAGAAATTCACAGAATTCAACAAGACTGAAAACACTTCCTATGAAAACCTTTGGGACATGGTGAAAGCAGTGCTCAGAGGTCAATTTATATCAATAAAGGCACACATATTAAAGAAGAGCCAAAATGAAAGAACTGTCCCTACAACTTGAACAAACAGAAAGAGAGCAACAAAAGGAACTGTCAGGCACCAAAAGAAAGCAAAAAATAAAAACTACAGCAAAATTAAATGAATTAGAGAATAGAAAAACAATTGAAAGAGTTAACAAGGCCAAAAACTGCTTCTTTGAAAAAATGAACAAAATTGATAAACCATTAGCCAGACTGACTAAAGAAATACAGGAAAACAAACCAATAATCCAAATAAGAAATGGGATGGGCCATATCACAACAGATCCAACTGAAATTAAAACAATCATATCAGATTACTACAAAAAATTGTATTCCAACAAATTTGAAAACCTAGAAAAAATGGATGAATTCCTAGAAACACACTACCTACCTAAACTAACACAAACTGAAGTAGAACAACTAAATACACCCATAACAATAAAAGAGATTGAAAAGGTAATCAAAACACTCCCAACAAAAAAAAGCCCTGGCCCTGATGGCTTCACTGCAAAGTTCTACCAAACTTTCAGGGAAGACTTACCACTACTACTGAAGGTATTTCAAAGCATAGAAAAGGACGGAATACTACCTAACTCCTTCTATGAAGCCAGAATAACCCTGATACCAAAACCAGCTAAAGACAACACAAAAAAAGAAAATTACAGACCTATATCCCTCATGAACATAGATGCAAAAATCCTCAACAAAATTCGAGCCAGTAGAATTCAACAACATATCAAAAAAATAATCCACCATCACCAAGTAGGATTTATACCAGGTATGCAAGGTTGGTTCAATATTAGAAAAACAATTAACGTAATCCACCACATAAAAAAAGGACAAGAACCACATAATTTTATCAATTGATACAGAAAAGGCATTTGACAAAGTCCAACACCCACTCATGATAAAAACTCTCAGCAAAATAGGAATAGAAGGAAAATTCCTCAACATAATAAAGGGTATTGATACAAAGCCAATACCCAGCATCATCCTAAATGGAGAGAGCCTGAAAGCATTTCCCTTGAGAACGGGAAACAGACAAGGATCCCCTTTATCACTGCTCTTACTCAGCATTGTGCTAGAGGTCCTAGCCAGAGCAACTGGGCTAGACAAAGAAATAAAGGGCATCCAGATTGGTAAGGAAGAAATAAAATTATCTCTATTTCCAAAGACATTATCTTATACACAGAAAACCCTGAGGAATCCTCAAGAAAACTAATAGAAGGGTTCAGCAAAGTTTCAGATTACAATACAAACACACAAAATCAGTTGGATTCCTCTATATCAACAAAAAGAACATTGAAGAGGAAATCATCAAATGAATACCATTCACAGCAGCCCCCAAGAAGATAAAATACTTAGGAATAAACCTTACCAAAAATGTAAAAGAGCTATACCAAGAAAACTACAAGGTACTACTGCAAAAAAAACAAAAGGGACCTACGTAATTGGAAAAACATATCTTGCTCGTGGATAGGAAGACAACATTGTAAAATTGTCCATTCTATCAAAAGCCATCTATAGATACAATGCACTTCCGATCCAAATTCCAATGACATTTTTTAAACAGATGGAGAAACAAATCACCAACTTCATATGGAAGGGAAAGAAGCCGCGGAAAAGTAAAGCATTACTAAAAAAGAACAAAGTGGGAGGACTCACTCTGCCTGATATTAGAACAAATTATACTGTCACAGTACTCAAAACAGCCTGGTACTGGTACAGCAACAGACACATAGACCGATGGAACAATATTGAGAATCCAGATATAAATCCATCCACATATGAGCAGCTGATATTTGCCAAAGACCCAGTGTCAGTTAATTGGGGAGAAGATAGTCTTTTTAACAAAAGGTGCTGGCGTAACTGTATAGCCACCTCCAAAAAATGAAACAGGACCCCTACCACACACCATGCAAAAAACTAACTCCAAATGGATCAAAGACCTAAACATAAAATCTAAAACGATAAAGATCATGGAAGAAAAAATAGGGACAACATTAGGAGACCTAATACATGGCATAAACAGAATACAAAACATTACTAGAAATGACGAAGAGAAACCAGATAACTGGGAGCTCCTAAAAATCAAACACCTATGCTCATCTAAAGACTTCACCAAAAGAGTAAAAAGACCACCCACAGACCGGGAAAAAGTTTTCAGCTAAGACATCTCTGCCCGGTGCCTGATCTCTAAAACCTACATGACTCTGCTAAAACTCAACCACAAAAAGACAAACACCCCAATTAAAAAATGGGCAAAGGATATGAACAGACACTTCACTAAAGAAGACATTCAGGCAGCTAACAGATACATAAGGAAATGCTCTCGATCATTAGCCATTAGAGAAATGCAAATCAAAACTACAATGAGATTCCATCTCACTCCAACAAGGCTGGCATTAATCCAAAACACACAAAAAAATAAATGTTGGAGAGGCTGTGGAGAGACCGGAACACTTATATTCTGCTGGTGGGAATGTAAAATGGTATACAACCACGTTGGAAATCAATTTGGTGCTTCCTTAAAAAGCTAGAAATAGAACTACCATACAACCCAGCAATCCCACTCCTCGGAATATATCCTACAGAAATAAGAGCTTTTACACAAATAGATACATGCACTTCCACGTTTATTGCAGCACTGTTTACAATAGCAAAAAGATGGAACCAACCAAGGTGCCCATCAATGGATGAATGGATAAATAAATTATGCTATATTCACACAATGGAATACTGCACATCAACAAAGAACAGTGACGAATCTGTGAAACACTTCATAACATGGAGAAACCTGGAAGGCATTATGCTGAGTGAAATTAGTAGCAAAAGGTCAAATATTGTATAAGACCACTATTATAAGATCTTGAGAAATAGTTTAAACTGAGAAGAACATATTCCTTTGTTGTTATGAGGGGGGGAGGCAGGGAGGGTAGGAGAGGGGTATTTACTAAAGAGATAGACAAGAACTACTTTCGGTGAATGGAAGAACAACACTCAACACAGTGGAGGTCAGCACAACTGGACTAAACCAAAGCAAAGAAGTTTCCTGAATAAACTGAATGCTTCGAAGGTCAGCAAAGCAGGGGCAGAGGTTTGGGGACCATGGTTTTAGGGGACATCTAAGTCAACTGGCATAATAAAATCTATTAAGAAAACATTCTGCATCCCACTTTGAAGAGTGGCATCTGGAATCTTAAATGCTAGCAAGCAGCCATCTCAGATGCATCAATGATTCTCAGCCCACCTGGATCAAGGGAGAATGGAGAACACCAAGAACATAAGATAATAACGAGCCCAAGAGACAGAAAGGACTACATGAACTAGAGACTACATCATCCTGAGATCAGAAGAACTAGACTGTGCCGGGCCACAACCAATGACTGCCCTGACGGGGAACATAACAGAGATCCCTTGAGGGAGCAGAACAGTGGGATGCAGACCCCAAATTCTCATAAAAAGACCAGACTTAATGGTCTGACTGAAACTGGAAGGACCCCAGTGATCATGGCCCCCACACCTTCCGTTTACCCACTACGGGAACCATCCCCAAAGCCAGTTCATCAGACATGGGTTGGACTAGACAACGGGTTGGAGAGGGATGCTGGTGAGGCGTGAGCTACTTGGTTTGGGTGGACACTTGAGACTATGTTGGCATCTCCTGCCTGGAAGGGAGATGGGTGGGTAGAGGGGCTTAGAAACTGGCAAAATGGTCACGGAAAGAAAGAGTGGAAGGAGGGAGTGGGCTGTCCCATTGGGGGGAAAGTAATTGGGAATATGTAACAAGTTGTGTATAAGTTTTTATGTGAGAGACTGCCTTGATTTGTAAACTTTCACTTAAAACACAATAAAAATTATTAAAATAAAAAAAAAAAGAAGCTGACCCATGATTGCTTCAACAAGCTCTCAGAACTAAGACTCAAGGAATCTTCTCGATGAAGGTGCAATCCTGGAATTACCAGATACAGAATACAAAAGATTAATATACAGAACTCTCAAAGATATCAGGAAGGAAATGAGGCAAAATACAGAACAAGCCAAGGAACACAAAGATAAAGCAGCTGAAGAAATTAAAAAGGTTACTCAAGCACATAATTAAAAATTTAATAAGCTGCAAGAAACCATAGAGAGACTGCAATCAGAAATTCAGAAGATTAACAATAAAATTACAGAGTTAGAAAACTCGATAGAAAGTAAGAAGAGCACAACTGAAGAACTGGAAGGCAGAATTACTGAGATAGAAGATAAAACTCTTGGGACCAATATATTTGAAAAGAAACCAGATAAAAGAATTTTAAATGAAGAAATCCAAAGAATCATGTGGGACTTTATCAAGAGAAATAACTATGAGTGATTGCAGTACCAGAACAGGGAGGGCTAACAGAAAATACACAGGGAACTGTTGAAGATTTGTTGGCAGAAAACTTCCCTGATATCATGAAAGATGCTCATCAAATTCCACATAAGGTGATCTCAAAAGAAAGTGACCGAGACATATAATAATCAAACTTGCCAAAATCAAACATAAAGAGAATTTTAAGAGAGGCTAGGGATAAAGGAAGTCACCAACAAAGGAGAGTAAATAATGATAAACTTGGACTACTCAGCAGAAATCATGGAGGCAAGAAGGCAATGGGATGACTTATACAAAATATTGAAGGAAAAAAATTGCCAACCAGGAATCAAACCATAACCCTGGCCCTCTGGCCTTAGCCCTCTAACTCTAGCCCCTAAGCCCTAAGTCCCAAAGCCCCTAAGGCCCTAAGCCCTTAGGTCCTAACCCCCAAGGCCCTAAACTCTAACCCTAACCCAAACTCTAACCCCTATACCCTAAACCCTAAACCCTAACACCTAACCCCTAACCACCCTAACCTTAACGACCCTAACCCTAACCCTAACACTCGAACCCTAACCCTCTAACGCTAACCTGAAACCCTAACCCTCTAACTCTAACCCTCTAACCCTAGCCCTCTAATCCTAGCCCTAAACCTAACCCCAACCCCCAAACCCAACGCCAAACCCTAAACCTCAAATCCCTAGCCCTAAACCTAAGAATGAGTCTAAGCCTAACCCTATCACTTAACCCTAAACTGTAAACCCTAACACTTAAAACCCTAACACCCTTACCCCTAACACATTCAACCCTAACACCCTAAATGCCAAAACCCTAAACACTAACACCCTTAACCCTAACCCCTAAACCCTAAACTTAAACGCTAAACCATCTAACCCTCTAACCCTAATACCCTAACACTAAACCCTAAATCCTAACCCCAGCCCCCAGCCCTAACCCTCACTCTAAGCCTTAAACCCTAAACCTTAAGTCCTAAACCCTAGGCTCTAAGCCCTAAGCCCTAAACCCTAAGTCCTGAAACCCTAAACTCTAAGCCTTAAGCCCTAAACATAACCCTCTAACCCTAAACCCTAAAACCTTACCCCAGACCCATCCCACACCCCTAAACCTGAACCCCTAAACCCTAGCCCTAACCCCTAACCCTAAACCTCTAAACCATACCCCTAATCTTCTAACCCTAAACCTCCAACCCTAACCCTCTAACCCTAACTCTCTAACCCTAACCACAACACCAACCCCAACCTCTGAACCCTGAAACCCTAACCCCCTAACCCTAAGCCTCTGAACCCTAAGCCTAAACCCTCTAACCCTAAACCCTAACCTTTACCCCCTCACACCCTCACCTTCTCACTCCCTCACTCTATAATCTTCTCAACCTCTAACCCCCTCACCCTCTAACCCCTCACCCTCTAACTCCCTCAATCTCTAACCCCCAAACCTCTAACACCCACTCTCTTACCCCAAACCACATATCCCAAACAAACCCAACACCAACCCCAACCCTAAACCTAAATCCTGACCCCTAAAACCTAACCCAAACCCTACCGACTAAACCCCAAAACCCTAAACCCCCAAAACTGTAAACCCCAAACTGCAACCCCTAACACCTAACCTGTAAATCCAAACTCTAACCTCAAACCCTAAACCTAACCCTAACACCTAACCCCAACCGAAAAACCCTAACCCAAACCCTAACAACCCTAACCCTAACATCCCTAACCCCAAAACCCTAACCCCAACCCCTAACCCCAAACCCTAACAACCAGAACTCTAACAACCCTAACCCTAACATCCCGAACCTCAAACCCTAACCCTTTTTGTTAGCAGCCGTAGCACTTAACCACTAGCCACCAGGGTTTCCATGAGCAGTCACAGGAATAGACATATGCACACCCGTGTTCACTGCGACATTATTCACAGTAGCAAAAAGATGGAAACAACCTAAGTGCTCATCCACGGAGGAATGGATAAACAAACTACGGTACATACACACAGTGGAACACTACACGACAACGAAGACCAATGATGAATCTCTGAAACATCTCACACCATGGATGAATCTGGAGCGCATCATGCTGACTAAGTCAATCACAAAACGACATATACACTAAGAGACCACTATCATAAAAACTCATGAAAACATTTACACACAGAAACAATCCTTGATGTTCACCAGGCAGACGGAGAGTGGGTAGAGAAAAGCTAACTAAATAATAACCAAAAAAAAACAAACCACCGCCGTCGAGTCGATTCCAGCTCATAGAGACCCTATAGGACAGATTAGAACTGCCCCATAGAGTTTCCAAGGAGCGCCTGGTGGATTCGAACTGCAGACCTTTGGTTAGCACTGGTGGGTCTTAACCACTATGCCATCAGGGTTTCCAACCAAACGACAGATATGTGGTAACTCTGGTGAAGGAAGAGACGGTACACAAGACTGGGAATCAACCTCAGCCTCACTCTAACCCTAACCATAACCCTAAACCACTTGTGCCCTAGCCTAGTAACCCCAGCCCTAACCCCGACCCCAGCCACCTAAAACCTATACCCCTAAACCTAACTCCCAAACCTCTAACCCCCAAACCTGAACCCCTAACACCAAACCCTAACCCCTAACCCTAATCCTCTAACCCTTCTGCATCTCTGGGCCTCTCGAGTCTCCGTCTATTTCCTCCCTCCAAATCCTACTAACACTCAGTGGAATTTTGAAGTTTCAGCTGTGCTTTGCTTCTTGTTGTCTCCACCGGTCCCATCAAGGCACTGCATCATTTCTTTGCTCTGCTTCACTATTGAGTTCCAAAACCATGGCTTAGAATCACCTGACACTGAACCTCAGCGATTGGGGGCAAGGCCGCGAGAGGGCGTGCGCACCGCCGGTTCTGTTCTGCCCACCAGACCCTCCGAGCATGGGAACCTCCTGGACCTAAGACGGGACGAACTGGGTACCGCTCCAGTGGCGACAGCAGAAGCTTTTCTTCCCGAGGGACCCAACGCCCCAGGACGCTCTCTCAATACTCCCATTAATGCTGATTATCCTAACCCACTCCGTCTGCGAGACCTAGTGGGTCCTCGACCAGGCCCAGCCTTCACGACCCGCACCCCCCTGCCGTGGTCATGTACAGGAACCTGCAGGGCCGCGCCCTCCCCGCCCAAGCTCTGCCCCTCCACACCCTGATGCCCTGCAGGCCTCTACTAGGTCCCCGCCCAGGGGAGAGTTGTCGCCCCGCACGGGGAGGGGGGTGGGCCACGAGGAAACATTCGGAAACCACCCCCCAGGCACGAAGCCGACTGCCCCTATTGAGACCGTGTGAGCAGGGCTGCCCCGCCGACTGGAGCCTGCAGGGAGGGCATCACTCACGTTTGTCAGCTTCTCATCGCCCTCTGGGCTCAGGGTCCCAGAGCAGCCAACCCCCCCCAGGGGGGGGGGCGGTCAGTCCGCAGGGGCTGGAAGATCGGGTTGGTGCCCATGGCTGGAGCGCTTAAAACCCTTACAAGCCCTCATAAACCGTCAGCTCCAGACCTTCAAATGTCAGCCCGAGAGACACCTAATCTCCAACCTAAAAAAAAAAACCACACCTGTTGCCATCGAGTCAATTCTGACTCATAGCGACCCTATAGGACAGAGTAGAACTGCCCCACAGAGCTTCCAAGGAGCGCCTGGTGGATTCAAACTGCCAACCTTTTGGCTAGCAGCCTTAGCACTTAACCACTACGCCACCAGGCTAACCCACTGAACCCACTGCCACCAGGGTAGAGGCTCCAAATCCCACCAGTTTGAGGAACCCTCAAATCCCCTCAGCACCAGAGACCGCGTCCACAGCTACCGCTACACAGCGCCGCACAAACGTTTAAGTTAACAAACAACATGGGCGCTCAGGACCCCTTCCTGCTACCCCCACCCCCGCCACCCAGAGGGGGAGCGGGACCCGGCACCCACACTGTTAACACACACTGAATCGCTGCTGCTTCCACAAGGAGTAGGATCCCCGCGCTGCTCCACAGATTCCCAGGACCCCTTCCTTTCCAGGTGGGGCTGGGGCCGCGCCGACGCCCCAGCCCCGAGAGTAGACCAGCCGGGCGCGGGCGCGGGCGCGGGGTGCCTCAGCCTCCCAGGCACAGCGCCCAAAACAGTAAGGGGCAGCGGGACCTTGGGCGGGGGATCGCTCTCTCCCCGCCCCTGGCACCCTACGGAGTCTGGTGGGGGTGGGACGACGAACGGGGGCGAGTGCCCCGTCCTCAGTCTGGAGTCTCACCCCCCCGGGCGAACTCTGGGCCTTCGTTCCCCCCCCCCGGCACAGGGAGCAGGTGGGGGGCGGGGGGGCAGGCGCCCATCCCCCAGCTTGGCCCGCAAACCCGCCCAGGCAGAGTAGGGACCTTGGCGCAGCCCTGGACACGGCCTTTCTCCCCAAGCCCTTCAAGCCCCCAGGCCCAAGGGCACTCCGCAGCTGGATCCCCACCCCCCCGCAAATCCATGGGGATGAAATTTCGCAGACCAGCTGCGTCTCCCGGGCCAGAGGCTCCCTCTCGCAGCCCTTAGAGTGGCTGCGTCCGCCCGGCCCCGCACCGCGTCCGCCCCTGGGGATCACTCGGGACGGGGTACGCCGGAGGGGGCGATGCCAGCTGCTAACCCAACGTCCGGACTCCCCAACCTCTGGAGCCCACAGACTGCTGGGACTGGGAACCGCCCTCCTGGCGCCTTCCCTCCACACCTTCGAGGGGCCGGGCTTGTTCAGTCTGGGAGCGGGTCCCTCCACCCAGCTGCCGGAGTTTCCTATCTTTCAGAAACCACGGCACAGAAAGCAGCACAAACACCATCCTCTCTAAGGCGCGCCATCCGGCCCGGGCCCCTCACCACCCGTCCCAGCACTTCCGGGAGTAACTGGCTGGACGGCTAGGAACATGGCTGCCGGCCCCGCCCAGCGGCCCGGGTGTGGGGCGGGCGTGGGGGGGTTGGGCCTCCAGAGGGGAGGGTGGGGTCTAGAAGCAAGGACAACGCCAAAGTGTGCGGGGTGAGGAGACGGGAGACGTCAGGAGAGGGCCCTCTCGCGTGCAGAGTTAAGTATTGGAGGTGCAACGGTTAAGTGCTTGGCTAACTGAAAGGTGGGCCGTTGGAACCCACCAGCTCAGGGGTTGAAAAGATCTGGAGATGGGCTCCCATAAAGATTCTAACCAAACAAAATCCGAACCAGTTGCTATTGAATCAATTTCGACTCATAGTGACCCTATAGGGCAGAGTAGAACTGCCCCATAGGGTTTCTAAGACTATAAGTCTTTACAGAAGCAGCCTGCCATGTCTTTCTGCAAAGAACCAACTGGCGGATTCGAACTGTCCACCCTTTGGTTAGCAGCCGAGCTCTTAACCACGGGGCCACCAGGGCTGCACCATAAAGACTGCAACCTAGGAAACCTTGTGAGGCAGTTCTAAGTTGTCATACAGGGTTGATATGAGTCAGAATCTCTTGATGGCACACAACCATGATTGTACTAAGAAAAATTCCTCCAAGCATCTGCCTACATGACCCCTGAAGCACACATGCATGCACGCTATCAAAGCAGTGCAGCCAAAGACAGGAAATTGGGATAGAGACATTATAGACTGCACACTGAAAAGTGATTTCTGAGGGGCATGCAGCTCAAGCGGAGGAGGTAGCATACAACTAAATGCCCTTCTCCTTCTATTGTTCAATGGTCTTGAGAAAGAATGTGTCCCAGGAATTAACTGTAGCCCAGGAGAACTTGAAGACAGCAAATACAGAGGACCGGTCAGGATGCTTCTGCAGTGGTCAGGGTGAGGAGTGATGGTGGAAGTGCAGATGGGAACAGTGGGCAGGCTTGAGGTGTACTTTGGAGCTTGAGCTGCCAAGAATTGGTGGTCGATCAGACGTATGGGATGAGGGGAATGGAGAATCAAAGGTGACTTCTAGAATTCAGGCTACCGTGAGCGCATGGTCACCAGAGCCATTCTCTACCATGTGGAAAACCATGGAGGAACAAGCTTGAGAAAATGACCAAAAGATTTTTTTCTGTACATGTTAGATTTGGATGTCTGAGGTCATCCAAGTGTGGAGAACAGTTCCCAGCTGTGGATACCACTCTGAGGTAGAGTAGTTTTCTGGGTTCTAAGAATTTGAAGATCATCAGCCTATAGCTGATTTGAAAGCCACTGGTGGTGCAGTGGTTATGCATTTGGCTGCTACCAAAAGGTCTGCAGTTTGAATCTACCAGTCGCTCCTTGGAAATCCTGTGGGGAAGCTCTACTCTGTCCTATAGGGTCCCTATGAGTGAGAATCCACTCAATAGCGACTTTTTTTTTGTTTTGTTTTAATACTAAGCTCAGAAAAGTTGTGTGTCAGGGTTGTATTTTTTCACAATACTTATTCAAGCAGTTCGAATCTACCAGCCACTCCTTGGAAATCCTATGGGTCAATTCTACTCTGTCGTTTAGGGTCGCTATGAGATAGAATTGACCCAACAGCAATGGACTTAGAACTTGGACTTAGAGGAGCCCTTTCTTTGTCAAAGCTGAAAGTTTTACTTCATACTTTTTAAAAACTGCCATGTCTCATGTTACGTGGCTACCCTTACAGGAGCATTTTTGGTGCTAACTTGACTTGTCCTTGGTGAAGGGCTCTGTATTCATTTTCTAGGGCTGCCATAGTAAATTACCAAAAACTCAGTGTCTTTAAAAAAACATGTAATCCATACAGTCCAAGAAGCTGGATCATATGAAGAAGAAGGGGCACGAGGATTGGAAGAAGACTCATTAACAGCCTAGACATGCAGATGACACAACCTTGCTTACTGAAAGTGAAGAGGACTTGAAGCACTTACTGATGAGGATCAAAGACTTCAGCCTTCAGTATGGATTACACTTCAACATAAAGAAAACAAAAATCCTCACAACTGGAACAATAAACAGAGAAAATACTGAAGTCGCCAAGGATTTCATTTTACTTGGATCCACAATCAACACCCATGGAAGCAGACTTCGAGAAATCAAATGACATGTTTTATTGGGCAAATCTGCTACAAAAGACCTCAAAGTGTTAAAAATCGAAGATGTCACTTTGAGGACTAAGGTGTGCCTGAACCAAGCCATGATATTTTCAGTCGCCTCGTGTGCAGCTAAAGCTGGACAATGAATAAGGGAGACAAAAGAACTGAAACTTGAATTATGTTGTTGGTGGAGAATAATGAATATACCATGGAGTGCTAGAAGAATGAACACACCTGTCTTGGAAGAAGTACAGCCAGAATGCTCCTTAGAAAGGTGGGTGGCAAGACTTGGTCTCACGTACTCTGGACATATTATCAGGAGGAATCAGTCCCTGGAAAAAGACATCATGCTTGGTAAAGTAGAGGGTCAGTGAAAAAGACAAAGATCCTCAATGAGACAGATTGAGACGGTGGCTGCAACAGTGGGCTCAGACACAGCAATGAGAAAGGCCCAGGGCTGGGCACTGTTCCGTTCTGTTGTACACAGGGTCTCTATGAGTTGGAACTGACCCAACAGCACCTGACAACAACATCATAAACTCACTAGATCTCCTGGGGATAGAATGTCATATTCACTGTGGAGTAGATAGTTTGTCTGTTTGTTTACCATATTTACTAATACTATGATTTACATTTGATAACTTCCACAATCTGTTGGATCGCTTTTCTTTGGAATGGACACAAACATGCATCTCTTGCAGTCTGTTGGCCAGGTAGCTAGCTTCCACATTTCTTTGCATAGTGGAGTGGGCATGTACAGGGCTGCATCTGTTTGTTGAAACAACTCAGTGGGTATTCTCTCAGCTCCTGGAGCCTTGTTTTTCGCCAGTGCCTTCAGTGTAGCTTGGACTTCTTGCTTCACTACTACCAGTTCTTCATCATATGCCACCTCATGAAGCGACTGAGAGTCGACCATTTCTTTTGGTACTGTGACTCTGTGTATTCTTTGCATCTTTTGTGTGTGTGTGCTTTAAGTGAAACTTTACAAATCAAGTCAATCTCTCATACAAAAATTAGTATACAGCTTGCTATGTGCTCCTAGTTCCTCTCCCACTAATGAGACAGCACACTCCTTCTCTCAGCCCTGTATTCCCCGTATCCATTCAGCCACTTTCTGTCCCCCTCTGCCTTCTCACCTCCCCTCCAAACGGGAGCTGCCCACATAGTCTCATGTGTCCACTTGAGACCAGAAGGTCACTCTTCACCACTATCATATTCTATCCTATAATCCAGTCCAATCTCTGTCTGAAGAGTTGGCTTTGGGAATGGTTCCAGCCGTGGGCCAACAGAAGGTCTGGGGACCGTGACCTCCAGGGTTCCTCTAGTCTCAGTCAGATCATTAAGTCTGATTTTTTTATGGGACTTTGAGGTCTGCATCTCACTGTTCTCGTGCTCCGTCAGGGATGCTCTGTTTCGTTCCCTGTCGGGGCAGTCTTCGGTTGTAGATGGGCACCATCTAGTTCTTCTGGTCTCAGGCTGATGTAGTCTCGGATTTACGTGGCCATTTCTGTCTTTTGGACTCATAATTACCTTGTATCTTTGGTGTTCTTCATTCTCCTTTGCTCCAGGTGGGTTGAGACCAATTGATGCATCTTAGATGGCCGCTTGATAGTGTTTTTAAGACTGCAGATGCCACTCACCAAAGTGGGATGCAGAATGTTTTCTTAATAGATTTTATTATGCCAATTGACCTAGATGTCCCCTGAAAACATGATCCCCCAACTGCTGCCCCTGCTACTCTGGCCTTTGGAGCATTTGGTTTATTCAGGAAACTGCTTTTGGTTTAGTCCAGTTATGCTGACCTCTCCTTTATTGTATGTTGTCTTTCCCTTCACCTAAAATAGTTCTTGTCTACTACCTAAATTTGCAAATATCCTTCTCCCTCCCTTTCTCCCCACCCTCATAACCATCAAAGAATATTTTCTTCTCTGTTTAAACTATTTCTTGAGTTCTTATAATAGTGGTCTCATACAGTATTTGTCCTTTTGCAACTGACTAATTTCACTCAGCATAATGCCCTCCAGATTCCTCCAAGCTATGAAATATTTCACGGATTCATCATTGTTCTTGATCTGTGTGAAGTATTCCATCGTGTGAATGCACCACAATTTATTTATCCATTCATCTGTTGATGGGCACTTTGGTTACTTCCATCTTTCTGCTATTGTAAACAGTGCTGCAATGAACATGGTTTTGCATATATCTGTTCATATAAAGGCTCTTATTTCTCTAAGATATATTCCAAGGAGTGGGATTGCCATATGCTATGGTAGTTCTATTTCTACTTTTTTAAGGAAGTGCCAGATTGATTTTCAAAGTGGCTGCACCATTTTAAATTCCCACCAGCAGTGAATAAGTGTTCCAGTCTCTCTACAACCTCTCCAACATTTATTATTTTGTGATTTAGGATTAATGGCAGCCTTGTTGGAGTGAGATGGTATCTCATTGTAGTTTTGATTTACATTTCTCTAATGGCTAATGATTGTGAGCATTTCCTCATGTATCTGTTACCTGCCTGAATGTCTTCTTCGTTGAAGTGCCTGTTCCTATCCTTTGCCCATTTTTAAATGGATTATTTGTCTTTTTGTTATTGAGTTTTTGCAATATCATGTAGATTTTAGAGTTCAGATGCTGATCAGAAATGTTATAGCTAAAAACTGTTTCCCAGTCTGTAGGTAATCAGTTTACTCTCCTGGTGAAGACTTTGGATGAGCATAAGTGTTTGATTTTTAGGAGTTACCTAATTTCTCTTTGGGTGCTTGCACATTGTTAGTAATGTTTTTGTTACATCCCACCCTAATCCTCTTTAACATAAAATTACAATCACAAAATGGAGGACAGCTACAGAACACTGGGAATCATGGCCTAACCAACTTGGTACACACATTTGGGGGGGGACATAATACAATCCATGACATCCACCTTTTAGTATATTTTGGGGACTGGCTCTTTTAGTCAGAAACAGGTAGAATAAAAGTGCTTCCTTACCAGCAGTTTCCCAGCAGTGTTGGTGACGGATCCCCAGTTGGATACACACAATCACACTGACTGCATTTGCAGTGCCTCAGCAAGTCCCACTTGCCTTCATAACACTGATCTCTACAACAAAACACAGCTCTGTAAGCAAGTCAGTTAAAAATAAAGGCATTGGATATTGAACATCACTAAAGACATAAGTGCATATTGGTTCTGTGCTGGTTGCCGGAATCTAATTCTCTTAATTAATTCGTATTTTTTGTAGATATTTTTCTTGCTCCATATACCCAGAGTTTTGTGTACATATAATGAACATTCTACACGTAGTTTTCTCACAAATATTACCCAATATCATTCATTTTTTTGACCATTCACTCAATGTTCAAGAATAAATTGAAGTATAGGAAATATTCTTATGGTTATTTAACTCTAAGGATGAAGAAATTGCATAGCGGGTCTTGGCTCCCTTTAGAAATTCTCTACCTGATGCAGTTCCGCACAGCAACACGGACCTTCATCTCAGCACAGGAAGAAAGACAGCTTTGTCTCAATATTTGCCACTGCTCTTCACCTTCTACTAAGGTAAAAATTCTTCAGCCTGCCAAGAGCATTGTTCAAGAATTGGCTCCAAATCTCTCCTTGAAAATTACAGTGAAAAATCTTATAAAAATGTTAAGTTTTATTATTAGGCAAACCACTATTTCATCAAATCATCGTCTCTATATAAATTTTTCACCACTATGTTTTTTTTTTAATGTGGCTTAAGACAACAATCAGGTGTGTAATAATGTGTATATCATTACATTTCAAATTATAAAGTGATGTTCCAATGGTTTAAAGAGTTGGAGGGACTATTGTGGCTAGAGAATACTGAATCAAAAAATATTTTGACATGAAAGTTTCAACAACAAATATGTTCCATAACTATAGGTGTACTTGTAGGTAAATGTTTAATGTAATAATTCGGATGGTTAAAAAAGACAAAAACAAATAAAAACACATTAAACGGCAGAATAAGTCAATAGATATCTATTGTCATGACAGATACAAACAGAAAACAAAGAATAAAAAATAAGTGCAGCAGAGGTTACCAGCGTTATGTAAAAGAGAGGAGCATCTTGACACCGAAATAAAATAGCTAGATGCTTCAAAATGTGCATCCAGCAGCTTTTCTCTTTAGCAGGTGTTGCAATTTCTGATTTATTGGAATTAAACTAGTTGTCCATGTCATTCAAGTATTATTTTAATGCAATAAATCATTTTACAAGTCCCATGCTGTAGAAAAAATGCTTAAATCATTACATAAACATAGCTTTGCTCACAACTCTTCCCATTCTGAATGCATTACTTTTCCCTTTACCACTTCCTAAATAGCTGTGAAAATCTTCACAGTGCTGTAAACCCAAGTTCTAGTCCCACCACCATTTTATGTGATACTGATCACTGTGTGTCCCTGTGAAGTCTTTTTTTTTTTTTAACATCCTATATATATATATATATATTTTTTATAGCACTATGGTCACTATTGTCGACTCAACATGTTTACTGCCTTATTGCGCTCTTTACCTGTTGTTGAAGCCTTGTTATTTACTTTTAAATGTCTTTCTTATTTCTCTACCTTAACACTTAAAACAGTGTTTCATTTTATTTGCTGTTGTTGTTTTCTTTTATTATATTCTTGTCCACTCAGAGTTCAGGCATGATTAAAAAGTAATTACATTTTTGTGGAGACAGAATGGGATTTAGAATCAAGTTTCAATTACCTGGGTTTTACTTCCTTCATTGACTAGCTGTATATCGGCAATACTTACTGACTATAAAACTTAATTTCAACATTTGTAAAACAGGTTACAATCTATCTATGCTTTTTTTAGATATATACATTTCTTTTTAATTTCAAAATATAAATTCACCAAAAATGATGTTAACATTTAGATTTTTCTTGTGTTAAAAAAAACTAAACCAAACCTGTTGTCATCAAGTTGATTCCAACTCATACCGACTCTGTAGGACAGAGGAGAGCTGCCCCATAAGGGCTTCCAAGGAGTGGCTGGTGGATTTGAACTGTAGGCCTTTTGGTTAGCAGCCAGGTTGGAATCCGCTACATCACCAGGATTCCTTTCTTGTAATAAGTCAGATAAATTGATAAGCTTATATTCCAGCTATGTATTTAGTGCATGAAATATGTCAAAGAGAATTATGTAATGTTTAAAATTTTAAATGTAAATTGATCAAAAATTATAATAAATTCCAAATAAGTAAGATCAAATGATTAGCTCCAGTTCTCAGTAGGGGTTTAAATGCCTTTGAGACCAGTTGGTGCTCCTGTTTTCACCCATTCTCAATGGCACAAACTCAGCATCAGTCTCTGAGTAGTGATTATGATACTAACACGGTAGACAGTCAGGAGTGGTTGGGCTACTATTTTCACATGTTTTGCTGGCTAATAGATTTAAATTATCTTTACTGTCTAATATTTCTTATCTTTTACTTTTGGAGAACGAAGTCAATTGTTCATGTCGTATTATGTATGGTACAGCCCAGAGTGTTTGTAGTGTTCAATACTTTAAATTTCTCACCACTTTCATCATTACTTTTTTGTATAGGAAACTCAGGAATCAAATAGGTATTTTATACTGTCCAGCAATGCTTACATTGTAAGTATAAAGTGGGAGCCATTATAACGTTAAGGGAAATATCATTGATACAATGTTGGCTTTTTAATTACGCAGATTTGTATTTGTAATCCCACTCTGCCCTTAATTGGCTGATGACTTTAAGTATGCTTCTTTACTTTCTGTAGCCTTGATTTACTCACCCACAAAATGGGATGATGACCCTCATCTGGAAAGAATATACATATATATATATATATATGTATATATATATATACATACATACGTATGAAACTTACTTCTGACAATGGATGAAACAAAGCCACTACTAACAAATATTGCTATTTCTTCTACCTGCCTTCTTTACTCACTCCAAGCTTCTAGACAGTTTGCTCAGATACGTTTCCTTCCTTCCCGTCTTCTTTCTTTCTATGCTACCTCTTTTTGTTTCCCTTTCAGTTTCATTGTGAATTCACAAACACTAGGTTGAATTTCAGTGTTTATATGCTATTGGGGGTATGCATCTAAGTAAGCAATTTACCTTCCTGAAATTAAAATATAGATAATTCCTGCACTGCCTGCCTCACATGGCATGCGAAAGTTATTTAAAATAGTAAGAAAATATAAATATGTTACTTATTATCTATTGAATCCATACATCAGGCTAGATAATTTAACTGTCATGTTGAAGTGATAAATTTATAAATATAGATATTAATATTTTGTTATTAATGTAAGAAGAGTAAGTTAGAAACCTAATATGAAGAGCAGGTGAGGATTTCAAAAGGATTGGTTCTCAGAAGGGTAGGACTAGAACAGTAATAATCAAACAAAATGTAAAATATGTTCATAGCAGGAACATACAGAAGGTTGCTTCTACAATGGTGTTTAAAATAGAATAATGTATATTTGATTAGACAATCATTTATGGGAATAAAAAGATTAAGAAAATTTATCCTTACCTGCAAAATCTTAGAACCAAAAAACCAAACCAAACCCAGTGCCGTCGAGGTGATTCCTACTCATGGCGACCCTATAGGACAGAGTAGAACTGCCCCATAGAGTTTCCAAGAAGCGCCTGGCAGATTCTAACTGCCGACCCTTTGGTTAGCAGCCATAGCACTTAACCACTATGTCACCAGAGTTTCCACAAAATCTTAGAAGCAACAATATATTCATCATATTTCATCCAGAACATTCCTGATGTCCTGCAGTCATGCATTTGAACTCATTTGTGCAGAAACATTCATTTTTATAGCTACTTACCTTCCTGGTGGTTACATCATTGGCTCCTAAAGACCAGAAAAAGAACCAAATGCAATTTGGCTGTCTTGACTGGGCCCCAAAGAAGACTCTTAAAGTTAAACAAATGAACAGAAATATCTTGAACAAGCAATATCTTCTAGGTGCAACTGCTTGTGTGTGGCACGAGGAAAATAAACACTAATCAAGGTAACTTAATTCTCAGTGAAATGAAACCTCATATGGAAACATGGGAATTTTACTCTTCCTTGATAATTACATCATCTAGAATCATCTCATGTGAGATTTTTATCATAAAGGAAGGGTTCATGGAAAGGAGATGCCTGACTGGAGCCAGCTGTGGATTATTCTTAATTGCCTCTCCACTCTCACATTCCCAAAAGGAAGGAGGATATCAGGGCTTAATATGACTCAAGTAAAGCATGAGAAAATGGAATGTGTTTACAAATGTCAACACAACTATTTGTAAAATAATTCGATATTTATTAAATCTTTTTGTGAGAAATGAAGTGGCTCTAATCAGACTTAAATAAATGGGTTGACTAATATTTTTTTTGTTAATATTTGAATGTACCATGCAACTAGGTTGATGGAAGTTGTATATAAAAGTTATCCAAATCACTCAGTAGGATGATTTCGAAGAATCTGAAAAAAGTTAGGAAAATAAATTTGAAATACTGTGGCACTATGAGTCAACCAGAATTACAGAGCGTTCAGTAAATTGGAGTTAAAAAGAACTGAAGGTATCATTTTCAAATTGATTGTTGTTGTTAGGTGCCATCAAGTCAGTTCTGACTCATAGCCAACCTATGTATCACAGAACAAAACACTGCCTGGTCCTGTACCATTCTTAAAATCGTTACTATCCTGGAGCCCATTGTCGCACCCACTGTGTCAATCTCTCTCTTTGAGGGTCTTCCTTTTCTTCCGCTGATCCTGTACTTTACCAAGCATGATGTCCTTCTCCAGGAACTGATCTTTCCTGACAACATGTCCAAAGTATGTAAGACACAGTCTCGCCATCCTTGCTTCTAAGGAGCATTCTGGTTGTACTTCTTCCAAGACAGATTTGTTCCTTCTCTTGGCAGTGCATTCAATATTCTTTGCCAACGCCACAATTCAAAGGCGTCAATTCTTTTTTGGTCTTCCTTATTCATTGTCCAGTTTTCACATGCATATTGGGCGATTGAAAACACAATGCCTTGGGTCAGGCACACCTTAGTCTTCAAGGTGACATATTTGCTTTTCAACACTTTAAAGAAGTCCTTTGCAGCAGATTTGCCCAATGCAATGTGTCTTTTGATTTCTTTCTTCTTTTTTTTTTTTTTTAATTTTTGTTGTGCTTTAAGCGAAAGTTTACAAATCAAGTCAGTCTCTCACACAAAAACTTATATACACCTTGTTACGTACTCTCAATTGCTCTTCCCCTAATGAGACAGCCTACTCCCTCCCTCCACTCTCTCTTTTCATGTCCATTCCTCCAGCTTCTAACCCTCTCTACCCTCTCCTCTTCCCTCCAGACAGGAGATGCCAACACAGTCTCAAGTGTCCACCTGATCCAAGAAGCTCACTCCTCACCAGCATCCCTCTCCAACCTATTGTCCAGTCTAATCCCTGTCTGAAGAGTTGGTTCCTGTCCTGGGCCAACAGAAGGTCTGGGGGCCATGACCACCAGGGTCCTTCTAGTCTCAGTCAGACCATTAAGTCTGGTCTTTTTACGAGAATTTGGAGTCTGCATCCCACTGCTCTCCTGCTCCCTCAGGGGTTCTCTGTGTTCCCTGTCAGGGCAGTCATCAGTTGTAGCTGGGCACCATCTAGTTCTTCTGGTCTCAGGCTGATGTAGTCTCTGGTTTATGTGGCCCTTTCTGTCTCTTGGGCTCTTAATGACCTTGTGTCCTTGGTGTTCTACATTCTCCTTTGATCCAGGTGGACTGAGACCAGTTGATGCATCTTAGATGGCCGCTTGCTAGGGCCGAAGACTCCAGATGCCAATCTCCAAAGTGGGATGCAGAATGCTTTCTTAATAGATTTTATTATGCCAATTGACTTAGATGTCCCTTGAAACCATGGTCCCCAAACCCCTGCCCCGGCTACTCTGGCTTTCGAAGCGTTCAGTTTATTCAGGAAACTTCTTTGCTTTTGGTTTAGTCCAGTTGTGCTGACCTCCCCTGTATTGTGTGTTGTCTTTCCCATCACCTAAAGTAGTTCTTATCTACTACCTAATTAGTGAATATCCCTCTCCTTCCCTCCCTCCCTCCTATCTCTCTTAACCATCAAAGAATATTTTCTTCTCTGTTTAAACTATTTCTTAGTTCTTATAGTAGTGGTCTTATACAATACTTATTCTGTTGTAACTAATTTCACTCAACATAATGCCTTCTAGGTTCCTCCATGTTATGAAATGTTTCACAGATTCATCACTGTTCTTTATCAATGCGCAGTATTCTGTCATGTGAATATACCATAGTTTATTTATTCATTCATTCATTGATGGGCACCTTGGTTGCTTCCATCTTTTTGCTATTCTAAACAGTGCTGCAATGAACATAAGGGTGCATATATCTGTTCCTGTAAAAGTTCTTATTTCTCTAGGATATATTCCAAGGAGTGGGATTGCTGGATCTTATGGTAGTTCTATTTGTAGCTTTTTAAGGAAGCGCCAAATTGATTTCAAAAGTGGTTGTACCATTTTACATTCCCACCAACCGTGTGTAAGTGTTCCAATCTCTCCACAACTTCCCCAACATTTCTTGTTTTGTGTTTTTTGGATTAATGCCAGCCTTGTTGGAGTGAGATGAAATGTCATTGTAGTTTTGATCTGCATTTCTCTAATGGCTAACGACCATGAATATTTCCTCATGTATCTGTTAGCTACCTGAATGTCTTCTTTAGTGAGGTGTCTGTTCATATCTTTTGACAATTTTTTAATTGTGTTATTTGTCTTTTTGTAGTTGAATTTTTGCAGTATCATGTAGATTCTAGGGATCAGGCACTGATTGGAAATGTCATACCTAAAAACTTTTCCTCAGTCTAGGTAATCTTTTAACTCTTTTGGTGAAGTCTTTGGATGAGCATAGGTGTTTGATTTTTAGGAGCTCCCAGTTACCTGGTTTTTCTTCTGCATTATTAATAATGTTTCATATACTCTTTATGCCATGTATTAGGGCTCCGAACAGTGTCCCTATTTTTTCTTCCATGATCTTTATCATTTTAGATTTTATATTTAGGTCTTTGATCCATTTTGAGTTTGTTTTTGTGCATGGAGTGAGGTATGGGTCTTGTTTGATTTTTTTGCAGATGGATATCCAGTTATGCCAGCATCATTTGTTAAAAAAAAAACTGTCTTTTCCCTATTTAACTGTTTTGGTACCTTAGTCAAATATCAACTGCTCATATGTGGATGGATTTATGTCTGGATTCTCAAATCTGTTCCAGTGGTCTATGAACCTGTTGTTGTAGGAGTACCAGGATGTTTTGACTACTGTGGCAGTATAATATGTTCTAAAATCAGGTAGAGTGAGGCCTCCCACTTTATTCTTCTTTTCCAGTAATGCTTTACTTATCATTAAAAAATGTCATTGGACTCATTAGACATGGATTGGACTGGACAATGGATTGGAGAGAGAGTTGATGAGGAGTGAGCTACTTGTATCAGGTGGACACCTGAGACTATGTTGGCATCTCCTGTTTGGAGGGAAGATGGGACGGTTAGAAGCTTACAAAATGGTCACCAAAAAAGAGACTGGAAGGAGGGAGCGGGCTGTCTCATTGTGTAGTAAGGCGTATATTATAAGTTTATATGTGAGAGACTGACTTGATTTGTAAACTTTCACTTAAAGCACAATACAAATTATTTTTAAAAAGTTGGAATTTGGCTCAGAATTGCATTAAATCTATAGATTGCCTTTGGTAGAATAGACATTTTTATAATGTTAAGTCTTCCTATCCATGAGCAACGTATGTTTTTCCACATAGGTAGGTCTCTTTTGGTTTCTTGCAGTAGTGTCTTCTAGTTTTCTATGTTTAGGTATTTTACATCTCTGGTAAGATGTATTCCTAAGTATTTTATCTTCTTCGGGGCTATTGTAAATGGTATTGATTTGGTGATTTCCTCTTTGATGTTCTTTTTGTTGGTGTAGAGGAATCCAACTGATTTTTGTATGTTTGTCTTGTATCCTGATACTCAGCTGAACTCTTCTATTAGTTTCAGTAGTTTTCTGGAGGATTCCTTAGGGTTTTCTGTGTATAAGATCATGTCATCTGCAAATAGAGATACTTTTACTTTTTCCTTGCCAATCTGGATGCCCTTTATGTCTTTATCTAGCCTAATTGCTATGGGTAGGACCTCCAGCACAGTGTTCAATAAGAGTGGTGATAAAGGGCATCCTTGTCTGGTTCCCTATCTCAAGGGGAATACTTTCAGGCTCTCTCCATTTAGGATGATGTTGGCTATCGGTTTTGTATCAATGCCCTTTATTATGTTGAGGAATTTTCCTTGTATTCCTATTTTGCTAAGAGTTTTTGTCATGAATGGTGTCGAACTTTGTCAAATGCCTTTTCTGCATCAATTGATGAAATCATGTGATTCTTGTCTTTTGTTTTATTTATATGATGGATTACATTAATGGTTTTTCTAATGTTGAAACATTCCTGTATACGTGGTATGAATCCCACTTGGTCATGGTGAATTATTTTTTTTTTGATATGTTGTTGAACTCTATTGGCTAGAGTTTTGTTGAGGATTTTGGCATCTAAGTTCATGAGGGATATAGGTCTGTAATTTTTTGTGTGTGTGTGATGTCTTTACGTGGTTTTGGTATCAGGGATATGGTGGCTTCATAGAATGAGTTTGGGAGTATTCTGTCCTTTTCTGTTCTCTGAAATACCTGTAGTAGTAGTGGTGTTATCCCTTCTCTGAAAGTTTGATAGAACTCTTCAGTGAAACTGTCCGGGCCAGAGCTTTTTTTGGGGGGGGCAGTTTTTTGATTACCCTTTTCGCTTCGTCTTTTGTTATGGCTCTATTTAGTTGTACTACCTCTGTTTGTGTTAGTTTAAGTAGGTAATGTGTTTCTAGGAATTCATCCATTTCTTCTAGGTTTTCAAATTGTTAGAGTACAATTTTTCAGAGTAATCTGATATGATTCTTTTAATTTCAGTTGGGTGTGTTGTAATATCGCCCATCTTATTTCTTATTCGGGTTATTTGGTTCCTCTCCTGTTTTTCTTTTGTCAGTTTGGCCAGTAGTTTATCAATTTTGTTGATTTTTTTCAAAAAAACTAGCTTTTGGTCTTATTAATTCTTTCAATTGTTTTTCTGTTTTCTATTTCATTTAGTTCTGCTCTAATTTTTATTATTTGTTTTCTTCTAGTGTCTGTGAGTTTTTTTTGTTGCTCTGTTTCTATTTCTTCAAGTTGTAGAGATAATTCTTTCATTTTGGCCACTTTTTCTTTTTGTATGTGTGCATTTATTGATATAAATTGGCCTCTGAGCACCGCTATTGTTGTGTCCCAAAGGTTCTGTTAGGAAGTGTTTTCATCTTAATGGATTCTATGAATTTCTTTATTCCATCCTTATTTTTTTTTTTTAATGTCTTCTATAATCCAATCTTTTTTGAGCAGGGTATTGTTTAGTTAGTGTTTGATTTCTTTTTCCTGCTTTTCCTGTTATTGATTTCCACTTTTATGGCCTTCTGGTCAGAGAAAATGCTTTGTAATATTTCAGTGTTTTGGATTCTGCTAAGGCTTGCTTTATGACCTAATATGTGGTCTATTCTATAGAATGTTCCATGTGCACTAGAAAAGAAAGTTTAGTTGGTTGCTGTTGGGTGGAGTGTTCTGTATATGTCTATGAGGTCATGTTAGTTGATTGTGGCATTTAGATCTTCCGTGTCTTTACTGAGCTTCTTTCTGGATATCCTGTTCTTCAGCGAAAGTGGTGTGTTGAAGTATCCCAGTATTATTGTGGAGCTATCTATCTCACTATTCAATGCTGATAGAGTTTGTTTTATGTATCTTGCAGCCCTGTCATTGGGTGTGTAAATATTTAATATGGTTATAGCTTCTTGGTGTATTGTCCCTTTAATCATTATATAGTGTCCTTCCTTATCTTTTCTGATGGATTTAACTTTAAAGCCTATTTTGTCAGAAATTAATATTGCTACTCCTGCTCTTTTTTGCTTATTGTTTGCTTGATATATTTTTTTCCATCCTTTGAGTTTTAGTTTGTGTCTCTAAGTCTAAGGTGTGTCTCTTGTAGGCAGCATATAGACAGATCGTGTTTCTTTATCCAGTCTGAGACTCTCTGACTCTTTATTGGTGCATTTAGTCCATTTACATTTAGAGTAATTATGGATAGGTGTGAATTTAGTGCTATCATTTTGATGTCTTTTTTTGTGTATTGACAGTTTCTTTTTCCCACTTGATTTTATGTGCTGAGTAGATTTTCTTTATATATTGTCCTTTCCTCATATCTGTTGTTGTTGATTTTGTTTCTGCTGAGTCTCTATTTTTTTTTTTTTTTTAATGGGTAGGATAGCTTGTCTCCTTTGTGGTTACCTTATTATTTACCCCTATTTTTCTAAATTTAAATGTAACTTTTATTTCTTTGTATTGCCGTATTTTCCACTCCATATGGAAGGTGTATGATAACATTTCTTACTCCCTCTTTATTATTCTAATGTTGTCTTCTTTTCTATGATAACATTGCTGTTCCCCTGTTTTGAGGGTTGTTTTTTTTTTTTTTTAATAATCTTGCTTTGTATTTTTGGATTTCCCTGTCTGGGTTGACTTCTGGTTGCTCTGCCCAGTGTTCTAGTCTTGGGTTGATACCTGATATTATCAATTTTCTAGCCAAAGAACTCCCTTTAGTGTTTCTTGTAGTTTTGCATTGGTTTTTATGAATTCTCTAAACTTCTGTTTACCTGGAAATGCCTTAATTTCACCTTTATATTTGAGAGACATTTTTGCTGGATATATGATTCTTGGCTGGCAATTTTTTCCTTCAACTTTTTATATGTCATCCCATTGCCTTCTTGCCTGTGTGGTTTCTGCCTAGTAATCCAAGCTTATTCTTATTGGCTCTCCTTTCTAGGTGACTTTTCCTTTATCCCTAGCTGCTCTTAAAATTCTTTCTTTATCTTTGGTTTTGGCAAGTTCAAGTATAATCTGTCTTGGAGACTTTCTTTTGACATCTGCCTCATGTTCAGTTAGACGAGTATCTTGGATAGATATCTTCTCCTCTTTCATGATATCAAGGAAGTTTTCTGCTAAAAAGTCTTCAACAATTTTCTCTGTATTTTGTGTTATCCCTCCCTGTTCTGATACTCCAATCATTCGTAGGTTATTTCCCTTGATACAGTCTGCCATGATTCTTAAGCTTTCTTCATTTTTTTAAAATTCTTTTATCTGATTTTTCTTCAAACATATGACTGCCAAGTGCTTTATCTTCAAGTTCAGAAATTCTGCCTTCCATTTGCTCAAATCTGCTTCTCTGGCTTTCTATTGAGTTGTCTATTTCTTTATTTTTATTGTTAATTTTCTGAATTTCTGATTGCTGTCTGTCTATGGATTTTTCCAGCTTATGAAATTTTTCATTATGTTCCTGAATAATCTTTTTAATTTTTTCAATTGCTTTATCTGTATGTTCCTTGGCTTGTTCTGCACATTGCCTTATTTCCTTCTTGATGTCTTGAAAGGTTCTGCATATTAATGTTTTGTTTTCTGCCTCTGGTAATTCCAGGAATGCACTTTCATCTAGAAGATCCCTTGATTCTTTGTTTTGAGAGTTTGTTGAGGTAATTATGGTCTGTTTCTTTATGTGACTTGAAATTGACTGTTTTTTTTTTGAGTCATCTATAAGTTATTGCATTAGTTTATTTTATGTTTGCTTACTGTGTCATAGCTTCTTGCTTTGTTTTGTTTTGATATGCCCAGATGGTTGCTTGAGTGAGCTAACTTGATTATTTTCACTTTTGGAGCTCAGATGTCCTCTCACCAGATGGTTAGAGCTGTTATCAGGTAGATCAGTCTAGGAGTGCATTCACTTTTCTTGTATGAATTCAGCTCAGGTGTCTAGGTAGCTGATCATCAAGTGTGTGGTGCAGGCTGTGTCCCACACCCTTGGAGGGGCAGGGGTGATTGGTGCAGGTACCTGTATCTGGTTGTAGCAGATGGTCGTACTCTGAACAAGGCAGGGGGCTGAGAATCATCCCCCAAGTGTCTCTGAGGAAAGTGTGCCCCTATTCCCTAGAGTGTACAGTTGGGTGAGTTCTTCAGACGGACCATGGGCACCCAATATTTTTGGTTGTAAGGACTGAGAAGTACCAGTTATCCTCGGACCCCTTTTGCGGGTGGCTGGGTGACCTGAGTGGAGCCATCTGTCTTTAGGCCCCTGATATGGGTAGGTGAGGACCCTGTTTAATAGGCAAAGCAATGTCAAACATCAAACACCCACCTCTCCACCACACAGCTGAAATAGTTGGTGTTTGCCAACAGGGGCCTATTCTCCTGAAATAGGCCCAGACAGGTCCATGCAGAGGGGAAAGGTTGTCAAAGTCCACAGACCGTTTATGTCTGATCAGGAGCTGCTTCTGTCCTGAGCTTCTCCAGTTAATGGAGCTGGTAAATTATGTTTTTCCCCAATTGCAAATTTATTCCTTCTCAAAGCCCATGAGGATAGGTCTAGGCTCTCAACAGGACCTATCTCAGGCCCAGGGAAGTCAGCCACTGAAGCCATCTTGGGAGTAGGGGGGGCAGGGGGGCAGAGTGGGGGGTGCAGTGAAATATATGCAGGTAATTAGCTTTCGCTGAGAGCGCCATTCTTCTCTGGTTCCAGAGGTCTGAGTAGGCTGTACGGCTGGCTGCTTCTCCCTGAGGAAACTGTGGCCGAACACTAGTACCAACCCGCCACTGCAGCTCCTGGGAATGGGGCCTAAGGGCTCCCCATGATTCAGGTCTGGTAACTCCTCTCCACTTCTGAACCATCTCTTCCTCCCCCTGCCCCTCAGTTCTTTTTCTAAGCTTGCCTTTGATACTCAGGGCTCCTAGCTTGTCATAAATATACTTGTTTCACTTGTTTTTTTCAGGTGTTTGTTGTAAAGAGAGCTCGCTGGAAGCGCCTGTCTATTCTGCCACCTTGGCTCTGCCTCTGGAAATAGCATCTTTTGATTTCTTGATTGCTGCTGCTATGGTATTGATTGTGGATCCAAGTAAAATGAAATCCTTGACAACTTCAATCTTTTCTCTGTTTATCGTGGTTTGGCTTATTGGTCCAGTTGTGAGGATTTTTGTTTTTTTGTGTTGAAGTGTAATCCATAATGAAGGCTGTGGTCTTTGATTTTCCTCAGTAAATGCTTCAAATCCTCTTCACTTTCAGCAAGCAAGGTTGTGTCATCTGCATAATGCAGGCTGTAATGAGTCTTCCTCCAATTCTGATACCTCATTCTTCTTCATACAGTCCAGTTCCTCAGATTATTTGCTCAGCATAGAGATTGAATAGGTATGGTGAAAGGACACAACCCTGACATTCACCTTTCTTCACGGTAAACTACTCAGTCTCCCCATGTTCTGTCTGAACAATTGCCTCTTGATCCATGTACAGATTCCTGATAACACAATTATGTGTTCTGGAATTCCCATTCTTCACAATGTTATCCATAATTTGTTATGATCCACACATAGTCGAATGCCTTTGCATAGCCAGTAAAACACAAGTAAACATCCTTCTGGTATTCTCTGCTTTCAGCCAGGATCCATCTGACATCAGCAATGATATCCCTGGTTCCACTCCCTCTTCTGAATCTGGCTTGAATTTCTTGCAGATCCCTGTTGTTATACTGATATTCAAATCTATTAATGTCCCGTTTATCTTACCATTAATAAGGACCAGTTATAAAAATATATAAATGGTCACCTAATGGTATTAAAAATATGATATTCAAGTCAGCTATTATAGGGACATCTTTGGTTTAGGGTCTGTCAAAACCAATATGCCTATTGTTCATAGGAGACACCTGTGATATCTCACTGGTTTCTAGTCATGCTTGTAGAGCAAGTCAAAATTTCACCCAAGCTCCTGTCAGTATTAATTATATAAAATACATATGGGTTGGGACGGGTGTATATCATCACCATTATCATCAGCAGCAGCACTTTTTTTGCATTATCACTAAATCAGTTAAAATTTGTGTTAACTGGGTTAAAAAAAAAAAATCCTGAGTTCAAACTTGTATAATAATTACAGGTGCATGAACCCCTTCTAGAATAAATAAACAGTTGACCTAATTAGACAACATCTGGTTTAATTCATGCTCCAGAAATAATCACGACAAATGTGATTACTGTTATTGGTGAAATGGTTGGGTTATATCCTTGGAACTGGGCTTGAACTCTATCCTAGTTGATTGACAATCCACAAGTTTCATTGACTTAAAATGTGGGGATATTTCTCATTTATAATACCTCTTGGGTGTGAGTCAAGTGCAAATCTGCTCTGTATTATCATCTTTCCTATTTCATTTCTGGTTAGCAGCTCTTATGTTAGTCACTATCCTGGCAAATGCATAGGAATATGGATGGAACCAGGTAAATGGCACTTAATTCTTCTGTTTGAATGTGGAATCTTTCACTTCATTCATATTCCATTTGCCCAGCAAGTCATATGGCAAATCCTGATGTGGAAGAGTGAGAAATACCCCGCTACTCAGGATGCACCAAGGATAACCCTTTCCCTTGTTTCTAGGTATAGTGAATTAATCATATACTTCATATACCATTAGGTCTGTATTTGGCTTCCATATCACGTTCCTATATTAGTCATGGAATCGACTCGAAGGCACTGGGTTGGGATATTAGTCAGAATTTTACTACAATAATGATGCATAAAAGACAACCACAAAATCTTAGTGACACGTAGTAAAAAGTATTTCATGCAACTCTACAGATCAGCTAGGTTTTGAGTTCAGGTTGTTTCCATGCATCTCTTAATTTCCTTGGACAAGTTGAAGGGGCGGCAGACACTTGAGGCAAGTTCATCTCATGGTAGAACTTCAAGCTTTCAGAGGAGAAGTCTCTTACACACTAGGCTGGGAAACACCACACTCACACTCATATCCACATTCCATTAACCAAGTAACATGGCCAAGACTAGTGTCAATGGGTCAGGAAATATACTCCTCCCATGAAGACAGTGTAGGTCTGTGGGGGGGGGGCAAGCAGGGGAATAATGTCAATATTTGGTGACTAATAATCTAATCTACACAAGTTGCATTCACTCATCCAAGAAATACTTTCTGGACACAAATATTTTTTTCAGATACCAAAGCAGGATGTCAAAGTATATGCATTCTAGTTGTTGTTAGCTGCCATCAAGTTGGTTCTGAGTTACGGTGACTTTATGCATAATAAAATGAAAGATTGCCATGTCCTGGAACCTCTTCATGATCTTTGGTATTTTGAGTCCATTGTTGCAGCTATTGGGTTATTCCGTCTCACTGAGGGTTTCCCCCATTTTGGTTGGCTCTCTACTTTACCAAACATGGTACCTTTTCCTAGCAATTGGTTTTTCCTGATGACATGTCCAAAGTAAGCAATTTGAAGTCTCACCAGCTGTCATGGATTGAATTGTGTCCCCCCCCAAAATATCTGTCAACTTGCCTAGGTCATGATTCCCTTGTCCGATTCTATGATTGCCTATCATTTTACGATCTGATGTGGTTTCGCTAAGTGTTGTACACCCTATCACTATGATGTAATAAAATGTATTAGCAGAAGTTATGTTGATGAAATCTATAAGATCAGGTAGTGTCTTAAGTGGATCTCTTTTGAGATACAAAAGAGAGAAGTGAGAAGAGAGACATGGGGGCCTCATACCACCAAGAAAGGAGTGCTGGAGCAGAGCATGTCCTTTGGGTCTGAGATTCCTGCACTGAGATGCTCCCAGACCAAGGGAAGATTGATGACAAGGGCATTCCTCCAGAGCAGACAGAGAGAGAAAGCCTTCCCCTGGAGCCGACGACCTGAATTTGGACTTGTAGCCTACTAGACAGTAACAGAATAAATTTTTCTTTGTTAAAGCCATCCTCCTGTGGTATTTCTGATATAGCAGCATTAGATGACTGAAACACCATCCTAATTTCTAAGGTACATTTTGGTTGTATTTCTTCTAAGACTGCATGAGTAAACATTCATTCTATTGGGAGTCTATGGTATATTCAATATTCTTCATCAACACTGGAGTTTGCATGCATCAATTCTTTTTCTAGTAGTAGACAGAAATAGATACACATAATTACATATATAGTTAGATGGTGCCTTGCTCTCTGAAGAAAAATTAAAAAAGTAGGGTAAAGGACAAGATAGTAACTGGTTCAGGGATGAAGTCTCTCTATCATTTCTAGAAGCAGACTGCTCAAAGCAAATGAACTGGCTGAAGCCCTGAAATAAGAGATGAGTTAGTATCCAAAGAAGAAACCTCAGCAAAATATAGCTGTAATACAGTGAAAGAGCCCAGTGATGTAATAGGAATTGAGGAGCACACAACAATGGAAGCCAGGTGGAGTTGGGCCCTGAGTTTAATTTTAAAAGCTTTCCATTCAACTCAGGTTTTTGTAAAATTGAATAGAACCGTAATAAAATCTAACATACTTTAAATGGATTATTCCATGTGCTTTATGGTACAAAGATGGGCACAGTAAGACAATTTAGATAGATATTACAAAAGTACAGGTGAGTAAGTATGATGACTTGAACCATCAAGTATGGAAAATAGCAAAAGTAGCAAAATCCTGAAGACAATGAGCAAATGCTGAACAATGCATTCTTTGAGAGAACAGTGGAGTCAGGGATGCTACTAAAGCTTTGGTTGAATAAAGGCATCATTTATTGATAGGATGAAGATAGAGCAGGAAAATATCTTGGAGAGCCTAATCAACCTTTAAACTTCAAATACATCAACTTTGAATACTTGACATATATCCTCATGGAGATATTAACTTGGAAGTTGATATTCAACCATAGATTTCAGGGAAGAGATTCTATTTGGAGATATAAATTTGGTAGTTGTAAACATAGAGATAGAAATTAAACAATGACATAAACGATTTAGTCAAATGAGAAGTCTGTTTATTTAAATAAGGACACAGCACTGTTCATTTATTACAAAATGTCAGGTATCTGGTAGGGGCTGTTACTTATTTTTTAGTATTACTCTAGCTACTATTGGGCCTTTACATACCTACGTAAGTTTTAGAATTAGTTTGTCATTTTCTTTACAAATTTTGTTGTGATTTTTATTAGATTTGCATAGAATATATAAACAGTATTGATGGAATTTAGTCTTCTTAACCATTAACTTTCTATATCTCAAGAATTATTGAGATCTACCTTCATGTCAATATTATAATTTTATCCGTGAAATCCTTGAGTGGATATGTGTGTTCATGAGTGTAGGAGTGTGTGCATGCATGTGTGCGTTCATATACACGCGTGTAAGCCTGTTCACAGATATACATTAACAAAATATAATCAATAAAATACGAAAAAAACACTGAATAGAAAATACCTAAACTAGAAAGCTACTGAACCATTAAAATCCAAAGCAAATCACTGTCATATAATTTTTATGTTACTTTTATCAAAATAGCAAGAAACTTGCAATTCTTATACTTTGTAATATATTGCAGACACAGGGCATAGTGAGGGTAAGGAGTTTCCAGGGGCAATCTCTAAGTTCAGCCTTTTCCTATCCCAAATTTCAAGATGAATAGATGTTGATGAGTCAGCAGAAATGCCTTCCCCCTCTTGTCTGGCTTTCGTATTTGTGGTGCCTAAAAGCATTCTGTACCTTGTCTGCTGCACCCTTGGACTTGGACCCTGGGGCATGTGCCCTCCTCTGCCCCCCTTTTGCTATGCTTCTGTTTAGACAATGGAGAATATAAAATAGAACAAAACCATGTGATTAATAATAATCATACAAATTCTAGTTGCATGACCAAGAACAAGTTACTTAACCTCTCTGAGCCTCAACTTTGTCATATGTACAATGGCAGTAACAACAGTAACAGATTCAATAGAAGTAATAGGTTTTGATGTTGTGAGGATTAACTAGTTGCCATCCAACTGATTTCATCTCATGGCAAACCCATACTCTGTAGGGCTTTCAATTGCTGTGACCTTTTGGAGGTAGATCACTAGGTCTTTCTTCTGAGGTGCCTCTGGGCAGACTGAAGCCACAAATATTTTGGTTAACAGCAAAAAAAAAAAAAAAAAAAAATTTTTTTTTTTTTTTTAGTGCAACTAGGGACTCCCTGTGAAAGTTAAGTGACTTATTATAAACAAAATGTGTAGAACACTGCTTGGTATATTGTAGTTGCTACTTAATTGTTATCAGAAATTGTTATCAATATATCATGAATATTTATGGCATTATCACTGAAACATTTGATAAAAAGAACAAAAATATAAAGTTGGACAAGCCTCACTTATGCATATTATTTAATACCATAAATCAAATCCCAGAAAATGAATGCTGTCAGTAGATAAAAAAGATACTGTATTTTAAACATATATTTGTAATTACAAAATTCCTAAGATGGCCCTACAATAGGACCAGTACAATAATCCATTCATTAAAAAATATTAAGTAAGTGCATATTGTTTGTCAACTGCTGTTTCAGGTCCCATAGAAACAGAAGTAAACCATCAGACAAATCTCTGCCCATCAGAAACTTACATTCCAATGTAGAAATACACAAAAAATGCATATACAAATAGAGATACAGTAAAATTCAAAGTAATGCTAATGCTTACAAAATGAGCAAGGCATTGAAGTAGAATGTTAATTTATAGGTTAAATTAGTTGGTCAGCAAAGTCCTTTCTTAAGAGTGGTATCTGAGCAGAGATCTGAAAGAAAGGGGAGAGACAACCAACAGGAAAATATGCAAAAAAAAGAAAAAAATGCTAGGAGAGAGAACCAACCCCAGTCCAAAGGCCTGGAGGCAATGAAACAAAACAAGGAGGATGCACAACAGAAATCAAGGGAGAGAGGGGTGCTCTGTAGTGAGGTGAGAGATATGTCCAAAAGACTATCATGGCAGCCTAAAGGACTTGGATTTATTTAAAATCTTTGAAAAGATTTGATCAGAGAGACATGTCCCCTGAGTAATGTTTTAAGAACTTCCCCCTGGTTGTTGTCTGATTAGACTCTAGAGGGAAAAATTGAAGGTTGGGAGAGCAGTTAGGAGGCCCTTGCAGTGTCTGAGCAAGCTGTAATGGCAGCCAGGCCCAGGGTGTAGGCAAGGGAGTAATTTAGAAGTGGGCAGATATGGAATCTATTCTGAAGATACAACCAACAGAAAGTGTTGTATATAAGATGTTAGAGAAAGAGAGAAGTCAATGATGACTCCAAATTAGAGAAAAACCCTGACATCACATAAGTGGGGGATAAACATTTTTGGTAAAAAATAATGCAAATTCCCATAGAACACTAAATACAAACATACTAATTTTTTTTTGATAGTCTAGAAGAGGCAGAAAAAAATCTGTAATATGATAAAATGCATACATAGTTTAAATGGAAAATAAAACACTGTTAATGTTTTCCATCAATGTTACAATCAAACATTAAGGATCAAATACTCAACATTTTTCTTGGAAATTGTAGACCTGGATATCATGGCAAACAACACTGGAACCAAAAATATCTTACCTTTGAAAAGCTAGCAAAAACGAATGGTATTTACGTATGATATAATCAACCTGAAACACTATTAGACTCAACTGAAAAATCATATGAACTAAAAAGAATGCTCAGAAAGTATAATTGGCACCCCATTAATATAGATAAAGTATAACCCTGAAGAGTTACAAATTTTATTTTCTCATAAATAAAAAATGCAAAAAAATTTATACATTTCCTAAATATAAATTATCAGTTTAGATTTAGGAAATGTATTTTGTGATATTTATATAAAACATTTTTTCCTTGAACTCCACTTAAACCAAATGAAACCCATTGTTATTGAGTTGATTCCAACTTACAGCAACCCTATAAGAGAGATGTAACTGCTCAGTAGGATATTCTTGCTGTACTTCTTCCAAGACAGATTTTTTTCTCCTTTTGGCAGTCCACGGTACATTAAATATTCTTCACTAAAACTATTATTCAAAGGCACCAACTCTTCTTTGATCTTCCTTACTCCTTGTCCAGCTTTCACACACATATAAGGCAGTTGAAAACACCATGGCTTGGATCAGGCACTCCGTGGTCCTTAAAGTGACATCTTTGCTTTTTAACACTTTAAGGAAGTCTTTTGCAGCAGATTTGCCTAAAGTAACACGTCATTTGATTTCTTGAATGCTGCTTTGATTGTCACTCCAAGTAAAATGAAATCCTTGACAAGTTCAATATTTTCTCCTTTTATCATGACGTTTCTTAGTGGTCTGGTTGTGAGGATTTCTGTTCTCTTTATGTTGAGGTGTAATCTATAATGAAGGCTGTGGTTTTTGATCTTTATCACTAAGTACTTCAAGTCCTCTTCACTTTCAGTAAGCATCGTCTTGTCATCTGCATATCACAGGTTGTTAATGAGTCTTCCTCTAATCCTGATGCCAAATTCTTCTATACAGTCTGGCTTCTCAGGTTACTTGGTCTGCATACAGATTGAATAAGTATGGTGAAAAGATACAAACCTGATGCACATCTTTCTTAACTTTAAACCATGAAGTATCCCCTTGTTCTGTTGGAACGATTGCCTCTTGATCTATGTCCAAGTTTCTCATGAGCAAAATTCAGTGCTCTAAATTCCCATTCTTTGCTATGTTATCCGTAATTGGTTATGATCCACACAGTCGAATGTCTTTGCATAGTCAATAAAACACAGGTAAACATCTTTCTGGTATTCTCTGCTTTCAGCCAGGATCCATCTGACATCAGCAATGGTATCCCTCATTCCATATCCTCTCCTGAATTCATCTTGAACTTCTGGCAGTTCCCTGTCAATACACTGCTACAGCCACTTTTGAATGATCTTTAGCAAAATTTTGCTTGTATGTGATATTAATGATATTGTTCAAGAATTTCTGCATTTGATTGGACCTCCTTTCTTGGGAATAGGCATATATATTGGCTCTCTTCCAGTTGGTTGGCCAGGTAGCTCTCTTCCAAATTTCTTGGCATAGACAAGTGAGCACTTCCAGTGCTGCATTTGTTTGTTGAAACATCTCAGTTGGTATTCTATCAGTTCCTGGACCCTTGTTTTTTGCCATGCCTTTCAGCATAGCATGGACTTCTTCCTGCAGTACCATTGGATCTTGATCATATGCTACATCCTGAAATGTTGAACATTGGCCAATTAGTTTTGGTATAATGACTCTGCGTATTCCTTCCATCTTTCTCTTGATGTTTCCTGAGCTGTTCAATATTTTGCCCATAGAATCCTTCAATATTGCGACTTGCAGCTTGAATTTTTCTTCAGTTCTTTTGGCTTGAGAAATACTGAGAGTTTTCTTCCCTTTTGATTTTCTAGCTCCAGATCTTTGCACAGTTCATTATAATATTTTATTTTGTCTTTCAAGCTGCCCTTTGAATCTTCTGTTCAGCTCTTCTACTTCTTAATTTCTTCTATTCCCTTTAGCTACCGGATATTTTAGAGAAAGTTTCGAAGTCTCTTTTGACATCCATTTTGGTCTCTTCTTTCCTTCCTATCTTTATGATACATATAAACCAAGTCATTGAGTCAATTTTGACAGAGTGGAACTGCCCCATAGGGTTTCCAAGGAGCACCTGGTGGATTCAAACTGCCGACCTTTTGACTGGCAGTCATAGCTCTTAACCACTATGCCACCATAGCACTCCTCAAATCAACATAAAAGTATAAAAATGAGCAAAATATATGTCAGGAGAGTCCAGTAGAAGATAAGAAGGCACTAATATATTCATGGAAATTTATCTAATTTCACTAAAAAATAAATTTAAATTAAAATGGCAGCTGGAATTCATCGTTTTTCCAAATGGTTTATCAGCTATTGGAAGACTTAAAAATAGTAATAGAAATGGTCCAAGGGAAAGCAGGTGCCCTCAACCATTGTTGCAAATATGGATTGTGAAACTTTGTGATGATATATTTGCAGTTGTTTTCAATATTTATATTTATGCTAGAAATAATCCAAGTTAGGAATTCATAAAATGCAAATAAACAATTTTACATACTTTTCTTCATTACATTTTATAAGAGGATTTTTTGAATCAAAAAAAAAAAAAAGGAAAGAATTCCCATGACTGTGAATTTCCATCAGTCAGGCATGAGAACATAATGTCTACTTTGAAAGCATGAGGAAAACTTATGTTCTAACCTAGAAAAGTATCTATCAAATATAGCTAGACAAGAATGCATCAGATGCAGGCAGGGCCAAGATAGTGGAGTAGTCAGATGCTTCTGATAGTCCCTCTTACAACAAAGACCTGAAAAAACAAGTAAATTGATTATATATATGACAAGCTAGGAGCCCTGAACATCAAAGGCAAAGTTAAGAAATTGGACTTAGCAACAGAGGGAGGGAGATATGGTTCAGAAGCAGCAAGAAGTTGCCGGACCTAACTCAGTGTGAACCAGCGCCCCTCATCCCTGATCTGCTGGTGTGACTGCAGAGGGGCTGGCAGTAGCTTTCTGTACACGGTTTCCCTAGCCACAGAGAGCCAGTGGCACAGAGTCTACTCACGCCTCCAGAATCAGAGAAGAACAGCGCTCTCGGCATAAGTGCTAGCATTTAATTCACTGCACAGATCAAATACCTCCCCTTTCAAAAGAACTCTCTCCCATTTATCTGATCCCTCACCCTCTGTCCCAGGCCCCCAAGCTGGCTTCAGTGACATTCGATTTCCCTGGGCCTGAGATAGGTCCTGGCATGCAACCAGAGCCATTGGAGAAGGAGCAAATTAACAAACAGGGAAAAAATAATCTGATGGCTCCTCTAAGCTGGAAACTCAGGGCAGAAGCAGCTCCTGTCCAGGCACAAGTGGACCATAGACTTTGAATGGCTTTCACCCCTGCATAGAACTGTGTGGCCCATTTCAGGAGCTGGGTTCTTGTTACAGTGCAAGGGTGTGTGGCCTAAGGTCTGACTTTAACAGTTTCAGCTGTGCAGTGGCGAGGTGGGTTCTTGATGCTTGACACTGCTCTAATAAGCAGGGTCCTCACCTACCCAAATCAGGGGCCTGAGGACTGGTGGCTCCACCTGCACCACCTAGCCACCCATGTCAGGGGTACAAGGATAAGTGGTGTCTCCCAGTCCTTACAGTTAAAAGTATCGGGTGTCAATGGTATGGCTGCAGAGCCCACCCACTTGTGCACTCTAGAGAACAGGGACATGTCTTCCTCACAAACACTCAGGGAAAGGTTGTCAACCCCCTACCTTGCTCAGAGTGTGACCACCTGATGCAACAAGAGACCTGTGCATACACCAATCACCACTGCTCCTCAAAGACAGTAGGTGGGAGCCTACACCACACACTTGGTGACTAACTACCTGGAAATATGAGCTGAATCCTTACAAGAAAACTGAATGGACTTCTAAGCTCATATATCTGATAACAGCTCTAGCCATCTGGTGACAGGACATTAGAGCTTCAAAGGCTCCATTAATCAAACCAACTAATTTGAGCAGCCTATTAAGTATTTCAAAACAAAACAAAGCAAGAAGCTAGGACACAGTATGCAAACATACAGAGACAACAGTCAATATCAAATCACATAAAGAAGCAGACGATGATCATGTCAGCAAGCTTCCAAAGCAAAGAATTGAGGAATCTTCCAGATGAAGATATATTCCTAGAATTACCAGAGATAGAATACAAAATAATAATATACAGAACTCTTCAAGATATCAGGAAAGAAAAAAAAATAAAAAAGAGATCAGGCAAAATGCAGAACAAGCCAAGGAACACACAGATAAAGCAGTTGAGGGAATTAAGAAGGTTATTCAAGAGAATAACGAAAAATTTAATAGGCTTCAAGAATCCTTAGAGACACAGCAGTCAGAAACTCAGAAGATCAACAATAAAATTTCAGAATTAGACAACTCAGTAGAAAGTCAAAGGAGCAGAATTCAGGAAAGTGAAGTCAGAATTAGTGAGACTGAAAATAAAATACTTGGCACCAATATATTCAAAGAAAAATCAGATAAAAGAATTTTAAGAAATGAAGAAACCCTAAGAATCATGTGGGACTCTATCAAGAGAAATAGCCTACAAGTAATCAGAGTACCAGAACAGGGAGGAAAAACAGAAAATACAGAGAAAATTGTGGAAAATTTGTTGGCAGAAAACCTCCCAGATATCATGAAAGACGAGATCTCTTTCCAAGATGCTCATCTAACCCCACAGAAGGTAGATCTCAAGAGAAAGATATCAAGACATATTATAGTCGATCTTGCCAAAACCAAAGATAAAGAGAATTTTAAGAGCAGCTAGGGATAAACAAAAAGTCACCTGTGAAGGACAGTCAGTAAGACTAATCTCGGACTACTCAGCAGAAACCATGCAGGCAAGAAGGCAATGGGAGGACATATATAAAGACTTAAAGGGAAAATAATTGCCAGCCGAGAATTATATATCCAGCAAAACTGTCTCAGATATGAAGGTGAATTATGGCATTTCCAGATAAACAGAAGTTGAGGGACATTGCCAAAACCAAACCAAAATTACAAGAAATTCTAAAGGAAATCCTCCAGTTAGAAACTCAATAACATCAGATAACAATCCAAGACAAGAACAGAGGACAGGGAAACCAGATATCATTCAAGACAGAGAAATCACAAAACTAAATCAAAGCTAAAACGCTCAGAACAGGGAAACAGACATCATGAAGTAAAAGATGACAACATTAACTCAAAAAAGAAGGACTAAAAGATATAGTCATAGATCTTTCATATGGAGTATGAAAATAGGGGTAAATTTATCAAGGTAATCACAAAGGAAAATAACAATCCTGCACATCAAAATAATAATAAAAAAGAAAAACATGAAGACAGCAAAAACAAAAGCAACAACACTGGAAAAGAGGAAAAGATAATACATAAAGAGAAATTACTCAGCACAGAAAATTCAGTGGAAAAAAGAAACTGTCAACAACCAAAAAAAAAAGGCATCAAAATGACAGCACTAAACACATACCTAGACATAATTACGCTGAATGTAAATGTACTAAATGTACCAATAAAGAGACAGAGAGTGGCAGAATGGATTAAAAAAACAAGATCTGCCTATATGTTGCCTACAAGAGACATACCTTAGACATAAAGATACAAACAAACTAAAACTCAAAGGATGGAAAAGAGATACCAAACAAACAACAACCAAAAAAAGAAGAGTGGCAATATTAATTTCTAACAAAATAGACTTTAAAGTAAAATCTACCACAAAGGATAAGGAAGGACCCTTTTGTGCAGCCAATGACAGGGCTCCAAAATACATAAAATGAACTCTAAAAGCACTGAAAATAGAGATGGGCAGCTCTACAATAATAGTAGGAGGCTCCAACACACTACTTTTGGTGAAGGACAGAACATCCAGAAAGAAGCTAAATAAAGACAGTGAAAGTCTAAATGCCGCAATCAACCAACTTCATCTCATAGGCACATACAGAACACCCCACCCAACGGCAGACAAGCATATTTTCTTTTCCAATGCACATGGAGCGTTCTCCAGAATAGACCACATATTAGGTCATAAAGCAAGTCTTAACAGAATCCAAAACATCAAAATATTTCAAAGCATCTTTTCTGACCATAAAGCCGTAAAAGTAGAAGCCAATAACATAAAGCAAGTGAAAAAAAAACCAAACGCACAGAAACTGAACAACACCTTGCTGAAATACTACTGGGTTATAGAAGAAATTAAGGGTGGAATAAAGAAATTCGTAGAATCAAATGAGAATGAAAACACTTCCTACCAGGACCTGTGGGACACAGCAAAACAGTGCTCAGAGGTCAATTTATAGCAATAAATGCACACATCCAAAAGAAGGAAAGGCCAAAATCAAAGAATTATCCCTACAACTCAAAGAGGTAGAAAGAAAGCAGCAAAAGAAGTCCTAGGGTACCAGTAGAAACAAAATAATAAAAATTAGAGCAGAATTAAATGAAATAGAGAAAAGAAAAACAATTGAAAGAGTTAACAAGACCAACAGCTGGTTCTATGAAAAGATCAACAAAATCGATAAACCATTGGCCAAATGGACAAAAGAAAAATAGGAGAGAAAGCAAATAACCCGAATAAGAAATGAGATCGGCAATATTACAACAGACCCAACTGAAATTAAAAGAATCATAACAGAATATTATGAAAAATTGTACTCCAACAAATTTGAAAACCCAGAAGAATTGGATAAATTTCTAGAAACACACTACCTACCTAATCTAACACAAACAGATGTAGAACAGCTAAATAAACCTATAACAAAAGAAGAAATTGAAAAGATAATTAAGAATTCCCAATAAATTAAAGCCCTGGCCCTGATGACTTCACTGGAGAATTCTACCAAACTTTCAGGGAAGTGTTAACACCACTACTACTAAAGGTATTTCAGAACATACAAAAGGATGGAATACTCCCAATCTCATTCTATGAAGCCAGCATAACCGTCATAACAAATCCAGGTGAAGACACCACAAAAAAAGAAAATTACAGACCAATATTCCCCATGAACTTAGACACAAAAACCCTCAGCAAAATTCTAGCCAACAACATATTGAAAAAGTAATTCACCTTGACCAAGTAGGATTCATACTAGGTATGCTGGGATGGTTTAACATTTGAAAAACAATCAATGTAATCCATCATATAAATAAAAGACAAGAACCACATGGTCTTATGGGTTGATGCAGAAAAGGCATTTGACAAAGTCCAACATCCATTCATGATAAAGACTCTCAGCAAAATAGGAGTAGAAGGAAAATTCCTCCACATAATAAAGGACATTTATGTAAAGCCAACAGCCAACAGCACCCTAAATGGAGTGAGTCTGAAATCATTCCCCTTGAGAACGGGAACCAGACAAGGATGCCCTTTATCATCACTTTTATTCAACATTGTTCTGGAGGTCCTAGCCAGAGCAATTAGTCTAGGGAAAAAAAAAAAAAAGCATCCAAATTGGTAAGGAAGAAATAAACTATCTCTATTTGCAGATGATATGATTTTATACACGGAAAACCCTAAAGAATCCACAAGAAAACTACTGGAACTAATAGAAGATTTCAGCAAAGTATCAGGATACAAGATAAACATGTAAACATGCAAAAACCAGTTGGATTCCTCTATATGAGCAAAGAGAAAGTCGAAGGGGAAATCATGAAATGAATACCATTTACAATAGCCCCAAGAAGATTAAATACTTAGGAACATATCTAACCAGAGACATAAAAGACCTATACAAAGAAAACTATGAGACACTACTGCAAGAAACCAAAAGAGACCTACGTAAGTGAAAAAACATACCTTGTTCTTCAATGGGAAGACTCAAGATTGTGAAAATGTTTATTCTACTCCAAGCAATCTATAGATAAATGCAAGCCTGATCCAAACTCCAATGGCATTTTTTAATGAGATGGAGAAACAAATCACCAAGTTCATATGGAAAGGGAAGAGGCCCTAAATAAGTAAAACAGTACTGAAAAATTAGAACAAAGTGGGAGGCCTCACACTACCTGATTTTAGTACATATTACAACACCAGGGTAGTCAAAACAGCCTGGTACTGGCACAACAGCAGGTACATAGACCAATGGAACAGAATTGAGAATTCAGACATAAATTCATCCACGTATGAGCAGCTCGTATTTAACAAAGGCCCAAAGTCCATTAAATGGAGAAAAGACAGTCTCTTTAACAAATGGTGCTGGAATAACTGGATACCCATCTGCAAAAAAATGAAACAAGACCCATACCTCTCACACCATGCAGAAAAACTAACCCAAAATGGATCAAAGACCTAAATATAAAATCTAAAATGATAAAGATCATGGAAGAAAAAATAGGAAGAACTCTAGTAGCCCTCAAACATAGCATAAACAGTATACAAAACATTGCCAGCAATGCACAAACACTGGAAGGTAAAGTCGATAACTGGGAGCTTCTAAAAATGAAACACTTATCCTCACCCAAAGGCCTCACCAAAAGAGTAAAAAGACTACCTATAGACTGGGAAAAAAAATTTGGCTACAACAAATCCGATCAGTGTCTAAATCTTTAAAATCTACCAGATACTGCCAAACTTCAACAACAAAAAGACAAATAAACCAATTAAAAAATGGGCAAAGGGTATGAACAGAAACTTCACCAAATAAGACGTTCAGGCGGCTAACAGCTATGTTAGGAAACGCTCATGATCAATAGCCTTTAGAGAAATGCAAATCAAAACTACAATCAGATACCATCTTACCACAACGAAGCTGGCTCTAATCTAAAAAACACAAAATAATAAGTGTTGGAGAGGTTGTGGAGAGACTGGAACACTTATACATTGCTGGTGGGAATGTAAAATGGCACAACCACTTAGGAAATCGATTTGGCGTTTCCTTAAAAAGATAGGAGTACCATACGATCCAGCAATCCCAGTCCTTGGAATATAGTGTAGAGAAATAAGAGCCCTACAAGAATAGATATATGCACACCCATGTTCACTGCAGCACTGTTACAATAGCAAAGAGATGGAAACAATCAAGGTGCCCACCAATGGATAATGGATAAACAAATTATGGTATATTCACACAATGGAATACGATGCAACAACAGAGAAAAACAATGAATCCATGAAACATCTCATAACATGTAGGAATCTGGAAGGCATTATGCTGATTGAAATTAGTCAGTCGCAGGACAAAATTGCTTGAGACCACTATTATAAGAACTCAGGAAAAGGTTTAAACACAGAAGAAAACATTCTTTGATGATTACGAGAATGGTGAAGGAGGAAGAGGGATATTCACTAATTACAGAGTAGACAAGAATCATTTTAGGTGAAGGGAAGGACAACACACAATACAGGGGAAGTCAGCACAACTGGACTAATCCAAAAGCTAAGCAGTTTCCTGAATACAACGAAACACTTCGAGGGACAGAGTAGCAAGGGTAGGGGTCTGGGGACCATGGTTCAGGGGACATCTAGGTCAACTGACGTAACAAATCGTATTAAGAAAGTATTCCACATCCCACTTGGATGAGTGGTGTCTGGGGTCTTGAAAGTTAGCAAGCGGCCATGTAAGACGCATCAGTTGATCTCAATCCGCCTGGAGCAAAGGAGAATGAAGAACACCAAGGACTCAAGGAAATATGAGCCCAAGAGACAGAAAGTGCCACTTAAACCAGAGACTCTAACAGCCTGAGACTGGAAGAACTAGATGGTGCCCGGTTACCACCAATGACTGCACTCTAAGGGAACACAACAGAGAATCTCTGATGGAGCAGGAGAAAAGTGGAATGCAGACCTCAAATTCTAGTAAAAGAGACCAGGCTAAACGGTCTGACTGAACACTGGAAGGACTCCAGAGGTCATGGCCCTTGGACTCTCTGTTAGCCCAAAACTAAAACCATTCTGAAGCCACTTCTGCAGACAAAGGTTAGACTGGACTATAAGACATAAAATGAAACTGGTGAGGATTGTGCTTCTTAGCTCAAGTAGACACATTGTGGCTGTGTGGGTAAAGCTCTCTGGAGGCGAGATGAGAAGGCAGAGGGGGACAGGAACTGGATGAATGGACACAGGAAATACACAGGGGAGAAAGAAGGAGAGTGCTGTCACATTGTAGGGAGAGCAACTAGGATCACCTTAACCATGTCTGTATAAGTTTTTGTATGAGAAACTTACTCGAATTGTAAACTTTCACTTAAAGCACAATAAAAAGAATACTTAATATTAAAAAAAAGAATTGTTATCCATACACATTTTCTAAATATTTACTTCTGAAAAGCTTCATATACCATAACTTCCCCATTACCCTCACTCTGTTTATGATTTTTAAAATAAGCTTAAAAATTTCAATTTAGAACAATTTTATATCTTGCTATTATGATTTCACTTAAAGTAAATTTATTGCCAATCATAGCTTTTATAACAAAATATTAATTCTTTTTCCCTTGCAAATAATTCATTTGATTGGACTATGTATATATATATATACATTTTTTCTCAATGAGTCCATGTTTAAATTTCTTGTTTATAATTTCTTTTCTTATCCACTCCAAGCCTGGAAATACAATTTGCAGAATGTAGTAGCAAGTTTTGATATAAGACCGTGGATTCACTTTGGAAACCCTGGAAACATAGCGGTTAAGAGCTACAGCTGCAAACCAAAAGGTTAGCAGTTCAAATCCACCAGGTACTCCTTGGAAACCCTATGGCGCAGTTCTACTCTGTCGTATAGGGTTGGTCGGAGTCAGAACCCACTCGATGGCAACGGGTTTTAGGGAACTTACTTTATGCAACATAAAAAAAGAAAATATAGCCATCAATTTACATATTATTTAGTTCAACAGTTAGGTTATCAAACACTTATCATTTATTAGTCACCGTGCAGGTCATGGTGCCATGAATAGTGATGTTTATGGTCTCCAGATACCAAAAGAAAAATGAGTAGTGATGGTGAACATTTAGAAATTTATTTCATCTAATAAAAAGGAAATACTTTTTTTCTGATTTTTGATGCTCTACCCACTTTTTTTTTTTTTACCCACTATCATCTGATGCCTACAGCCACGTTTTCTTAGCATTAGAAATATTTGTTTGTTTTTCTGTGAAAGTAATTTACAAGTGAGAACAACTTTCGTGAGGGAAGGGGTCATGTGCATCCTCTGAGGGAGGCTGAGGAATATACTCAGCATTGCATAATCCAGTATATTGGCTGATGCCTTATTGTTTTCCTTGGCAATTTTATTGCATACTCCCAGAAATAAAACAAATTAAGAGAACAGTTTATTGTGATACACTCAGTGATTATTTTTGAAAGCTGGAAGGATATATTTATTTTTACCTTTCAAATATTTTTGATATGAAAATAAAATGGCAGAAATCTTAATGAAAAGTATAATTTCTGAGATTATTCTATAAAATATGAAAAGAACAAAAGAATTTATTTTGTATTCCCCTATGTAATTTCCATCTATCCTATATCAGTATTTTTGAAGATTGGGTTACTTCAGAGTCTATGTCTTATTTTGTTAGAAAAAAATTTTAAAAACTACCAAATTATTTTAACATTGGTCTTTACCACTTATACACAAATCTAATTCCCCTTCAACACTGAAATTTTACCCTCTGTGTACTTAGCTACATTCCCAAATTTCTCACTGGAATGACAAGATTTTGTTAATTTTAGATGAGTGGAATCACAAACATGAATTTTTGTCTAGAATGTGGGCAATTAGTTATAATATTCTAGTTTATGCTGTGGTATAACACCAGTGATTAAAAAAAACTCTATCATAAAACCACAATAGTGGATTTCTGGATCACGCTGCATGTTATCTTGGGATTTGTCCTCCCTCAGGGACACAGGCTGATGGTGCTTCCCTCATTGTGAAGCAACAGCAATTTATGGAAGGTGTAAAACCCAAAACCCAGTGCCGTCGAGTCGATTCCGACTCATAGCGACCCTATAGGACAGAGTAGAACTGCCCCATAGTTTCCGAGACGTAAAGAACATGGAATTTCACTCGCTGGCTCTTAATTCTTGCCATGGGTTATGCATGCCACTTGCACTAATGTTTCACAGTCCACACCTAACTTCAGAGAAAAGGGAAGTGCAATCTAAACTTGAGCCAGGAAGGATGAAGATCAGATGATTAACCAACATTCCTAATCAAGTAGTTCACCCATCTGGGTCCCAGCTCCTCTCCAAAGGAGACAACCAAATGTCCCGTTCAGTCATGGAATAAGCTCAAAGCCCAGGATCTCTTGGTGATAAGCAGTCACCAATAAGGTCCATCTTTTATCTGATGACCTGTGAATTATCTAAATTTCCCAGTTATCCAAATATCCAGCATGTCTTGGTTGGACAGGGACAGGATAACGGAAATAAACACTGGTATTAGGAAAGAAAGAATGAGATATCCACAAGAATCGTGGGTCCCCAGAAATTCTGAAATTCCATTAGGCAGACATTTAAAGGCCGACTATATTTCTGATGAGGAATAGTCACTGATAAGGCCACTTTTCTGCCTCCTTGGAGTAGTTTTCACATTCATTTTTTTGATAGCATAGCCTCTGGATCTTCTCTCTGAGATATGCTTTTTAAAAGATTCATATTGCCTTATCTGCCATGATGCAAAACCCCAAAAAACCCACTGCTGTTGAGTCGATTCTGCCTCATAGCGACCCTATAGGACAGAGTACAACTGCCCCATAGAGTTTCCAAGGAGCGCCTGGTGGACTCGAACTGCCAACATTTTGGTTAACAGCCATAGCACTTAACCACTACGCCACCAGGGTTTCCTATCTGCCATGATAATTGTGGAATATACTCTTATGGTTGCTAAAGAGTTTTTTCAACTAACTTTCTGCCCATGGTGTTTGGAGTCTGTGATAAAGAGACTATCATTTGACAAGTATTTACTGCCTTCTGCTGATCACATGAGGAGCACACTTCTTCACTCCATCACGTGTTAACCTAGTGATTTGATAAAGTTTGCTCAATAGCATGTGGCTGAAAGTGTCTGTATACCACTTCCAAGCCTAGAGTTTCAGCGATATTATATTTTCGTATTTCTCTATTGTTTCTTCCATCATCATGAGAAGAAAATGTCTCCAGTAGGTTGTCTCTTTCAAAAACTTTTTTCTAAGCCTAATTTCCTCATCTAAAAATCAGTTATCAGGAGAGAGATCACTAGCTATTTCAAAAGAGAGAACAGAATTCAGATAAGTACTTCAATAGGAGATGAAGGAATCAAGGAACCAAACAAGGGAAGCTGAATCAACTTAGAGACTCCCATCAGTATGTTGCTTCCAACACCCAGAAAACTGTCAAACAGCAGGACAAGGTGGCTTCCAGGACCCCATGGGTGGGGCCCTCATGCAGAACCCAGAACCAAGGTGAGGACCAGCAGACAATATTTGAAACCATGAAGAGAGTGGCTATTTATTCAAAGTGAAATCATGGCGAGCCACGGTTACTTCCAGGAACTATAGTTGAAGTGGGGAAAGAGACAAGGAGAAATTTGCTGACTTCTGTCCTATAGCCTTTCTAATCTTCTGACAGTCTTACATTGTGATTTCCTACAAGAAATATGCTGGCAAAGGATCTTGGGAAATGTAGTTCTCCTTGGTATAGAGTCAAATAAAGTCAGTGAAAGTATCTGAAAACCAAGGCGCATTACAAAACATGCTGGCTAATATGAAAAAATAAAAACCAATCATGTTGAGTCAATTACAACTCATAGCAACCCTATAGGGTGAAGCAGAACTGCCTTGTAGGATTTTCAAGGAGCAGCTGGTGGATTTGAACTGCCAACCTTTTGATAAGTGTCAGCTTTTAACCACTGCACCACCAGGACTCCAAGCTAATAATCCAAAAAATAGAGCCTGTCTTATATGGTGTGTGTGAGCATCTTCATATCTAGAGTTTTTTTCTTAAAATCTGCTTTGTTTAATATTTTATAGCTAAACCATATTTCCTTTTAATTAATATTTGTCTTACGTATCTTTTTGACCTTTTAAATTTCATATATTCTTTGTCTTTATATTTAAATATGCCTCCTTAAAATTTCACTCAAGTAAAATTTTGCTGAAGATAATTCAAAAATGGCTGCAGCAGTACATCAACAGGAAACTGCCAGAAATTCAAGCCGATTCAGAAAAGGATGTGGAAACTAATGGGCCACAACTACCACAGCCTCCACCAGACTGAGTCCAGCATAACTAGATGGTGCCCAGCTACCACCAACGACTGCTCTGACAAGGATCACAATAGAGGGTCCAGGACAGAACTGGAGAAAAATGCAGAACAAAACTATAACTTACAAAAAAAGACCATACTTACTGGTCTGACAGAGACTGGAGAAACCTCGAGAGTATGGCCCCTAAGTGTCCTTTTAAATCAGTACTGAAGTCACTCCGAAGGTTCACCCTTCAGCCAAAATTTAGACAGACCCGTAAAACAAATCAAGACTAAATGGGCACACCAACCCAGGGGCAAGGATGAGAAGGCTGGAGGGAACAGGAAAGCTGATAATGGGGAACCCAAGGTTAACAAGGGTAGAATGTTGACATGGTCTAGGGTTGGCAACCAATGTCACAAAACAGTATGTGTATTTATTGCCTAATGAGATATTAATTTGCTCTGTAAACCTTCATCTAAAACATAATTAAAAAAAAAAGAGAAAAATCAAAATATCTACCTGATAACATTTGGGAATTACTGTTATTTCCATCATTGCTATCACATAATAACAATTATAACATGTGCATTGTTAATTATAATTACAACATTTATTGTGCACTGTCAGGAACAGTACCAAGTACTTTTCATACATTGCTCATTCCATGCCCGTATTAACCCCATGAAGTAGGTGCTATTATCACATCCAGAGTCCTGTGGATAGTAATGGGTAGGAATGTAAACCTAGGTTGAAATTCTTAACCACTGTTACATTAACTTCAGTTCTACTTCTGGCCACGGTGGTTCTGTTTTTATATATTAATTGATTAAATGTATTGAAGAAGACTGAGACTATAAACCTAGAGAGATAAATTTGAATATGTAAGTATATAGCCAGTGGAAGGATTTCAAAGAATAATGGAATCAGGGTATTATAATGAAGAAAGATCTGGATCATTGGGATGGCAGACCAAAGAGTAAGAAACACTAACTCTTCAGATGAACTATGTGAGCACTACCCAACTGGCACAATGGTAAGTTCCATCACTTGCCTTGTCAAAGAAGATATGACATACTGAAGCCATATACAGCTGTATTTCTGTATGACTTGATTCTGATCCATTGGGCAGACAACCATGTATAATGACTCTGATCTACAAGAAATATGTGCTCTGTGTGCTAGGCTTTGGGTACACAGATATATGTTCCCTTTCTTTTCTTTTCTTTTTTAAAAATAAGTTGTGGTTAAATAAATATTAAAATAGAAAAATCCTGATTTGAAAGAAAAAAAATAAAGAAAATGACACGGAAGGAGGGATATAATTGCTGATGTCCAGTGGATCTTGGCTAAAAGCTGAGAATACCAGAAAGATGTTTATTGTTGTTGTTATTAGGTGCAGTGGAGTCGCTTCCGACTCATAGCGATCCTATGTACCACAGAAAGAAACACTGTCTGGCCCCGTGCCATACTTACACTCGTTGTTATGCTTCAGCCCATAGTTGCAGACACTGTGTCGATCCATCTCATTGAGGGTCTTCCTCTTTTAAGCTGACCCTGTACTTTACCAGGCATGATGTCCTTCTCCAGGGACTGATCTCTTCTGACAACATGGCCAAAGTATGTAAGATGCAGTATCACCATCCTGGCTTCTAAGGAGCATTCTGGCTGTACTACTTCCAAGACAGATTTGTTTGTTCTTTTGGTATATTAAATATTCTTTGCCAACACCACAATTCCAAAGCATCAATTCTTCTTCAGTCTTCCTTATTCATTGTCCATCTTTCACATGCATATGAGGCAATTGAAAATACCACTAATGCTTGGAACCTGAAATATACGAAGTATGAATCTAGGAATTTTGGAAATCTTCAAAAACGAAATGGAACACATAAGCATCGATATCCTAGGCATTAGTGAGCTGAAATGGACTGGTATTGGCCATTTTGAATCGGACAACACATAGCCTACTACGCCAGAAATGACAACTTGAAGAGGAATGGTGTTACATTTATGGTCAAAAAGAACAATTCGAGGTCTATCCTGAAGTACAGTGCTGTCAGTGATAGGATAATATCCATAGGCCTATAAGGAAGACCAGTTAATATGACTATCATTCAAATTTACGCAGCAACCACTAAGAACAAAGTTGAAGAAATTGAAGATTTTTTTCAGCTTCTGTAGTCTGAAATTGATTGAACGTGCAATCAGGATGCATTGGTAATTACTGGTGATTGGAATGTGAAAGTTGGAAACAAAGAAGAACAATTGGTAGTCGGAAAATATGGCCTTGGTGATAGAAACAATGCCGGAGATTGAATGACAGAGTTTTGCGAGACCAATGACTTCTTCATTGCAAATACCTTTTTTTCACCAACATAAACGGCAACTATGCACATGGCCCTCGCCAGATGGAATACACAGAAGTCAAAACGACTACATCTGTGGAAAGAGACAAAGGAAAAGCTCAATATCATCAGTCAGAACAAGGCCAGGGGCTGACTGTGGAACAGAAAGATCTTTCTGTGTTAATTATTGACTATTCAAAGGCATTTGACTGAGTAGATCATAACAAATTTTGGATAACATTGCAAAGAGTGGGAATTCCAGGACACTTAATTTTGCTCATGCGGATTCTCTACATAGACCAAGAGGCAGTAACTGGAACACAACAATGGGACACTGCTTAGTTTGAAGTCAGAAAAGATGTGCATCAGGATTGTATCCTTTCACCATACTTATTCAATTTGTATGCTGAGCAAATGATCTGAGATGGACTATATGAAGAAGGCAGCATCAGGATTAGAGAAAAACTCATTAACAACCTGCAATATGCAGAACACACAGCCTTGCCTGTTGAAAGTAGAGAGGACTTGAAGCACTTGCTGATGAAGATCAAAGACGTCAGCCTTCAGTATGAATTACATCTCAAAATAAAGAAAACAAAAATCCTCAAAACTGGACCAGTAACCAACATCGTGATAAATGGAGAAAATACTGACGTTGTCAAGGATTTAATTTTACTTTGATCTACAATTAACTCCAGTGGAAGCAGCGGTCAAAAAATCAAAGGATGTATTGCATTTGGCAAATTGGCTACAAAAGCCCTCTTTAAAGTGTTAAAAAGCAAAAATGTCGCTTTGAGGACTAAGGTGCACCTGACCCAAGCCATTGTATTTTCAGTTGCCTTTTGCCACTTCTGCATGTGAAAGATGGACAACGAGTAAGGAAGACCAAAGAAGAATCGATGCCTTAGAATCACGGTGTTGGTGGAAAATATTGAATATAAAATGGACTGTCAAAAGAATGGTCAAATTTGTCTTGGAAGAAGTACAGCAAGAATGCTCCTTAGAAGCGAGGATGGCGAGATTTCGTCCCATGTAATTTGGACATATTATAAGGAGGAACCAGTCCCTGGAGAAGGACATCATGCTTGGTGAAGTAGAGGGTCAGCAAAAATGAGGGATTAACACACTGGCCGCAATAATGGGCTCAAACATAGAAATGATAGTTAGGTTGGGGCAAAATGGGGCAGTGTTTCATTATGATGCACATAGGGTTGCTCTGAGTAGGAACCCACATGAAGGAACCTAACAACAACAATTAAAATACGAAAAGGTTTTCTCCAGTCTAGATTCTTTGCTCGGAATATTTAGACTATTTACATTTGCTGAAAAACTTATGTTTTTCAGCTTATTAGTTTTTTTATTTTAAATTAAAAAAAACTTTATATTATTCAATGTAGTGATTTTTAGTTACTTATCTTCTCTGTGTCCCCCCTTCATCTCATTCCTGTCTTCTTTGGATTGATTATTTTTTTGCCTTTCACGATTTCTTTGTGTCATTTAAGACAATATGCACTTTACTTCTTTATGTTTAGTGATAATCTAGGACAATGTACCATACACTTAATTAATCAAAAACTAATTTTATTACAACTTCATCTACTCAAACAATAAAAGGTATTATATATTTTAACTCATATCTTCACAGCTATTGCTGTCTAACAAAACACCACAAAACTTGGCAGTTTAAAACAATGTTATTATCTCCCCAGGATTCTGGGTTGAGTGGGTTGGTTCTCTGCTAGAATGTCCATTTTGAAGTTGCAATCAGATACTGGCTGGAGTCATCTGAAAACCTATTGGGCTGGATGTCCAAGAATACTTCTTCACTCCCATGTCTAGTGCCGCAATGCTGCTCCATGGGACCTCTCTCTCCAGCAGACAATTACGGGCTTTTTATGTGACCTACAAGTTCTTGACCGAGTTCTCAGCCACTCTACTTGGTGCCATTCACTGAGAAAGAATTTTCTGCAGATTTCCTGGACCTACTTGAGGAGCTGGGAGGTTAATTTCTAGCTAACTCAGACAGAATTGTGTTGTCCCTTACATTCCCTGGTTTATTCAGAGTTCTTCTGAATCCTCACCTTTAGGGGCCTTGTAGTTTATCTCCTGTTGTCCATGAAACACAGAGCCATGAAAGTTGATACAGCATTGTTTTTTTTATTTGCTTTGACTAACATTCTGGTAAAGAAGCTATTTCCTTCTGCCTTATTGTTCTAATTACTGTTTTTATTTGTGTATGTGTGTGTCTGTGGTATATATATGCAGTTCTTTAATGCATGAAAGAAAAACTTAGATCCACATGCCTATAATCTGTTTCCAAGTCTGTCTATCTATCTATTCAACTAGCTCTGTGTGTTGGTTATGATACCTCATCTGCCATGTTTCCAGGCACTGAAGTCTCTGTCATGTTATTTTCACATTACTAACTTAAATTAATCTTGATAATACATATATTTTTAATTTTAGGAATGCTGTTTTTATAGACAGAATAGCTGTATATCAGAGAAGCTAACTTACCCAAGGTACATGTTCTTAGTTGACTGATCCCAGACGGCAACCCCTGGCCCTCTCACAGAAAAATCTAAGTGGTTTTCCTCAACCACATTGTTTTTGATTTTTCACTTCTAGAACATCTTAAAACTTTAATCAAAGCCGAAGTGGTAAGACTTCTCTGTAATATAAAATAATTCTAAACAGATAAAAATATTATTTTCAGAACAGTGGTTCCAGATTATATGAAGTAGGGAAAGAGAATTATAACCCCTTTTATTCAAATGTAGTTCATATCTTTATTATGGGTTTTAGATAACACATATATTCACCTGAGCACTATTCCAGTGTGTGTATATGTGTGTATGTGTGTGTGTGTGTGTGTGTATCCACAAAGCACAGCAGTTTAAAACAACAATTATTTATTTTGCAAATGAATTTGCAATTTCAGCAGGTTTCATCAGGGACAGCTCACCTCTACTCCACGCTTCATCAGTGGAAGTGGCTCAACTGGAAGGCGAAAGATACACTTGCATGATGTGCCACCAAGGACTGAAAAAAATGGCTTTGAATTTGGCTGGGCTCTCAGCTGGGGATGTGCACTAGAAGTCTTGGTTTCTCTCTTTGTCACAGCATGGGGATTATATAATTGCACCAACACAATTACTCTTAAGACATTTCTTAAAATAGGGAATGGGGTAGCATACAGTCACTTGCAATTCTAAAATTCTGGTGGAAATTGTTGCCAGCTCCTTAATTAAGATTCAGTGTGATTCTCTGGGAATTATTCTACATGATTTTTGCCTCTGCTTTCTGAGTCACCCTTGCTCTACCATGAGAAAACTGAGTAGTCACCTCAATCAGCTTACTCCTTAGACCAAACTAGTGATATTTCTGTCAGAAAAACATGCTTGCAAACATTGTGAGTTTTTCATGAATCTTACTGGAATTTACTCCATTAGACAAAACCCACAACTACCAACCTTGGGCTTCCTGTGACTCTGCTGCACTACAGTGCCCTGAAACATTTTAGTAGTCCTATATATTTTTAACTAAAGAGAATCTACAAGACTCTCAAGATTTATAGAAGGTCTTTTGTCTCTTTGGATGTTTATTTAAGGTTTTTTTTTTTTTTTTGTACAGTGTCTTAAATCGTCCTGAAGCCTTAATAAATGATTTTAGAGTCACAACTTGTGTTGGATCTTTGGCCTGAGGCCCTTTCTTAATTTGAGACTTCTTTGCTGAGAGAAAGTTTTATTTTTGAATCCACTGTGTACTGACTCCTTTGTACACAATATATTTTTTTCTTCAGCTCATCTCTCTACTCTTATGTTTTAACATAGGTCATGAAAAGCCAATTAGCATTTTTATATTCTGTCTGGAAGTTTCTTTAACAAATCTTCCCTCAGCAACATTTTGCAAATATTTCTTGATGTCTTCTTACGTATTTTATGTTTGATGGTCACATTGGGTCCTTATTTCATTTGAATTTATTTTATCTTCATTATGTGATTTAGGATCTACATTTAGTTTTCAAAAGGTATTATCCCCATCAAAATTAATGATTTCCATTATTTATCAAAAAATACAAATTATACAATTATCATATGCTATTTAGAAACTCAGTCACTCATACTTATTGCCAGAGCCCTAATTTCAGAGCAAAAACACCACTGCAAATTATAACAGGAGGACAAATATAATTTTTAATTAGTTTACCATATATAAAAACAATCATATAGGAACAATGGAGCCAGATTGGCAAAGTAAGAGCAAAATAACTTGATAACACAAAAAGAAGAATTTAAATGGGATGAACAAAATAGCAAAACAATATTTTAGAAATGTAACCTGTATCCAGTTTGGTTGCTGCCCTTTTGGCAAATTATGCTCAGCATTGATATCACATAAAATGTCTCTCCAGCCACCTCCTCAAGGCACCCTTGACTTCTTTATTTCTCACACTGTATATAAGGGGGTTCAAGACAGGTGTGAAGATGGTATAAAACACTGAGACCACCTTATCATGGTCCTCTGAATCGTTAGATTTGGACCTCATGTAGATGAACATGATGGTGCCATAGAAGAGTCCCACAACCACCAGGTGAGAGGAGCAGGTCTTAAAGGCTTTTTTCCCAGCTCCAGCTGACCGCATGCAGAGCACTGCAGCCAGGATAAGGCTGTATGAGGCCAAAATGAGAGACAAAGGGATCAAGAGCATCAGAATGCAGCAGACATATATGAAAAACTCAAAAATCGTGGTGTCAGCACAGACAAGGCGTACCAGTGATGGTGCTTCACAGAAAAAGTGATTGATTTCCCGTGAGTGACAGTAAGGGAAGCTCAAAGTGGCACCAGCCTGCATCAGCCCATCGATCCCTCCCAGGAGCCAGGAACCTGACGTCACGAGTAAACAGAGCTTCTGACTCATGAGAATGGGGTAGCACAGTGGGTGACATATGGCCACATAGCGGTCATAGGACATGGCCGTTAAGAGGAAGCATTCACTCCCTCCCAGAGTGAGAAGCAGGAAGATCTGGACTCCACAGCCAGTGGGAGAGATAGACCTAGTGTCCATCAGGTAGTTGGCTGCCATTTTGGGAACGATGGTGGAGACCAGCATCATCTCCATGAAAGAAAGCTGGCTAAGCAGGAAGTACATGGGCATGTGGAGTTGAGGGTCCACATGAATGAGAATGATCATAAGGGTGTTGCCCATCAGTGAGGTGATGAAGATCATAAGCACCATGGCAAACAGGAATAGGTGGATCTGTGTGTGGTTAAAGGCCCTAGAAGAATGAAGTTTATTCCTGTGGTGCCGTTTGCATTGACCATGGCTCTACTGGTGCCTGAAAGATGTAAAATGACGCAGAAATAAGATTTGTTTAAAAGGAAAAAAAAAAAAATTTTTTTTTTTTTTTTTTAAAGGAAGCTTGTACATATCTTTATGAAAACTTGATCAAATGACTTGGGAAATCTCAGACTTGGAGGGCTAATTGCTACTTTAATCTTTCACTTACAAACAAGATTTTTGCCATAGCATAGTACTATCCATCTCTGCTGTTACTATACATTATTTTTTATTCACACAAAATTAGATAACATACATGTACAGTAGTACAACTTACACCTCTATTGTTTTTTAATAATTTGTCAGTGTGCCACACGTAATTTACTCATGGTGTTAAGAAATATTACTTATGCAATCCGAGTTCTTTACACTTTGGGTATTTCTATATTGAAGGAAATTCAGATTTATGCACTTTAGTAGGTATTGAGGTGATATGCCTATAGTTATTACTTTTGCATGTGTTTTAGATATTTGCTTAATGGATTCTCACATGATTTTCTTCAATATCAAGACAAATAAATTACAACTGATAAAACTAAGTTTGATGGGGAAAAAACAAAAGCAAAAATTCTCTATTCCACACTTACATGCAGCCTGTGCTCTAAACACACTAGGCTTTCAGCCACCACAGATACTACTGTACCCATCGCCATATCATTTATATTATCATGACTTGCTTTCCTGATCATGGTGCCTACATCTCATTAAGTTTAGAACCCCCTCAACATTTAAACTTTTATGTATTATGTTCTCAAACAATGCTGCTGATTTTAATTTAATACATAATATATCCATTCTAAGGGAGCCCTGGTGGCACAGTGGTTAAGCTTTCGGCAGCTAACCAAAAGGTTGGCAGTTCAAACTCACCACCACTCCTTGGAAACTCAATGAGGCAGGTCTACTCTGTCCTATAGGGTCAGAATTGACTTGACAGCACAGGTGTTTGGGTTTTATCCATTCAAAAAAGTTAATAATTTCATAAATGAACATAATTTGTATTGCATGCAATTTTCACATAAATTTGGACATCAATAATCTTATACTTCTAAAAGTAGAAGACAAAAACTAATCCACTGATTATGACTTATCCAAATGATATTCTCATATAATGAACCTGAGGTCCAACATCTCCCACAGGTAAAATATACAGGTACTCATTCACTTTCAGAATAGCTCCTCTTTTCACTAGAACCTATAACTTCCGTTTCTTTTACGTCTGAGTATTTTTGGTGGTAGGAATGGATGCACATGTAAATGGATTCACCTATTATACTTAGGTAGGTGGTGTCTTTTGCTCACAAATTCAAATTGTCAGAGAGAGCTGTGAATTCAGGATTACCAACAGTATTATGTTTGGACTTCATTCATAATCTGTGGTGTAGTAAATCCTTTTTTAGTTTTTCTGTAATTTATTTGGAAAACATTGCAAATTTTGTGAATGGTCTATGATCTTCACACCTTTAATACATATTAAAATTTTTTGATTCTTAGTATATACCAACATTGACTTTCATATCAATAAAATATGTAGATGTTCCATTTTTCAAAATTGATATAAATATGCTATAATAGTGAACATATCATTCTTTTATGCTTTGTTCCCTCAAATATATATATTTTGAGTGAAATATATATTCAGTTTAATATATTTTTAACTACTGCCAAATTTTATTACATCATAGATATGCAATTTATATATATAAATATAGATGTATATATATATTTATTTATTTTTTTATTTAAGAATACTTAGCTTCTTTCCAATCTTTTGTTAACATAACCCATATCCTTGTGCATGTGGCAAGATTTTCTCAAGTAAATATTTCACTAGAATATTTTGGGTTTAAGATAATTGCATCTCCACCTTTTACACTCCAGTCAACTGTCAATTTGTGTGATAATTCCTCCACATATTTTACTGTTAGATGCGATAATTAACAGCAATCATGTAAGTGTGAAAATAAATTTAAATTGCATGTCACTTAAGTTACATGGCAGAAACTCTTTTAATCTATTCATCGACCTCTTGGATTTCTTCTGCAAACTGTGAATATCTCTAATTCATGGTTTCTAGATTGTTTGGCTTTTTCTTAATAATTTAAAGAATTCCCCATGTATTTTGTAATTTATATATTTAATTTATATATCTTTATAACTTGTTATTTATATGCATTGTGAATATCTTCTCCAGTTGATTTTATACATTTGACATTTTTGTTATTTTGGACTGAAGTTTTGCATTTTATATTACATATATTTGGGATACTTATATGATATTAATAATTTAATATTAATGTTCTGCATTTCATTAATAGGCTACCATTTTAAACAATTTCAATGTTATTTGGATCAAACAACTTGTTATTGGTATATAAGTTGTTTGAATCTATGATCATTGTTGATTTAATATTACATTGTACTGTCTTTGCATGCATGAATATTAAACATATTAAACTCACAAAATGTATTGCTATAGTTCATCTTTTAATTTGTAGTCTCTGATTTTTTTTTTTTAAACAAAAGAGGGATAATCAGTGTTCTTAAAGGCCACTAAAACATAGGTGTAAAGTAGTCTGTGTCTGTAGATTTTTTTTTTTTTAAATAATGTATTCACTTTCCTATTAGTTTCAGGTAAGCTGTGTTTTCCTATTACTTTTTAAATTAATATGACTTTCTATTTTTAAGGAAACATTTTCCTTTTCTAATCTATTTTCTTTGTTAGCGTTTCTCACTGCATTGGGTGGATGGACAGGTCTGTGTCTCTGGCTGCTGCTGAACTGGAGGTCCTGACACGCAAAGTTCATTCACTTAAGCCGGCCCTGGGTCAGGGCACACTGGGTATAGACATACAAGTTACGAGTTGCTTAAATAACATGAAGACTAGGAGTCAGAACTCTAAAGACCTGTCCATATTTTGTTCACAAATACGCGTTATATTTGGGGAAGGTCACTTACTTTCCTATGAGCCACTCTCCTTGTTTCTAGACTGGGAAAATTCACAGACTTTGGTAGACAGCTGTACTGGAGCACTGTTTTCAATTGTTTCCATCTGGCTCATTCTCTGCTTTGGCGATTTGATAACCACCTGCTAAGGCCCTGAGCTTAAGGGCAGCTTTCCAATGTTTCTCAGATGCCAAGATTCAATGAATATGATTTTGAAAGTCTTCTGTAGATTTAAATTTAAGATGAAATTATTTTAAATTAACTGTATTTGAAAATATTATCATATCAGGCATTCTATTCGCTGGACAAACAGTTCATATAATGTGAAATATATGTATATTTCACATTTAATCAGTATAAATTACGAAGTTCAAAAAAGTTACATGACTAATCTAATAATAAACATTTAAACTGGTAGCTGTATTCATCTGAAGGTTGTCTGAACATAGAAGTACATATTTAATGGCCAGGTTTCTGGAGTTTGAATACCTATGCCACTGTTTAGTAGTTGGATAAATTTGAGCAATATGCTTAAACCTCAGTTTCATTATGTGCAAAATGAGATGACATAATAGTATCCACTATAGGATTATTTGATAACTACAAAATAAAATGTATATAAGTACATTGGAGAATGCATGCACAAGAAGATAGCTCTAAAAAGTTATTGATTATTATCATTATTATATTGTTATTGGCCATACATAGATGTTTCCTACCAAAATATTTTGAAAGTAAAATTAGTATTTTCCCATAACTCACATGTAATGTAATGTTACTTATTTCATACCAAAGAACAAAAATATCATTACATATCAGTCTTCATTTTTCAGCATAAGTGACATATTTTCTGTGTTCCTTGAGATTTTTCTGTCTGTCCTCTGTCTGTCTACCTTCTATGAATTTATTTTGAACATAGAGGAAACACTCATGACCATGGTAAATTTAATTATTCCAAGGCTATTAGGTTACTTGATTATTAATTTTACAATGTGTTCTCATGCGTTTAATATTCAATGTGTTATAAGAATTGTAATAGATACCATGAAACTTGCCACAAATTCAATAATGTCTCAAAATTCAATCAAAATTTTTTAAAATAGCAGGTAAAAAGAGAAAATATTATCCGTATTTCACATCAAAAAGGCAGTTGTTCCCAAGTGAATTCAATTCTGTGTAATTCCACACTACCAAAGTACAAGAGGGTATGTAGGTCAGATAAACTTCTAGTTGTCTATAATATTTCTGTACAATTTAAAAGAGGATAAAAACGTATTCCCATTTATTTTCTAGTTGTATAAAGTGGGTAATTGCAGAGAGCTCAGAGTACTTTTAGATCCATTGTCACATTTTTCTGTCTACCTCAATGTGGTGTTCCCAGAATTAGCAAACCTTCCCCTTTGTCAAAGGTACACTCTCTGTTACATACCCACCTGTCCAATATTCTGGCCTGGCACTAGTATGTTCATTTCTTCAATTCAATCCAAAACAATTCCAAGCCAAAATGACTCTTACTTCACATCTGCATGATATAGATGGAGTAACTCAGACATAACAAGGATTTTTATAACTGTAGCAAACAATGTCCCAAGTCCTATGTTAACCCTGGATGTGCATTTCCTCATGGAATGTCACAACAATTAAATGAGGTAAACTGTCACTGTTTCAGATTTGCAGATGAAGGACTGGAGGGTTAGATTAATTTATTTTTCCCTGGTCTCAAAAGTAGGAAGCATGGGTCCAAAATCCTGGTCATGAAAGTAAACTCCCCACAGTTATTTTGGGCTTGCCAGCCAGTTTTTTGTTCCAATTATTATCTTAATAATGACAAAACTTTTTGAATAAAACAGACAACATAAATAAAGGAAAAAAAACTTTTTGAATAAAACAAACAGCATAAATGAAGAATGGACCCTCAAACACATCGTTGTTGTTAGATGCCATTAAGTCACCTAACACACGGCTACCCCGGGCAAAATGCTGCCCAGTCCTGCGCCATTCCCATAATCGGGTGTTGATCGGACTATTGCCATCCATCGGGTTCACTTTGGCTGACTTTTCAGAAGTAGATCGCTAGCCTTTTCTTCCTAGTGCATCTCAGTCTGGAAAATCTGCTGGAGCTCACTGGAGCAACTGTGAGTTCTGTGAAGTTAGGCACCTCTCTTATAAACTGTGTGTCTCAGGTTAGTGTATTTAAAATGGGTAACTGTCTTACTTTGTAAAAATGAAAAAAGATAGTGCATGTAGAATGTTTAATTAAATTATTTATATTTAGTATGTTATCAAACATAAATTTTATCTCTACACAAACTTTTTCCCAAAGAGAAATTCATGAATAGAGAATTTAATAGAATCAGATATATGCATCCATTTACCTCAGAGTCAGAGTGTTAACTAAGACTCAACTTTCCTAAAAGCTTAGTACAGATTGCCCCGACTTAAGACATATTTCAGTTACAACGAACTGCCCTATGACTATCCTTTTTTTTATCTTTGTACATCTTATTATTAGTAATATGTACTACATATAACGTTGTAGCACGTAATTTGTTGATGTTATCATTCTCTTGCCAATCCCAAAGACAAATAAAGATTGGATTTATAAAGATACTGTTAATAGGAGACAAAAATAATGAATATTTTTTAAAAAATTAGATATTCTACTTATATCAGAGCTGACTTATGACAGAGTCTTCAGAATGGAACCCTGTCTTACACTGGGAAATACCTGTAATATTATTTTCATAATTACAATTTGATAAAGATACATTAGTGCAATATAATCATGAAAGGATGTTTTTTCTCACTGGAAATTAATACATAGTTTAAACGAAATTTTTATAATTTCTATGCATTCAAACATTATACACTCAATGTCTCTTTATGATATTCATTACTAGTAGGAATGCAATGAAGATTAATCTCAGGGTAAAAGTGAAAAATCCTTTATTAGTCAATTTGGCAATATGGAGTGAGAGCCAGAGAGCTAGTCTTGTCCCTTGAAGCATTGCCATACCTTGTGGATATCGTTCTAAAATATGACTAAAAAAGAAGGGCTGGGAGGAGACCCTGTAAACACAAAGGGCTTATTTTGCAAGGTTTTCCACAATGTGCATCCTGAACTATTGTAGAACTAATAAATTTCCCATGGAACACAGTATAACAGCTGGAACAATCTTAGATATCATGCTAATCGTATAAACAATATTTTTCAAGTTGTAAAAAATGTATATGGAAGAATATAAAAGGAATAGTTATGATGTTATCAAGTGCAATCCAGGTGCTTTAATTTCTGTGCTTTCCAAATAGTATGATTGTGATATAGTTTTTTAAATTACAGAAATTAAGTGGGCCACAGTGAAAGCATTAGCGCTTACCATCCCCGGTTGTAAGCACTCAGTCTAGGAGTCGTAGCACTAACCTGCATCAGAGGAGCCACCGTGCAGGAGGTGTGGAATACTCTAAGCCTCTGGTTCCCAGATCACCGTTCGGATCCCCACCACTGCCTCTGTTGCCGGTATAAAATACAAGGCACCTGGCTAAAGCCTTAGGGATTCCTGAGCTTCAGGCTGCAGAAATGCTCGTGGGAAAGCATTCGGAAGAATACAGATGACCACATGCTCTCCTCATTTATCACCTCCATACAGGATTATTTAAAAATTTCAGGATATTTGATCTCTGAAGATAATGACCTGTTTTATCAACATGCTAAAGTCAGGATGTGATTATTTTGAATATGATGCTTGCCTTATAATATTATTAGTATTAAATGAGATACGATGCATAAAGCACTTAACTCATACCTAGAAAATATACTTAGTCCACAATCCTGTTAACCTAAACTTTCACAATAACTAATGCGTCAAGAAAGAGCTGGTAATGATGTGGGGAATAGAGTGGACTTCTAGACATGTCTTACCCAACAAAAGGCCATGACCGAATTGAACTTTTCCAGTCTTGAAACTTTCTAGTTATATATTTGGGGCCTGTTATATAACCTCTCTGAGCATCAGTTTAATCATCTGTAAAAGAGGCATAATAATGCCTCTTCCATAGGATTATTTTTAGGGGCTACTGTATAGAATAAGGAGCCCTGGTAGTGCAGTCGTTAAGAGCTCAGCTGCTGACCAAAACGCCAGCAGTTCAAATTCACCAGAAGCTCCTTGGAAACTCCATGGGGCAGTTCTACTCTGTCCTATTGGGTCTCTATGAGTTGGAATAGACTTGATGACAATGGGTTTGGTTTTGGTTTCAGGTATGGAATAAATATAAAGTACCAGATCTATCAAATAAGTATAATTTCATTGTCTCCTTTCATCTCTGCTTTAGCTGAATATGTTGACTTATGAACTGACGTACAGTAATGAGAGTTTTTTTTTTAATGTCTTTATCTTGCAACAGAAAACAGTAAAAATCAGTTGCCATTGAGTTACGTCTGACTCATGGCAACCCTGTGTGTGTCAGAGTGGAACTGTGCTCTGTAGAGTTTTTAATGGGTGATTTTTCAGAAGTAGATCACCAGGTCTTTCTTCCAAGGTGCCTTTGGGTGGACTTGAACCTCCGTCTTTTCAGTTAGCATCTGAACATGTTAACTGTACCACCCAGGGGCTCTGCTCCAGGAGATTATACAGTATAACTGTTTGCACCACTCAGGAGCTCCAATATGGGAGGTTATACGATGCTGTGCTACATAATCAAAATATAATAAGCATTAACTAATTGATTTGTTACAGCTCTGCTTATGAACTGGTTAAGGGTTAAGAAAATGGGCTGAATTATTGCTGTGCAATGAATCACTTTTATATGGCTTTTCTAGCCCTGGTCTTGTAATTTCACAAAATGATTGTCTGGCCCAAAATTTTGCAAGGTATTAGTAGATTTACTACAAAACTAGTGGATTGAAAATTCACTTAATGGGATTGTGCCCTTTGTGGTCCATCTAGGAGATTGGTTGTTGTTCCTATTGTGTTAGGCTTATATAAGGGCCAAATCCACAGAGGTTCTGGGGCCCCTCACTACCATCAAAAAGAGCGTAGAGTGGAGTGCATCCTTTGGACCCAGGGTCCCTGCATTGAGAACTTCCTATATTAAGAAGAGAGAGTTGTAACAGTGAAGACAGGGATGGTGGGCTTGCTGGTCCATAGAGAGAGAACTGAGTGTCTTTGTGCAGGCTTGTGCCTCCTACTAAAGTACTGCAACAGTTGTACCTGTGGGACAGAGACCTGAGTGTGGCTGGTGTAATTTGCTTTCTTCCCCCTTTGGGCATCGTGGTGGGAACAATACATTCCCTCATGCAGGGTAGGCCTTGGTATCACGGCAGCAAGACAGAGAACCACTCTGGCCTGGGTAGCATGGTAGGAGGCAGCAGCATAGGTCAAAAAGGGCCCAGTGGCAGAGGCTCAGGAGATCCTGTGCAGGGGTCTTTCCATTAGTGAAGCAAGGCCCAGTGAGGCCCAGGGGCAGAGCAGAAGCCTCGGAAGCCATGCAGGTGTCCCGGGTAACATGGTGGCAGCCAGAGGCAGTGGTGACATGAAGACAACATTTGACCAGAAACACAATGTGCCAGTACAGTGATATTAGAAAGAATATGAGTAGTTTGGAGAAGAATAAGCAGATCTGCTTTGAGAATTTGTTTTACTGTTTACTGTTTGCTTTGTAGAAATAATAATAGTGGCTTTCACTTTGCCAATATTGTGTAAATGTCTTGATCACAGATGGCCGTAGCACTCATGGAATGGTTGATGCCAGTGGTTGTACATGCCTCATTCTTAGTTGTCTGGTAGTTTGAGGCACATCCTGTTTGCATGTGCAAAGTGGTTAGATAGACAAACCACACAATTATATAATCATACTAGGATTGTCAAACCAATCTATGAAGGGATATTTGAATTTTATTTTCAAACAGGCATATACCTATGGATATAGTCAATAATATGAGAAAAAAGAAAGTGAAAGTAGAAATATAAGTCAAATTCTGGTAACCCTGAATAAATTAATTAAAAGAGAAAATAATAATATTAGAATCAATAACAAAAATCAGGACAGTTAATATTTATTGAGTTATTAATTTCTGACAAAACAATAATAGTAGGAGACTTCAACACACCACTTTTGGTGAAGGACAGGACATCCAGAAAGAAGCTCAATAAAGATACGGAAGACCTAAATGCCACAATCAACCAACTTGACCTCATAGACATACACAGAACACTCCGCCCGACAGCAGCCAAGTATACTTTCTTTTCTAGTGCACATGGACATTCTCTAGAAGACCACATATTACGGCATAAAGTAAGCCTTAGCAGAATCCAAAACATTCAAATATTACAAAGCATCTTCTCTGACCATAAGGGCATGAAGGTGGAAATCAATAACAGGAAAAGCAGGGAAAAGAAATCAGACACTTGGAAACTGAACAAAACAAAAGACTGGATTATAGAAGGCATTAAGGATGGAACAAAGAAATTCCAATGAGAATGAAAACACTTCCTGTAAAAACGCTGGGATACAGTGAAAGAAATGCTCAGAAGTCAATTTATATCAATAAATGCACACATCCAAAACGAAGAAGGGGCCAAAATCAAAGAATTATCCCCACAACTTGAACAAATAGAAAGAGAGCAACAAAAGAAACTCACAAGCACCAGAAAAAAAAAAAAAAAACTAAAAATTAGAGCTGAACTAAAAGAAATAGAAAACAATGAAAAGAATTAACAAGACCAAAAGCTGTTTTCTTTGAAAAAACTAACAAAATTGATAAACCACTAGCCAAACTGACAAAAGAAAAACAGGAGAGGAACCAAATAACCTGAATAAGAAATGAGATGGGCGCTATTACAACATACCCAACTAAAATTAAAAGAATCATATCAGATTTCTGTGAAAAATTGTACTCTGACAAATGTGAAAACCTAGAAGAAATGGGTGAATTCCTAGAAACACACTGCCTACCTAAACTAACACAAAAAGAGGTAGAACAGCTAAATAGACCCATAACAAAAGAAGAGATGGAAAAGGCAATCAACCCCCCCCCCACCCCAAAAAAGCCCTGGTCCGGACAGCTTCACTGCAGAGTTCTACCAAACTTTCAGAGAAGAGTTAACACCACTACTAGTAAAGGTACTTCAGAGCATAGAAAGGACAGAATACTACCAAACTCATTCTATGAAGCCACCATATCCCTCATACCAAAACCACGTAAAGACACCACAAGAAAAGAAAATTATAGACCTATATCCCTCAGGAACTTAGACACAAAAATCCTCAACAAAATTCTCGCCAATAGAATTCAACAACATATCAAAAAAATAATTCACCATGACCAAGTGGGATTCATACCAGGTATGCAGGGATAGTTCAACATTAGAAAAACAATTAATGTAATCCATGACATAAATAAAACAAAAGACAAGAATCACATGATTTTATCAATTGATGCAGAAAAGGCATTTGACAAAGTCCAACACCTATTCATGATAAAAACTTGAGCAAAACAGGAATAGAAGGAAAATTTCTCAACATAATAAAGGGCATTTATATAAAGCCAACAGCAAACATCACCCTAAATGGAGAGAGCCTGAAAGCATTCCCACTGAGACTGGGAACCAGACAAGGATGCCCTTTATCACCGCTCTTACTCAACATTGTGTTGGAGGTCCTAGCCAGAGAAATTAGGCTAGATAAAGAAATAAAGGGCATCTAGATTGGCAAGGAAGAAGTAAAAGTATCTCCATTTGCAGGTGACATGATCTTATACACAGAACACCCTAAGGAATCCTTCAGAAAACTACTGAAACTAATAGAAGAGTTCAGCAGAGTATCAGGATACGAGATAAGCATACAAAAATCAGTTGGATTCCTCTACACGAACAAAAAGAACATTGAAGAGGAAATCACCAAATCAATGCCATTTACAGTAGCCCCCAAGAAGATAAAATAATTAGGAATAAATCTTACCAAAGATGTAAAAGACTTATACAAAAAAACTGCAAAACACTTCTGCAAGAAACCGAAAGAGACTTACATAAGTGGAAAAACATACCTTGCTCATCGATAGGAAGACTTAACATTATAAAAATGTCTATTCTGCCAAAAGGGATCTATACATTTAATGCAATTCCGGTCCAAATCCTAACGGCATTCTTGATGAGATGGAAAAACAAATCACCAACTTCATATGGAAGGGAAAGAAGCCCCAGATAAATAAGGTATTACTGAAAAATAAAAACAAAGTGGGAGGCCTTACTTTCCCTGATTTTAGAACCTACTATACCACCACAGTAGTCAAAACAGCCTGGTACTGGGACAACAACAGATACATGGACCAATGGAACAGAATTGAGAATCCAGATATAAATCCATCCACATATGAGCAGTTGATTTTTGACAAAGGCCCCAAAACAGTTAAATGGGGGGAGAAGACAGTTTTTTTTAACAAATAGTGCTGGCATAACTGGATATTCATCTGCAAAAAAGTGAAACAAGACCCATACCTCACTCCATGCAAAAAAATGAGCTCAAAATGTATCAAACACCTAAATATAAAATCTAAAAAAAAGGTAAAGATCATGGAAGAAAAAATAGGGACACTGTTCGGAGCCCTAATACATGGCATAAATAGTATAGAAAACATTATTAAAAATACAAAACAAAAACTAGATAACTGGGAGCTCCTAAAAATCAAAAACCTATGCTCATCCAAAGACTTCACCAAAAGAGTAAAAAGACTACTTACAGAATGGGAAAAAGTTTTCAACTATGACATTTCCAATCAGCGCCTGATCTCTAAAATCTACATGATACTGCAAAAAGTCAACTACAAAAAGACAAATAACCTAATTTAAAAATGAGCAAAAGATATGAATAGACACATCACTAAAGAAGACATTCAGGTAGCTAACAGATACATGAGGAAATGTTCACGATTATCAGCCATTAAAGAAATGCAGACCGAAACTACAATGAGACTTCATCTCATTCCAACAAGGCTGGCGTTAATCCAAAAAACACAAAATAGTAAATGTTGGAGAGGCTGTGGAGAGATTGGAACACTTATACACTGCTGGTGGGAATGTAAAATGGTACAGGCACTTTGGAAATCAATTTGGGTCTTCCTTAAAAATCTAGAAATAGAACTACCATAGGATCCAGCAATCCCAATCCTTGGAATATATCCTAGAAGAATAAGAGCCTTTACACAAACAGGTATATGCACACCCATGTTTATGCAGCACTGTTTACAATAGCAAAAAGATGGAAGCAACCAAGGTGCCCTAAGAACTTGAGAAATAGTTTAAACTGAGAAGAAAACATTCTTTTGTCATTACCAGAGGGGGGAGCGAGGGAGGGCGGGAAAGGGGTTTAGATAGTAATAGGAACTATTTTAGGTGAAGGGAAAGACAGCACACAATACAGGGGAGGTCAGCACAATTGGACTAAACCAAAAGCAAAGAAGTTTCCTGAATAAACTGAATACTTCAAAGGCCAGCGTAGCAGGGGCAGGGGTCTGGGGACCATGGTTTCAGGCGACATCTAAGTCAATTGGTACAATAAAATCTATTAAGAAAACATTCTGTATCCCACTTCGAAGAGTGGCATCTGGGGTCTTAAACGCTAGCAAGCAGCCATCTAAGATGCATCGATTGGTCTCAACCCACCTGGATCAAAGGAGAATGAAGAACACCAAGGACACAAGGTGATTACGAGCCCAAGAGACAGAAAGGGCCACATGAACCAGTGACTACATCATCCTGAGACCAGAAGAACTAGATGGTGTTCGGCTACCACCGATGACTGCCCTGACAGGGAATACAACAGAGAACCCCTGAGGGAGCAGGAGAGCAGTGGGATGCAGACCCCAAATTCTCATAGAAAGACCAGACTTCATGGTCTGACTGAGATTAGAAGGACCCTGGTGGTCATGGCCCCCAGACCTTCTGTTGGCCCAGGACAGGAACCTTTCCTGAAACCAACTCTTCAGACATGGATTGGACTGGAAAATAGGTTGGAGAGGGATGCTGGTGAGGAGTGAGCTTCTTGGATCAGGTGGACACTTAAGACTATGTTGGCATCTCCTGCCTGGATGGGAAATGAGAGGGTGGAGGGGATTAGAAGCTGATGAAATGGACACGAAAAGAGAGAGTGTAGGGAGAGAGCGGGCTGTCTCATTAGGCGGATAGCAATTGGGAGTATGTAGCAAGGTGTATATAAGTTTTTGTGTGAGAGACTGATTTGATTTGTAAACTTTCACTTAAAGCACAATAAAAATTATAAAAAAAAATTGAGAAATTACTGAGTGAGCTATATCGTTCCTAATAGTCTATTTGCATGATTTCATCGAAGCAGATTCATGAAGATAATGTTATTTTTAGCTCCCACTGACTTTTGATGAAACTGGATCTTAGTAAAGTTAAGTAACTGCCCAAGGTTAAAACCTTAAAAAGATTAGACTAGGAAAATGGTCTGGTGGTCTATTTCCAATAATTAGCCAATGTAAAACTTACGGATCACAACAGAACATTGTCTGACTCACTTCCTTTGGACAAACCATTAGGAGGGATCAATCTAATGCAGGACCTCATGCTTGGGGAAATACCGGGCCAGAGAGGGTAAGGGAGACCTTTGTTGAGGCAGACTGGCACAATAGCCACTATAGTCATTGCAAATTTGTACTTGTTTAATGAATTATTTTAATACATTTTTTACTGCACTAGAGATATTTTTAATTTTATTGAAGTTTGTAAACAGATACAGTTAAACAAAAAGTCATAGTAGTACAGTGAGATGAATTAACTCAAAGGGAAGAGAACTGAGTACAAATATCCTAGAAGAAGAAGTAGAATATTTTTTGACATCTGGGAGCTGACCTGGCACTATCAATTAGGTTTTTGTATTGCCAGGAGCTGGCCTTGATGTCTGCCTGTTGAACAGACATGGTTTTACAAAATATCAATACGGAAGATAGGAAAAAGATTCTCCAAAGGTGTCCTTGTCTCAATCCCTGGAATCTGTGAATATGTTAAGTTACATGGCAAAGGAGAATTAAGATTGTACATGGAATTAAAATTGTTAATCAGCTGACCTTAAGAAAGAGTATCCTCTGATTATAATGACGTAAAATTAGAAATCAATAACAGAAACAGCAAGGAAAAAAAAATCAAATACGTGGAAACAGAACAACACCTTGCTTAAAAACTACTGGATTATAGAAGAAATCAAGGATGGAAAAAATAAATTCATAGAATTAAATGAAGAATGAAAACATGTCTTACCAGAACCTTTGGAAAACAGCAAAAGCAATGCTTAGAGGTCAATTTACAACAATAAATGCACACATTCAAAAAGAAGAAAGTGCCAAAATCAAAACGTTAACCCTACAGCTTGAACAAATAGAGAGAAACAAAAGTAGCCCTCAGGCACCAGAAGAAAGGAAATAATAAAGGTTAGAGCAGAAATGAATGAGATAGAGAATAGGAAAACAATTGAAAGAGTAGACAATACTAAAAGACGGTTTTTTGAAAAGATCAACAGAATCAATAAACCATTGGTCAAATTGACAAAAGAAAAAACAGGAGAGGAAGCGAATAACCTAAATAAGAAATGGAATGGGTGATATCACAACAGACCCAATGGAAATAAAAAGGATCATAACAGAATACTATGAAAAATTGTACTCTAACAAATTTGAAAATCTAGAAGAAATGGACAAATTTCTAGGAACACACTACTTACCTAAACTAACACAAATTGAGGTAGAAAAATTAAATAAACCCACAACAAAAGAAGAGATTGAAGAGATAATTAAAAAAATAAAAACCACCACCAACAAAAAAGCCCTGGCCCAGACGGCTTCACTGGAGAATTCTACCAAACTTTCAGGGAAGAGTTAACACCATTACTACCAAAGGCATTTCAGGCATAGAAAAGGATGAAATACTTGCAAACTCATTCTATGAAGCCAGCATAACCATGATAGAAAAGTCAGGTAAAGATCCACAAAAAAAAGAAAATTACAGACCAATATCCCTCATGAATATAGACCCAAAAATCCTCAACAAAATTCTAGCCAATAGAATTCAACAACATATCAAAAAATAATTCACCATGACCACGTGGGATTCATACCAGGTATGCAGGGATGGTTCAACATTAGAAAAACAATAATGTAATCCATCACATAAATAAAACAAAACACAAGAACCACATGATCTTATCAACTGATGCAGAAAAGGTATTTTAAAAAGTCCAAAACCCATTCTTGATAAAAACTCTCAGCGAAATAGGAATAGAAGGAAAATTCCTGGACATAATAAAGGCCATTTATACAAAGCCAACAACCAACATCATCCTAAATGAAGAGTCTTAAAGCATTCCCCTTGAGAAGGGGAACCAGACATGGATGCCCTTTGTCACCACTCATATTCAACATTGTACTGGAGGCCCTAGCCAGATCAATAAGGCAAGAAAAAGAAATAAAGTGCATCCAAATTGGTAAGGAAGAAGTAAAAGTATCCCTATTTGCAGATGATATGGTTTTATACATGGAAAACCCCCCAAAATCCACAAGAAAACTACTACAACTAAAATAGAAGATTTTGCAAAATATCAGGATATAAGATAAACATACATAAGTCAGTCAGATTCCTCTGCACCAAAAGAGAGAACTTCCAAGAGGAAATCACCAAATCAATACCATTATAATAGCCCTCAAGAAGATAAAGTATTTAGGAATAAATTTAAACAGAGATGTAAAAAACCTACACAAAGAAAACTACAAGACACTATTACAAGAAATCAAAAGAGACCTAAATAAGTGGAAAAACATACCATGCTGATAGACAGGAAGACTCAACATTATGAAAATGTCAGTTCTTCCCAAAGTGATCTACAGATACAATGCAATCTCAATCCAAATTCCAATGACAACTTTTAGCATGTTGGAGAAACAAATCACAAACTTCATATGGAAAAGGAAGAAGCCCCAAATAAGTAAAGAATTACTGAAGAAGAACAAAGTGGGAGGCCTCACACTACCTGATGTTAGAACCTGTTATATCACCATGATAGTCAAAACAGCCTGGTACTGGTACAACAGACACATAGACCAATATAACAAAATTGAGAACCCAGACGTAAATCCATGCACCTATGAGCAGCTGATAGTTGACAAAGGCCCAAAGTCCATTAAATGGGGGAAAAGACAGTCTTTTTAACAAGTGGTGCTGGCGTAACTGGATATCTGTCTGCAAAAAAATGAAACAGGACCCATACCTCACATCATGCACAGAAACTAACTCAAAATGATCAAAGACCTAAATATAAAACCTAAAATGATAAAGATCACGGAAGAAAAAATAGGGACAATGCTAGGAGGCCTGATACACGACATAAACAGAATACAAACCATAACCAACAATGCAGAAACATCAGAAACTAGATAACTGGGGTCTGCTAAAAGTCAGTTATGCTCATGAAAAGAGTAAAAACAGAACCTACAGATTGGGAAGAAATTTTTAACTACGACATATCTGGGAAGGGTCTAATCATTAAAATCTACAAAGTACAGCAACACCTCAACTACAAAAAGACAAATAAAAAAAATTAAAAATGGGCAAAGCATATAAACAGACACTGCACCAAAAAAGATATTCAGGTGGCTAATGTACACATGAGGAAATGCTCATGATCATTAGCCACCAGAGAAATGCAAATTAAAACAACAAAGAGATGTCTTATCACCCCAATAACACTGGCGCTAATCCAAAAAAAGGAAACCCTGGTGGTGTAGTGGTTAAATGCTGTTAACCAAAAGGTCGGCAGTTGGAATCCACCAGGCGCTCCTTGGAAACTCCACAAGGCAGTTCTACTCTGTCCTATAGGGTCTCTATGAGTCAGAAATGACTCAATGGCAATGGGTTTGGTCAATCCATAAACCACAAAATAAAAATGTTGGAGAGGTTGTGGAGAGATTGGACTCTCATGCACTGCTGGTGAGAATGTAAAATGATACAATCACTTTGGAAAACAATCTGGTGCTTCCTTAAAAAGCTAGAAGTAGAAATACCATAAGATCCAGCAATCCCACTCATAGGAATATACCCAAGAGAAGTAAGAGCAGTCGCAGGAATAGACATATGCATACCATGTTCATGGGAGCACTATTCACAACAGCACAAAGATGTAAACAACCTAAATGCTCATCAACAGACGAATGGGAAACAAATTATGGTACAGACACACAGTGCGGCCTACTGACGGAGCCCGGTTCTACTCCGACACCCAACGGGTCACTGTGAGTTGCGTTTGATTCTACTGCAACTGGTGGTGTTTTTGTTTTATATGAAGATATAGCTGTAGCTATGTTGTTGTTGATGTCTTGCGCTGAATGTTGTTGAGAGCAGTTGCTATTTAGTTGGCTTCTACTCAAAGTAACCTAATATATAAGAGAAAGAAATTTTCCCTGGTCCCGTGCCATCCTAATGATTGTTGGTATGTTTGAGTCCATTGTTGTGGTTATTGCGTCAATCCATCTTTTTGAGGGTTTTCCTTTATTTTTGTGACCTTCTACTTCACCTAACAGGACTTCTTTTCCTAGTGATCGGTCTTTCCAGATAATGTGTCCAAAGTAAGTAAGATGAAGTCTTGCCATCCTCATTCCTAAGGAATATTTCACTGTTTTATTGTAAGACTGATTTTTTTGTTCTTTTGTTAATCCATGGTACATTCGATATTCTTCACCAACATCACACTTCCACGCATCAGTACTTCTCCTGCCTTCTTTTTTCATTGTCCAGTTTTCACATTCACAGAGGCAAACAAAAAGACCACAGTGTTGAATAGAAGTAGGGAAAAGAGATATCCTTGCCGTGTTCCTGATTTTATGGCAAAATCTTTCAGTCTTTCACCATTGAGTATAATGTTAAGTGTTGGTTTTTCACAACTGTCCTTTATCATTTTAAGGAAGTGTACTGAGGTGAAGGAAATTCAGAGCTATATGACAGTATTGCACAACAAGCTATTTAATGGGGCCAACACATTGAAAGTCACATGCAAGGGGGTGGTCCCTGTAGCAGAAGGTCTTCCAGAGGCTAGAGTCACAGGTAGCATCAGAAGGAGAAGAGAGCAAGAAAGCTCCCAGGGGTGAGAAGCGATATCCTCCTGCAGCCAGGCGATAAGTCTCTGGGTCAGAGAGCTCTAAAAGCAGCAGCATCCTAGGGTCTTTATAACTACAGGAATTTATCTTTTTTTTTTTTTTTCAGGACTAGCAGAAGTTGAGTCCAGTTTTGCAGGGTATGTAAAACAGGCAGGTCCTAAGTGGCTAAAAATCTGCTTATTTGGGCTATTTTTAAATCAGTTGGACATGTACAAGTTTGAGTTTCATGCCAGTTTTTTTTTTTTTTTTTCCATATAATACGCCTCAGCTTACTTGAAGAAGTAAATAACTTGGGGCTAATACACAGAGGCCATTTTTGACTCTCACACAATAGGAAGTTCGCTTTTATTCCTGATTTTTGAGTGTTTTTTTGTTAAACGCTTTTTCCTGCATCAGTTGATAGATCATCCCCCTCTCCCTACGTTCTATTAATGTGTTGCATTACACTGATTGACTTTTATATATGCTGCACTTGTGGGACAAAGCACACAGGGTTATGGCATATGGTCCTTTTAATATGCTGCTGGATTGGAGTTTTACTATTTTGTTGAGGATTTCCATAGCTATTTCTATGCAATATTTTTTTCTGATGGCTTTGTCTGGCTAAATATCAGGATGCTGATAGCATCATGGATTGAGTTACAAATTATTCCTTCCTTTTAGTTTTTGGAAAAGTTTGAGAAAGATTGATGTTAATTTCTGTTTGATGCCTTCTTTATAATTTCTTTGTCATTATTGATATTCTCTATTCGTTGAGACATTCTCCTGTTTTCCTTTAGGTCTTTGACCACGTTTAACACAGTAGATTTAAACGATTTGCCTAGCAATTCTATGTCATTGGTTCTTCAGGGACTGCTTTCACCGATTTTTTTTTTTTTTTCCTGTGAATTGGTTGTACTTCCTGTTTCTTGGCATGCCTTGTATTTTTACCAAACACTGGGCTTTGTGAATTTTATGTGTTAACTCTGAAAAGCAGATTCTCCAGCCTACCTAGTGCTTGCTGTTATTGTTGAGGGCTGCGGTCATCTGTTTAGTGACATTTCCAAACTCTTTATTTGTTTGTATGTATTTATTATTTTTCATAGACTGTTTTCTTTGCCATGTGTGGTCACTGAAGTCTATCTTCAGTTATTTTAGTGGTCAACCAGTGACCTGATAGAGACCTTTTTTGGAGTCAAAAAGAGAAGAAAAAGAAAACTAAAAACCCTTTCCTGGTCATTGAAGATTGACTCTGAATTAGGTACTCTTTCAATGCTTAGCCAGGCCACCTACAACTGGGCCTTAGTCTACACCTCCGTTTGTGCAGAGCCCAAAGATCTGCCAGAGGCTCAAACCTAGGGTCCTCTCAGGTCTTGTCTGAGCATGCATTCAACCTGGGTATGTACATTGGATCTCTGATCCTTCAGTACATTCAGTATCTCTACAGTTTATTCTCCCATGCATCTGCCTCGTCAGCCTCTTCTTTTCCAGGCTATCAGGTTTGTCTGCTTCTTTCCCTGTTCTCCATTCCTTACCTAAGCTGGTTATGGCATTATATGTCTTTAAGGCTTTTCACAGACAGATACCACCTGGTAGCCACTCATGTCTGAGAGGAGTAAAGCCAAGGCCTATCTCAGAGCAAGTATCTCTGGAACTACCAGATTGGTCAAAATAAACAACAACAACATTTTTAGAAAAAAGATCTGTCTTGTCCACACCCTGGCACCAGCAAGCCACACCAGGAATGTGGGCTGCTGTCTTCATGGCAGCTGCCAAGTGGAGAATGGGGGATAGTAGGTGAATAAACAAAAATGCCACCATTTTTCATCAAAATTCAACAGCATCTTTTCTCATGAAGCACTTAATGTTTATTCTGTCAGGTTTTTTTCCCACTTATTCATTGCTTCAGGGAAACCCTGGTGGCCTAGTGGTTAAGTGCTACGGCTGCTAACCAAAGGGTCGGCAGTTCGAAGCCTCCAGGCGCTAACCAAAGGGTCGGCAGTTCGAAGCCTCCAGGCGCTTCTTGGAAACTCTATGGGGCAGTTCTACTCTGTTCTATAGGGTCGCTATGAGTGGGAGTCGACTCGATGGCATTGGGTTTGGTTTTTGGTTTTTTTCATTGCTTCAGTGGAGGGAACGAATCCTATACCTTCTTAACACACCGTTTTCTGTAATATCCCCTCTCCTGATGTTTTTAAGTGGCCTTTCTCTTATTTCAGAAACACTGGTGGCATAGTGGTTAAGTGCTATGGCTGCTAACCAAGAGGTCAGCAGTTCGAATCCACCAGATGCTCCTCGGAAACTCTATAGTGCAGGTGTACTCTGTCCTATAGGGTCGCTATGAGTCGCAATCGACTTGACGGGAGTGGGTTTGGTTTTCTGGTTTTCTCTTATTTCAGTATTTGCTTGGTTGCTGTAAATATTTTAAAACTTTCTAAATTTCTAAAAAAGTTGATTCTAACACTTTTTGCTTTGTCGTTGTTTCTGTGCAGGAACAGGCCCTCCACAGAAGCTATCTGAGGCTATCAACTTGGTCATTTTCACTGACATTATCCACATCTCATTTTTTAAAAATATACACGGATATACAATTGATCCAACAACTTTCACTGAAATGTGTATCCTTTTATCACTCCCCATACAAGCACCTGACATATGTGACTCATCATTGTACACATATGTGTGCATCTGAATTATGTATTCTCTTCCATTGGTCTATAATTATATCAATACAAATTTTTGATATCACATAGAATGATGCATCTCATTTTATTATTTTTAAAATTCCCTTTGAGCTATTACTGTTTTTTGCATCATTTTATATAAATTCTATAGCCAACCTGTAAATTAAACACACACACATGCACACACTGATGGGATTCTAATGGGGATTATATTGAATTTATATAATAATTGAAATGATTTATTTTTTCATTGTTCAGTATAATTCATGGATAATGCACTTAAATATAATGGTTTCATTACAAGTAAGTATGGGTAGCAGCTAGGGGGAGGCATGAGGAATCTTCTCAAGTGCTAATAATATGTTATTACTTTCATATAGGTTTGTTCAATTTGCGATAATCTATCTGATTAGTTGTGAATGTACTGTATATGGATTTCTTTATTCTGTATAACTTACACAAATCATCCTTCAAATTGCTATTTACTTAAAAAAAGTTTGTTAGCTATAGCTATTGAAGTTTAGGCATCGTGTTTAGTCAGGTTTAGGCTCTATTGGAACTCAAAAGCATGAAAATGGTCAAAAATACTACAAAAATTAATTACAATAATAAAAGATCAAGGATGTATAAAACTCTAAGGCCAAGATCAAGAAGCTGGGGTGGAGATTACCTGAAACTCGAAGCTAGCAACTGGACATACAACCATATACTTCACTGACTGATGTGGTCTGCAGATGTGAACTTTCATGCAATCTGTGTGAAAAATATTTAAATATGTTAAAATTCATTAAATTTGAATGTACATTTATTAAAATATGGATTTATTATTTTCGTTTTTGATAGTAAGTATAAATTAGAATTTCAAACTTTATGTAAAACACAAATGGTTTACACACTTAAGTAATTTCACCACCAATTCCATTCGTAGATATATACAAAATACAAACTCTTGTTTATGGGAAACAGGAGACAAATGCAACAATGTTTATAAGTGCATTGTATATAATAGTAGACAACTAGAAATAAAACAAGCATCTATCAGCAACAACACCACCAACAAAAAATGGATAAATGTGTAGTATAGTCTTAAAATAGAATGCCATTCAATAATAAAATAGAATGGGCTGTCATTTCATTCAACCTGGAGCGTTAGTAATGTCAACTGAAAAAACAATTTTCAAAAAGATTATCTACAACTTAAGGCCCCTTTATTAATTTCTACAGCATCTAAAAATATTTTCTAATACCCTATGAATTCTATATTATAATTATAGCAAGAGAATTAAAAAAACAAAAATTCAGAATGATGGTGGAGGTATAGGAGGATGTGAGGAGTCCCTGGATGGTGGGAACAGTTAACATAAAAAAAAAACATAGTCACTGCTAAATGAAACCTTGGTGGTTCGAGTCTACCCAGAGGTATAGGAGGATATGAAGAGTCCCTGGATGGTGCGAACAGTTAACATAGTCACTGCTAACTGAAAGTTTGGTGGTTCGAGTCTACCCAGAGGCACCTCAGGAGAACGGATTGGTGATCCACATTAGAAAAATAAGCCGTTGAAAACCCTACCAAGAACAGTTCTACTCTGACACACATGGGGTCGCCAAGAGTTGGAGGAGCACTAAAGATAAATTTACTATTTTAGTTGTTGGGTTGGGTGGTGAACTTACAGGTATACATTATATTATAAACAAACTGACCGAAGTAAGGCATTCATAGACCAATAAACACATTTTGTCTTGAACCAGAAATGAGCATTCCTAAAGGCCATTACATATAATTATTATTAAAATTATTGACAATGGATCCAAAAAAATCTTGTCAGTGAATCTCTAAAATATTTCACAGAAATATACACTTTCTTCCAATACCATTATTCATGCACTGATGGCACACTGGTTGTATTTTGCTCTCATGGTTTATATTCCACTTTATATTTAGCAGCAAGTAGTTTAGCAACCCATTGCATTATTTATTATCAACACTCAGACTCTAAGAAGTTTTTATATATTACTGATTGGAAAATAAATGATTAAATCCACTTTGGATAACGCTAAAAAAAAAATTTTTTTTTTTTTTTTTTATTAGAGCTAAACATGTGCCTAATTTATGACTAAGCAATTTCAATTTAGGTATATGTACAAGAGAATTGAGTTCACGTGTTCTCAAAAAACACTTGAACAGGAAGCTTTATGGTAGTTTTATTCATTATAGTCAAACATTTCTGACATCAGAATGGAAATAATTATTCTAAGCCATATGATGGAATTCAGCTTTGTAATAAAAATGATGGAGACACTCAAAAATATGGTTGAACCTTTTAAACATGTTTAGGAAAAGAAGCCAGACATCAAAGAGAACTTATTTTCTGATTTAAAAGTTTCGACTCAATGGTGATGAGAAATAAGAGCTTCTATTTAATGGCGATAGAAGCCAGAATAATGATTGTAATTGTGGGCCTAAGGCATTAACATGAAAGTAGCATAAGAGATGACGAATGATGAAATGCTCCACCTGTGGTTTCCCTCAAGCTGTAATGATGACAGTTCCACACTTCCAGTTGTTAATTTCAAGTTTTAGCCCAATTCTGAAAGCTTCTTATTTCATAGTATTTCCCATCCCATGTGTCCACAAAACTCAAATGTCTGCTTTCTCCCAGTCTCCTGAATCTGGCCAGTCTTTGCCTCTCCACTAATATCACCTTGGTCCAAGGTAATATCTTGTCACAGCTGGACTACTGCAATGGCTTTCTCCTGCCCACATCAGTTCTCTACCACAACTCTGCAAAGGTAGCCCATTGTTTTAGGTTCAAAGCCACAATCCTCAAGTTGATCTAATTTACACTGTAAGACCCGGCCCCAAAACATATACCTATTTCCTGTGTCTCACCAATTTACTCCTTGATCTTTTGTGACTACGCTGGGCATGTCCCCACCTCAGGGAGTTCTCACTTGTTCTTTGCTCTTCCCAGAACATTTATCCACAAATATCCACTTGTCTCTCTTCCTCGACTCCTTTTAGTTTTTGACAAAAGTCATATTCTTGATTCTCCCTTCTCTGACTATTTGACTTAATATTGCAAATATCCTCTGTTTTCCTGATTCCAATTTTCCACTTAGTTCTTCTTCATGGTGATTAATACTTTTTGGTATACTCTGAAATTTACCCAAACCCAGTGCTGTCGAGTTGATTCCGACTCATATAAGGTCGCTTTACCCGTTAATTTTATATACTGTCTTTCTCCCCACAATGAAATGTAAACTTCATGAGAGCAGAGACTTAGGTCAGTTTTTTCTTGTTTAATCCCATTTCACCAGTGCCTATAACAGTGTCACACACAGAGTTAAAGCATTAAAGCCCTTGTTCAATAAATGAATAAATAAATAAATAAGTGGATGTATGCATTTTGCTCTATATTATAGTTTGGTCATCATATGTATTTTCCTGATATTATGTATTATATGGTAAATTATATTTCATGTGCATTTTATTTCAGAATATTAAAAAGGTACTAAAAATTTGTTATGACATGGGAGCATTGTGTTGACAGGGATTAAATCTATTGCTTTAGAAGATAAAGTTGAAAATGGCAACCATTCTCTTCCTTTTACACGGCAAATCCGCCCAGTTCCAATAACAAAGCTTTAGTTATTTCTGAGAAGTGTAGAAACCAAGGCATTGTTACATTTATTTATTTTGTAAACATTTCTTTGAGCTTACTTCTCTCTAGACAGTAGGCTAATCAAATCATGTTGTTCAGTCTCAAACTATAAAGGGTTCCTAAAGTCATATTTTCTGTACAAATGTCTATTTTCCCAGCACTCTTCTCATGGCCCCCATGACCTCCTTATTCCTCAGACTGCAGATAAATGGGTTCAGAAGAGGTGTAATGATACTGTAAAATACTGCCACCACTTTATCTTCCTCAGGGTAATGCAAGGAATGTGGCCTTGTATAGGTGGAGAGAGTAGCCCCATAGAATAGGCTTGCCACAATCAGATGAGAGGAACACGTGGAGATGGCTTTTGTCTGCCCTTTACCTGAGCTCATCTGGTACACCACAATAAGCACTCAGGCATAGGAAGCCAGAATGGCCATGAATGGTAGTAGCAGAACGATAAGGACACTAAAGAGGACAGTATACTCATACTGGGAGGTGTCCTGACACACCAAAGGCATTAGAGATGGAACTTCACAGAAAAAGTGGTTAATGATCCGAGATGTACAGAATGGAAGTTGAAATACATGCAATGTATGTATTAAAGCATTGATAGAACTACTGGCCCATGCACATGTGACCATGGACAAACAGATCGTCTTGCTCATGAGCACAGGATAATGTAAAGGGTGACAGATCGCTACATATCTATCATAAGACATGAAACCAAGAAGAAGAGCTTCAGTTCCACCAAGGGTCAAAACCACAAAGGTTTGAATCTTACAGTCTAAAGAAGTAATAGTCTTATCATTTGACAGAAAGTTTGCTGCCATCTTGGGTACCGTGGTGGAGATGTACATCGTGTCAATGAAGGAGAGCTGACTAAGGAGGAAGTACATGGGAGTGTGGAGCGGAGTACCCAGTCGGATGAGGTGGATCAGTATGATATTCCCCATCAAAGTCACTGAGAAGAGGCCCGCAATGGTGACAAAGAGGACGGTGTTCATTTGGCCATACTGGAAAAAGCCAAGAAGTATAAATTCTGTTCCAAAAGTTTGATTTTCTGTCTTCATGGCTTAGATAAAAATAAAGCAGACAATATCTGAAAATTCAATGTAAACAACATTGAATGTCCTTCAGAAGAAAACAAAATGATTATTAAATGCAGTAGAATTTCCTTGAATCACTTTAGGTGACTATTTCTCCCTCTGTCTCTATACACTGAATCTGTGTCTGTTGAGCAATGGCCAATTTGAAAAAAAAAAAAAAAATTATCATTTTTTTTTTTTTTTCTTACAGAATAAAAATATTATCTGGAAATAAACATTTAGATGATTTGCCAACATGAGTCTTTTCTCTCCTTTTAAATATCTTCAAGATGAGAGATTGGAGATGTGCTTACTTGGTATGAGAAAAAAAATCTTTCACTCCATTCATTTAAATAATTAAACATGACAGTGATGTTCAAATATGGTATAATATAATATTCTTACAAAAAGAATTTCTTTCTCCATTTCTCAATTTTGAAATTATATTGGCTATAGGTTGTAATAAATGTTATGTTACCATTTGTATGTCAGGAATACTACAACTCTTATAAATGAATTGGTGGTTATTTCTATAATATCTGTAATTGCATGTGGAAATTTGTTGCCCAGGCAAGAAACAAATATGCAAGACCTTTAAGAAGGGCTGGAGAAAGAAACATTAAAATGTTACATTAGCAATTATTAATCTAAGTTTAACTCAAGGAACATGTCAAGAATGGCATTTTGAATTTGACTTGGTCCTTTTATATTAATAGGGGAAATTTACATTTAAACTGCACTTGGACGAAATGTCAGTTAGTAAAATGTTATTACTTGCTCCTCAGTTGAGATATGGAGTCAAAAGGTATTGATGCCCCATTAAAATTTGAAAGTTTTAGATAATTGTTATTACAAATATTGCTCAACAAAGTTGAGAAATTAAAATTATTTTCAGTAAAAACTAGTCAGCTTTAATATAAAGTGTGACAAATAAGAAAACTAATTGACAATACCAACTGTTGATTACACATACATGCAAATATAAATACAATTCTAGCATATAGAATTCAATGATCTGTCATAAAGTTATATTTATTGTTGACCTGACTATACTTGGTCCAAGGTGCAGTCACTTATGCTAAGCCCCACATCAGCAAACCAAACCTAAGTCTAGTTCCTACAAATGCCTGACCTTCCCAGAAGCCAAAATGTGAGTTAACCAATTAAGACTTGCCTGCTGAGCTTAACCGAGTTCAAAACGTTCCATTAATCCCATCCCCATCACCAGAACTGTTAAAAACAAAATTTTTACAAAATTAAATTTGTATAAGAACTCATAACCTGTAGTTGCTATTCATGAATTAGAAAGCTCTTGTCTGAAACTTCCCATTCATAAATTGCAAGTTAAACTTATGGGTTCATATACAAATCTAATCTTGTAGAAATTTGGTTTTTAACATTATCTATAGTCAGCCAAGTTGGTATAAACTGAGGCACATTTGACTATAAATAATCATATCACTAAGTTATATAGGAAAGATACTACACACATTTCATATATTCTAAAAAGCTTTGATCCTATTGAACCGTCATTCTTCATTATAGGCCTTTCTCAAAGAACAGTGCTTTTCTCTAAAACAGCAAACACGCTGATATAAAATAATGATGGATGTTTGTATAATTCAGAAAAAAACAAAGACTTATTCTAACAACGTTATGATTTTTTTGAATGTTCTAACCCATGAAATAGAATATGACAAAAATAACAACACAAAAAAGAAAAAAATTTTTTCTATTTAAAAGCTTTACTGTTTTTGAAAACCTAATAAATGAAAAACACTTTACTTGCTAAAAGTGTTCGATAAATTGTATAAATTATAATTTATAGTTAACAACATTCTAATACATTATATTTTTAATATTCTTAAAATTTTTCACCTTAGTAATAACAATACTCAATGACAATAAAATATTATTTAAATATGGTTATCGAAAAAACTGGTTTATGTTTTAAAAATATCAAATGCAAACACACGTAACTGAAAGGACAAAATAAATGTCATTGCAAGCTAGTTCACTGTAAACCAATTGATGTAAATACAATCTAAATTTCAAGATAGGTTATATATTTCAGACCATGAAGCAATTTTTTAATAAAAATCTGAAAGAAAATGATCAAGTTAAAAATAAAAATGAAAAAAAAATGTCGATAAGAGAATGAAGGGAGGAAATACAACATGTAAAATTTTATGGATATAAACGTGATAAAATAGCATGATAACTGGGCGTGATAGAAAAACAGGAAAGTAAGAATACAATAGCTGTAGAAGTTATAAGGAGTCTTGATCCTGGTGTAGTGATTTTAGCACTGATCTGGTAACTGAAAGGCAGGTGGTAGTTGGAACCCACCAGCTGCTGAACAGGAGGAGAAAGCTGTGGCAGTCTGCTTCTGTAAAGATTTACAGCCTTGGAAACCCTGTGGGGCAGTTCTACTCTGTTCTATAAGGTCACTATGAGTTGCAATTGACTCCATGGCAGTGGGTTTATAGAAGTTATGTAATTATTATATGACTACGTATCATCAATAAATTATATACTCTGCCCATTGCCTTGGAGTCAATTCCAATTCATAGTGACCCCTGGGCAGAACAGAACTGCCCCATAGGATTTCTAAAGCTACAATCAGTACAGAAGGAGCCCTGTTTGTGCTGTGGTTATGTGTTTGGCTGATAACAGAAGAGTTGGTGGTGTGATCCTACTAGGTGCTTTGAGGGAGAAAAATGTGGCAGTCTGCTCCTGTAAAGATTTACTGCCTTTGAAACCTACTTTGTCCTATAGGGTCACTATGAGTTGGAATCTACTGGATGGCAGTGGGTTAATCTTTATGGAAACAGACTGCCACATCTTTCTCCCTTGAAGTTCCTGGTAGGTTCCAACCCCTGACCTTTGGGTTAAAACCCAGTGCTTAACCACTGTACAGCCAGGGCTCCTTCAATAAAATATGTAGGGAAGTCTGTTCTTTTTGTGAATTTGATCGTCTGTTCTACATTTTCTCCCACTCTGTCCAGGACTTTCTGTTGTAATCCCAGTCAGAGCAGAACCCTGGAGACTCTGGCCCCTGGAGATCCTTCTAACTCAGAACTGAAGCCACCCCTGAAGTTTACCTTTCAGCCAAAGGTAAGAGAGGCCTGTAAAACGAACAGTATATGACATCAAATGGGCTACACCTGCCAAAAAACAGAGAAGAGAAGGCAGGAAGGGACAGGAAAATTGGACAAATGGAATGTGGGAATGTGGGGTGGAAAGGGGGAGAGTGCTGACACAATAGGGATTGCAGCCAATGCCATGAAAAAAATTGTGTATAAATTTTTGAATGACAAAGTAATATAAACATATATATGGAAGGAAAAATTTATTAAAAAAAAAGAAAATGGGAACACTGGCAACAATTTCCAATCTATTGGAATGCTCATTTCACCAGGTGGGGGCCGTTATTTTGATTTTGTAGTTTTTACCCCAAAAAATTTCATGTAAAGAATTATAAATCTAAACAAGAACCCAAATTAAATCCTTAGAACAAATAAAAAATTTTAATATCACAAATAATATCCAATTTACCAAAAATTAATAATAAAAATGAAAAGAGCTGACTAAGCAGAAGAAAATACACAAATAAGTGATACATCGAAAACGAAATAGAGGCTTAAAATAAAGAAATAATCCAAAAATATTAAAACCTAGTTAAACAAAACAACTTTACTAAATTATTAGGCCAGAAATGTTGTGAGCAACGTTATCAGATATGCAGTAGCATAGTTTTGGTAAAACATGGTAGATCTTTTCAAAACTTGCTAATCATTTCTCATGACCTTTGATCATATTCATACCTGTCGCAGTCGTTGAGTTAGGGCTGCTTACCAAAAGGTTTGCAGCTCGATTCCACCAGCGGCTCCTTGGAAACCATACTGGGCAGTTCTACTCTGTCCTACAGGGTGGCTTTGAGTCAGAATAGACTTGATGGAAACCGCTTTTTTTTTTTAACTAACAGTTTCATATTAGGAATTTTTCTCGTGTAATTTATAGAAATACACTAAACATACAGGAGAAATTTGAAATGAAGGGCACATGATGAAAATGGAGAAAGGAACTAAAAACATCAACTTGTTGAGATAATGTGCATGTATTCAAAATCGGTTATGAAAACTAGACAGTTACACATTATATACACACATATATACATATGCATATAAGCATATATATTTCACTAAAAATAAAACAATCTACAAAATATTTTAATACCACTGCATAAGTTTCTCAACAGGTGTTTGTATTGCTTGAAATACTTTACATAGTTTACAACCTTTCACCTTTCTAATAATATTCCTGAACATGACTATGTCCTAAGCATAATACAAAGTGGTAAGGCAAAAATAAGAAAGAAATGTTTTTTCTACCCCAATCAAGACTATGAGTGATAGCTGCACGGCCTTGTTGCCCAGTAGGGGTTGCATTGGACCTTCAAACCCTAACCCTTATCTCACCTTCCCAAGAAATGTCTTTCACCTTGCTCCTTTGTGGTTGCCGCCCCAAGAAAATTTCAATTCAATGTATGGTCAAATCAATCTCACATAACTTACCTTGATACTCATTTTTGCAGAAATCGTTCAAATGTAATCTGAATAATTTGGGCAGCCCAGAAGTCATGCAAATCAAGGAAATGAGTGTGCAAAAAAAAAAAAAAAAAACAATACAATCCACTCTACATAATTTATCAAATAAAACACATTCCTTTAAATAGTGTCCCTGAGATTAGTTGTATATTGATCTTTTTGATATGAATTGTAGTAAAGTCTCCAAGGTATAGTAATATTTTAGGTTAAATTCAGAGTAATTAGTGGCCTAAAACAGCTATTTGAGATTTGAATGGTTGTTTTTTTTTTTTTTTGTTATGAAGGAGACTGCTCACATCCAGCGGGTCATGTTTCTAAAACTGAAGAATAAGCTACTGCATTGAAAAGCACATTCTTCTTCATTAGATGTGTAGACATCCACATTCTTTTCCAGATATAAAGTAATTAATTTTAAAACTTATTTCAGTTGAGATATATAGTGTCTCATATAGAGGTATGTTTCATTTTCCCAGGAAATTTTATTTGAAATAAAACATTAGGTCAGAAGCTGGGGAAGGGGTCTGCAAAATTAAATAGATTTCCCTGTCACCCCACTTGGGGACAGTGTTACATACTCACAGCAAGTCCGTCTTTCACAAAGTTTTAAGTTAAATTATATTGTTTGTTGGTTATACATATCAAAGAGTCACAGAGACAAACTGCATATATTATGAATAATCAAGCTACTTTATTTGGCACCTGTACGGGGTGGCAGAGAAATAGATTTGAAAAGGAACCCAAAACTGTAGAAACCTCTAATCTGAAACACATTTCAGGAACTGTTACCACACTACGAGTGTGCAAGATTGCCTTTGTTTTTTTTTTTTTTTTTTTTGCTTCAGACAATAAGCCTTCAATCATTTACCATGAAAAATTTTAATAAAAAAAGAAATGTTCAAACTCATTTTCTCATCCTTATATGAGGCTTTCAACCTCTTGATAGAAATGGGCTGACTGCCTAATCATGGTGGAATTCATATTTTGTTTCTCAGAGGCCTTCTGGGGGAACTAGGTCTCTAGCCCACAATTAAGCACATTGTAGAAATTGTAGGTGATATTTTATGAGGCCTGGTGTCTATACTCCTGGGAGAAAAAAAAAAAAAGAACAAAGGGTCAAGGCTCAAAATATATTTATTCAAGTGAAAAACAAATCAAATAACTGATCTCAACTGAATGTTAAAAAAAGAAAAACCAGTTAACTCTATTTTACCTTTAAAATATGCGTGTAGATTTAGACTCCACATAATTAGTAATCAACTAATATTTACTTTGATTTTTTCCTGTACAAAATATGCATGCAATACTGAGAATTATATAATGTAGGAGATATTATGTTAAATACTGCAATAATTTTATTCTCAAAATAAACAAGTTGGCTTGACCATAGAAGTAAGAGACTCAGCTTTCTGGAAGTCCACAGATCCAATATAAATGTTTCAGCCCCTAAGGTTTAAATGTCTCCAAGTTCATAGACAGGAATTTAGATTTTGGCATGATGCCCACTTAAATTTGTTCTATTTGAATGAGATACATTTAATCTGGAAAAATTAAAGTGAAGTGGGATTTTAACCAGCCAATTCTCTTACCTAATTCCATGGGATGACATAAGACAGCTGCTGTGCTCAAGTAGGAAAAAGAAATGTGCAATAACTTAAGAAGAAAGGTGACGTAGGTCAGAGTTTAGAGAGAAAATACATAGGTTAACTCTATCACACACAGACAGAGATTAAGTCACATCAGTAAGCTCTTATCTTCATTTTTCCTCAATTATGTTATTTTATAATTTATAAATTATAATTTATAATAATTATAACATAATTATTCCTTAATTTGAAATATTTTATCTTATTCTCTAAAACACCTTACAAAGAAACTCCAGTCGTCAAACAATCGTTGAGTCAGTCATAGGATAAACATAGAGAGATAGTATTACCAATCTCAGAGTTTAACTGAAGAATTGAGTCCTAGGAATGGTCAACACTTGCCTCACTTTTGTTTACTGCTGGAAATATACCTACAATATCAAGGTGACATTTATAAATTTTGAATAATGTGAAACTTGTACAATTTTTGGCACTTGATTTTAGAACCAGAAAACAAAAATGCAAATATAAAATCAATATGATCTTGGAAGGGTCCTGGACAGGTAAGAAGTATTTGCTCTCTTGATTCAGGTATTAATTATTAATTTTCAAGTGTTACTGGTAATAGCATCTACCACTAATATTGTTTATTAAAAAGTAAATTAGTTAACACATGCAAACAACTTACAACATTGTCCAGAATGCTGCAAACACTCAACAAACAGCTTTAATGATGATTATTATTGATGCTGCTGTTTTTACTGCTTTTTTGATTATTATTTCACATAAACTAAGATTCAGGGATGGAAGCATTGCCTGCACTGCTTTTCTCAAACACAGGCACAAATCCTTTTAACAGCTTTCTACACCCCTGTGTTACATGGTTCTACTAAAAACTCAACAAACAAAAATAGAACAAACTCTCTGCACTGAGAATTACTTAAATAAACTCTCTCTATATAGTTGCTCTCTCTGCTCAGGTTCAAAGACTCAACAGCATGATCACTGTTGAGGGCTGACCTCCTTCCAGCCAGGGGCAGCCTTCCTACCTAATAGCCAACACAGGGCAAATGAATGCTTTTGCCACCACTTGAGAAGCACTGAGTCTATACACATGGGTGCTTGGGCCCAAATAGTGAACCAAGACAGAATCATTAAGTCTCTTTTCCTCCAAATTTAAGCTCTTTAAATTCATACAAATAAGGAAAAAAAAAGAAAGAAAAGATCATCCAATTTTTTTGGATCAAGCTTAATGAGAAGTAATTTAAAGCAGATTTAAAGCAAACGTGTCATGAAGAAAACTAATCAAGTGAATCAATTTTTCCCATAGGCATAATTAAGAAGTCATTGACATCTTTTTTCCCTTAAAATCCAGGTCAATTTGAAGTTTGGTGTTGAAGAAATATGAAGCTCAAAAGGGTAATAAGTAAACAGAGAGAGAGAGATAAATAAATGAATGAACACATGCATGGATGGATGGATGGGTGGATGGGTGGATGGGTGGGTGGGTGGGTGGATGGACAGGCATACAGAAAGACTGACATATGAATGAATGAATAGATGAATAAGTAGTTAAAGAGATAGCTATATCAACAAATCACTAAATAGATGGGTAAATAGATAAACAGATAAATAATAACAATTTGGCTTTCCAGAACTGTATTTTTGTGTGTTGATCTGATATCCTGCCATTCTGTTGAATTTGTATATTAAATCTAATAGCTTCTTTTTGTTTTTCATTTGTATTGTATATTTGTGGGTGTGTGTATGTGAGAGAGAGAGAAAGAGAGAGAATTCCTTAGGATATTCTATGTATAAGATCTTGTCATCTTGAATATGAAAATTTTTACTTCTTTCCAAATTCAAATGCCTTTAAAAAAATTTTAGCCTAACTTTTCTGTCTAGTATTTCCAGAAAAATGTAGAATAAGAGTTATGAAATCAGGCATCCTTGTCTTGTTCCTGATGTTAGGGGAAAACTTGTAGTCTTTCACCAATGCATGTGATGTTAGCTGTGGGTATTTCATAAGTGTCCTTAATCAGATACACATAGTTTCCTTATATTTCTAGTTTGTTGAATGATTTTATTATGAAAGGGTCTTGGATTTTGTGAAATGATGTTTCTGCATTCATTAATCAAATCATTTTTCCTTCATTTTCTTAATTAATTGATATTTATGCTTAACAACTCTTGCATTTGTGGGATAAAGTTCCACTGGGATGTGGTTTGTAGTCTTTTCAATATGCTGCTATGTTTGGTTTGCTAGTATTTTGCTGCTGGATTTGGTTTGTTAGTACTCTGTTGAAGATTTGCATTCATATTCATAAGGGATATTGTGGGGTTTTTTGGCTTTGGCATCAGGGTGATTATGTCATCATAGAATCAGTTACAAAGTGTTCCCTACTATTTTCTTTTGCAAGAGTTTGGGAAAGATTAATGTTAATTTGTATTCGGTACTTCGTTATAATTTCTATCTCCTTATTGTTGTTGTTGTTTTTGCTAGGTGCGCTCGAGTCATTTCCGACTCATAGCCACCCTATGCACAACAAAAGGAAACACTGCCCGATCCTGTGCCATCCTCACGATCATTGCTATACATGAGCCCATTGTTGCAGCCACCATGTCAGTCCATCTTGAGGGCCTTCCTCTTTTTCACTGACCCTATTCTTTACCAAGGATGATGTCCTTCTCCAGAGACTGATCCTTCCTGACAACATGCCCAAAGTATATGAGATGAAGTCTCACCATCCTTGCTTCTAAGGAGCATTCTGGCTGTACTTCTTCCAAGGCAGATTTGTTCCTTATTTTGGCACATCATGATATATTCAATATTCTTCACCAACAGATGCCAATTTTTCTTCAGTCTTCCTTACTCATCATCCAGCTTTCATTGCTTGGGTCAGGGGCACCTTAGTCTTCAAGGTGACGTCCTTGCTTTTTAACACTTTAAGGAGGTCTTTTGTAGCAGATTTGCCCACTGCTGCTTCCATGGAAGTTGATTGCTGAAACAAGTAAAATGAAATCCTTATTGTTTTATCTTTGATCCATTTTGAGTTAGTTTTTGTTTATGATGTGAAGTATGGGTCCTGATTCATTTTTTCTACAGATGGACATTCAGTTTTGCCAGTGCCATTTGTTAGAGACTGTCTTTTCCCAATTTAACAAAATTCGGCCCTTTGTCAAAAATCAGCGGCCCATAGCTGGATGGATTTACATCTGTCTTCTAAATTCTGTTCCATCGGTCTGTGTGTTTGTCATTGTACAAATACCAGTCTGTTTTGATTGCCATGCCTGTATAGTAGGTTCTGAGATTCAGTAGTGCGAGGCCTTCTTTCTACCTTGTTCTTCTTTAGTAGCACTTATCCAAGGCCTCTTTCCTTTTCACATTGGATTGGTGATTAGTGTTTCCATCTCATTAAAGAATGCTGTTGCAATTTGGATCGGTATTGCATTATATTTGTAGATCACTTCAGGTAGTATTGACATTTTCATGATGTTGAGTCTTCCTATCCATGAGCATTTTTTTTTCTTCCAATTATATAGGTCTCTTGGTTTCTTGCAGTAGCATTTTGTAGTTTTCTTTGTATAGGTCTTTTATATCCTTGGTTAGATTTATTCCCAAGTGTTTTATCATTTGGGGGGCTATTATAAACGGCATTCTTTTTGTGATTTACTTTTTGAAGTTCTCTTTGTTGATGTAGAGGAATCCAACTGATTTTTTATATGTTGATATTGTACCCTGCTACTTTGCTGACTCCTTCTATTAGTTCCAGTAGTTTTTTGTGGAATCCTTGGAGTTTTCCACGTATAGGTTCATTTCATCTGTGTATAGGGAAAATTTTGCTTCTTCCTTCCAATTTGGAGGTCCTTTGTTTCTTTCTTTTTCCATATTTCTTTAGGTAAGACTTTCAGTGCAATGACATTTTGGTTAGCAGCTGAGCACTTAACCAATGCACCACAAGTCCTCCTCTATGTCGTTACCTTGAAATTTACTGTTATCTTCCTAAGTTTAAAACAGTCTTTTATTTATTGATATCACTTTGGCTTCCTCTCCATATGAAAGTTCTATAACTACACCATTCATTCCGTCTTTTTTGTTTTGATGTCATCATTTACATATTGATGTCTTTGGTTCCCTGTTTTTAGCCTTTTAGCTTTGTTTTATTTTTAAAATTCTTTATTTGGGTTGGTATCTGGGTGGTCTGTCCTGTGTCCAAATATCAGATTATTGTTTAATGTTTTTGGTTCTCTATTCGAAGGACTCTCTTTAATATTTCTTGTAAGTTTGGTCTGGTTTTTACAAATTCCCTTAATTTCTGCATATCTGGAAATATTCTAATGTTGCCATTGTATTTGAGAGACATTTTTACTTAATATAGAATTGCTGAGTTTTTTTTTGTTTTTTTTTTACTTTCGACCTTTTATATAGGTCTTCCCACTGTCTTCTTGCCTACGTGGTTTTAGCTACATAGTTGGAGATTAGTTTTATTGGTTCCCCTTTGTAGATAGGTGACTTTATTTTTCCTTAGCTGATCTCAGGATTCTTTGTTTGTCTTTGGTCCTTTTTTTTTTTGCACGTTTGTTTATAAGTCTTAGTGACTTTCTTTGGGCTCTATCCTGTAGAGGGTTCATTGCGCTTCTTGGATGAGTATCTTCTTGTCTTTCATGATGATAGATAGTGAAGTTTTCTGCCAGGATTATTTGACAATTGTCTCTGTGTTTTGCATTGCACCCAGCCCCATCCATTGGATCTCTTATCATATGCAAGTTGTTCCTCTTGATAGTGTCCCACATAATTATTAGGATTTCTTCATTCTTTTTTCTGATTTTTCCTCAAACAAATTGGTATCAAGGGACTTTTCTTTAATTTCACTAATCTGTCTTCCATTGCTTCAATTCTGGTCCTATATCTTTCTTTTGAGTTGTCTGTTTCTGAAATTTTATTCTTAATCTTTTGGCTTTCTAGTTGATGTTTTTGTATGGTTTCCAGTTGTTTCGTTTTTATATTGTTTTCCTGAATTCTTTATCACCTTTATGAGTTGTAAACAACTTGACAACAATGGGTTTTTCGTTTGTTTGTTGCTTTCTTTCATTTTGTCAGTGCCTTCCTTGATTTTGTCTATATTTTTCTTGGTTTTGCCTGTGTTTTCACAGGCTGTTTCTTACCCCCGGCAGTTTTTTTGTTCTTTATTTCAGTCACTTGCTGACTCCATCCTGTCCTGCTTCTTTTTGTGATTTGATATTGTCTGTTGTTTCCGAAGCATCAAGAAATTATTATATCTATTTATTTACTGTGTGTTTGTTGAACCCTGAAATTTTGTTTTGTTTTGATATATCCAAGTAGGCTGGGCCTGTGTTTTGCTCTGGTCTCTAATTTTGCCATTTTGATGCTCTCACTACCTTTCTCAGGGTTGGTGGAGGAATGACTGCATGTGTGAGTGTGGGTCTCTCGTGGGGCTGTTGAGGATATAGGTGGTGTTTCTGTTGAGGTGGTGTGTTTGTCTGTCCAGCTGGACCCTGGCTGTGGGTGCAGTGGGTGATCTTCCTAGTTGTGGGGTTGGGTGCTGTGTGTGTGCTCTGCTGATAGCAGGGTGGTTGGGTTTGGGGTATCTGGGTTGTTGGTCCCCAGATGAGTTGTCTGGAAACTCTCATCAATGGTTCCAGGTGAGCAGGGTTATGTGGGGATGTTTAGAATTAGAATATAGAGTACAGAAGAATATACAATATACATTATAGAAGAATATACACAGTAGACTATACAATACAGAATATAGATTATACAAGAGCATATAGTACAGAATTTAGAATATAGAAAGTAGAATGTAGAATACACAATATAAAATGTAGAATAAAGACTATAGAATACAGAGTATAAAATATAGAAAATTATGGAATGTAGAATGTAAAATATAGAAGAATACACTATATTCTATTTTCAAAGTTCTTTTACATTCTGTATTCTATCTTCAGTGTTCTATGTTCCATATTCTGTTTCAAATTCTCTATTTTCTATAATCTATGTTCTTCTATATTCTATATTTTTGTATATTCTATATTCCATACTCTGCATTCTATATTTGATGTTCTACATTCTATATTTTTCTACATACAATATTCTTCTATGTTCTATATTTCATATTCCATATTCTACATTGTATATTTTAAATTCTTCCATATTCTATGCTCTATATTCTGTATTCTACATTCTAAATTCTTATTCTATGTTCTTCCATATTCTTCTATATTCTATATACTGTATTTTTCTGTATTCTATATTCCATAGTCTACATTCTTCCTTCTATATTCTACATTCTTCTATATTCTGTATTCTATACTCTTCTGTAGTGTATATTTTGTTTTACATTCTATATTCTTATTCCATTATCTTCTATAATCTATATTCTTCTATATTCTGTGTTCTTTATGCTTTATTTATATTCTATATTTTGTATTCTATATTCTTCTATATTCTATATTCCATCCTGTGTTCTGTATTCAATGTTCTTTTTCTATATTCTATAATTTTCTGTATTCTATATTCTACATTCTATATAGTCTGTATCATATATTGTTCTATATTGTATATTCTGTATTTTGCATTCTACATTCCATAATCTTCTATATTGTATAATGTATATTCTCTATATTATGTATTTTATTCTATATTTTATATTCTACATTCTATTTTCTAAATTCTGTATTTTCTATATTCCATTGATTGTATTCTATATTCATTTTTCTCTCTAGTCTATATTTTTTAATAATTTTCTGTATTCTATATTCCATATTGCATATTATGTATACTCTATTCTACATTCTCTTATAGTCTATCTTCTATATTTAATTCTACATTCTATATTCCAGAATCTTCAATATTCTATAATCTATATTCTTCTATATTCTATGTTCTTTATTCTATATGTTATATTCTATATTTTGTATTCTACTTTGTACATACTCTATTCTATATTTATCTCTATTTTATATTTTTCTATATTCTCTATTCCATACCCTGTATTCTATATCACATATTCTATATTCTGTGTTCTGTGTTCTATATCCAATATTTTTATATACTATATTCTTCTGTATTCTATATTCCGTATTCTATATTCTACATTCTGCATTCTATATTCTATAGTCTTCTATGTTCTGTATTCTATACTCTTCTACATTCTTATTCTACATTCTATATTCTTCTCTTATAATCTATATTCTTCTGCTATATTCTATATTGTACATTCTAAATTGTATATTAAATATTCTACAGTCTACATTCTATATTCTAAATTTTGTAATATTCTTTATTCTTCTCTATACTCTATTCCACATTCTATGTTCTCTATTCTACATTCTATATTCCATTTTCTTCTATATTCTACATGTTCTCTTCTAAATTTTTCTGAATTCTGTATTCTTCTATATTCTATATTTTTTAGTGTTTATTCTACCTTCTAATCTCTATATTCTATATTCTTCTGTAATCTAATATTCTCTTGTATTCTCTATTCTACATTCTATATTCTTCTATAGTCTGTAATCTATATTCTTCTACTTTCTTTATTCTATATTTTTCAACAGTGTATATCCGATACCTTATATTCCATATTTGTCCATATTCTATTTTCTTCTATGTTCTATCTTCTATTTTCTGTAGTCTGTCATCTATATTCTGTATTCTTCTATATTCTGCATTCTATATCCTATATCTTCTATATTCTAAATTTTTGCTCTGTATTTTCCTATATTCCATATTCTGTTTTTCAGTTTTCTATATTCTTCTATAATTATACTCTACATTCTTCTATTGTCCATATTCCATATTCTTCTATACTCTATATTCTTTTATATTCTGCATTGTATTTTCTGTCCTATGTTCTCCTATATACTATATTCCTCTATATTCTATGTTCTAAATTCTTCTATATTCTATATTTTATATTCTACATTCTAAATTCTATACTCTCCTATGTTCTATATTCTTTTATATTCTCTTTCTATATTTTTACATATTCTAGGTTCTATATTCCATACTCTGTATTCTATATTGTATATTCAAAGTTCTATGTTCTATATTCTTTATTTTTATATATACTATATTTTTCTGCGTGGTATATTCTATGTTCCATATTCTACATTCTGTATTCTTTTAAATTCTGTATTCTTTTATATTTTACATTCTACATTCCATAATTCTCTGTATTCTACAATCTGTATTCTGTATTATATAGTCTTTATTCTATATTTTATATTCTGTAGTCTACATTCTATATTCTGTATTCTATGTTCTTCAGTAATCTATACTCTTTCTTGTATAGTCTTCTACTGTGTACATTCTTCTATAATGTATATTCTGTATTCTATATCCTAATTCTTCTATATTCTCTATTCCATATTCTGTATTCTTCAATATTCTGTATTCTACATTCTACTATATTCTTTTTCTTGTATTTTCCATACCCTTGTATATTCTATATTCTTCTATATTCCGTATTCTATGTGCTCCTATATTCTATATTTTACATTGTACATTCTATATTCCATTATTTTCTATATTGTATGATTTATATTATATTCTATACTTTCCTGTATTCTTCATTGTATACTTTGCATTGTATAATCTGTATTCTACATTGTACATTTTATATTCTTCTGCATTCTATATTCTAAATTTATATTCTATTTTCTTTTATATCCTGTATTCTTTATGCTATATTCTTCTATAATGTATATTCTATATTCTTCTTTATTCCAAATCCTCTATACACTATATTGTTCTGTTTACAAAGTTCTTTTATATTCTGTATTCTATCTTCAGTGTTCTATGTTCCATATTCTATATTTTAAATTCTCTATATTCTGCAATCTATGTTCTTCTATATTCTATATTTTTGTATATGCTATATTCCATACTCTGTATTCTATATTTGATGTTCTATATTCTGTTTTGCCACATACACTATTCTTCTATATTCTATATTTCATATTCCAATTCTACATTCCACATTGTATATTTTAAATTCTTCCATATTCTATGCTCTGTGTTCTATATTCTACATTCTAAATTCTTCCATATACTTCTAGTCTATATTTTTCTATCTACTATATATTTCTGTATTCTCTATTCCATATTCTATATTCTTCCTTCTATATTCTATATTCTACTATGTTCTGTATTCTATATTCTTCTATATTGAATATTCTGTATTTTAAATTCTATATTCCATTATCTTCTATATTCTATAATCTATATTCTTCTATAGTCTGTGTTCTTTACCCTTTGTTTTATATTCTGTATTCTACATTCTATATTTTTCTATACTCTATATTTTCTATATTACATATTCCATACTCTGTGTTCTATATTCAATGTTCTTTTTCTATATTTTTCTATACAATTTTCTGTATTCTATATTCTTCATTCTTTACTCTATATTCTTCTATAGTCTGTATCATATATTTTTCTATATTGTAAATTCTGTATTTTACATTCCACATTCTATATTCCATAATCTTCTATACTGTATAATGTATATTCTCTATATTATGTATTTTTTCTATGTTTTATATTCTATATTCTGTATTCTACATTCCGTATTCTAAATTCTATATTTTTCTATATTCCATTGTCTATATTCTATATTCAATGTTGTTTTCTATATTCTATATATTTTATAATTTTCTGTATTCTATATTCCATATTGCATATTCTGTAAACTATATTCTACATTCTATATTTTCTTACATTCCATCTTCTATATCCTATATTTAATTCGATATTCGAGAATATTCTATATTCTTCTGTATTCTATGTTCTTTATTCTACTTTGTACGTACTCTATTCTACATTCTATATTTAAGTCTATTCTATATTCTATATTCCATACTCTGTATTCTGTATTCCATATTCGATGTTCTATATTCTGTATTTTTTATATCTTGTATTCTTCTGTATTCTACATTCTATATTCCATATGCTATATTCTACATTCTGCATTTTATATTCTTCTATGTTCTGTATTCTATACTCTTCTACATTCTATATTTTTCTGTTGTAATCTATATTCTTATACCTGCTATATTCCATATTGTACATTCTAAATTCTATATTCAATATTCTAGTCTACATTCTATATTCTAAATTTTTCAATATGCTTTATTCTTCTCTATTCCCTATCCCATATTCTATGTTCTCCATTCTCCATTCCATTTTCTTCTATATTCTATATTCTACATTTTGTATTCTAATTTTTTTCTGAATTCTATATTTTTTATGTATATTCTACCTTCTAATCTCTATATTCTTCTGTAATCTATTCTCTTGTATTCTCTATTCTACATTCTATATTCTTCTATATTTTGTCATCTGTATTTTTCTACTTTATTCTCTATTCAATACTGTATATCCTATACCCTATATTCCGTTTGTCAATATTCTACTTTCTTCTACATTCTATCGTCTATATTCTGTAGTCTGTCATCTATATTCTTTATTCTTCTATATTCTGCATTCTATATCCTATATCTTCTAAATTTATGCTGTTTTCCTATATTCTGTATTCTATATTTTTCAATATTCTACATTCTTCTATAATTATATTCTACATTCTCCTATTTTCCATATTCCTTATTCTTCTATACTCTATATTTTTCTATATTCTTTTTTCTTTTATGTTCTGTATTGTATCTTCTATGTTCTTCTATATACTATATTCCTCTATATTCTATAGCCCATATTCTATATTCTACGTTCTAAATTCTTCTATATTCTATATTTTATACTCTACATTCTAAATTCTTTTATATTCTATTTCTATATTCTTCCATAATCTAGGTTCTACATTCCATTCTCTGTATTTTATATTGTATATTTAAAGTTCTATGTTCTATATTGTTTATCTTTCTATATACTGTTTTTCTGTATGGTATATCCTATGTTCCATATTCTATATCCTATATTCTACATTCTGTATTCTTCTATAGTATGCATTCTATATTCTTCTATATTTTACATTCTACATTTCATAATTTTCTATATTCTATAATCCGTAACCAATACTCTTCATTTTATATTTTATATTCTGTATTCTACATTCTATTTTCTATATTCCAAATTCTGTATTCTATGTTCTTCTATAATCTATATTCTGTATCGTATAGTCCTGTAGGGTAGCCTGCATGCAGAACAGGCCCGAATAGCGGAGCCCCGCAGGTAAGGCGAAGCCCGAAAGGAGAGTCCTGCAGGCAACAATAGTCTCGAAAGGAGAGCCCCGCAGGCATGAACAGGCCCGAACAGAGAGTCCCGCAGGGAAGAACAGGCCCGAAAGGAGAGTTCTGCAGGCAAGTATATGCCCAAATGGAGAGTCCCACAGGCAAGTATAGGCCCTAACGGAGAGTCCCGCAGGCAAGAATATCCCCTAATAGAGAAGCCCCACAGGCAAGAACAGGCCCAAATAGCGGAGCCCCGCACGCAGAAAAAGGCCTGAATAACGGAGCTCCACAGGCACTAAGAGGCCCGAATAGAGGAGCCCTGCAGACAAGAGAAAGTCTGAAAGGAGAGTCCCGCAGGCAAGAATAGTCCTGAACTGGGACTCACGCAGGCAAGAATAGGCCAGAATTGGAGCCCGGCAGGCAAGAAAAGGCCCTTCCACAGTCCCGCGGGCAAGAATAGGCCTGAAGAGAGGAGCCCCACAGGCAAGAACAGGCCCGAACAGAGTTCCACAGGCAAGAATAGGCCCGAACAGGGAAGCCTGGAGTCGAGAACAGGCCCGAACGGAGAGTCCCGCAGGCGAGAACAGGCCTGAAAGGAGAGTCCCGCAGCCGAGAAAAGGCCCGAACAGAGATTCCCACAGGCCAGAATAGAGGAGCCCTGTAGGCAAGAATAGGCCTGAACAGGGTCCCGAAGGCAAAAATAGACCTGAACGGAGAGTCCCGCAGGCAAGAACAGGCCAGAACGGAGATTTCTGTAGCCAAGAATAGGCCCCAACAGAATCCGGAAGGCAAGAACAGGCCCTAATAGAGGAGTCCCGCACGTACGAACACCCGAATAGCGGAACCCGCCACACAGGATCACGCACAAATACTGGAGCCCCGCAGGCACGTACACGCCCGAATAACGGAGGCCTGCAGGCTCAAACAGGCCTGAATAACGGAGCTCCGTAGGCACGAACAGGCCCAAATAGAAGAGCCCCGCAGGCAAGAGGAGGAAGGAAAGGATGCTCCCGCAGGCAAGATTAGGCCCAAAGAGAGAGTTCTGCAGGTAAGAATAGGCCCGAACGGAGATTCCCACAGGCCATGTTAGAGGAGCCCTGTAGGCAAGAATAGGCCTGAACAGGATCCGGCAGGCAAAAATAGACCTGAACGGAGAGTGCCGCAGGAAAGAATAGGCCAGAACGGAGATTTCTGTAGCCAAGAATAGGCCCCAACAGAATCCGGAAGGCAAGAACAGGCCCGAATAGCGGACCCGCCACACAAGAACACACACGAATCGGAGCTCCGCAGGCACAGCAGGCCCGAATAGAAGAGCCCCGCAGGCAAGAGGAGGAGAAAGGATGCTCCCGCGGGCAAGATTAGGGCCGAATGGAGGTTCCGCAGGCAAGAATACGTCCGAAGGGAGAGTCTCGCAGGCAAAAATAGGCCCTAACGGAGAGTCCTGCAGGCAAGAATAGGCCTGAAGGAATGATCCCACAGGCAAGAATAGGCCCGAACAGAGTGTCCCATAGGCATGAATGGGCCCTAACAGAAGGTCCTGCAGGCGAGAATAGGCCGGAAGGGAGAGTCCCGCAGGCCACGATAGGCCCGAACAGAGATACCCGAATGCAAGAATAGGCCCAAATACAGGAGCCCCGCAAGCAAGAATAGGCCCTAAGGGAGAGTCCCGCAGGGGAGAACAGGTCCGAAAGGAGAATCCCACAGGCAAGAAGAAGCCAGAATAGAGGAGCCCTGTAGGCAAGAATTGGCCTGAACATGGTCCCGCAGGCAAGAATATAGAATGTTGAATACAGTATAAAGAATATGGAATATAGAATACACAAAAATATAGTATATGTAAATATATAGAAAATAGAAGATTGAATATAAAAAAATATAGAATATAGAAAAATTTCAAATGTTTAATATAGAATGTAGAATATAGAAGAATTTAAAATGTAGACTACAATATGGAATATAGAATACAGAAGAATATAGTATAGAGAAATATAGAACATAGAACATCAAATAGAGAATAGAGAGTATGGTATATACGATATAGGAAAATATAGAATATAGAAGAACATAGAATTTAGAATGTGGAATATAGAATATAGAAGAATTTAGAACATAGAATATGGAATATAGAAGGAAATAGTACATAGAAGAAAACTGAACATAGAACACAGAACACAGAAGCTAGAATACAGAATGTAAAAGAATATAGAAAATAGTAGAATATAGAATATACAAGAATATGGAATACAGAAGAATATAAACAAGAGTATAGATTATAGAATGTACATTACGGAAGAATATAGAATACAGAATATAGAAGAATACTGAATATAAATTTAGAATATAGAATAGAGAAGGCTATAGAAAATACAAGAAAAAGAATATAGTAGCATGTAGAATACACAATATGGAAGAAGAGAGAATATAGAAGAATTAGAATATAGAATAGAGAAGAATATAGAATATACATTATAGAAGAGTATACACAGTAGAAGACTATACAATACAGAATATAAATTATACAAGAACATGTAATACAGAATTTAGAATATAGAAAGTAGAATACAGAAAACAATATAAAATATAGAATAAAGACTATAGAATACAGATTATAAAATATAGAAAATTATGGAATGTAGAATGTAAAATATAGAATACACTATATTCTTCTATTTTCAAAGTTCTTTTGTATTCTGTATTCTATCTTCAGTGTTCTGTGTTCCATATTCTATATTTTAAATTCTCTGTATTCTATAATCTGTGTTCTTCTATATACTATATTTTTGTATATTCTATATCCCATACTCTGTATTCTATATTCTATATTTTTCTACATACAATATTCTTCTATATTCTACATTGTATATTTTAAATTCTTCCATATTCTATGTTCTGTATTCTACATTCTAAATTCTTTTCCTTCCATATTCTATATTCTTCTATATACTATAATTTTCTGTATTCTACATTCCATATTCTACATTCTTCCTTCTATATTCTATATTCTGAATTCTATATTCTTCTATATTGTAGATTCTGTATTTTACATTCTATATTCTATATTCCATTATTTCTATATTCTATAATCTATATTCTTCTATATTCTGTGTTCTTTATGCTTTATTTCATATTCTATATTTTGTATTCTACATTGTATATTCTTCTGTATTCTATGTTCCACACTCTGTGTTCTATATTCAATGTTCTTTTTCTATATTCTATATTTTTCTGTATAATTTTCTGTATTCTATACATTCTATATTCTTCTATAGTCTGTACCATATGTTCTATATTGTATATGCTGTATTTTACATTCTACATTCTATATTCCATAATCTTCTATATTCTAGAATGTATATTCTCTATATTATGTATTTTTTATTCTATATTTTATATTCTGTATTCTACATTCTATATTCTAAATTCTATATTTTTCTATATTCCATTGTCTGTATTCTATATTCAATGTTTTTTCCTATAGTCTATATTTTTTTATAATTTTCAGTTATAATTTTCAGTATTCTATATTCCATATTGTATATTATGTAAACTATATTCTACATTCTATATTCTCTTATATTCCATCTTCTATTAAAAAAAATTTTTTTATTCTGTATTCCAGAATCTTCTATATTCTGTAATGTATAGTCTTCTATATTCTATGTTCTTTATTCTATATTTTATATTCTGTATTGTACTTTGTACATACTCTATTCTATATTCTATATTTATCTCTATTCTATACTTTTCTATATTCTCTATTAATACCCTGTATTGTATATTCAATATTCTATATTCCAAATTCTTCTATATTCCATATTCCACATTCTAAATTCTATGTTCTTCTATATTCTATATTTTCCTATATCCTATATTCCATACTCTCTATTCTATATTCGATGTTCTATGTTGTATATTCTGTATTTTTCTCTATACTATATTCTTCTGTATTCTATATCCCATATTGTATATTCTACATTCTATATTCTAAAATCTTCTATATTCTACATTCTGTATTCTATATTCTTCTGTATTCTACGTTCTATATTCAATCTTCCATTTTCTATATTTTTACATATACTATGTTTTTGTGTATTCTGTATTCCATATTCTTGATACTATAGTCAACATTCTATGTTCTTCTATATTCCGTATTCCATAGTCTCCTACATTCTATATTTTACACTGTACATTCTATATTCCATAATCTTCTGTATTGTATAATTTACAATCTTTTATATTCTATAATCTATATTCTCCTTTATTGTTCATTCTATACTTAGCATTCTGTAATCTGTATTCCACATTGTACATTTTATATTCTTCTGTATTCTATATTCTAAACATATATTCTATGTTCTTCTATATTCTGTTATCTATGCTATATTCTTCTATATTCTGTTATCTATGCTATATTCTTCTATAATGTATATTCTATATCCTTATTTATTCCAAATCCTCTATACACTATATTCTTCTATTTTCAAAGTTCTTTTATATTCTGTATTCTATCTTCAGTGTTCTATGTTCCATATTCTATATTTGAAATCTTTACATTCTATAATCTATGTTCTTCTGTATTCTATATTTTTCTATATTCTATATTCCATACTCTATTCGATGTTCTATATTCTGTATTTTTCTACATACAATATTCCTCTGTGTTCTATATTGCACATTTCATATTCCATATTCTACTTTCTGCATTGTATATTTTAAATTCTTCCATATTCTGTGTTCTATATTCTTCCATATTCTTCTATGTTCTATATTTTTCTACATACTATATTTTTCTGTATTCTATATTCTTCATTCTTCATTCTATATTCGTCTATATTCTGTACTCTATATTCTTCTATATTGTATATTCTGCATTTTATATTCTATATTCCATTATCTTCTATATTCTTTAATCTATATTCTTCTATATTCTGTGTTCTTAATTTCATATTCTATATTTTGTATTCTATATTCTTCTATATTCTATATTCCATACTCCGTGTTGCATATTCAGTGTTCTTTTTCTGTATTCTATACTTTTCTATATAATTTTCTGTATTCTATATTCTTCCATAGTCTGTATCATATATTCTTCTATATTGTATATTATGTATTTTACATTCTACATTCTACATTCCGTAATCTTCTATATTCTGTAATGTTTATTCTATACATTATGTATATTTTTATTCTGTTTTATATTCTATATTATTCTATATTCCATTGTCTGTATTCTATATTCAATTTTTTTCTATAGTCTATATATTTTATAATTTTCTGTATTCTGTATTCTATATTGCATATTCTGTATACTATATTCTGCATTCTATATTCTCTTATATTCCATCTTGCATATTCTATATTTAAATCTACATTCTATATTCCAGAATCTTCTATATTCTATAATCTATATTCCTTTATATTCTATGTTCTATATTTTATATTCTGAATTCTACTTTGTACATACTCTATTCTATAGTCTATATTTATCTCTATTCTATGTTTTTTCTATTTCTCTGTTTCATGCTCTGTATTCTATATTCCATATCAATGTTCTATATTCTATATTTTTATATACTATATTCTTCTGTATTCCACATTCTATATTCGTTATTCTATATTCATCCTGCATTCTTCTATGTTCTGCATTCTATACTCTTCTACATTCTTATTCTATATTCTTCACTTATAATCTATATTCTTCTATCTGCTATATTCTATATTGTACATTCTAAATTCTATATTCAATATTCTACAGTCTGCATTCTATATTTTAAATTTTTCAATATTCTTTATTCTTCTCTATACTCTATTCCATATTCCATGTTCTCCATTCTAAATTTTATATTCTATTTTCTTCTATATTCTACATTTTATGTTCTAAATTTTTCTGAATTCTTCTATCTTCTATATTTTTATTGTACATTCTGCCTTCTAATCTCTATATTCTTCTATAATCTAATATTCTCTTGTATAGTCTATTCCGTATTCTCTATTCTACATTCTATATTCTTCTATGTTCTATATTCTTTTATATTCTATTTCTATATTTTTCTATAGTCTAGGTTGTATATTCCATATTCTGTATTCTATACTGTATATTCTATGTTCTATATTCTAAAATCTTCCATATTCTACATTCTGTATTCTAAATTCTACATTCTATATTCTTCTAGATTCTGTATTCTAGATTTTTCTATATTCTGTGTTCTATATTCAATCTTCTATTTTCTATATTTTACATATACTATATTTTTGTGTATTCTATATTCCATATTCTTGATACTATATTCAACATTCCATATTCTTGTATATTCTGTATTCCATTTTCTCCTATATTCTACATTTTACATTCTACATTGTATTTTCCATAATCATGTATATTGTATAATTTATAGTCTATATTCTGTAATTTATATTCTCTTATATTCTTCATTCTATAGTTTGCATTCTATAATTGCTATTCTACATTGTACATTTTGTATTCTTCTGTATTCTATATTCGGAATTTATATTCTATTTTCTTCTATATTCTGTATTCTTTATGCTATGTTCTTCTATAATGTATATTCTATACTTTTCTTTATTCCAAATCCTCTATACACTATATCCTTCTATTTTCAAAGTTCTTTTATATTCTGTATTGTATACTCAGTGTTCTATGTATCATACTCTATATTTTAAAGTTTCTGTATTCTATGATCTGTGTTCTTGGATGTTTTTCTACATTCTGTATTTTTGTATATTCTATATTCCATACTCTGTATTCTATATTCGATGTTCTATATTTTTCTTCATACAATATTGTTCTATATTCTATATTGCATATTTTGTACTACATATTATATATTCTACATTCTATATTTTAAATTCATCTATATTCTCTATTCTATAGTCTATGTTCTTCCATATTCTATCTTTTTATATACTATATATTTTTGTATTCCATATTCTATATTTGTCCTATATTCTATATTCTTCTATATTCTGTTTTCCTCTATATTGTGAATTCTGTACTTTACAATCTATATTCTATTGTCTTCTATATTCTATAAAATATATTTTATGTTCTGCGTCATTTATACTTTATTTCCTAATCTATGTTTTTTATTCTACATTATATATTCTATGTTCAATATTCTATATTCTTCTATATTCTATATTTCCTATTCCATACTATGTGTTCTATATTGAATGTTCATTTTCTATATGTGGCAAACAGGTCATCCGTGTCCCCACATCTATAAACCACTGGACTGCTGGGGCCCAGGCTGCCAGGATTTCGGCCTTGCCTTCGGAGCCCGGCCACATACGCAGCTTTTGACCGGAGGCAGGGATGGGTAGAAAGCAAAAATTTGGAAAATGGCAGTGTCTCCTCGATTTTCCTGGCATTGTCTTTTTGAGCGGAATGCTTTTTTTCCTAGTAGGATGAGACACTGACGGAAAAGGCAGGATTATGTGTGCAGGAAAGGTGTGTGCTGAGAGGGTGACGACGTTGAGACTAGGTTGGGATCTTTTGTCCCAGGAAAGGCCCCTGGCAGGTGTGGGTCAATGTTCTCGGCCCTTCCCGTTGTGGGGGGCAGTTTCACCATACAAAGCAGCAGAGGAATTATTCCTCGCCTGAGAACTTGCATTTCCCCCAAGCTACAACTGGCCAGGGTCCACCCTACTTTATTCCTCATGTCAATCAACAAGAGCTAAGACATTCCAGAGAGACTACCTGCTATTGTCTGTCCGTGGGAAAGTGGTACAGCCAGAAGCCTCCTCCGTTTCATCTCTAGGCTCTCTCTCAGGCCCCTCGTACTTGTGATGTGTCTCAGAGGTAGAATGAATAGATTTCTCTGAATGACCACGTACAGAGAGGGGCCATAGATGCTGAGGAAGGGTGCCTTGAATACTGATATTCTAGCATAAGTGGAACAGAGATACTTCCCTGCTATCCCAGTGTGTCGAACCTGTCCACATCAACGGTTACCTACTGTGAAGATATTCCCTGGGTGCCCTCCATTTTGTGGCCAAAGACAGAAGGGGCCGTTGTGTATCCATGGGTAAAATGGAGGGCTCTGCGGAACCGGTGGGTTAGGCTGGACCTCTCCTATTGGCTCAGTGTTTGTAACCCGTCCCCGTCAGAAGTTCCGCCCAGCCTTCCGGTGGCGGTCTCCATGCTGATTAGGAAAAAAACCTTACGCCCCGCACTCAGCCTTCACCTGACCTACCTGGCCTCTTTACCCTCATCGAGACCACTGTTTGGATGAAAGAAAGGATGTCGGCCAGTGACCAAGTGTCCTCATTGCCTTTGAAGGATTAGGCTCCTGGCCTGGGCAGAAGACAGCCAAGGTCAGCCTGAGCCTAGACACCTAGTGACCTGTGACACTGCAACCAGTGATAGATGTTGATTTCCACGCTCACGTATCCTCAGGTGGCGGATTCACAGTGTCAGAGGAGAACTATAAGTAGAGATCACACACTCACGAGGGCATGGGTCAAAGGTCGGGGAAAATACCTGAGGTCGTGGAGCTCTAGCAGAGCCAGCCTAGGGCCAAGGCCTCCCTCTTGTACGTGGCAAAGTGGTGAACCATAGGCATGAATTTCGGTGGCTGGATATGACTCTAGAACTTATTCAACTTGTTTTATGCTGTTGGGTACTTGGACTTGTTTCAGAGTATCACTATTATAAATAAAACTATAATGAAGATGCTCATATATAAATCTTTCTCTAAATCTGATGATTTCCTTAGGATAGATCCCAAGCAAGGGCTTTGCGATAGTGTTTAAATTGTATTGTTTTCTTTCCCTGACTCTATGCCAGACTCCACTGCAGCTCGGTGTTTTCATTGTTGCAGGATTTTTAGACATGCCTCAGGAATTTAGACAGTGACTGGTCATTTTCTTTAGTTAAAACATTTTCTTTTGATGTAATAACTCCAACAGAAACATTCTTTCAATTTTCCTAATAATGCTACATGTTTATTTATGTATTATTTAAGCATCACTTATCAGTAAACCAAATTCCAGCTTAAATGATTCAGCACATTGATGAATATTTAGAACGCTTCCCCTTGGAGATATGCACTTCTATAGTCATCAGTGATGATCAAAAGCAAACTAAATTGCTTAATTTTCTAACAGAAAACATTGGTGCTTTCATGACTATTAACTAACTCAATCAATCTTAATTACTTAATCATGTCAGTTGCTAAGACCTTAAATTGGAGAAAAAGAATGCATTTGGGAGGTGATGTTTACTTTCTCCCAAACTGAACATCAAGACTGCACCCAAAGTATATAATGTCCATCAACATTTACTGAATATCTGACGGCTTCAAATTTGGTGATGATATGTGAAGAATGCTTAGAGCTAACATAGAGCCTAAATATTTATGAAAAACGTATAAAAAATACATACAAAGAACACTGCTTAGTAAAAACAACTGTGCAGAAGTGATCTGAAAATGCTGAGGTAGGCACATTTTCTAGCAGATCTAACATGAGAAAGGACGGAAAGTTGGAAATGAATCTGAAAAGGACTCAAGATGAGACAAGGATCTTTTAAAAGCAGCTTCTTTTTGTTGTGAGGTGCCGTTGAGTGGATTCCGACTCATAGCGACCCTGTAGAACAAAGTAGAACTGCCCCATAGGGTTTCCAAGGAGCAGCTGGTGGATTTGAACTGCCAACCTTTTGGTTAGCAGCTGTAGCTCTTAACAAGTGTGCCACCAAAGCTCCATAAAAGTAGCTGGGACTCCTCAAATGTTGTTATTATCTGCCTTTGAGTTGGCCCTTGACTCACGGCCACTGTATGTACAATGGGATCAGATCATTGTGATCCACGGGATTTTCATTGGCTGATTTTCAGTAGATCACCAGGCCTTTCTTCCTACTCTGTCTTAGTCTGAAAGCTTCACTGAAACCTGTCCATCACGAGTGACCCTACTGGTATTTGAAATCCTGTGATGGCTACCCTGAGGTTCACTGTCTGGGAATCAAACCCAGGTCTCCTGCATGGAAGGTGGGAATTCTACCACCGAACCACCACTGTCCCCTCAAGGAAGAATCCTTTTATAAATGAGGGGTGATATTTTGTGCCCAGGGTGACAAATTGGTTTACAAAGCTAATTCTGTTAGAAATAAGGGTTATTAGAATTTGTGAGGAAGATGTCATTCAAACTGAAGTGGTGGGGGACCATGGTCCTTTATTCCTGGATGCATATACAGAACTTAGCAAAATCACAGCCTCGTTGTTTATTCTTGGGGATATTTCTTGTATAAATTTTTGAAACACTTGAAATTAACCCCTGGGAGCTAAAGGTCAAGGTTTTACAGGATTTCTTTTAAGACGAATATTTAAGATTGAACGTGTCCAGTATTCTTATTAGGAGTCCCTTGGTGGCACAAATCGTTAAACCCCACTACTAGCTGGAAGGCTGGCGATTTAAACTCACCCAAGGTGCATCAGATGACAAGCCTGGTGATCTGCTTCTGAAAGGTCACAACCATTGGAAACACTACAGATCAGACAGATTTTAGACAGATATATGGATGGATAGATGGATGGACAGGCAGATGAAAGGATAGATGGATGGATGATGGATGGATGATAGGTGGATAGTGGATGGACAGATGGACAGGTGGGCGGATGGACAGATGGATGGATGGATGGATATTTAGGTAGGTAGGAGATAAAGATAGCTGCCCTTGAGTTGACTCCAACTCAGTGAGATCTTATGTACAGCAGAAAAACATGCTGCCTGGTCCTGAGTCATCCTCATGATCACTGGCATTTGCAAGTCCATCCTTGTTCTGTTGTGACAATCCATCTCACCAAGGGTCTCCCTTACCTTGCTGGCCCTCTACTTCACCAAACACAATGCTGTCCTTCAGCCATTGATCTCTCTTGATGATGTGTCTAAATTTAGCAAGCTAGTTGGCCAATCTTCTTGTATGACCTCATTAACGTAAGAAAGGAATAAGCTATTTCCAAACAGAATCATATCCACATGTCCAGGAGCCAAGCTTTCATATTTTTTGGGGAGGACATAATCCAATCCATAACAAAGTATTCAAAAACAGACAGAGCTGTGTAGACAACACCTTTCTTTCCAAACTCCAATTTCCAAAACGTAGGTGTTTAGCAATATTACATTCTTTTCTTCTCCCTTTTTCTTGCTTCCCACAGTCCCCTTCCCAAGCCCTGCTGCATTGTAGGAAGAAAACACCACATATATTTAATGAGTGTGTGATTTCTTTTTTCATTCCTATGGCTTTATTTTTTAGTGATAGAGAAAATTGGACTGCAATTTATGTATATTCATCAGTACTCACTCCGCCTCCATAGGTGTCCATTAAGGTAAAATGAATGCTGTGTAAATTAATTAAATCTGAGCCAAAGCTGTATATTTTCATTTGATGAGGGTGCTTTAAGGGTCTGTGACTGATACATTATTAAAAGAATTAAGTTTGAGGTTGAATTAGTTCTTGAGCCTCCTCCAGGCTGATACCCTGTATTTTGCGTGTACAACTGGACAGGTTGACCAGCCTCCCTGAATAAATAAAGCTGTTACACCAGGGCTGGCCTGCTACTTGGAACATCTAGATACTCTTAGCTGCAGAGAAGGATGAAACACTCATTTAAAAATAAATGCAAATAAATTAATTTCCAAGACAAAGGAATTGCACTAATAGCTGAAGTAAACGTATGGCGGCAAAACTGTGTGATCAGGGAGTGTCTTGCCTTTTGAATGTTTGGGTTTGTCCATTATGTAGTTATCTAGGACTCACTTCAGCAGCGCAGGTTCAGACAATGCCCTCGGAGTAAAATGTTTTATTTTAACGACGTACTATGCACTCTGCAGGAACCTGGTGGTGCAACGGTTAAGCACTCAACTGCTAACTGAAAGGTTAGCAGTGTGACCTTCCCCAGCAGCTCTGCTGGAGAAAAGACTTGTCGATCTGTTTCTGTAGAAGATTATAGCCTGGAAAACACTGTGGGGTAATTCTTATTTTGTCACACGGGGCCACTATGAGTCGGAATTGACTCCATGGTACCTAGTGATAACAACATGTATTGTGCGTTAAATGCAAGCCAAAGATGCAGATCTTGAAATGCAATTTATCTTGGGTGGCTATCGCAACTTAGATGGAAAGATTTACTAGTAAATGGAGCTCCGCCGTGTTGTAGGCTGCAGTATGAGGATGGTTCAAGTGAACAGACTTACCATGTGTCTTAGTCACTTAGTGCCGCTGTAAAAAGCAGGTGGCTTCAATGAACAGAAGTTTATTTTCTAACAGTCTAAGAGGCTACAAGTCCAAATTCAGGGCACCAGCTTCAAGGGAAGGCTTTCTCTCTCTGTTAGCTCTGGGGAAAGGTCTTTGTCATCAATCTTCCTCAGCTCTAGGAGCTTCTCAGCACTGGGACGCTGGGCCCAAAGGACGTGCTATTCTCCATGCTCTTGTTTCTTGGTGGTATGCGGTCTACATGTCTCTCTGCTAACTTCTCTCTTTTATATCTCAAAAGAGATTGTCTCAAGACACAATCCAACCTTGCAATTGAGTCCCGCCTCATTAACATAATTGCCACCTACCTCACCTCATTAACATCATGGAGGTTGTATTTACAACACATAGGAAAATCACATTAGATGAGAAAATGGTAGACAACCACACAATACTGGGGAATCACGGCCTAGACAAGTTGACACATATTCTATCCATAACAACATGCTACCCCTCTGAGTTGTGATGGCTTGTTTGTTACTGCACCATCTCTGTCCTAGCCTGACTAACACAAACCAGTCCTGGCACATGGTAACTGCCTTCTCATTGTTAACAATTATAACTTGCTGCCCTTCACTTGGAGGGAGCTCTGGTGGCACAGTGGTTAAATGCTTGGCTGCTAACTAAAAGTTCGGCTGTTTGAAACCACCAGCCACTGAGCAGGAGAAAGATGTGGCAGTCCACTTCTGTAACTATTACAGTCTTGGAACCTCTATGGGGCAGTTCTACTCTGTCCTACAGGGTTGTTATGGGAATCATCTTGACAGCAACAGGTTTCTTGGTTTGTCTCCTGGCCTCCTTATTGCAGAAATGAGGTTCAGTGTGGCCTAAAGGTTGGGTCTGGTAAGGGCTGCTGATTTGTTTTGCCTAGTCTTAAAGTTTTAAAAAAGCAAAGATGTCACTTTGATGACTAAGGTGTGCCTGACCCAAGCCATGGTCTTTTCAATGGCCTCATATGTGTGCGAACACTGGGCAATGAAAAAAAAAGTCAGAAGAAGAATCGGTGCATTTGTGTGTCATGTTGATGAAGAATATTGAACATACCGTGGACTGCCATATGAACGAACAAATCAGTCTTAGAAAGAAATCCAACCAGCCTGCTCCTTGGAAGTGAGATGGAGAGACTTTGGCTCACTTACTTTGGACACGTCATCAGGAAAGTCCAGTCACTGGAAAAGAACATCCTGGTTCGTAAAGTACAGGGTCAGCCAAAAAGAGGGAGCCCCTCCATGAGATGGGGTAACACAGTAGCCTTCACGTTGGACTCCAACATACCAGTGATGATGAAGGTGGCACAGGAATGGGCAGCATTTCATTCTGTCATATGTGGGGTCACCATGAGTCGGAGGCAGCTCAGCAGCAACTAACAACAAAAACAACAAAATCATATTATCGCCACCTAATGAAGCTTTCACCTAATGTTCAGCTAGATACACGGAGAGCATCAAGACAGCTTACTCAGCTCAGTTAGCGACATCACAATCTCAGTAGGAACTCAGGGACTCTGAGACACCCCACCTCTCGCCCAGAGAAGCATGCAGTGACTACTTCTGGACAGCTGTATTTCTAGCTGCTTTTCCAGGAGTCAAAGTTTACACCCTTAGACACATCTGTTGGTGTTCCCCATCCACTACCCCTTGTCTGGCTGTAACGAGCTTGTCCTCATTGGGGCTCATCTCACTTCCCTCAACATCATGTTTTCAGCCATAAAAAAAACCCATTCTGAGTCGATTCTGACTCATAGTGACCCTGTAGGACAGAGTAGAACTTCCCCATGGGGTTTCCAAGGAGTGGCTGGTGGATTTGAACCACTGACCTTTTGGTTGGCAGCTTAACCACTGTGCCACCAGGGCTTCCCCTTGTACCCTAAGATCCTGCTTCTCAGGGTTTGCATGTGAGGTTCCCCAGCACACAAACATTCTCACCTTCTCCCTGAGACAGCTCTCCTTCTCCCCTTTTTCCTTCATATAACTGACATTCACCCTGAGCTTGTGTGGATGTTTCTCCCTTGCCTGTGTCCAGCGTGCGCGTCCTTTGCAAGCTTCCACAGATGCTCCCTGCCCTTATGTCTACGACAGCTTCGCCCCGCATTGTTGTAGCAGCTGGATTATTTTCCTGTTCACCCTTGTCTTAGTCTCCGTGTGCTGTTGTAACAAAAATACCACAAGTGGGAGGCTTTAACAAACAGAAATTTGTGTTCTCACAGTTGGGGAGGCTAGAAGCCTGAATTCAGGGCACTGCCTCTAGGAGAAGGCTGTCTCTCTGCTGGTGCTGGGGAAGGTCCTTGTCTCTTTCAGCTTCTATACCTGGTTCCTTGGGGATCTCCACATGACATCTGTCTTTCCTCATCTGTGCTTGTTTGTGTACCACATCTGCTCTTTTTATGTCTCAGAAGTGATTCGTTTAAGACACACCCTACACTGATATGACCTTATTCACATAACAAAGAAAACCCTATCCTTAGATGGGATTTCATTTATAAGCATAGGGGTTAGAATTTGCAAGACCAATTACATCTTGATTGCAAATACCTTCTTTATACACATGGGCCTTGCCAGATGGAATGCACACAAATAAAATTGACTACATCTGTGGAAAGAGGCGATGAAAAAGCTCAATATCGTCAGTCAGAACAAGGCCAGGGGCCAACTATGGAACAGACTATCAATTGCTCATGTGCAAGTTCAAGCTGAAACTGAAGAAAATCAGAGCAAGTACACGAGAGTCAAAATATGACCTTGAACACATCCCACCTGAATTTAGAGTTTATCTGAAGAATAGATTTGACTCACTGAACACTAGTGACTGAAGACCAGATGAGTTTGGAATGACATCAAGGACATCAGACATGAAGAAAGCAAGAGGTCATTGAAAAGACAGGAAAGAGAGAAAAGACCAAGACGGATGTCAGAGGAGACTATGAAACTTGCTCTCCAACATCGGCTAAAGCAAAAGGAAGAATTGATTAAGTAAAAGAACTGAACAGACGATTTCAAAGGGTCTCTTGAAAAGACAAAGTAAAATATTGTAATGACATGTGCGAAGAGCTGGAGATGGAAAACCAAAAGGGAAGAACACACTCGGCGTTTCTCAAGCTGAAAGAACTGAAGAAAAAATTCAAACCTCGAGTTGCAATAGTGAAGGATTCTATGGGGAAAATGTTAAATGACGCAGGAAGCATCAAAAGAACATGGATGAAATACATAGAGTCATTATACCAAAAAGAATTAGTCGATGTTCAATGATTTCAAAAGGTAGCATATGATCAGGAACCAATGGTACTGAAGGAAGAAGTTCAAGTGCTCTGAAGGCATTGGCAAAAAAGAAGGCACTAGGAATTGATGGAATATCAATTGAAACGTTTCAACAAACAGATGCAGCACTGGAAGTGCTCACTTGTCTATGCCAAGAAATATGGAAGACAGCTTCCTGGCCAACTGACTGGAAGAGATCCATATTTATGCCTATTCCCAAGAAAAATGATCCAACCAAATGTGGAAATTATGGAACAATATCATTAATATCACATGCAAACAAATTTTGCTGAAGATCATTCAAAAGTGGCTGCAGCAGTATATCGACAGGTTACTACCCAAATTTCAGGCCAGATTCAGAAGAGGATGTGGAACCAGGGATATCACTGCTGTTGTCAGACGGGTCGTGGGTGAAAGAAGAGAATACCAGAAGGATGTTTCCCTGTGTTTCATTGACTATTCAAAGGCATCCGACTGTGAGAATCAGAACAAATTATGGATAACATTGCGAAGAATTGAAATTCCAGAACACTTAATTGTGCTCATGAGGAACCTGTACATAGATGAAGAGGCAGTTGTTCGGACAGAACAAGGGGATACTGAGTATTTTAAAGTCAGGAAAGGTGTGTGCCAGGGTTGCATTCTTTCACCATACCTATTTAATCTGTATGCTGAGAAAATAATACGAGAAGCTGGACTATATGAAGAAGATCGGGGCATCAGGTTTGGAGGAAGACTCATTTATAACCTGTGATATGCAGATGATACAACCTTCCTTGCTAAAAGTGAAGAGGACTTGAAGCACTTACTAATGAAGATCAAAGACCACAGCCTTCAGTATGCATTGCACCTCAACATAAAGAAAACAAAAATCCTCACAAGTGGACCAGGAAGCAACATCATGATAAACGGAGAAAAGATTGAAGTTGTCAAGGATTTCATTTTACTTGGATCCACAATCAGCACCCATGGAAACAACACTCAGGAAATCAAAAGACACATTGCATTGGGGAAATCTGCAGCAAAAGACCTCTTTAAAGTGTTGAAAAGCAAAGATGTCACCTTGAAGACTAAGGTGGGTTTGACCTAAGCCATGGTATTTTCGATCATTTCATATGCATGTGAAAGCCGGACAATCAATAAGGAAGACCAAAGAAGAATTGAAGCCTATGAACTGTGGTGTTGGAGAAGAATATTGGATATACCATGGACTGCCAATAGAACAAACAAATCTGTCTTGTAAGAAGTACAACCAGAATGCGCCTTAGAAGCAAGGATGGCGAGACTGCGTCTTACATACTTTGGACTTGTTATCAGGAGGGATCAATCCCTGAAGAAGGACATCACGCTTGGCAAAGTACAGGGTCAGTAAAAAAGAGGAAGACCCTCAATGAGGTAGATTGACACAGTGGCTGCAACAATGGGCTCAAGTATAATAACAATTGTAATGATGGTGCAGGACCAGGCAGTGTGTTTGGTTCTGTTGTGCATAGGGCTGCTGTGAGTTGGAACTGACTCGACCACACCTAATAACAGAACAACAACAGTGATGATGTCATCACCTCCATGATGAGCTTTGATATCAAAGATAATCTAAGAATTTCTGTCATTTAGTAGATCAATTTTTAATTGAACTATCGGTGGTTCGCGTATTCAAGGATGCTGTATGAGGGTAAGTAGTACAGAAAAGTGTTTTAGAGATGGTAATTACCAACTCTATTAGTGTGATGGTTAAAGTTGTGTGTCACCTTAGCTGGGCCATGACTTTCAGTGGTTTGGCAGTTATGACGTAGTTGGGCAGTCGTACGATGATGTGATCACCTCCATGATGAGCTTCGATATAACATGATCACCTCCATGGTGGGATCTGCGGTGAGCAGCTGATTAGTGGAAAGGGAGTTTCCTTGGGAATGTGGCCTGCATCCAGTCTAGGTAGACTTCCTGGCAAGGCTCAAAGTTTTCGCTCACTCTGAATCCCTCAGCTGCCTCCTGTTGGTCTGATCTCTGGCTCTTGTGACTTGAGCTAGCAACTTACCTGCTGTCTTGCCAGCTGATCTTGGCATTCATCACCCTCTGCAGCCTGTGATCCAGAGCCCTGCTCTCTGGCCTTTCGACCTTGGGTTTGCCAGGCCCTGCAGCTGTGTGAATCAGGAGAAGCCTGTATCCTGGCCCATTAGAGCTATGATAAGATTTGGCCAGTGAAAAACATTGTTTCATGAAGTCAGTGAACAATGAATGAAATGCCGTCAGAAGAAGAACAAGTAAGCCAAGACTAGAAGCTGGGACAGAGAGTGCTCAGTCTGAATACTATGCTGTGTCTGAACGGGAGGCATAGCATACACAGAGAAGACTAAACTTGTGAAGTACTGGCCCAGTGGTTAAGAACTCGGCTGCTAACCAAAAGGTCGGTCCTTCAAATCCATCAGCAGCTACTTGGAAACCCTATGACACAGTTCTACTCTGTCCTATAGGGTCTACAAGTTGGAATTGATGCCCACAGGTGTGTGTGTGTATGTGTGTGTATGTGTGTGTATGTGTGTGTGGGCTAGTTGCTGCGAAGTCATTTCCAACTCATTGTGACCCCATGTGTTTCAGAGTAGAACCACATTCCATATGGTTTTCAATAGCTGATCTTTCAGACGTAGATTGACTAGACTTTCTTCCTAGGTGCCTTTGGGTAGACTTGAACCACCAATCTTCTGGTTAGCAGCTATCTCAGTTATCTGGTGCTGCTACAACAGAAATACCACAAGTGAATGTCTCTAATGAAGAGAAATTTATGCTGTCATAATCCAGGAGGCTAGAACTGTGGACCCTATGGTTAGCAGCCGTAGCACTTAACCACCATGCCACCAGGGTTTCTAGCCGCATGATATTCGGAGCCGTATCACAGTCACATCCTTTTATTTGTGAAAGACCCCCACTGATTGCCCTTGTCATCGAAAACAAGAACTTAACAAAAATCAAGTTCTGACTTTTGCTTTGCGTGTCCAAGGAAGGCTGACACCACCTGACTGTCAGTGGAGGCTTGAGTGTTGCTGTCATGCTGAATAGTTTTCTGAGGAGCTTCCAGACCAGATGGACTAGGAAGAAAGGCCTGGCAATCTGCATGCAAAAATCAGCCAGTGAAAACCCTGTGGATCACAATAGCTCCATTTGCAACCCATCATGGGGCTGGTACAGGACCAGCCAGCGCTTTGTTTTGCCGTGTTTGGGATCCCTGTGAGTCGGGGGCCAACTCGACGGCAGCTAGCAACAACAGGAGCATTCAAGGAACAAAGATAAAAGATATGTAGATGTCATTGTGGGCTGCCGTCGAGTCATCCCCCGACTCATGGAGACCCTATATATTACAGAGTAGAACTACTCCACAGCCTTCTCTTGGCTGTAATATTTACCAAAGTAGATCACAGGCCTTTCTTCCACAGAACCTGTGGGTGAGTTCAAATAGCCACTCTTTAAGTTAGCCAAAAAATAAAAAATCAAACCTGTTGCCATTGAGTCGATTCTGACTCATCGTAACCCTATAGGACAGAGTAGAACTGCCCCATAGAGTTTCCAAGGAGTGCCTGGTGGATTCGAATTACCAACCTTTTGGTTAGAAGCTGTAGCACTTACCCACTGAGCCACCAAGTTTCCTTTAAGTTAGCAGCTGATGGCAAATCATTTGTACCACTCAGCCTCCTCTGATAAAAGATAAACCTTGTGTAATTATAGATAACAACTACGTCCCCTTTGGGAAAGCAAGCACATAATTAAAATCTGAACTGTTACCTAGTGTTATAATGGAACAACGGGATTATTGAAGGGCCAAAACCTTTTTCTTTTTTGTAATGGGAAGCGTTTGCTTCCTTGTTTTTCTTGTTCACTCTCCCATTGGCTGCCCCCACTACCTGCCCACATTTTTTCCCAGAAAGATGCCAGAAACAAACAAACAAAAAAACCAAACCCACAGCCATCTAGTCCTTTCTGACTCATAGCTACCATGTAGGACAGGGTAGAACTGCCCCATAGTGTTTCCAAGGCTGCGATTTTCTTTTTATCAAACTTCAGATGAAGGCTTACAGAACAAACTAGCTTCTCCTTAAACATTTAGCGCACATATTCTTTTATGACATTGGTTAACACGCCCATGACTTGTCAACATTCTCCCTTCTCAACCTTGGGTTCCCTATTACCAGCTTTCCTGTCCCCTCCTGACTTCCATTTCCTGCCCCAGGGCTGGTGCTCCTCTTCAGTCTTATTTTGTTTTATGGCTCTGTGTAATGTTTGGCTGAAGGGTGAGCCTTAGGAGTGACTTCATTATTGAGCCAAAAGGGTGTCTGAGAGCCATACTCTCAGGGTTTCTCCAGTCTGTCAGGCCAGCAAGTCTGGTGATTTTTTTTCAAATTAGAATTTTGTTCTACATTTTTCTTCATTTCTGCCTGGACCCCTGTACTGTGATCCCCGTCAGAGCAGTCAGTGGTGGTTGCCGGGTCCATCTAGCTTTACTGGACTCAATCTGGTGGAGGCCGTGGTAGATGCTCCCCTGGACTTTCCTTTTTTTATAATTTCTATTGTGCTTTAAGGGAAAGTTTACAAATCAAGTCAGTCTCTCACACAAAAACCCATATACACCTTGCTACACACTTCATATTACTCTCCCTAATGAGATAGCCCACTCTCTCCCTCCACTGTCTCGTTGCATGTCCATTTCACTAGCTTCTAACCCCCTCCACCCTCTCATCTCCCTTCCAGGTAGGAGATGCTAACATAGTCTCAAGTATCCACCTGATCCAAGAAGCTCACTCATCACCAGCATCCCTCTCCAACCCGTTGTCCAGTACAATCCATGTCTGAAGAGTTGGCTTCAGGAATGGTGCCTGTCCTGGGCCAACAGAAGGCCTGGGGGCCATGACCACCGGGGATCTTCTAGTCTCAACCATATCATTAAGTCTGGTCTTATAAGAATTTGGGGTCTGCATCCCACTGCTTTCCTGCTCCCTCAGGGGTTCCCTGTTGTGTTCCCTGTCAGTGCAGTCATCGGTTGTAGCCAGGCACCATCTAGTTCTGGTCTCAGGATGATGTAGTCTCTGGTTCACGTGACCCTTTCTGTCTCTTGGGCTTGTAATTACTTTGTGTCCTTGGTGTTCTTCATTCCCCTTTGATCCAGGTGGGTTGAGACCAATTGATGCATCTTAGATGGCTGCTCACTAGCGTTTAAGACCCCAGATGCCACCCTTCAAAGTGGGATGCAGAATGTTTTCTTAATAGATTTTATTATGCCAATTGACTTAGATGTCCCCTGAAACCATGGTCCCCAGACTCCTGCCCCTGCTACACTGGCCTTCGACGCATTCAGTTTATTCAGGCTTCTTTGCTTTTGGTTTCGTCCAGTTGTGCTGCCCTCGCCTGTATTGTGTGCTGTCTTTCCCTTCACCTAAAGTAGTTCCTATCTACTATCTAGTTAGTGAATGCCCCTCTCCCACCCTCTTTCCCTCCCCCTTCTCGTAACAACAAAAGAATGTTTTCTTCTCGGCTCAAACAGTTTCTCAAGTTATTATAATAGTGGTCTTATACAATATTTGTCCTTTTGCAACTGACTAATTTCACTCAGCATAATGCCTTCCAGTTTCCTCCATGTGATGAAATGTTTCACAGATTCCTTGCTGTTCTTTATCAATGCATAGTATTCCATTGTGTGAATGTTCCATAATTTATTTATCCATTCACCTGTTGATGCGCAACTCAGTTGCTTCCATGTTTTTGCTATTGTAAACAGTGCTGCAATAATCATGGGTTTGCATATATCTGTTCATTTAAAGGCCCTTATTTCTCTAGGATATATTCCAAGGAGTGGGATTGCTGGATCGTATGGTAGTTCTATTTCTACCTTTTTTTTTTAATAATTTTTATGTGCTTTGAGTGAAAGTTTACAAATCAAATCAGTTTCTCACACAAAAACCCATATTCTGTCTTTATTTTAAGAAACTGATATCGTTATGACTTTGCAAAACAAACTTTCCAGTTGAGAGATGCTGCTATTGCTATATCCATTATGGGTGTTGAAGAATTTTGCAAAGAAAAAAATACACATTTTATAAATCTTGCATACGATAGTAATTATATTTTCCTTTTCATTTCAGATCAGTCAGGTATAAATAGCCTCACATTCACCGTGACTCACGACGTGGCTCGTCTGGTCCTGTGCAAAGCGAGCCAAAACGTGTCGTAAGATTGAGTATACCCTTGAATTTGTGTCAAGGTCTTTGAGATTGCTCTCACTGCTGACGGATATTGGCAATAGTCCAATTAACTTTGAAGACATGGCATCAAAGACCAGAAAGAGAGTGCACAAATTTTTAAGTATTTCAAAATGAAACCCGTGGTGTTCTATGAAGGGCCTGGCGACAAACATCATAGGATAAACTAATAAAATTATTTCTCACTACATTGTAAACACTATTCCTTTTAATTACCTCACAACTGAAGAAGAAATTACATGGTCCAAATAAAATTTCTTTTTTTACTTACTCATTTTCAAACATAAATTTTTGTGTTAACTTTCAAATTCGAATGTAAATTTTATTTTATAAATTTTACTGGTTTCATAAATTTTCTTTATTTTCCATTATTTAAATGTATTGGCTATGGACATGTTATCAGGAGGGATCAGTCCCTGGAGAAGCATATCTTGCTTGGTAAAGTAGAGGGTCAGCAAAAAAGTGGAAGGCCCTCAACAGCGTGGACTGACACAGTGGCTGTAACAATGGGCTCAAGTATACAATTATTGTGAGGACGGCACAGGACTGGGCAGTGTTTCGTTCTGTTGTACTTAGGGTTCCTGTGAGTCAGAACCTACTCGAAAGCACCTAACAACAATAGTGGCAGAACAGAAATTTTTTTTAAATGCCATAATATGGATATACCATGTAAAATGAAATGGCAACATCTAACTAGAGTGCAAAAAATGAAAACCTGAGAAGATGAAAAGAAAATAATTTGTGAATCCCTAAAGACAATTCCAGAATTAACTCCCTTTTTAAAACATAATGAAGGAGAAGAGAGTTCTTTCCTTGAACACTTGAGTTTAGTGGGTGCAGATCATTGTACTTGCACCAATGGTTCTGAAATTACAAATAGCAATACAACTGTAACAGAATTTGTTCCAAATTCTGCATGCATTCCTTGAGGTAGTAAAAAATTAATAATGGTGTAGAAAGTGAAACGATCTTAGCATCTGAAATTGTTGCATCTGCAGACCACGAAAATAACAGAAACACAGATCCTACTTTGGGGAATAACTTTTCTTGTAATGATGTAAATTATCAGATTGAAAGAAGGCCAAGTGATTGTCAGCATCACAGTGGTCCATTTGAAAATTCATGCCAAAATTTTCTGGGTGGTAAACAAATATCTGTAGCCAGAAGATATTTCTAGGGTGCAAAGCTAGTAGTGGAAATTATGAGAGGGAGTGGCTACCGTCTTCTCCATCAGTGGGTTCTGCATATTGTTTTGTTTGCAAACTATTCAGTCCTAAATCATTTAATTCCTGATTTGCTAAGAGTGGATTTAGCAACTGGCACAACTCAAATACGATCGATAAACATGAAAACAGTTCAATGCACAGAAGTTTTATGTTGTCGTATTTAAACTGAAGACATGGCTTTGGCTTAACTCATGGACTAGAAACATAAATTAACGAAGATTGTCAATACTGGAAACTCATTTTGCAATGCATTATTGTTGTCATTCTAACAATCGCTGAATGCGGACTACCGTTTTGAAGAAGAAATGAAGTGTTTGGGTTACCACAAAATGGAAATTTTGGGGGTTTACTTGAACTTGTTGTTCAGTTTGATGCACTTTTAGTAGGTCAGATCTCAAAATATAATAACACAGGAAAGCAACCCATCGTATGTCTACAAAAATGTGTGAGAAATTAATAAATGTAAAAAGTGATAAAGTTTGATCAACTATTTTCAGCAAAATAAGTATAGCTCAATCCTTCAGTTTATCAGTAGATTCCACTCATGATCTTTCTCATATAGAGCAGCTAAGTATTGTTTTAAGATACATATCTACAAGAGATGGAAAAACCTATTTAGTGATTTGTTACAATTACTAGCTTAAAAATTCATACCAGTGAAGGAGTGGCAAATCAAGTACTTCACTATGTATGCAAAGTTTACAAAATCAGTTTTTCTAAGTGCAGAGGCCAGTCCGATGACAATTCTGCCAGTATGTCAGGGTATTATAAAGACATGCAACAGAAAGTTTTAGAACGTAATGAATATGCCATTTTCTAGCCACATTCTATTCATTCACTTAATCTTGTAGGACATAGCTCAGTAGATTGTTGTCCAGATATAGTTGAGTTTTTTCTACTGTTCAGTTACTCTACATATTTTTTGCCTCCTCTACTTACCAATGGACAGTTTTTAAAACATATTTAGACAATGGCTGAGTATTAAAACGTCTTTCTAATACTTGTTGGAATGCACATATTGTAGCAACAAGTGCAAGTCTGAAATCCTACGCTAAGATTCTAGATGCCTTAGAAAGCATTGCTGAAGACCAGACACACAAAAAAGGGATTCCAAAAAAGAATGTGAAAACATTACCAACAAAATGCAAACAATGGAGTATGTACTTATGATGGTTATGTAAGATAATATATTGAAATACCATGGCTTGGGTCAGGTACACCTTAGCCCTCAGATTGATGTTTTTGCTTTTTAGCACTTTAAAGAGATCTTTTGCAGCAGATTTGCCCAATGCAATGCATCATTTGATCGTTTGATTTCTGGACTGCTGCTTCCATGGATGTTGATTGTGATGCTCCCCCAAAATATGTGTCAACGTGGCTACACCATGGTTCCCTGTATTATGCGATTGTCCATCATTTTGTCATCTGATGTGATTCTCCAATGTGTTGTAAATCCTACCTCTATGATATTAATGAGGCAGGATTAGAGGCAGTTACTATAGTGAGGCTGGACTCAATCTATAAGGTGGGGTTGTGTCTTGAGTCGATCTCCTTTGAGATATAAAAGAGAGAACTGAGCAGAGAGTCATACCACCAAGAAAGCAAAGCTGGTAGTAGAGTGCATCCTCTGGACCCGGGGTTACTGTGATAAGAAGCTCCAAGACCAGGAGAAGATTGATGAGAAGTACCTTCCACCAGAGCCTACAGAGAGAGAAAACCTTCCCCTGGAGCTAATGTCCTGAATTTGACCTTATCCCTTACTAGACTGTGAGAGAATAAACTTCTCTTTGTTAAAACCATCTTCTTGTAGCATTTCTCTCATAGCAGCACTAGATAACTAAGGTAACCTCTAAAAACAAAAACCAAACCAGTTGCCCTGGAGTCGAGCCTGACTCATGGTGACCCCATGTGTGTCAGAGTAGAACTGGGCTCTGTAGGGTTTTCAGTGGCTGATTTTTCAGAAGTAGATTACCAGTCCTTTTTTCTAGGTTCCTTTGGGTGGACTCAAATCTCCAGCCTTTGGTTTAGCATCCAACTTCCTTAGCTGTTTAAACCATCCAGGGACTCCATAGATATTAGGAATCAAAAAAAATATCAAAACTTTTTGCTTTCCAGTGGATTCTGACTCATGGCTCCCCATGTGTATCAGAGTAGAACTGTGCTCCATAGAGTTTTCAGTGGCTGGTTTTTCAGAAGTAGATCACCAAGCCATTATTTCATGGCACCTCTGAGTAGGCTTGAATTTCCCACCTTTGTGTTACCAGCTGAATGCTTAACCATTTGCTCCACTCAGGGACTCCACTTGGAGCCATTAAGTGGGTGGTAATTTGTTATGACAACAATAATGATAATACCCAGCTTGCACAGTTTATGAAGCCCTTCTTGTTGTTAGTTGCCCTCAGATCATTCCGAATCATGGTGAAGAACTGGCCTCCAAAGGGTTTTCAATGGCTGTGAACTTTTAGAGGCAGATTGCCAGGTCTTTCTTCCAAGGCACCTCTGGGTTGATTTGAACCACCAACCTTTCGGCCACTAGTCAAGAATGTAAACATTTGCACCACTCAGAGACTCCTATGAAGCCCTTGAAGTAACAAATTAATTGGTAAACTATTGAGGGAGCTGAGATTCTCTTAGTTCAATGCTGGAAATGTCAACATTTCCTCCTGGAACTTTAAGCTGGTAGGAAGGTTACGAAAGGCCAATTTAGAGAACTGACCTGGAGTTATTTCAAATGGTTTTTATTGCCCTTGTAAGCAACTCTTCTGGATAAAGTACTACTTTTGTCAAAGACCCAACTCAAAACCAGCCAGGGTGACATCCGAGGACAATTTCCAGACCTAATTTACCCACAGAGCCTTCACCTTAGAGCACGTCATAAATCTCCCCCATCCTCAAAGGTCCAAGACTCTAGTGGAAGCTCTTTGTGCTTACCGTTGATATTGCAACTCACAGTATCACTTACAGAAAATTAGCTCTACCTCTACAGACTGGAGGGTTGATTTTTACTCCCCCCTGGGGTTGCCTTGTGCTTCTCTCAGCCAGTCCTCTTCTGCCTGCTTAGGCTCAGCCAGTTAATGCCCCATCAATATTCAAATTTCATTGTCTTTTTCTGCTTTTGTTCTCAACAGGATCCTTTAGCCCCAAAGAAAAGTGCTCAACTTTTGGTTCACTGCTAAGCTGTTGTTATTGGGTGTTTTGGAGTTGATTCCAACTCACAGGAACCCCATGTGAGAGAATACAACTGCCCTATTGGGTTTCCTAGGTTGTCATCTTTCCTTTGGAGATATTATCAGGAGGGGCCAGTGCCTGGAGAAGGACGTGTTTTGTAAGGTAGAGGGTCAGTGAAAGAGAGGAAAGTCCTCAACAAGATGGATTAACACAGTGGCTACAACAATGGACTCAAGCATAACAACGTTTGTGAGGATGGCGCAGGACTGGCAGTGTTTCTTTCTGTTGCACATAGGGTCGCTATGAGTCCGAAGTGCTTCGACGACACTGAATAACAATTGTCTTCACAGGAGCAGATAGGTAGGCCTTTCTCCCTTGTAGCCACATGGTGAGTTTGAACTGCCAACCTTTTTGTTAGCAGCCGAGTGCTTAACTGTTATGCCTCCAGAGGTCCTTCACTGCTAACCAAAAAGAAACCAAACCTGTTGCAGTCCAGTCAATTCCACTCATAGCGACCCTAAGGATTCAAACTGCCAACATTTTGGTTAGCAGCTGCAGCTCTTAACCACTACGCCACCAAGGTTACCAAGCATAATAATTATGTAAGCTTTTCACTACTGACATTCAACAGCATGATTTATCATCAGTCTGCTATTTAATTTGTATTAATAATTCTTCATTCTACAAACCTTGACTCAGAGCCTACCATATTCTGGGATGCACTAGAAGACTGTACAGAAATAAACAGGAAGGGGTAAAAGTCTAGCAGGGGAGCTAGGCTTTCCAAATGTACAGTGCATGCCACCTGGAATACAAGCGTGCCATCTACAATGCTGCTAAATCTCCTGGGGACGGTCAGAAAGGTGTCCTGGAAGGGGGAGCATGTAATGGGTCTAGACGAGAGAGCAGAAGGTTCTCAAGAACATGCCAAGGGGAAGAACAAAACCACTCAGAGAGACTAACAAAGGAAATGCTTGAAGGTCGTGAATAGGTAGTATAGTCTGAGGAAGGATGTGTGTACAGAATAGTCTACTACCCATCTATCAGTCTGTCCTACTGTAGTGGCTTGGGTGTTACTGAAATGCTGGAAGCTATGCCACTAGTATTTCAAATAACAGCAGGGCCACCCATGGTGGATAGATTTTGGTAGAGCTTCCAGACTAAGACAGACTAGGAAGAAAGGCCTGGCCATCTACTTCCAAAAATGAACCAGTGAAAAACCATATAGATCAACACAGAACATTGTCCAATTTGCTTGCCTGGACACGTCATCAGGAGGGGTCAATTGTTGGAGAAGGACATCATGTTTGGTGAAGTAGAGGGCCAGCAAGGGCAGGGGAGACTACATTTTGATTATCCATTCATCTGTTGATGAACACTTAGGCAGTTCTGTCTTTCGGCTGTTATGAAAAGCTCTGTAGTGAACATTGGTTTACAGGGTTCTGTTTGCATTCTTGTTTTGGCTTTTTCTGGGTGCATGCCTAGGACTGGGTTTGCTGGATCTTGGGGTCATCATATGTTTAACTTTTTGAGGCACAGCCAAAACTGTTCTGCACAGTGGCTGTAGCATTTTACACTCCCGCTAGCAATGCAGGAAGGCCTGGTTGCTTTAGAATCTGCTAGAGCCATCTACACAGGGAAAGCAAGATTCAAAGACTTTGAAAATGTCTGACCAATGAGGAAACTTATATGTAAGTCTGGAGTGTGTGTGTGTGTGTGTGTGTGTGTGTGTGCATATAGATAGGGAGAGAGAGAGACAGAGGAAAGAGACAGAGGCTGGGTTTATTCATGCTGGAAAAATTAAACATGATCTGCAGGGTCATTTTAATTCTAAGTGAGCAAATTCAATTTTCTGTAGAAAAATTCTACAGCCAAAATGAAGAAAAGCATACCACCTGCTGCAGACGTGTTTTGCGAGATTTTTCATTATGATGGGCTTCACGGTTAGAGGCTGTGTTCCTGAGAGGTGAAATAAAAATGTTGCCATTAGGAATGGCATATCTAGGAGACTTTTTGAGAAAAGAGGAAAGTAAATGTCTGTAAAAGGAAAAAAGAGACAGTTCTCATACAGACTTAAATACGATCGTGGCCCCCGGCTCCCTGGCCACCCGAGAGGGCTGCTTGTTCACTGTATTCCTGTGGTTGTAGACAGAACATTCTCTCACCTTCTCTTCCCACCTTGCTCAGAAGAACAATGATCAGAATAGACCCTACATTCTCAAGATGCTTTTATTAATGCAATTCTTTGTTTCTAAAGAATTTTTTTTTCCAATAACAATAGAATTACATGAATTTTTTTTTATGCAAGTTTGGATTAAAGTTTCAAAGTTTCCTTCTGGCACAACCTAAAGGTTTGTGGTTCAAGCCCACGCAGCACTGCTGTGGAAGAAAGGCCCGGCACTCTGCTTCCAAGAAGGTTACAGCCAAGAAAACACTGTGGGGCAGTTCTACCCTGGGTTTGCCAAGAGTCAGTGTCAACTGGCAACTGTTTCTGTTTTTTTAGGTGACATAGGTGGAGTTCCTGCGTGACACGACAGGATATACATTTGTATGCATGTATATTTTATGTACGTGTGTATATATATATATGTGTGTGTATATGTATAAGAAGCCCTGGTGGCACTGTGGTTAAAGCACTCAACTGCTAAATGAAAGGTCGGCAGTTTGAAAGCACCAGCAGCTCCTTGGGAGAAAGGTGCAGCAGTCTGCTTCTGTAAAGATTTACATCCTTGGAAATCCTCTCAAGTCACTATGAATTAGAATTGACTCAACAGCAGTGGGTTTTTTTTCCTTTTTTGTATATGTGTGTGTGTATATATATATATATATATAAATCTATGTATGTATGTTTATGTCTGTCATTGTTGTTAGGTGCCATTGAGTTAGGTTGAACTCATAGCAGCCCTATAGGACGGAGTAGAAGCGCCCCATAGGTTTTCCAAGGAGGGGCTGGTGGATGTGAACCGCCCACCTTTTCGTTAGCAGCGCAATGCTTACCCAGGGCCCCACCAGGGCTCTGTATATAAGCATATGCGCATGCTTGGCTTCCCCCACATGTCTGTCAGTTTGACGTACTGTAGGGGTTCTTACACCAAACTTTTGACACCTCCTTTAACAATACTTTAAATCATTTCAAGCCCAAAATGTGTCATTTCTCCTTTTCCGTAACCAGCCCTGGATTTGCTCATTCATTCTTAGCATGCTTGAGATCACTCTGATTCCCATCTCCTCCCTGGCTACCTTCCATCCCCGTTTGTCTTTAAGGCGCATTGTTCCTCATATGAGGAAAGAGAAGCTGGTTCCTCTGCCAAGGAAACCCCCGACCTCTGGAAAAGCTCTCAGAGTCTCCCAAGTGTGTGCAAATAAATTAATTCACTTTAATAGTATAGAAAAAGGTCTGGGAGGCTTGTTTTTACACCAGCCCTGAGAGGCCTGAGAGGCACTTAATTTCAGGTCGCTGAATTGAGCATTGGATCTTGCTAAGTGGTGAAGCGCAGCTCAACCTCGGGGCTTTTCTGAACAAATAACTCTTCTACAGAAACTACAGGTAATTGGAAGGAATGGATTTCGCCTGATTGCCTCTTTGGCCCTGAAAGCAGCAGAAGCCCCCGAGGAGGCGTCTGGGCGCCCTGCTCCTTGCCCCGAAAGGCACCCAGAACATAATGGGAGTGACAGGCTACACTGATCCATTATGGACACACTGCCAGGGCGCAGCCCCACAAGGCCTTCGCAGAGACAGACACTGTGTTTCTGAACGCACTTTTTTAATTCGCAGTTAGTTTGTGCATCAAGGCAAGGAGGAGACAACCGTGAGTGTGCACGTCTGATATCTGTTCCTTTCCCCAACTCGCAGCGAGTAAGGCTTGTCCTTGCTGAGAGGGGTGGAGGGGTGGCTGGAGGTGTTCCAGACCTGCATGCCTAGGCCATCCCCCAGGCAAGGGTTCAAAGGGGAGAGGACGACCTACGTGGGGGGGTGGTTACCGAAGTCTTGGCACTGGTCATACTGGTGGCTGCGGTCCGTCCCCCTGCACCTCTGTGGCTCTGCGGGGGGTACCTGGAGGGTAAGGCGGAGAAGCCCGGTGAACCACGCGGCGCTGGTGCTAATCAGAGGCCGTATGTATTCCGGCGTTGCGGGGCAGCCGGCCAGCTGTCAGGTTTGCTTCCTCGCCATACCTAGCGTGCAGTGCAGAGGGGTCGCCAGAGCATGGCTGGCGCTGCAGGGATTGGTTCCGGGGCAAACTGGAGCCATGGCGGTGCCGCCGGAAGCACCTGGGAACCTGGGGCAGGGAAATAGGGGGTCTCCGCGACTAAGCGATCGGGCACGCGGGTCTAGGCGGGCGTCGAGGCGGGGCCTACCTCACTGGATTCACCTCAGTGGTGCTGGAGCAGTCTGTCGTCCGCGGGCCCTCTGAGACGGCTCCCAGGGCCTTCCCAGATCCACCTGCCCACCGGGTTGTCGCAGGGCAGGTCCACGCCCGAGATGTCGCCCAGGTGGGCCAGCAGCAGCTGCGAGAGCCTTCGATGAGCGTGTTGGTTCCAGTGCACGCCATCTGCCTGCCTGTGCTGCCGGAGTGCCGGAAGTGGAAATTCAAGTCCAGCACGTTGAAGCGGAGCCTGCTGGCCTCAGCGGCGCTGTAGAAGTTGGCCTCCACCACATCATCCCGCAGGCACGAGGTCGGGGGCATGCCCTCAGGCGGGAGGAAACCCCCCGAGACCGTCTCAGCCACTGGCATGGCAGTGTTCCACACCACGAGAGAGGACTCGGGCAGGACCTAGCGAAGGCACCAGAACAGGGTCTCCAGGTTCCTCCTGTAGCTCCACATGGAATCCTGGCCATACCTGGACAGGTCCCAGAGGCAGGAGTTCATGATGACCACGTCTGGGCCGTGCTCGCCCCTCAGCAGCTCCAGCAGGACTTTCTCCACGTACCGGGAGTAGGCGCGTGTGAGGAAGTAGAAGCGCACAAGGTGGTGTGTGGAGCAGAACTCGCGGACTTCGCGGTAGTGGGTCCCGTTGTGCATACGGCCCCACCCGCCGCCGTGCAGCAGCCTGTCCTGCTAGAAGCTCATCTCGCCCTTGGCCTTCAGGGGACTGCTTGAGAGCAGGCAGTCCTTCTGCAGCAGGAGCACCAGGTCCTTGTACACGGCCCTCTGCACCGAGTCCCCCATGACGACCACGAACTTGTTGTGCCGCAGCTGCCGGACTTCGGACGCCCTCACGTGGACCATGGTGGCTGGGTGAAGGTGGCCTAGCTCCTGCCTTCCCTCAGGGCGGGTCCCGAAAGAGCTCTGGACCGAGGGCTGAGGGGCTGCTGCCAGAGACGGAGAGAAGGCAGGCAGGCTGGCTGGCTGGCGGTTGTGGGGCGGCCGGGCGGGCAGACGGGGGCTGTTTAATGCCGCTGGACTGGCCTGGGCCTGGACGGGGAGGAGAAAGGGGGCAGCGTCCGGGGCCCTGAAAGCGTTCTGCCAATCCTTAGGCCCACGGTGTGACCTCTGAACCCATGGCCCTGCCCCTGTGCCTGGCTTGGCTCCCCTTGGTGGAGGGCAGCGGTGCTGACACTGATGCTGTTGGTCTGGATGGTTGTAGGCTGTTTCCGCCTCAGCCACCACCTGTGCTCCAGGCACTGGGACAAAATCTGTCCACTGGAAGAACCAGGCCACTTCCAGGGCCGTGGCCCAGTCGGTGGTGGATCCACACCCAGGATTTCCAGGCAGTGTAGGCGAGAATACTCAGGAAAACATACTCATCTTAGTTCCACGGTGCTTTCGTCTTTGTTTTCGTTTTGTCTCTCTCTTCCCAATCCCATTGTGAGTACCCCAGCCCTCCTGAGAAATGACAAGAACACATCCCATGACCTGATCACTGTCTTTGTCCCAGGGTAAAGTCTGGAGACCCCTTCTAACACAGTGTTCCAACCGGGGTGTGGGAATCCATACCCACAAGGTACTGGCCATGATGGTATCCCCAAGCAGTCCACCCTTCACACTTCCATCTGCACACCCAGTGCTCCTGAGCTGAGGCCTGGCCACCACACAGCTCCTCTGCATTTATCCAGCATTGCCCTTTGGAGAATCGAAGCAAAGGAACCCTACGGTATGTAACGTAGGTGGACGTTTTACCCTTCCTGGGCACCACCTTCTGGGCAGTCATTCTGCTTCTCTGGGGATCCCCCCGGGGTGTCCAGTGTAGAACTCCTGCCGTCCACCACCTTTTTGCACTAACAAACGGCCTCTGGTGTGGTTCAAGCAGGGTAAGCTTAGTATGCAACTTCTGGCTCTTACAAATTAGGCTCCTATTATACTTTTGTAGGTGGACTTGTGCAAAAAGAGAGCTCCAGCTCTCAGTAAAAGCCCTGAGCTGCACTTGTCTGCTGGTGTGGTGGTAGAACAATCGTTGCTTTGGGAAATGCTCAGACCCTTTTCCACAGTGGCTCCACCAGCCATTAGATCTGTTAATTTTAACATGCTCACTCCTTAAATTATGACACTATCTTCTGGGTGCCCCAAACCATTAAACATATGACTGCTAACAGAACGATTGACAGTTTGAGTCCACATAGAGGCCCCTCAAGTGAAAGTTCTGGCTATCTACTTCCCAAAGGGCATAAACTTAGAAAACAAAAAAACCTGTGGAGTACATTACTACTCTGCAATATCTGGGGTTGCTATGAGCCAGATGTACTGGTCAGTACTTGCTCCATGTACAATGGTCAGTACTTGCTCCACGTACAATGACTTCCTCTCCATTGAATATAAATGTTGACGTCCTGGCTGAAAGCACCATTCCTAATTCTTACTAAGATGTAGCATGATTTCCTTATCCCTTACATACAACTGTTTGTTTTTACATACTGGTGCTGGATTCCTGGCTGAAATCCAAGGCCTAATTCTCAACAGGATATTGACATCAACTTTGATAAAAGAACCCTTCCCTTCCCTCTCTTTAATATAGATGCCAGTATGGGGCATGGTTCTGTAACAACCATGCCCCATTACTTCATAGGGTGTTGATTTAGTCTCTTGGCTCTGTGAATCATGAACTTCTCTATTAGCAGATTCTGGCTGTAACACTCACGTCATATTCCTTATTAAAAAAATATGTGCATGGAACAAGCTCTGTGAACCCTGGCCTCTTGTCTGCTTGAATAGGATGCTAGCTTTCCAACCGTGCTGCCTTTGACTATTTCATTACCAGAATATGGGTCAAGCTCCTGGCTCTGTGAAACCTGATCTTTTTTGTTATTCTTTTTCCTTTGGATATGGTTGCTAACTTCCTTTTTGTAACAACCATGACATAATCTTTACTATTATGTCAATATCTTAGTAAAAAAAAAAACAAAACTAAAGACATAGATATTGTTTTAAGGTTATGGATATTCCCTTTCTAGCTTTGTTTAAATGACCCTTTTCTCACTAGTACATACGTTAAAGCTCTTCTTTATGAATCCTGCCTTCATGTTTCTCTGGGTATAGATGCTAATTTCCAGGCCTCACAAGCCATGTATCTTTTTTTAAGTAGGTTATTAAGGCAAATTTCCTTTCATATGGACTCTGACCATCTTTAATCATGAATATGAATACTACCTATCTGGCTGTACTTACTGTGGCCCCCTTTTCCCTTGGCTATGTTTTATGGATGCATTTTTCTGGCTCAATGAACCCTGACCTTCAGTCTCCCAACATAGGAGTTTCTTGACTCTAACAACCACGGCCTGTTTAATATTCAGATCCAGTTTCAGATTTTTACTCGGATTTGCATTCTTTAAACTCTGTCTTTACGTTTCATAGGATATGGATTCTAGCTCCCTGGCCATGAGAACCATGGGCCATTTTCACTAAAATATGGATGTAGGCTGTTAGCTTTATGAACCCTAATCTGTTTTTGTCCATGAACGTGGTTGCTACTTACCTGCTTGTAGGAAACATAACACAATTCTTAGCACAATTTGAGTCAGACCAGGGCTTTATGAACCCTGATCTTCTCTTAAGTAGTATGTGAATGTAGCTTCCTGGCTTTAAGAAGCATAATGTATCTCTTATTAAAATATGATTTTGGGCTCATGATTCTTTGAACCCTAACCTCCTTTCTCCTTGTATATGGAGGTTGTAGCATTGTGCCCCTCACTTTATGTTAGGATTTGGATGAATTCCAGGTTTTATTAATTCTGACCTCTTATTTCTTTGGCTATAAGTGCTAACTTTATGGCTGTAATGACCTTGACTTCAATATTATTACTATATTCTAGGTAAATATTTAGTCTTAGAGCTTGTTTTAACCCATCGTGTTTTTCTTTGGGTATGCATGCTAACCTCTTGACTGTAATAAATATGCCGTATTTACTGCTGCCCATTACTATTGCCATCAAGTGGTTTCTGATGCACAGCAACTCTATAGGAAGGAGTAGAACTGCCACATGGTTTTCAAAGGAGCGTTTGGTGGATTTGAACTGCTGACCTTTTGGTTAGCAGCTGTAACTCTTAAACGCTGTGCCACCAGGGTTCCTATTGGGATGTGGATTTAGTTTCCAAGTATACATATCTTGAGTTCTTCTTCAGTTGGATATAGATGCTAATTTCCTGGCTGCAATAACCATGACCTGTTTCTTGCTATGATATTAATGCAGGCTCCTGCTGGTATGAACTTTGGCCTCTTATTTTCCCTTAGATAAGTTTTCTAGCTGTCTGATTGTAATACTCTTTGAAGATTACATAACAGGATATGTATCCACACTACCATCTTTGTTGTTGTTGTTTGGTGCTGTTTAGTCCATTCTGACTCATAGTGACTCTGTGTACAGCAGAATGAGACACTGCCTGTCCCTGCGCCATCCTCAAAATGGCTGCTATGTTTTTTTTAATAATTTTTATTGAGCTTTACGTGAACGTTTACAAATCAAGTCAGTCTGTCACATATAAGCTTATATACACCTTACTCCATACACCCACTTGCTCTCCGCCTAATGAGTCAGCCCTCCCAGTCTCTCCTTTCTGACAATTTTGCCAGTTTCTAACCCTCTCTACCCTCCTATCTCCCCTGCAGACAGGAGATGCCAACACAGTCTCAAGTGTCCATCTGATACAAGTAGCTCACTCTTAGCCACCATCTCTCTCCAACCCATTGTCCAGTCCCTTCCGTGTCTGATAAGTTGTCTTCGGGAATGGTTCCTATTCTGGGCCAACAGAAGGTTTGGGGACCATGACAGCTGGGATGCCTCTAGTCTTAATCAGACCATTAAGTCTGGTCTTTTTATGAGAATTTGGGGTCTGCATCCCACTGATCTCCTGCTCCCTCAGGGGTTCTCTGTTGTGCTCCCTGTCAGGGCAGTCATCGGTTGTGGCCGGGCACCATCTAGTTCATCTGGTCTCAGGATGATGTAAGTCTCTGGTTCATGTGGCCCTTTCTGTCTCTTGGGCTCATGGTTATCTTGTGACCTTGGTGTTCTTCATTCTCGTTTGATTCTGATGGGTTGAGACCAATTGATGCATCTTAGATGGCCACTTGTTAGCACTTAAGACCCCAGACGCCACATTTCAAAGTGGGATGCTGAATGTTTTCATAATAGAATTATTTTGCCAATTGTCTTAGAAGTCCCCTTAAGCCATAGTCCCCAGACCCCCGCCATGCTCCACTGATGTTTGAAGCTATCAGTTTATCTCAGAAACTTCTTTGTTTTGGGTCCAGTCCAGTTGAGCTGACCTTCCGTGTATTGAGTATTGTCCTTCCCTTCACCTAAAGTAGTTCTTATCTGCTAACTAATCAGTAAATAACCCTCTCCCACCCTCCCTCCCTCCTCACCTTGTAACCACAAGAGTATGTGTTCTTCTCAGTTTATACTATTTCTCAAGATCTTATAATAGTGGTCTTATACAATATTTGTCCTTTTGCCTCTGACTAATTTCGCTCAGCATAATGCCTTCCAGGTTCCCCCACGTTATGAAATGTTTCACAGATTCGTCATGGTTCTTTATTAATGTGTAGTATTCCATTGTGTGAATATACCACAATTTATTTAACCATTCATCCGTTAATGGGACACCTTGGTTGCTTCCAGCTTTTTGCTATTGTAAACAGAGCTGCAATAAACATGGGTGTGCATATATCTGTTTGTGTGAAGGCTCTTAGTTCTCTAGGGTATATTTCGAGGAGCGGGATTTCTGGGTTGTATGGTAGTTCTATTTCTAACTGTTTAAGAAAACGTTAGATAGATTTCCAAAGTGGTTGTACCATTTTACATTCCCACCAGCAGTGTATAAGAGTTCCAATCTCTCTGCAGCCTCTCCAACATTTATTATTTTGTGTTTTTTGGATTAATGCCAGCCTTGTTGGAGTGAGATAGAATCGCATCATAGTTTGAATTTGCATTTCTCTAATGGCTAATGAGCGAGAGCATTTTCTCATGTATCGGTTAGCTGCCTGCATATCTTCTTTAGTGAAGTGTGTGTTCATATCCTTTGCCCACTTCTTGATTGGGTTGTTTGTGTTTTTGTGGTTGAGTTTTAACAGAATCATACAGATTTTAGAGATCAGGCACTGGTCAGAGATGTCGTAGCTGAAAATTCTTTCCCAATCTGTAGGTGGTCTTTTTAATCTTTTGGTGAACTCTTCAGATGAGCATAGGTGTTTGATTTTTAGGAGCTCCCAGTTATCTGGTTTCTCTTCGTCATTTTTGGTAATGTTTTGTATTCTGTTTATGCCTTGTATTAGGGCTCCTAAAGTTGTCCCTATTTTTTCTTCCATGATCTTTATTGTTTTAGTCTTTAGTTTAGGTCTTTGATCCACTTGGAGTTAGTTTTTGTGCATGGTGTGAGGTATGGGTCCTGTTTCATTTTTTTGCAAATGGATATCCAGTTATGCCAGCACCATTTGTTAAAAAGACTATCTTTTCCCCAATTAACTGACACTGGCCCTTTGTCAAATATCAGCTGCTCATATGTGGATGGATTTATACCTGGGTTCTCAGTTCTGTTTCATTGGTTTATGTGCCTGTTGTTGTACAAATACCAGGCTGTTTTGACTACTGTGGCTGTATAATAGGTTCTAAAATCAGGTAGAATGAGGCCTCCCACTTTCTTCTTCTTTTTCAATAATGCTTTGCTTGTCTGAGGCTTCTTTCCCTTCCATATGAAGTTGGTGATTTGTTTCTCCATCACATTAAAAAATGTCATTGGAATTTGGATTGGAAGTGCATTGTATGTATAGATGGGTTTTGGTAAAATAGACATTTTTACTATGTTAACTATCCATGAGCAAGGTATGTTTTTCCACTTAACTAGGTCCATTTCAGTTTCTTGTAGTAGTACTTGTAGTTTTCTTTATATAGGTCTTTTACATCTTTGGTAAGGTTTATTCCTAAGTATTTTATCTTCTTCGGGGCTACTGTGAATGGTATTGATTTGGTGATTTCCTCTTCGATGTTCTTTTTGTTGATGTAGAGGAATCCAAGTGATTTTTGTATGTTTATCTTATAACCTGAGACTCTCCCAAACTCTTCTACGAGTTTCAGTAGTTTTCTGGAGGATTCCTTAGGGTTTTCTGTGTATAAAATCATGTCATCTGCAAATAGTGATAACTTTACTTCCTCCTTGCCAATCCGGATACCCTTTATTTCTTTGTCTAGCCTAATTGCCCTGGCTAGGACTTCCAGCACGATGTTGAATAAGAGTGGTGATAAAGGGCATCCTTGTCTGGTTCCCGTTCTCAAGGGAAATGCTTTCAGGCTCTCTCCATTTAGAGTGATGTTGGCTGTTGGCTTTGTATAAAAAGATGCCCTTTATTATGTTGAGGAATTTTCCTTCAATTCCTATTTTGCTGAGAGTTTTTATCATAAAAGGGTGTTGGACTTTGTCAAATGCTTTTTCTGCATCAATTGATAAGACCATGTGGTTTTTGTCTTTTGTTTTATTTATGTGGTGGATTACATTAATGGCTTTTCGAATATTAAACCAGCCTTGCATACCTGGTATAAATCCCACTTGGTCGTGGTGGATTATTTTTTTGATATGTTGTTGAATTCTATTCGCTAGAATTTTGTTGAGGATTTTTGCATCTATGTTCATGAGGGATATAGGTCTGTAATTTTCTTTTTTTGTGATGTCTTTACCTGGCTTTGGAATCAGGGATATAGTGGCTTCATAGAATGAGCTAGGCAATATTCCATCATTTTCTATGCTTTGAAATACCTTTAGTAGTAGTGGTGTTAACTCTTCTCTGAAAGTTTGGTAGAACTCTGCAGTGAAGCCATCCGGGCCAGGGTTTTTTTTTTGTTGGGAGTTTTTTGATTACTGTTTCAATCTCATTTTTGGTATGGGTCTATTTAGTTGTTCTTCTGATTGTGTTAGTTTAGGTAGGTAGTTTTTTCTAAGAATTCATCCATTTCTTCTGGGTTTGCAAACTTGTTAGAGTGTACTTTTTCGCAATAATCTGACATGATTCTTTTAATTTCAGTTGGGTCTGTTGTGATGTGACCCATCTCGTTTCTTATTTGGGTTATTTGTTTCCTTTCCTGTATTTCTTTAGTCAGTCTGGCCAATGATTTATCAATTTTGTTAATTTTTTCAAAGAACCAGTTTTGGCTTTGTTAATTCTTTCAATTGTTTTTCTGTTCTCTAATTCATTTAGTTCAGCTCTAATTTTTATTATTTGTTTTCTTCTGGTGCCCGATGGATTCTTTTGTTGCTCACTTTCTATTTGTTCAAATTGTAGGGACAGTTCTCTGATTTTGGCTCTTTCTTCTTTTAGTATGTGTGCATTTATCATTACAAATTGACCTCTGAGCACTGGTTTTGCTGTGTCCCAGAGGTTTTGATAGGAAGTATTTTCATTCTCGTTGCATTCTATGAATTTCTTTATTCCCTCCTTAATGTCTTCTATAACCCAGTCTTTTTTGAGCAGGTTATTGTTCAGTTTCCAAGTATTTGATTTCTTTTCCATAATTTTTGCGTTATTGATTTCCACTTTTATGGCCTTGTGGTCTGAGAAGATGCTTTGTAATATTTGAATGTTTTGGATTCTGCAAATGTTTGTTTTAAAACCTAATATGTGGTCTATTCTAGAGAATGTTCCATGTGCACTAGAAAAAAAAGTATACTTTGCAGCAGTTGGGTGGAGTGTTCTGTATAAGTCAATGAGGTCAAGTTGGTTGATTGTTGTAATTAGGTCTTCCGTGTCTCTATTGAGCTTCTAACTGGATGTCCTGTCCTTCTCCAAAAGTGGTGTGTCAAAGTCTCCTGGTATAATTGTGGAGGTGTCTATCTCACTTTTCAGTTCTGAAAAAGTTTGTTTTATGTATCTTGCAGCCCTGTCATTGGGTGTATAAATATTTAATATGGTTATATCTTCCTGGGCAATTTTTCCTTTTATCATTATGTAGTGTCCTTGTTTATCCTTTGTGGTGGATTTAACGTTAAAGTCTATTTTGTCAGAAATTAATATCGCTACTCCTGCTCTTTTTTGCTTATTGTTTGCTTGATATATTTTTTCCATCCTTTGAGTTTTAGTTTGTTTGTGTCTCTAAGTCTAAAGTGTGTCTCTTGTAGGCAGCATATAGACGGATCGTGTTTCTTTATCCAGTCCGTGACTCTCTGTCTCTTTATTGATGCCTTTAGTCCATTTACATTCAGCGTAATTATAGATAAGCATGTGTTTAGTGCTGTCATTTTGATGCCTTTTTATGTGTGTTGTTGACAATTTCATTTTTCCACTTACTTTTTTGTGCTGAGACATTTTTCTTTGTAAATTTTGTGTTCCTCTTTTTCATAGTATCTGACTTTATGTTTGCTGAGTCGTTATGTTTTTCTTGGTTTTTATTTTGAGTTGTGGAGTTGTTATACCTCTTTGTGGTTACCTTACTATTTACCCCTATTTTTCTAAGTAAAAACCTAACTTGTATTGTCCTATATCGCCTTGTATCCCTCACCATATGGCAGTTCTATGCCACCTGTATTTAGTCCCTCTTTTAGATTATTATGATCTTTTACATATTGACTTCAATGATTCCCTGTTTTGAGTGTTTTTTTCTTTTTAAAATTAATCTTAATTTGTTTTTGTGATTTCCCTATTTGGGTTGATATCAGGATGCTCTGTTCTGTGACCTTGTGTTGTGCTGGTGTCTGATATTATTGTTTTTCTTATCAAACAATTTCCCCCTTTAGTATTTCTTGTAGCTTTGGTTTGGTTTTTACAAATTCTCTAAGCTTGTGTTTATCTGTAAATGTCTTAATTTCACCTTCATATTTCAGAGAGAGTTTTGCTGGATATATGATCCTTGGCTGACAGTTTTTCCCCTTCAGTGCTCTGTATATGTCATCCGATTGCCTTCTTGCCTGCATGGTTTCTGCTGAGTAGTCTGAACTTATTCTTATTGATTCTCCCTTGTAGGAGACCTTTATTTTATCCCTGGCTGATTTTAATATTTTCTCTTTATTTTTCGTTTTGGCAAGTTTGATGATAATATGTCTTGGTGATTTTCTTTTTGGATCAGTCTTAAATGGGGTTCGATGAGCATCTTGGATAGATATCCTTTCGTCTTTCATGATGTCAGGGAAGATTTCTGCCAACAGATCTTCAACTATTCTCTCTGTGTTTTCTGATATCCCTCCCCGTTCTGGGACTCCAATCACATGCAAGTTATTCTTCTTGATAGAGTCCCACACGATTCTTAGGATTTCTTCATTTTTTTTAATTCTTTTATCTGATTTTTTCCAGCTATATTGGTGTCAATTCCCTGGTCCTTCAGAGCTCCCACTCTGCATTCTAATTGCTCGAGTGTGCTCCTCTGACTTCGTATTGCGTTGTCTAATTCTGTAATTTTATTGTTAATCTTTTGGATTTCTGAATGCTGTATCTCTATGGATTCTTGCAGCTTATTAACTTTTCCACTATGTTCTTGAATAATCTTTTTGAGACCTTGAACTGCTTTATCAGTGTGTTCCTTGGCTTTTTCTGTAAATTGCCTTATTTCATTTCTGAGGTCATCCCTGATGTCTTGAAGAATTCTGTAAATTAGTTTTTTTTTTATTCTGTATCTGGCAATTCCAGGATTGTATCTTCATTTGGAAAAGATTTTGATTCTTTACTTTGGGGAGTTGTAGAAGCAATCATGGTCTGCTTCTATATGTGTTTTGATATCGCCTGCTGTCTCTGAGCCATCACTAAGATGTTGTAGTGATTTAATCTATATTTGGTCACTGAGTCTTGTTTTGTTTTCTTTCAATGTACGTAGATGGGCTACTAGATTGCGCTGTCTTGAATGTTGTAGCCCTTGACTCACTTATGTCCTATTACTAGCTGGTTTGGGCTGTTACCAGATATGTGAACCTAAGAGTCCATTCACTATTCTTCAGTAGAATCTGATTTTGGGGCATCAAGTGTGTGGAGCAGACTGTTACATTTCCACCTAGAGAAGAACTGGTGATAGTTTTGTACACCAGATTCTAGTAGCAGCAGGGGTTCATACTCCAGGGGGGGCAGGATGCTGACAGGCTTCCCCCAAGTGCCAGTGAGGTAGGTATGTCTCTATTCCTAAAGCACTTCGGTGGGTGGGCTCTGCGGCTGTACCTTAGATGGCTGCTATGTTTGAATCCATTGTTTGCAGACACTGTGCTAATCCATCTGGTCGAGGGTCTTCTTCTTTCTTGCTGGCCCTCTACCAAGCATGATGTTCTTCCCCCCGATAACATGTCCAAAGTGTATGAGATGAAATTTTTCCATCCTTGCTTCCAAGGAACACTCTGCACTTCTCCCAAGACAGATTTGTTCATTCTTCTGGCAGTTCATAGTATATTCAGTATCCTTCTCCAACACCATAACTCAAGGGCATCAGTTCTTCTTCAGACTTCCTTATTCATTGTCCAGCTTTTGAATGCCTATGAGGTGATGGAAAATACCGTGGCTTGGGTCAGGTGCACCTTAGTCGAAAAAGTAACACCTTTGCTATTCAACACTTTAAAGAGGTCTTTATGCAGAAGATTTGCCCAGTTCAGTACATCATTTTATTTACTGACTGCTGGCACTGATGGTGTATCCAGGTAAAATGAAATCCTTGACAACTTCCACCTTGTCTCTGTTTATCATGATGTTGCTTGTTGGCCCGATTGTAAGGATTTTTCTTTTCACTATGTTGGAGTGTAATTCATACTGAAGGCTGTAGTCTTTGATCTTTACCAGTAAGTGCTTCAAATCCACTTTGCCTTCAGTAAGCAAGGCAGTATCATCTGCCTCTCTCAAATTATTAATGAGTCTTCTTGCAATCCTGATGGCACACTTTTCTTCAGATAGTCCAGCTTCTCACATTATTTGATCAGCATATAAATTGAGTATGTACGGTGAAAGGATACAACCCTGATGCATACCTTTCCTGATTTTAAAGCACACACTATTCCCTTGTTCTGCCTGAGGAACTGATTTATGGTGTATGTACAGATTCCACGTTAGCAAAATTAAATGTTCTAAAATCCCCGTACTTCACAACGTTATCCACAATTGTTATGAAAGGAAGGCCCCCAACAAGATAGACTGACACAGTGGCTCCAGTAATGGGCTTAAGCATAACACAAATTGTAAGGATGGCACAGGTCCAGGCAGTGTTTTGTTCTGTTTTATATAGGGTCACTATGAGTTGGAACTGACTAGATGGCACCTAACAACAATGACAACTACTTTACCAAATATGATTTCCTTCTTCAAGGACTGGTCCCTCCATAACATATCCTAAGTACATGAGGTGAAGTCTCACCATCCTTGCCTCTAAGGAGCATTCTGGCTGTGTTTTACTTCTCCCAAGCAGATTTATTCCTTTTTCTAGGGGTCCACAGTATATTCAATATTTTTTGCCAACACTGCAATTCAAATGCAACAGTTCAGTCTTCTTTATTCTTTGTCCAGCTTTCGCATGTACATGAGGGACTGAAAAAACCATGGCTTGGGTCATGAGCACTTTAGACCTGAAAGTGACGTATTTGCTTGTTTACACTTTAAAGAGGTCTTTTGCAACAGATTTGCCCAGTGCAACAGTTCTTTTGATTTCTTGACAGCTGCTTCCATGGGTATTGACTGTGGATCCAAGTAAAATGAAATCCTTGACAAATTCAATCTTTTCTTGTTTTATCATGACATTGCTTACTGGTCTGCTTGTGAGGGTTTTGTTTTCTTTAAATTGAGGTGTAATCCATATTGAAGGCTGTAGTCTTTGATATTATGAGTGTTTCAGGTGCTCTTCACTTTCAGCTAGCATAGTTGTGTCATCTGCATATCGCTAGTAGTTAATGAGTCTTCATCGAATCCTGATGCCCTTTTCTTCTTCATAGAGTCCAGCTTCATGGATTTTTTATTCAGCATGTGGATTTAATAAGTATGGTGAAAGGATACAACCCTAAGGCACCTTCCTGATTTAAAACTATGCAGTATCCCCTTATTCTATTGAAATGACTGTATGTTGGTCTATGTAGTTTCCTCCTCAAAACAGTTAAGTGTTGTGGAATATCCATTCTTCGTAATGTTATTCATAATTTGTTATGATCCATACAGTTGAATGCCTTTGCACAGTCAGTAAAACCGAGGTAGATATGTTTTAGGTATTCTCTGCTTTCAGCCAGGATCCATCTGACATCAGCAATGATATCCCTCATTCCATGTCCTCTTCTGTCTGCAGCTTGAATTTCTGGCAGTTCATTGTTGATGTATTACTGCATTTGGTTTCAAAAGATCTTCAGCAAAATTTTACTTGTGTGTGATAGTAATGGTATTATTTGATAATTTCTGCATTCTGTTGGATCACCTTGCTCTGGATTGGGCACAAATATCAATTTCTTCCTGTTGGTTGGCCAGATTACTATCTTCCAAATTCTTGGCATAAATGAGTGAGTGCTTCCAGCTCTGGGTCCATTTCTTGGAACATCTCACTTGATATTCTGTCTATTCCTGGAGCCTTGTTTTTTTCTTTCTTTCTTTGTTTACCAATACCTTCAGTGAAGCTTGGACTTCTTCCTTCAGCACCTTCGGTGCTTGATTACATAGTCCTTCCTGAAAGGGCTGAGCGTCAACAGATTCTTTTTGGTACAATGACTCTCTGTACTCCTTCCATCTTCTTTTGATGCATTGTGTCATTTGATATTTTCCCCATAGAATCTTTCAAAATTGCAACTTGTTGCTAGGCAAATTTAGTCAATACTGACTCATAGATAGAACAAAACACTTCTCAATTCTGTGCCATCCTCACAATTGTTGCTATGCTTTTGCCCATTGTTGCAGCTACTGAGTCAATCCATTTCATTGAGGGTCTTCCTCTATAACCAAGCATGATGGCCTTCTCCAGGGACTGATTCCTCCTGAAAATATGTCCAAAGTATGTGAGATGTAGACTTGCCATCCTTGTTTCTAAGGAGTATTCTGGTTGTACTTCTTCCAAGACAGATTTATTCATTCTTTTGACATCATGGTATAGTCGATTATCTTCTACAACAGCCAAATGCAAAGGCATCGATTCTTCTTCTGTCTTCCTTATTCATCGTCCAGCTTTCACTGCATATGAGGTGATTGGAAACACCATGGCTTGTGTCACATGCACCTTAGTCCTCAAGGTAAAAATTTTTATTTTCACCACTTAAGAGAGGTTTTTTTCAGTAGATTTGTCTAATGCAATGTGTCTTTTGATTTCTTGACTGCTGCTTCCATGGCTGTTGATTGTGAATCCAAGTAAAATGAAATGCTTGACAACTTCAGACTTTTCTCGATTCATCATGATGTTGCTTATTCGTACAGTTGTGAGGATATTTTTGTTTTTATTGAGGTGTAATCCATACTAAAGGATGTGGTCTCTGATCTTAATAAGTGCTTCAAGTCCTATTCACGTTCAACAAACAAGGTTGTGTCATCTACATAACACATGTTGTTAATATTTTTTTCCTCCAATCCTGATGTCCCCTCCTTCTTCATATAATCCAGCTTCTCAAATATTTGCTCAGTATACATATTGCAACTTAAGACTTGAATTTTCTCTTCCGTTCTTTCAGCTTGAGAAATGGTGAGTATGTTCTTTCCTTTTGGCTTTTGTACTCAAGGTCTTTGCACCCCCACGTCTGTCAGTTTGTCATAATGTGGGGGCATGCGTGTTGCTGTGATGCTGGAAGCTATGCCATTGGTGTTCAGATACCAGCAGTGTCACCCATGGAGGACAGGTTTCGGCTGAGCTTCCAAACTAAGACAGACTAGGAAGAAGGACCCTGCATTCTATTTCTGAAAAACATTAGCCAGTGAAAACCTTTCGAATAGCAGCAGAACATTGTCTGATATAGTGCTGGAAGATGAGCTCCCCAGGTTGGAAGGCACTCAAAAGATGACTGGGGAAGAGCTGCCTCCTCAAAGTAGAGTCCACCTTAATGACATGGATGGAGTAAAGCTTTCGAGACCTTTATTTGCTGATGTGGCACAACTCAAAATGAGAAGAAACAGCTGCAAAAATCCAGTAATAATTGGAACTTGGAACGTATGAAATATGAATCGAGGAAAACTGGAAATCATCAAAAATGAAATGGATCACATAAACATCGATATCCTAGGCATTAGTGAGCTGAAATGGGCTGGTATTGGCCATTTTGAACCGGACAACCATATAGCCTACTATTCTGGGAATGACAACTCGAAGAGGAATGGTGTTGAATTCATGGTCAAAAAGAACATTTCAAGATCTATCCTGAAATACAACGCTGTCAGTGGTAGGATAATATGCATACAGCTACAAGGAAGACGAGTTAATATGACTGTTATCCAAATTTATGCACCAATCACTAGGGCCAAAGATGAATAAATAAAGGATTTTTATCGGCTACAGCAGTCCAACATTGATTGAACATGCAATCAAGATGCATTGGTAATTACTGGCAACTAGAAATTTTTTTAGAATGTAAAAGTTGGAAACAAAAAAGAAGGACCAGTAGTTGGAAAATATGGCCTTGGTGATAGAAACAATGCCAGAGATCGAATGATAGAATTTTACAAGAACAATGACCTCTTCATTGCAAATACCTTCTTTCACCAACATTAATGGTATCTATACACATGGACCTCACCAGATGGAACACACAGAAATCAAATTGACTACATCTGTGGAAAGAGACAATGGAAAAGCTCAATATCATCCATCAGAACAAGGCCAGGGGCCAACCGTGGAACAGACCATCAATTGCTCATATGCAAGTTCAAGCCAAAAATGAAGAAAATCAGAACAAGTGCATTGGAGCCAAAATATGAACTTGAGTGTGTCCCACCTAAATTTGGAGATCATCTGAAGAATAGAGTTGATGCATTGAACACTAGTGACTGAAGACCAGACGAGTTGTGGAATGACATCAAGGACATCATACATGAAGAAAGAAAGAGGTCATTGAAAAGACAGGAGAGAAAGAAAAGACCAAGATGGATGTCAGCGGAGACTATGAAACTTGCTCTTGAGCATTGAGCAGCTAAAGCAAAAGAAAGAATTTGTGGAGTAAAAGAACTGAACAGAAGATTTCAAAGGGGATCTCTAGAAGACAAAGTAAACGCACATTATAATGACATGTGCAAAGAGCTGGAGATGGAAAACCAAAAGGGAAGAACACACTCGGCATTTCTCAAGCCAAAAGAGCTGAAGAAAAATTCAAGCCTCGAGTTGCAATGGTGAAGGATTCCATGGGGAAAATATTAAATGACACGGGAGGCATCAAAAGAAGATGGGAGGAATACACTGAGTTATGATACCAAAAAGAATTAGTCGAAGTTCAACTATTCCAAGAGGTGGCATATGATCAGGAACCGATGGTACTGAAGGAAGAAGCCCAAACTTCTCTGAAGGCATTTGTGAAAAACAAGGCACCAGGAATTGATGGAATATCCATTGCAATGTTTCAACAAACAGATGCATCGCTGGAGATGCTCACTCATCTATGCCAAGAAATATGGAAGACAGCTTCCTGGCCAACTGACTGGAAGAGATTCATATTTATGCCTAGTCCCAAGAAAGATGATCCAATTGAATGTGGAAATTAGAGAACAATATCATTAATATCACATGGAAGCAAAATTTTGCTGAAGATCATTCAAAAATGGCTGCAGCAGTATATCGACAGGAAATTGCCAGAAATTCAGTCCGGTTTCAGAAAAGGATGTGGAACCAGGGATATCCTTGCTGATGTCAGATGGATCATGGCTGAAGGGAGAGAATACCAGAAGGGCGTTTACCTGTGTTTTATTGACTATGCAAAGGCATTTGACTGTGTGGATCATAACAAGCTATGGATAACAGTGCGAAGAATGGGAATTCCAGAACACTTAATTGTGCTCATGAGGGACCTTTACATAGATGAAGAGGTGGTTGTTCAGACAGATCAAGGAAATACTGATTGGTTTAAAGTCAGGAAAGTCGTGCGTTGGGGTTGTGTATTTTCACCATAAGTATTTAATCTGTATACTGAGCAAATAATACAAGAAGCTGGACTATACGAAGCAAAACTGGGCATCAGGATTGGAGGAAAACTTATTAAGAACCTGTGTTATGCAGATGACAGGACCTTGCTTGCTGAAAGTGAAGAGGACTTCAACCACTTACTAATGAATATCAAAGACCACAACATTCAGTATGGATTGCATCTCAACATAAAGAAAACAAAAATCCTCACAACTGGACCATTGAGCAACATCGTGATAAACAGAGAGAAGCTTGAAGTTGTGAAGGATTTCATTTTACTTGGATCCACAATCAACATCCATGGAAGCAGCAGTCAAGAAATCAAAAGATGCATTGCAGTAGGTAAATCTGCTGCAAAGGACCTCTTCAAAGTGTTGATAAGCAAAGATGTCACCCTGAAGACTAAGGTGCGCCTGACCTAAGCCATGGTATTTTCAATCGCGTCATATGCATGTGAAAGCTGGACAATGAATAAGGAAGACTGAAAAAGAATTGATGCCTTTGAATTGAGGTATTGGTGAAGAATATTGAATATGCCATGGACTGGCAAATAACAAACAGGTCTGTCTTAGAAGAGGTACAGCCAGAATGCTCCTTAGAGGCAAGGATGGCAAAACTGCATCTTACATAGTTTGGACATGTTGCCAGGACGGAAGAGTCCCTGGAGAAGGACATCATGCTCAGCAGATTACAGGGTCAGCGGAAAAGAGGAAGGCCCTCAAGGAGTTGGACTGACACAGTGACTGCAACAGTGAGCTCAAGCATAACAAGGATTGTAAGGATGGCTCACGACTGGGCAGTGTTTCATTCTGTTGTGCACAGGGTCACTATGAGTTGGAGCTAACTTGACAGCACCTAACAACAGGTCTTTGCACATTTCATTATAATACTTTACTTTGTCTTTTCTAGCTGTCGTTTAAATCCTCTTTTCAGCTCTTTACTTTATCAATTCTTCCTTTTACTTTATTTACTCCACATTCAACAGCAAGTATCAGATCCTTTTTTGACATCTATTTTGGTCTTTTACTTTCATTACTTTTTAGTGGATTCTTAACTTTCTTCATGCCCTTGATGTCATCCCACTGTCTGTGTGGCCTTTGGTCATTAGTGTTTAATGAGTCAAATATATTCTCAGATGACCTCTAAGTTCAGGTGGGATATACCCAGGTTCATACTTTGGCCGTTGTTGACTTGTTCTGATTCTCTTCAGCTTCAGCTTGAGCTTGCTTATGAGCAATGGATGGTGTTTCCGGGAGTCATCCCTGTGTTTCTTATGACTGAATTGAGCTTTTCCATAGTCTCTTTCCACAGACTTAGTCATTTTGATTCCTGTGTATTTATTCTGGTGAGATTGACAGGTATACATGATGTTTATTTTGTTGAAAAAAGGTACTTGTAATGAAGAAGTCACTGGTCGTGAAAAGCTCTGTCAGGCCATGCGGTCCCTGGCATTGTTTATATCACCAAGGCCGTATTTTCCAACTACTGTGTCTACTTCTTTGTTTCCAACATCTGCATTCCAATCACCAGTAATTATTAATGCATCTTGATTGCATGTTTGTTCAATTTCAGACTGCAGAAGGTGGTACGAACTGTCAATTTCTTTATCTTTTGTCTTAGTGGTTGGTGTTTCAATTTGAAAAATAGTCATATTAACTTGTCTTCCTTGTAGGTTTGTGGATATTTGCCTATCATTGACAGCGTTGTGCTTGAGGTTAGAGCTTCAAATATTCTTTTTGATGATGAATGCACTGCCATACCTCTTTAATTTGTCGTTCTCAGCAGAGTAGATCATATGATAGTCAATTCAAAATAGCCTTTACCAGTCCATTTAAGCTCTCTATTTTTTTTTTTAATGCCTAGGATATCAATGTTAATGTGTTCCATTTCATTTTTTATAAGTTCCAATTTTCCTAGAGTCATTCATTGTACACTGATTATTAATGTACATTCTTATTATTAATGGATGTTTGCGGGGATTTCTTCTCATTTTGAGGTGTGTCACATGAATAAATGAAGGCCCCCAAAGCTTGTCTTCATCCATGTCAGTAAGGCTGACTCTACTTTGAGGAGGAAGCTCTTCCCCAGTCCTATTTTGAGTGTCTTCCAACCTGAGGGGCTCGTTTTCCAGCACTATATCAGACAATGTTCCTTTGCCCTTAATATAGTTTTCACTGGCTAATGTTGAGAAGTAGGCTACCAGGTCCTTTATCCTAGTTTCTTAGTCAGGAAGCTCAGGTGAAACCTGTCCACCATGGGTGACTCTGCTGGTATTTGAAATACTGGTGGCAGAGCTTCTAGCATTACAGCAACATGGATGACAATACAGTATGAGAAAATAACACACGTGTGGGAATCATTTACAATGTTGTTATTAGGTGCCCTCGAGTTGCTTCTGACTCAGAGGGACCCTATGCCCAATAGCACTAAACACTGCCCAGCCTTACACCACCCTCACAATCATTTTTATACTTGAGCCCATTGCTGCAGCCACTGAGTCAGTCCATCCTGCTGAGGGTCTTCCTATTTTTCACTGGCTCTCTACTTTACCAAGCACAATGGCCTTGTCAAGGGGCTGATCCCTCCTGATAACATATCCAACGTATGTGAGACGTAGTCTCACCATCCTCGCTTCTAAGGAGCATTGTGGTTGTACTTCTTCCAAGACAGGTTTGTTTGTTCTTTTGGCAGTCCATGGTAATTTCAATATTATTCATCAGCACCACAATTCAAAATTGTCAATTCTTCTTTGGTCTTCCTTATTCATCATCCAGCTTTCTCATGCATATGAGGTGAATGAAAACACCATGGCTTAGGTCAGGTGCGCTTTGGTCTTTGTGGTAACATCTTTGCTTTTCAACACATTAAATTGGTATTTTGCAGTAGATTTGCTCAATGCATCCACCATTTGATTGCCGCTTCCATGGGTGTTGATTATGGATCCAAGTAAAATGAAATCCTTGAAAATTTCAATCTTTTCTCCATTTATCATGATGTTGGTTATTGGTCCAGTTGGAAGGATTTTTTCTTTGTGTTGAGGTAAAACCCATACTGAATCTATGATCTTTGACCTTCACCAATAAGTGTTTTGAGTCCTGTTCACTTTCAGCAAAATCGTATCATCTGCATCTCACAGGTTATTAGTGAATCTTCTTCCAATCCTGATGCACTATTCTTTTTCATGTCGTTCAGCTTTTCGGCTTCTTTGTTCAGCGTACACATTGAATGAATATAGTGGAAAAACACAATCCTGACACACACTTTTTCTGACTTTATACCACACAGTATCCCCTTGTTCTTTAGAATGACTGTGTCTTGATCTGTGTACAGGTTCCTCATGAGCACAATAAAGTGTTCTGAAGTTCGCAATGTTATCCATAATTTTTTATGATCTACACAGTTGAATGTCTTTGCATAGTTAATAAAACACAGGTAAATATCTTTCTGGTATTCTGTGCTTTGAGCCAGAATCCATCTGACATCAGCAATGATATCCTGGTTCCACACCCACTTCTGATCCTGGCTTGAATTTCTGGCAGTTCCCTGTCGAAATCCTGCTGCAGCCTGTTTTGAATGATTTTTAGCAAAATTATACTTGCATGTGAAATTAATGATGTTCTTCTATAATTTCAGAATTCAGTTGGATCATATTTCTTGGGAATAGGCATAAATATGGATTACTCCTAGTCAGTCGGCCAGGTAGCTGTCTTCTAAATTTCTTGGCATAGAGGGGTGAACACTTCCAGTGCTGCATCCATTTGTTGAAACATATCAACTGGTATTCTGTCAATTCCTGGAACTTTCTTTTCTGCCAATGCTTTCAATGCAGCTTGGATACCTTTCTTCAGAACCATCACATGCTAATCATATGATACTTCTCAAAATGGTTGAATATCAACTAATTCTATTTGGTATTGTGACTCCGTGTATTCCTACCATCCTCTTTTAATGCTTCCTTCATAGTTCAGTATTGTCCCCACAGAATGCTTCACTATTGCAACTCGAGGCCTAAATTTTTTCTCCAATTCGTTCAGCTTGAGAAATGTCAGGTGTGTTTTTCCCTTTTGATGTTCTACCTCCAGGTCTTTGAACATATTGTTATATACTTTACTTTGTCTTCCTGAGCAGCCCTTTGAAATCTTCTGTTCAGTTATTTTGCTTCGTCATTTCTTCCTGTTGATTTAGCTACTCCGTGTTCAACAGCAAGTTTCAGAGTCTCTTCTGACATCATTTTGGTCTTTTCCTTCTTTCCTGTCTTTTTAATGACATCTTGTTTCTTCATGTACATCTTTGATGTCATTCTACAGTTCCTCTGTCTTCAGTCATTATCATTCAACGTGTCAGATCTATTCTTGAGATTGTCTGTAAATTTAAGTGGAAGATGCTGAAGGTCATACTTTATCTCAGGTGGACTTGTTCTAATTTTCTTCAGCAGTTACTTGAACTTGTGTATGTTCACTTGAAGGTCTGTTACAAGTTGGCCTCTGGAGTTATTCTGACTGATGATACTGAGCTTTTCCACTGTCTCTTTCCACGGATGCAGTCAATTTGATTACTGTGTGTTCCACCTGGTAAGGTCACCATTTATGTTGTTGAGGAAAGGTATTTGCGATGAAGAACTCATTGGTCTTACCAAATTCTGTCATGCAATCTCCGGCTTTGTTTCTATCACCAACGCCATATTTTCCAACTACCTATCCTTTTCTTGGTCTCCAACTTCCACATTCCAATCACCAGTAATTATCAAATCATCCTGATTGCATGTCTGATCAATTTCAGACTGCAGAATATGGTAGAATTCTTCAGTTTCTTCATCTTTGGCCTTACTGGTTTGTGCATAAATTTGCATAACAGCCATATGACCTGACTTGCCTTGTAGGTGTATGGATATTGTCCTATAACTGACACCATTGTCCTTCAGGATAGTTCTTGAAATGTCCTTTTTGATGATAAATGCAACACCATTCCTCTTCAATGTGTTGTTCCCAGCATAGTTGACCATATGATTTTCCCATTCAAAATCACCACTACCAGACCATTTCAGCTCACTAATGCTAGGATACCAATGTTTACACTTTTCATTTCATTTCTGACAATTTCCAATTTTCCTAGAATCATACTTCATACATTCCACATTCCAATCATTAATGGATTTTTGCAGCTGTTTCTTCTCATTTTGAGTCGCGGCACATCAGCCAATGAAGGCCTTGAAAGCTTGACTCCATCCACATCCATAAGGTTTACTCAACTTTAAGGAGGCAACTCTCTCCCAGTTGTATTTTGAGTGCCTTGCAACCTGAGGATCTCACCTTCCAGCACTAAAGAAGACAATATTAATCTGCTATTCATAACTTGTGTGTGTGTGCGCATTAAAAGAAAGTTTACAAAACAAGTCAATCTCTCATATAAAAATTAATGTACAGCTTGCTATGTACTCCTAGTTGTTCTCCCCCTAATGAGACAGCACACTCCTCCAGTCTGTATTCCCTGTGTCCATTTAGCCAGCTACTGTCCCCCATTGCCTTCTCATATCCTCTCCCGACAAGAACTGCCCACATACTCTTATGTGTCTACTTGAGCCAAAAAGCTCACTCTTCACCGGTATCATTTTTCTGTCTTATAGTCTGAAGAATTGGCTTTGGGAATGGCCCTGTCTTGGGCTAATAGAAGGTCTGGGGTCCATGGCCTCTGGGGTCCTTCTAGTTTCAGTCAGACCATTAAGTCTGGTCTTTTTACAAGAATTTGAGGTCTGCATCCCACTGTTTTCCTGCTCCATCAGGGATTCTCTGTTGTGTTCCTTGTCAGGGCCATCATCGGTGGTAGCGAGGCACCATCCAGTTCTTCCTGTATCAGGCTGATGGTGCCTTGGATTTTCGTGGCACTTCCTGTCTCTTGGGCTCTTAATTACCCTGTGTCTTTGGTGTTCTTCATTCTCTTTTCCTCCAGGTGGGTTGAGACCAATTGATGATGCATCTTAGGTTGCGGCTTGTTAGCGTTTAAGACCCCAGGCCCCACTCACCAAAGTGGGATGCAGAATGTTTTCTTAATACATTTTGCTATGCCAATTGACCTAGATGTCTCCTGAAATCATGGTTCTCAGACCCCTACCCCTGCTACTCTGGCCTTTGAAGCATTTGGTTGTATTCAAGAAATCTGTTTGCTTTTGGATAAGTCCAGTTTTGCTGACCTCTCCTGTATTGTGTGTTGTCTTTCTTTTCACCTAAAATACTCCTTGTCTACTATCTAATTAGTGAATCCCTTTTCCCTTCCCTCCCCACCCTCTAACCATCAAAGAGTAAATTCCTCTGTGTTTCAATTATGTCCTGAGTTGTTATAACAGTGGTATCCTGCAATATTTGTCTTTTTGCAACTGACTAATTTCACTCAGCATAATGCCTTCCAGATTTCTCCATGTTATGAAATGTTTCATGGATTCATCATTGTTTTATCATTGTGTAATATTCCCCTGCATGAATATACCATAACTTAATTATCCATTCATCCGTTGATAGGTGCCTTGGATGCTTCCATGTTTTTGCTACTGTATATAGTGCTGCAGTGAACACGGGTGTGCATATAACTGTTTGTGTGAAGGCTCTCATTTCTTTAGGATAGATCCTGAGAAGTGCAATTGCTGGATCATATGGTAGATCTGTTTCTAGCTTTTTAAGGAAGTGCCAAATCAACTTCCAAGGTGGCTGTACAATTCTACGTTCCCACCAGCAGCATATAAGTGTTCTAGCCTCTCCTCAACCTCTGCAACATTTATTATCTTGTTGTTTTTTTTGGGGGGGGTGGATAATGGCAGCATTTTTGGAATGAGATGGTGTCTTAGTGTAGTTTTGATTTGTATTTCTCTAATGGCTAATGATCTTGAGCATTTCCTCATGTATCTGTTAGCTGCCTGATTGTCTTCTTTGGTGAAGGGCCTGTTCATACTACTTGCACATTTTTTAACTGGGTTGTCTCTCTTTTTTTGTTTAGTTTTTGAGGTATAACATAGGATTTAGAGATCAAACTCTCATCACTATTGTCATAGCTGAAACTGTTTTCCCAGTCTATAAGTAATCTTTTTACTTTTTTGGTACAGTCTCTGGATGATCATATTTGATTTTTAGGAGCTCGCAGTTAGTTTCTCTTCTGGTTTTTGTGCACTTTTAGTAATGTTTTGTATACTGTTTATGCCATGTATTAGGGTTCCTAGTGCTGTCTCTATTTTTTCTTCCATGATCTTTATCATTTTAGATTTTATATTTAGGTCTTTGATCCCTTTTGAGCTAGTTTTTATGCATGTTGAGAGGTATGGGTATTGTTTCTTTCATTCTTTTTTTTTTTTTTTTTTTTGCAGCTGGATATCCAGATAACTCAGCACCATTTGTTAGAAAAGCTGTCTTTTCCCCATTTAACAGATTTTGGGACTTTTTCTGCTAGCAGCTGCTCATACGTGGATGGATTTATATCCCGGTATTCAATTCTGTCCCACTGGTCTATGTATCTGTTGTTGTATAGTTCTAGGCTGTTTTGACTACCGTCTGATATAATAGGTTCTAAAATCAGGTAGTATGAGGTCTGCCACTTTGTTCTTCTTTTTCAGTAATGCTCTATTTATCCGGGGTCTCTCTCTCTTCTGTGTGAAGTTGATGATTTGTTTCTCCATCTCACTGAAAAATGTCATTGGAATTTGGGTCAGAATTGCATTGTATCTATAGATTGCTTTTGGTAGAATGGACATTTTTACAAAGTCGAGTCTTCCTATCCATGAGCAAAGTATGTTTTTCCACTTCTGTAGGTATCTGTTGGTTTCTTGCAGTAGTGTTTTGTAGTTTTCTTTGTATATATATCTTTTCTGTCTCTGGTTAGATTTATTCCTAAGTATTTTATTTTTGTGGGGCAATACTTAGTTGTGCTCATGAAGAATCTGTAAGTTGATCAAGAGGCAGTAGTTTGAACAGAACGAGAGGATATTGCACTGTTTAAAGTCAGAAAATGTGCACTTCAGGGTTGTATCCTTTCACTGTACCTATTCAATCTGTATGCTGAACAAATAATCTGAGAAGCTGGACTGTAAGAGGAAGAATGGGGTATCAGGAATGGAGGAAGACTCCTTAACAACCTGTGTTATGCAGATGATATATCCTCGCTTGTTGAAAGTGAAGAGGACTTGAAGCACGTGCTGATGAAGATCAAAGACTGCAGCCTTCAGTATGGATTACCTGTCAACATAGAGAAAAGAAAAATCTTCACATATGGCTGAATAAATGAAGAAAAGATTGAAGTTGTAGAAGAATTCATTTTACCTGGATCCAAATCAACACCCAGGGAAGCAACAGTCAAGAAACCAAAAGATACATTTCTTTGGGCAAATCAGCTGCGAGAGATCTCTTTTAAGTGTTAGAAAAAAATCTCTCCTTGAGGACTAACGTGCACTGACCAAAGTGATGGTGCTCTCAATAAGTTCATATGCATGCAAAAGCAGGACAATGAATAAGGAAGGCCAAAGAAGAATTGAGGCCTTTGAATTGTGGTGTTCCCAAAGAATATTGAATATACCATGGACTGCCAAAAAAAAAAAAGAACAAATCTGTCATGGAAGAAGTACAGCCAGAATGCTCCTTGGAAGCAAGGATGAGGAGACTGTGTCATGTCGTCAGGAGGAATCAGTCCCTGGAGAAGAACATCATGCTTGGTAATGCAGAGGGCCAGCAGAAAAGAGGAAGACCCTCAACGAGATGGACTGACACAGTGGCTTCAACAATGGGCTCAATCGTAGCAAAAGTGGTGAGGACGGTGCCGGACCAGGCAGTGTTTAGTTCTGTTGTAGATGGGGTCACTTTGGGTAGGAGCTGATTTGAGTGTACCTAACAAGAACAACATTTGGGACCAAACTGACAATAGTAACTTGAAAGAGTAGATAGGAAAATTAGGGAGGGGTGAGTTTGTGTAAATGGGGGAGGAAGACCAGAAAAGGAAGGTGAATGGTTACACAACTTGAATGTAATCAATGTCACTCAATTGTATATAAGAACCAAGGTGTCTCAATGGTTTAGCACTCAGCTGATAACTGTAAGGTGGTGGTCCAAGCCTACTAGCGGCTCCACAGGAGAAAGATGTGGCTCTCTGCTTCCATAAGGATGACAGCTTTGGAAACACTACGGGGCAGGCCTTCTTGGTCCAATAGGGTCACTATGAGTTGGAATCCAAATGGAGGAATGCTTCTGAATTGTACATGTAGAAACTATTGAATAGCTGTATATTTTGCTGTGCATATTCTCAACAGCAACATAATGACATAAAAAGATAAAAAAGGCTTGGAGAAGTTACAGAATGAAAGAATAAAGCAACTCCCAACAGCAAGTAGGGCAAATGCTTAGGAGGGCAAAGACTCTGTTTCCCAAAGCTAACACTAAAAGTGCTAAAACTCAGCAATATCAAAGGAATGTTAAGAACAACAACAACAACAACAACAGGAAAGAATGGTAATTCACAGTGGAAAAATTGATAGAAACTCTGAGTAAGTACTGATATTGAACTTACTAGAAAAATAAAGGAACTCTTAAATATGCTCAAAGAATGAAAGGCAAATATGGACAAAGAAATAAAGAAACAGAGAAAAAAAATCTATGTATGTACACAATGAGAATACTAGGAAAGTGATAGAAAATATAAAAGGGAGCTTTTGGGAGCTAAAAAGTAAAATTACTAAAGTGAAAACTTTAATGGGGAGTCTCAACAGAAGATTTGAGCAGGAGAAAAAGCAATCAATACACTTTTAATGACATAAAATTAAAATTTTCTGCTCATAGAAAAAAAAAATTAACGTAAGCAGGAAGAATGCAATGCAGTGGCTTTGGGTTTGGCCAAAGAGTGGGCGGTCTGTACTTTGAACCCACCATCTGCTCTGCAAGAGTAGGATTGCAGTCTGCTTCCGTAAAGATTTACATCTTTGGAAATCCTACGGGGATGTTACACTCTGTCCTAAACATTCAGAATGAGTAGGAATTTACCTGATGGCAAGTATTTTTGTTTGTTTGTTTAAATGTCCTATGGATCATCATTGAGTATACAAAAATAGGAAAAAAAGAAGACAAAAATAGGAACAAAAGGAACAAAAGAAAACTTGAAGAACTAATGACCAAAAACATCACATTTTAAGGAAGAAATGAATACGCACATTTAAGAAACTCAACACACTTTAAGTAACCTCAAAAGGGAACCAAACTGAAACTCATTATACTCAAATTGTGAAAACTCAGAGGGGGAGTATTGAGTGCAGCATGGAAGAAGCAACTTGTCGTGCAGAAGAGTCTCAGTAAGATTAATGGCTGAATGTATATCGGGGCCCATGGAGGTAAATTGCAGGTGTACATTTTGAGATGGTATATGTTTTGTCATGTGTATTTTTACCACAGACAAAACAAACAAAAATTAAAAAATTGGAAACGTGCAGTCAGCAAGGTGACACATTTAAAGTTCTCAAAGTAAGAAAACAAAATCTGTCCATCAAGAATTCTCTCCAGCTTCACTGGGATCTGCTGAGAAAGAACCAGAATAGCTGGTGGCTTTGTGGCAGAAGGCGTGGACTTCCTGCACAGGGTCATCATGAAGACCGTGTGCTTTGCCCACCGCTTCCAACCCGTGGTGGTGAAGGGCAGTAGGGCATCCTGACCCAGTCTGTAGGTAATCTTTTTACTCCTTTGGTGAAGTCTTTGGGTATTTAGGAGCTCCCAGTTATCTACTTTTTCTTCTGCATTGTTAGTAATGTTTTGCATACTGTTTACGCCGTGCGTTAGGGCTCCTAACGTGTTCCTTATTTTTCGTTCCATGATCTTTATCGTTTTAGATTTTATATTTAGGCCTTTGATTCAGTTTGAGCTCGTTTTTGTGCATGGAGTGAGGTATAGGTCTTGTTTCATTTCTTTGCAGATGGATATTCAGTTATGCCAGCAGCATTTGTTAAAAAGACTGTCTTTTCCCCTTTAACTGCTTTGGGCACTTTGTCAAATATCATCTGCTCATGTGTGGATGGATTTATGTCTGGATTGACAGTTCTGTTCCATTGGTCTTTGTATCTGTTGCCATACCAGTACCAGGCTGTTTGGACTACTGTGGCAGTAGTCAAAATCAGGTAGAGTAAGGCCTCCCACTTTGTTCTTCTTTTTCTGTAATGCTTTACTTATCTGAGGCCTCTTTCCCTTCCATATGAAGTTGATGTTTTGTTTCTCCACCTCATTTAAAAATGTCGTTGGGATTTGGATTGGAATTTTGTTGTGTCTATAGATAGCTTTTGGTAGAATAGACATTTTTACAATGTTCAGTCTTCCTGTCCATGAGCAAGGTATGTTTTTCCACTTACGTAGGTCTCTTTTGGTTTCATGCAGAAGTGTATTGTAGTTTTCTTTATACAAGTCTTTGACATTTCTGGTAAGATTTATTTCTAAGTATTTTATCTTCTTGGGGGCTACTGTAAACGGTATTGATTTGGCGATTTCCTCTTCGATGTTCTTTTTGCTAGCATAGAGGAATCCAAGTGATTTTTTTTATGTTTATTTTGTATCCCAGTACTCTGCTGAACTCTTCTCTTACCTTCAGTAGTTTTCTTGAGGAATCCCCAGGGTTTTCTGTGTATAAGATCATGTCATCTGCAAATAGAGATGCTTTTACTTCTTTCTTGCCAATCTGGATGCCTTTTATTTCTTTATCTAGCCTAATTGCTCTGGCTAGGACCTCCAGCACAATACTAAGAGCGGTGATAAAGGGCATCCTTGTCTGGTTCCCCATCTCAGGAGGAATGCTTTCAGCAAAAGTGACTGGAAGGTAATTTTTTTCCTTTAAGTGGGTGGGCAAATGGCTTGAGAGTGTACAAAAGAACAGTATGAGTATGACACAAGGGATCAAAGTGTTATGTGCAGTAACTTTGCCAATACCATGGCTTGGGTCAGGTGCACCTTAGTCTTCAGCGTGACATCTTTGCTCTTCTATACTTTGAAGAGGTCCTTTGCAGCAGATTTGCCCAACGCAATGCATCTTTTGATTTCTTGACTACTGCTTCCATGGCTGTTGATTGTGAATCCAAGTAAAATGAAATCCTTGATAACTTCAATCTTTTCTCCATTTATCACGATGTTGCTAAACGGTCCAGTTCTGAAGAGTTTTGTTTTCTTTATGTTTAGGAGTAATCTGTACTGAAGGCTGCGGTCTTTGATCTTCATTAGTAAATGCTTCAGGTCCTCTTCACTTTCAGCAAGCCAGGTTGTGTTATCTGCATAATGCAGGTTGTTAACGAGTCTTCCTCCAATCCTGATGCCCCGTTCTTCTTCATACAGTCTAGATTCTCATATTATTTGCTCAGCATACAGATGAAATAGATATGGTGAAAGAATACAACCCTGAGGCACACCTTTCCTGACTTTAAACCAATCAGTATCCCCTTGTTCTGTCCAAACAACTGCCTCTTGATCTATGTAAAGGTTCCTCATGAGCACAATTAAGTGTTCTGGAATTCCCATTCTTTCCAGTGTTATCCATAGTTTGTTATGATCCACACAGTCGAATGCCTTTGCATAGTCAATAAAACACAGGTAAACATCCTTCTGGTATTCTCTGCTTTCAGACAGGATCCATCTGACATCAGCAATGATATCCCTGGTTCCACGTCCTCTTCCGAAACCAGCCTGAATTTCTGGCAGTTCCCTGTCGATTATACTGCTTCAGTCGTTTTTGAATGATCATCAGCAAAATGTTGCTTGCGTGTGATATTAATGATATTGTTCTATAATTTCCACATTTGGTTGGATCACCTTTCTTGGGAATAGGCATAAATATGGATCTCTTCCAGTCAGTTGGCCAGGAAGCTGTCTTCCATATTTCTTGGCATAGACGAGTGAGCAGCTCCAGCGCTGCATCTGTTTGTTGAAACATCTCAATTGATATTCCATCAATTCCTGGAGCCTTGTTTTTCGCCAATGCCTTCAGAGCAGCTTGGACTTCTTCCTTCAGTACCATTGGTCCCTGATCACATGCCACCTCTTGAAATGGTTGAATATCGACTAATTCTTTTTGGTATAATGACTCTGTGTATTCCTTCCAACTTCTTTTGATGCTTCCTGCATCATTTAACATTTAATGAAATATTTATTATTTAATGAAACGTTTATATTTAATGAAGGTATTGGTAGAAAACAAAGCTCCAGGAATTGACAGAATGCCAATTGAGATGATACCACAAAAAAATGAAATGCTGGAAGTGCTCGCTTGTTTATTTCAAGAAATTTGGAAGAAAGCTACTGGGCCAACTACCTAGAAGAGATCCTTATTTGTGCCCATTCCAAACAAAGTCATCCAACAGAATGTGAAAATTATCAGACTATATCATTAAGATCACACACAAGTAAAAATTTGCTGAAAAGAATTCAAAACCAGTTGTAGTGGAACTGTGAGAGGGAAATGCAAAAAAAATTTAAGCTATACTGAGAAGACGGTGTGGAATGAGGCATATCATTGATGATGTCAGAATGATCTTGGCTAAGCAGAGAATAACGCAAAAATGTGTACCTGTTTTTTTTTTTTTTTTTTTTTGAGTGTGCAAAGGCATTGCACTCTGTGGATCATAACTAATGATGGATAATGATGTGAAGAATGGAAATTCCAGAACACTAATTGCGCTCATGCAGAACTGGTATATAGAGAGAAGATCAGCTGTTAGAACAGAAAAAGTAGATATTGAGTGGGTTAAAATCAGGAAACTTGTGGGCCAGCAGTGTATTCTTTCACCATATTTGTTAAATTTGTATGCTGAACTAATAATTCCATAAGCTGGACTTAGGAAGAATGTAGCAACAGTACTGAAGGAAGATTTATTAACAACCTGAATATGCATGACACAACATTGCTTGATGAAAGCATAGAGGTCTTTAAGCACTTACTAAAAAAGACCAAAGACTGCAGCATTCAGTAGGGATTATACTTCACCATAAAGAAAACAAAAGTCCTCACAACTGGACCAATAAGCAACATCATCAGAAATGGGGAAAATATTGATGTTGTCAAGGATTTCATTTTACTTGAATCCACAATCAATGCCCATGGAAGCAATAGTCAAGAAATCAATTGCATTGGGCAAACCTGATGCAAAAGACCTTTTCAAAGTGTTAAGAGCAAAGATGATGCTTAGAGAACTAAAGTGTGCCTGACCCAACCCATGGCATTTTCAATCATCTCTTTGCATGGGAAAGCTGGAAATGATTAAGGAAGACAGAAGATGAATTGATGTCTTTATAGTGTCAATACATCAGACTAAGAGTCTTCTATTTTTTTATTGTTTCTTTATCTTAATAATCATGATGTCATTTTTCAGGGACTGGTCCCAACAGAAATCATGTCCAAAGTAAATGAGACAAACCCTCTCTATCCTTGGTGTCAAGGAACATTCGGTCTGTATATCTTCCAAGTCAGATTTGTTCGATCTTGTAGCCATCCACGGGATATTCTATATTCTTTGTCAACCATACTGCAAAGCTATTGATTCTTCTTCCACCTTCTTTATTCATTGTACAGCATTCTCATGCACATAAGGCAAATGAAAACATCATGGATTGGTTCAGGTGCACCTCAATCCTCAAAAATGACCTTTGCTTTTCAAAATTTTAAGAGGCCTTTCGCAGCAGATGTGCCCAAGGCAATAAGGTGCTTGATTTCTTGATTGCTGCTTCCATGGGTGTCGATTGTGGTTTAAAATCAGAAACACATGCATCAAGGTTGTATCCTTACATGATATGTATTTAATCTGTATGTTGACTAAGCTGAGAGGATGGACTATGTGAAGAAGAATGTGTCATCAGGATTGAAGGAAGACCCATTAACAACCTGCAATAGTGGGAGGACACAACCCAGCTTGATGAAAGCAAAGATGACTGGAAGCACTTACTGATGAAAATCAAGACTACAGCTTTCAGTATGAGCTACACCTGAACATAAAGAAAACAAAAATCCTCACAACTGGATTAATAAGTAACAACATAATAGATGGACAAAACAGAATTACCATAGCAAGCAGCAATAACACACCTAAGTATAAACTCCAAAGAAATGAACTGAAGGACTAAAGCAGGTATTTGTACACCAATGTTTATAGAAGCATGATTCACGATAGCCAAAGGGTGGAAATACTTAAGTTTCCGTCAACAGATGAACCGATATACAAAATATGATACTTATATGCAATGGAATATTAGTCAGCCATCAAAAAGAGTGGAGTCGTAATGCATGTTATGACATGGATGAAGTACGAAAACGTTATGTAAGTAAAAGAAGCCACACAAAATCTGATAACTATTTTACAGTTCCATTTATACTAGGTATCTAGAATAGGCCAATGAGTTATTGTTTAATGGGCACAGAGTGACTATTTGAGATGAGGAAAATATCCTGGAAATACATATTTGTAATTGTTGTCACAGTATTACGAGTGCACTTAACATCGGTTAATTGTAAACTAAAAAAAAGAAAAATGTTGAAGTGGCAACAACTATGTTATGTGTATTTTACCACAATAAAATTAAAACAAAATAAAAACACATGGAAAATTTTGCTGAGTACTCCAGCCAACAACTCCAGCCTCTGATTAATTTAGTTTTGAATAAGGTCTTTACATAATGCATCCATAAAGAGTTTGTTCTCATTACCCACTCTACTTTGCTGTATGTATTTGTATGTTTTACATAAACTTTTTATCTCTATATTTGCCATACTAGAGGGTCCAGGATTGTGCAGATGACCTTCATGCTTGGCTATTAACAAAAAGTTTGGGGGATCACCTAGAAGCACCTTGGAAGAAAGGCCTGGCACTCTACTTCCAAAAAAATCTTCCATTCGAAACCCTATGGAGCAGGTCTACTCTGACACACATGAGGTCACCACGAGTCAAAAGTGACTGGGAGGTAATTTTTTTCCTTTAAGTGGGTGGGCAAATGGCTTGAGAATGTCCAAGAGAACAACCTGAGTATGACACGAGGGATCAAAGTGTTATGCGCAGTTACTTTGCCTTCCCCTTGGCTATTTCTCTGTTCGGTGAAAGTCAGAGAGAATGGCAGAGAGGTTTGGAAGGAATCTGTGCAACTAACTATGCCTACGCCCTGCTTTAGAAAATATAGAGATTAAGCAGGAACCTGTGGAACATTACTTCATAGTCTTCCTATTACTCGGCAATAAAAAAAAAAAAAGGGAAAACAAAAAGATAAATGAACTCAGACAAGAAAATGAAAAGGGCAGACAGAGAAAAGGAACAAGTATTTTAAATGCTAATGTGGCAACCCAAGTCCTTCTAAGGTTTCTGACTGAAAGGTAATAAAGCGGTCCCTCAGGCTAGTTTTCCTGAAGATAATTAGCAGGGTGCGTTGATCCAGACTTCAAAATACTGGGCTTGCTGTTTCAGATCTAAGAAAGAAATATGACTGAGCTTCTCTAAGGTTTAAGGATTGATTGACTGGAATTCAAGGGGTTTGGTTTGGGTTCTCAGCCACCCGTACTGCCACCATTTCTGTTTAAGAAGCAGGCTGATGGGGGAGGGGCTTCACGGTCGCGGTAGGTGGTCTTGAGGCTCCACAGGGAACATGATGGGGAGAGCTTGGAACGACGATGCTTCCAGCCACAGGCATCAACGCGAGATTGCCTGCGAGCAGTTCTCCTGGAGATCAGATGTGACAGGAGGGTTTCTGGCTGGGTGGAGTGAGGAAACGTATGGTGCAGGCTCCCCGCTCGGGGCACCGATTTCACCCACGTCATGAGTTGTCCCCAACTGAGGAGTCACGCACAAAACCTGTTGCCCTCCAGTTGATTTTCACTCATAGCGACCCTAGAAGATGGAGTAGAAATGCCCCATTGGGTTTCCAAGGAGCGCCTGGTGGATTTGAACTGCCGGGCCTTTGGTGAGCAACTGCTGCACTTAGACAGTACGCCACCAGGGTATCCAGCTGAGGACTGAGAGTACGCCACCAGGGTATCCAACTGAGGACGGAGAGACAAATGAGTACCTCTGGGGGAAGGCACAGTAGAAAGGAGCCACCACCATGTGCCCGTAGGTGCAGCCTGGACCTCCTGCACCGCTAATGACCAGGGTCCAGCCACGTTTCATCTGGAAGGCCAAGATGACCCCCTCTGTCCTGTGCAGGGCGCCCTCTGCAGGCTGGCCCTGGTAGTGCAGAGGCTGCCCTGAGTCTGAGCGAGGCAAGGGGCGGGGTAGGAGTAGGAGCAGTCTCCGCCCCTGGCCGTCACTGATTGGTTGCGTTTGGCGACGTCGCCAGTGGCACGACAACGTCCGGGCACGAGAGAGCTGTGGCTAGAGCTTTGAGTGTTACGTTGAATACAAGTGGTGAAAACGGGAATCTTAGTTTTGTTCTTGATACTAGCTGCTGTGTTTCCAGGATTTCTCCAGTGATTATGATGCTAATTGTGGGTTTTCCACAAATTTCTTTTTGAGGTTAAGCATCCTTCCATTCTTAGTTTATTGAGTGTTTTCTTCATCAAAGTGTATTGGATTTTGTCCAATTTATTTCTGCATTAATTGAGATGACCTAGTACTTCACATTGTGTACTGATTTTAGTACGCTGAACCAACTTTGCATAATGGGACTACATTCTATTTGGACATTGAATATGATCCTGATAATATTCTCCTGGAGTTTCCTAGCGTGATGTTCAGGATTTTTGCATGCAGAGTCCTAAGATGTATTTGGTCTGTAGTTGTGTTGTTTCATTTCAATGAATTTGTAGCTTTGATACCAAAGTAATGACAGACGCATACAATAAGTTAGAAGTGTTCCCTCCACCAGTATTTTGGAAGACCTTGATTTTGCTTCCTTCTTCCTGATTTATTGATTTTCTACCAGTGTAACTTTTTTTAAAATAATTTTTATTGAGCTTTAAGTGAACGTTTACAAATCAAGTCAGTCTGTCACATATAAGCTTATATACACCTTACTCCATACTCCCACTTGCTCTCCGCCTAATGAGTCAGCCCTCCCAGTCTCTCCTTTCTGACAATTTTGCCAGTTTCTAACCCTCTCTACCCTCCTATCTCCCCTGCAGACAGGAGATGCCAACACAGTCTCAAGTGTCCATCTGATACAAGTAGCTCACTCTTCATCAGCATCTCTCTCCAACCCATTGTCCAGTCCCTTCCATATCTGATGAGTTGTCTTCGGGAATGGTTCCTGTCCTGGGCCAACAGAAGGTTTGGGGAGCATGACTGCTGGGATTCCCCTAGTCTCAGTCAGACCATTGTCTGGTCTTTTTATGAGAGTTTGGGGTCTGCATCCCACTGATCTCCTGCTCCCTCAGGGGTTCTCTGTTGTGCTCCCTCTCAGGGCAGTCGTTGGTTGTGGCCGGGCACCATCTAGTTCTTCTGGTCTCAGGATGATGGAAGTCTCTGGTTCATGTGGCCCTTTCTGTCTCTTGGGCTCATAGTTATCGTGTGACCTTGGTGTTCTTCATTCTCCTTTGATCCAGGTGGGTTGAGACCAACTGATGCATCTTAGGTGGCTGCTTGCTAGTGTTTAAGACCCCAGACGCCACATTTCAAAGTGGGATGCAGAATGTTTTCATAATAGTATTATTTTCCCAATTGACTTAGAAGTTCCCTTAAGCCATAGTCCCCAAACTCCCGCCCTTGCTCCGCTGACCTTTGAAGCATTCAGTTTATCTCAGAAACTTCTTTGTTTTGGGTCCAGTCCATTTGAGCTGACCTTCTGTGTATTGAGTATTGTCCTTCCCTTCACCTAAAGTAGTTCTTATCTACTAACTAATCAGTAAATAACCCTCTCCTACCCTCCCTCCCTCCCCCCCTTGTAACCACAAAAGTATGTGTTCTTCTCAGTTTATACTATTTCTGAAGATCTTACAAAAGTGGTCTTATAAAATATTTGTCTTTTTGCCTCTGACTAATTTCACTCAGCAGAATGCCTTCCAGGTTCCTCCATGTTATGAAATGTTTCACAGATTCGTCATGGTTCTTTATTAATGTGTAGTATTCCATTGTGTGAATATACCACAATTTATTTAACCATTCATCAGTTGATGGACACCTTGGTTGCTTCCAGCTTTTTGCTATGGTAAACAGTTCTGCAATAAACATGCGTGTGCATATATCTGTTCGTGTAAGGGCTCTTATTTCTCTAGGGTATATTCCGAGGAGTGGGACTTCTGGGTTTTATGGTAGTTCTATTTCTACCTTTTTAAGAAAACACCAGATAGATTTCCAAAGTGGTTGTACCATTTGACATTCCCACCAGCAGTGTATAAGAGTTCCAATCTCTCCACAGCCCCTCCAACATTTATAATTTTGTGTTTTTTGGATTAATGCCAGCCTTGGTGGAGTGAGATGGAATCTCATCCAAGTTTTAATTTGCATTTCTCTAATGGCTAATGATCGAGAGCATTTTCTCATGTGTCTGTTATCTGCCTGAATATCTTTCTTAGTGAAGTGTGTGTTCATATCCTTTGCCCACTTTTTGATTGGGTTGTCTTTTTGTGGTTGAGTTTTAACAGAATCACATAGATTTTAGAGATCAGACACTGGTCATAAATGTCATACTTGAAAATTCTTTCCCAGTCTGTAGATGGTCTTTTTAATCTTTTGGTGAAGTGTTTAGATGAGCATCGGTGTTTGATTTTTAGGAGCTCCCAGTTATCTGGTTTCTCTTCGTCAGTTTTGGTAATATTTTGTATTCTGTTTATGCCTTGAATTAGGGCTTCTAAAGTTGCCCCTATTTTTTCTTCCATGATCTTTATCATTTTAGTTTTTATGTTTAGGTCTTTGATCCACTTGGAGTTAGTTTTTGTGCATGGTGTGAGGCATGGGTCCTGTTCCATTTTTTTGCAAATGGATATCCAGCTATGCCATCACCATTTGTTAAAAAAGATTATCTTTTCTGCAATTAACGGACACAGGGCCTTTGTCAAATATGAGCTGCTCATATGTGCATGGATTTATATCTGGGTTCTTAATTCTATTCCATTGGTCAATGTGCCCGTTGTTGTACCAGTACCAGGCTGTTTTGACTACTGTGGCTGTATAATAGGTTCTGAAATCTGGTAGAGTGATCCTCCCACTTTCTTCTTCTTTTTCAGTAATGCTTTACTTATCCGAGGCTTCTTTCCCTTCCATATGAAGTTGGTGATTTGTTTCTCCATCACATTAAAAAATGTCATTGGAATTTGGATTGGAAGTGCATTGTATGTATAGATGGCTTTTGGTAGAATAGACATTTTTACTATGTTAAGTCTTCCTATCCATGAGCAAGGTATGTTTTTCCACTTAAGTAGGTCCTTTTTAGTTTCTTGCAGTAGTACTTTGTAGTTTTCTTTGTATAGGTCTTTTACATCTTTGGTAAGATTTATTCCTAAGTATTTTATCTTCTTGGGAGCTACTGTGAATGGTATTGATTTGGTGATTTCCTCTTCGATGTTCTTTTTGTTGATGTAGAGGAATCCAAGTGATTTTTGTATGTTTATCTTATAACCTGAGACTCTGCCCAACTCTTCTATTAGTTTCAGTAGTTTTCTGGAGGATTCCTTAGGGTTTTCTGTGTATAAGATCACGTCATCTCCAAATAGAGATAATTTTACTTCCTCCTTGCCAATCCGGATGCCCTTTATTTCTTCGTCTAGCCTTATTGCTCTAGCTAGGACCTCTAGCATAATGTTAAATAAGAGCAGTGATAAAGGGCATTCTTGTCTGGTTCCCGTTCTCAAGGGAAATGCTTTCAGGCTCTTTCCATTTAGAGTGATGTTGGCTGTTGGCTTTGTATAAAAAGATGCCCTTTATTATGTTGAGGAATTTTCCTTCAATTCCTATTTTGCTGAGAGTTTTTACCATGAATGGGTGTTGGACTTTGTCAAATGCCTTTTCTGCATCAATTGATAAGGTCATGTTGTTTTTGTCTTCTGTTTTATTTATATGGTGAATTACATTAATGGCTTTTCGAATATTAAACCAGCCTTGCATACCTGGTATAAATCCCACTTGGTCATGGTGGATTATTTTTTTGATATGTTGTTGAATTCTATTGGCTAGAATTTTGTGGAGGATTTTCGCATCTATGTTCATGAGGGATATAGGTCTGTGATTTTCTTTTTTTGTGATGTCTTTACCTGGTTTTGGTATCAGGGATATGGTGGCTTCATAGAATGAGGTGGGCAGTATTCCATCCTTTTCTATGCTTTGAAATACCTTTAGTAGTAGCGGTGTTAACTCTTCTCTGAAACATTGGTAGAACTCTGCAGTGAAGCTGTCCGGGCCAGGGCTTTTTTTCGTTTGGAGTTTTTTGATTACCGTTTCAATCTCTTTTTTTGTTATGGGTCTATTTAGTTGCTCTACTTCTGATTGTGTTAGTTTAGGTAGGCAGTGTTTTCTAGGAATTCATCCATTTCTTCAAGGTTTGCAAATTTGTTAGAGTACAATTTTTCGTAATAATTTGGTATGATTCTTTTAATTTCAGTTGGATCTGTTGTGATGTGGCCCATCTCATTTCTTATTTGGGTTATTTGTTTCCTTTCCGGTATTTCCTTAGTCAGTCTGGCCAATGATTTATCAATTTTGTTAATTTTTTCAAAAAACCAGCTTTTGGCTTTGTTAATTCTTTCAATTGTTTTTCTGTTCTCTAATTCATTTAGTTCAGCTCTAATTTTTATTATTTGTTTTCTTCTGGTGCCTGATGGATTCTTTTGTTGCTCACTTTCTATCTGTTCAAGTTGTAGGGACAGTTCTCTGCTTTTGGCTCTTTCTTCTTTTTGTATGTGTGCATTTATCGATACAAATTGGCCTATGAGCACGGCTTTTGCTGTGTCCCAGAGGTTATGATAGGAAGTGTTTTCATTCTCGTTGCATTCTATGAATTTCTTTATTCCCTCCTTAATATCTTCTATAACCCAGTCTTTTTTGAGGAGGGTATTGTTCAGTTTCCAAGTATTTGATTTCTTTTCCCTAATTTTTCTGTTATTGATTTCCACTTTTATGGCCTTATGGTCTGAGAAGATGCTTTGTAATATTTTGATGTTTTGGATTCTGCAAAGGTTTGTTTTATGACCTAATATGCGGTCTATTCTGGAGAATGTTCCATGTGCGCTAGAAAAAAAAGTATACTTTGCAGCAGTTGGGTGGAGTGTTCTGTATAATTCTATAAGGTCAATTTGATTGATTGTAGCAATTAGGGCTTCTGTGTCTTTATTGAGCTTCTTACTGGATGTCCTGTCCTTCTCCGAAATTGGTGTGTTTAAGTCTCCTAGTATAATTGTGGAGGTGTCTATCTCACTTTTCAGTTCTGAAAAAGTTTGTTTTCTGTATCTTGCAGCCCTGTCATTGGGTGCATAAATATTTAATATGGTTATATCTTCCTGGTCAATTGTCCCTTTAATCATTATGTAGTGTCCTTCTTTATCCTTTGTGGTGGATTTAACTTTAAAGTCTATTTTGTCAGAAATTAATATTGCTACTCCTATTCTTTTTTGCTTATTGTTTACTTGATATATTTTTTTCCATCCTTTGAGTTTTAGTTTGTTTGTGTCTCTAAGTCTAAGGTGTGTCTCTTCTAGGCAGCATATAGACGGAGCGGGTTTCTTTATCCAGTCTGAGACTCTCTGTCTCTTTATTGGTGCGTTTAGTGCATTTACATTCAGCGTAATTATAGATAAGCATGTGTTTAGTGCTGTCATTTTGTTGCCTTTTTATGTGTGTTGTTGACCATTTCATTTTTCCACTTACTTTTTTGTGCTGAGACATTTTTCTTTGTAAATTGCGTGTTCCTCATTTTCATAGTATTTGACTTTATGTTTTCTGAGTCGTTATGTTTTCCTGGTTTTTATTTTGAGTTATGGAGCTGTTATACCTCTTTGTGGTTACCTTAATATTTACTCCTATTTTTCTAAGTGAAAACCTAACTTGTATCATCCTATATTGCCTTGTATCCCTCTCCATATGGCAGTTCTATGCTACCTGTATTTAGTCCCTCTTTTTGATTATTGTGATCTTTTACATATTGACTTCAATGATTCCGTGTTTTGAGAGTTTTTTTGTTTTTAAAAATAATCTTAATTTGTTTTTGTGATTTCCCTGTTCGAGGTGGTATCGGGATGTTCTGTTCTGTGACCTTGTGTTGTGCTGGTATCTGATATTACTGGTTTTCTGACCAAACAATTTCCTTTATCATTTCTTGTAGCTTTAGTTTGGTTTTTGCAAATTCTCTAAGCTTCTGTTTATCTGTAAATGTTTTAATTTCACCTACATATTTGAGAGAGAGTCTTGCTGGATATATGATCCTTGGCTGGCAGTTTTTCTCCTTCAGTGTCTATATATGTCTTCCCATTGCCTTCTTGCCTGCATGGTTTCTACTGAGTAGTCTGAACTTATTGATTTCTCCTTTGTAGGAGAACTTTGTTTTATCCCTGGCTGCTTTTAAAATTTTCTCTTTATCTTTGGTTGTGGCAAATTTGATGATAATATGTCTTGGTGTTTTTCTTTTTGGATCAGTCTTAAATGGGGTTCGATGAGCATCCTGGATAGATATCCTTTCGTCTTTCATGATGTCAGGGAAGATTTCTGCCAACAGATCTTCAACTATTCTCTTTGTGGTTTCTGATATCCCTCCCTGTTCTGGGACTCCAGTCACATGCAAGTTATTCTTCTTGATAGAGTCCCACATGATTCTTAGGGTTTCTTCATTTTTTTTAATTCTTTTATCTGATTTTTTTTTTCAGCTATATTGGTGTCAATTCCCTGGTCCTCCAGATCTCCCACTCTGCATCCCAATTGATCGAGTCTGCTCCTCTAACTTCCTATTGCATTGTCTAATTCTGTAATTTTATTGTTAATCTTTTGGATTTCTGAATACTGTCTCTCTATGGATTCTTGCAACTTATTAATTTTTCCACTATATTCTTGAAAAATCTTTTTGAGTTCTTCAACTGCTTTATCAGTGTGTTCCTTGGCTTTTTCTGTAAATTGCTTTATTTCATTTCTGAGGTCATCCCTGATGTCTTGAAGCATTCTGTAAATTAATTTTTTATATTCTCCATCTGGCAATTCCAGGATTGTGTCTTCATTTGGGAAAGATTTTGATTCTTTAGTTTGGGGAGTTGTAGAAGCAATCATAGTCTGCTTCTTTATGTGGTTAGATATCAACTGCTGTCTCCGAGCCATCACTAAGATATTGTAGTGGTTTAATCTATATTTGCTCACTGAGTCTTAACTTGTTTTGTTTTCTTTCAGTATACGTAGATGGGCTACTAGATTGCGCTGTCTTGATTGTTGTATCCCTTGACTCAGTTATGTCCTATTACCAGCTGGTTTGGGCTGTTACCAGATATATAAGCCTAAGAGTCCATTCACTATTCTTGAGTATAATCTGATTTTGGGTCATCAAGTGTGTGGTGCAGACTGTCACCTGTCCACCTAGAGAAGTAGTGGTGATAGTTGTGTGCACCAGATTCTAGTAGCAGCAGGGGGTCACACTCCGGGGGGGGGCAGGATGCTGACAGGCTTCCCCCAAGTGCCAGTGAGGTAGGTGTGTCTCTATTCCTAAAACACTTTGGTGGGTGGGCTCTGCAGGTGTACCTTAGGCCCCCAATGCAAGTACCTCTACAGATTGGTAGATGTCACCCTCCTTAGACCCCTAAGGCAGGAGGCTAGATGGTCTGGGGGGAGCTTCAGCCCTCAGTTCCCTGTTGTGGGTCAGTGAGAGCTCTGTTGAATACGTGAAGATATCAGACCTGGGAAACTTGTCTTTCCAGTAATCTGCTAAAACAATTACAGTCAGAGCCCTATCAGAAATGCCTTTGCATTATAATAGCCACCTTGTTCCCTGTAGGGATGAAAGCCCAAGACTGTGGATCACATATGCTTGGCTGGAGCTGGTTCTGTGTTTTTAGTCCAATTAGGGAAGGATACTTGGTCTCCGGGTTTTTTGTAGTTGCTTCTCTCAGGCCAGGAGAATGCATTAGGAAAAGACCAAAAAAGAAAGAAAGAAAGAAAAACCGCAGCACAGTTCACTCTCTGGCTGAGGAAATTCCAATGTAAATGAAGCCGCCTGGGAAGAGGGCAGTGGTTCAGATAAATAGGAGAGAAGAGCACCCCGGAATATAGACAAAGTTACTTATCTTGCTTGGGATGACTGTTTTATCTGAGATCGAGAGGCACGTCGACTGTGTGTGCTGGCTGGGTAGAGATTGCCCCTGAGAGTCAGGCCCATGTCCCTTGCTTGCACTGTCTCAGAAGCCATGGTTAGTTCCTCTGCTCCCAGTCCAACGCCCAGCGCCAAGGTTCCCTGGCTGGGACGCCACACTCCTGGCTCCAAAACCAGTCACTGTTTCCCGGTGACTTCTCCTCCTGTCAGCCACATCGCTGCGCTGCCTGCGTGCACTGGTTGGGCTTCCCCCGAAGTCAGTTCAGGGGGCTAGGGCTGTGCCCCATGTTTGCACCTTCTCAGGATGCTGGGCTCAGCTCCCCTGCACCCAGTCCAAAGCCCGGCGCCAAGGTTTCCTGACTGGGAAGCTGGCTCCAGGCCCCAAAAACAGTCGGTGCTTCCCCATGGTTGTTTGTTCTCAGTCTCTGTCACTCAGGTCAACTCTTTAGATCTGTGTTTGATCGTCAGGGTTCGTAGATTGTATGTGATCAATTCACTTGTTTTTCCGAGTCTTTGTTGCAAGAGGGATCCGAGGTAGCTTCTACTTAGTCCGCCATCTTGGCCCTGCCTTAGTGTAACTTTTTAATTTTCTTCTGCATTTTTTTTTCCTTTATGGTTTTCCTGAAAATTACATTCACATCATAGGATCAGAAAAATGCATTATGATTTCACAGTAACTTAGTTTTAGTGCTACACAGGTCTGTATCTGTTGGGTATGTTGTTATTGTCACAAGTTATATCTGAACATAGAGTGAGTCTAATACCATGTGTTTAATTACCACTTTGTGCAGTTTTCCTTAAATCATGTAGGAAATAAAAGAGTGGTTTCAAAGAAAACTACAATAAAATAGTATTTTATATCTTAATTCTGTATATTATATATATTATCAGTAGTGCCAGGGTTGAGATTTTTGAAAAATCAGGTAAAAGAATTTTTAAAAAATGAGGAAACCCTAAGAATTATGTGGGATTGTGTCAAGAGAAATAACCTGCAAGTGATTGTAGTACCAGAATGTGTGGGATAACAGAAAATATAGAGAGAAAATTGTTGAAGATTTGTTGGCACAAAACTTCCCTGATATCGTGAAAGATGAGAAGATGTCTATCAAAGATGCTCATCGAGCTCCATGTAAGGTAGATGTTAAAAGAAAGTCACCAAGGCATATTATAATCTAACTTGCCAAAACCAAAGATAAAGAGAGAATTATAAGAGCAGCAAGGGTTAAATGAAAAGTCACCTACAAAGGAGAGCCAACAAGAATAAGCTCGGACTATTCGGCAGAAACCATGCAGGCAAGAAGGCAATGGGATGACACATTTAAAAAATTGAAGGAAAAAAAATTGCCTGCCAAGAATTATATACCATCAAAACTGTCTCTTAAATATGAAGGTGAAATTAAGACATTTCCAGATAAACACAAGTTGAGGGAATTCGTAAAAACCAAACCAAAACTAAAAGAAATACTAAAGGGAGCTCTTTGGTTAGAAAATCAAGAATATCAGGTATCAACCCAAGACTAGAACACTGGACAGAGCAACCAGAAGTCAACCCAGACAGGGAAATCCAAAAAACAAAGCAAAATTATTAAAAATAAAAACCAAAACAGAGTAACAGCGATGTTATTATGTAAAAGAAGACAACATTAAAATAATAGAGTGACTAAGAAATGTAATCATACACCTTCTATATGGAGAGGAAGATACAGCAATACAAAGAAATAAAAGTTTTGAATTTTGAAAAATAGTGGCAAATAATAAGGTAACCACAAAGGAGATAACCTGTCCTACTCATCAAAATAAAATACAAGGGGAAAAAACTGACTCAGCAGAAACAAAATCAACAACAACAAATATGAGGAAAGGACAATATATAAAGAAATTCTACTCAGCACATAAAATCAAGTGGCAAAAAGAAACTGTGAACAACACAAAAAAGACATCAAAATGATAGCACTAAATTCATACCTATGCACAAATTACCCGGAATGTAAATGGACTAAATGCACCAATAAAGAGACAGAGAGTGGCAGAATGGATTAAATGGTAAGACCCCTCTACATGCTGCCTACCAGAGAAACACTTCAGACTTAGAGAAACAAACTAAAAAAGCAAAGGTTGGGAAAAAATGTATCAAACAAACAACAATCAAAAAAGAGCAGGAGTGGCAATATTAATTTCTGACAAAATAGACTTTAAAGTTAAATCCATCACAAAGAATAAGGAAGGACACTACATAATGATTAAAAGGACAGTACACCAAGAACATATAACCATATTAAATATTTATGCACCAAATGACAGGGCTGCAAGATACATAAAACAACCTCTATCAGTATTGAAAAGTGAGATAGACGGCTCCACAATGATAGTGGGAGACTTCAACACACCACTTTCAGTGAAGGACAGGTCATCCAGAAAGAAGGTCAGTAAAGACACGGAGCATCTAAATGCCGCAATCAACCAACTTGGCCTCGTAGACATATACAGAACACTCCACCCAACACCAGTCAAGTGTAGTTTCTTTTCTAGCGCACGTGGAACATTCTCCAGAATAGACCACAGATTAGGTCATAAAGCAAGCCTTAGCAGAATTCAAAACATTGAAATATTACAAAGCATCTTTTCTGACCATAATGCCATAAAAGTGGAAATCAACAATGGGAAAAGAAATCAAACACTTGGAAACAACAATACCCTGCTCAAAACAATACCCTGGATTATAGAAGTCATTAAGGATGGAATAAAGAAATTCGGAGATTCCAATGAGAATTGAAACACTTCTATCAGAACCTTCGGGACACAGCAAAAGTGGTGCTCAGAGGCCAATTTATATCAATAAATGCACACATCCAAAAAAGAAGAAAGGGCAAAAATCAAAGAATTATCCCTACAACTTGAGTAAATAGAAAGAGAGCAACAAAAGAAACCTACAGGCACCAGAAGAAAAGAAATAATAAAAATTACAGGTGAATTAAACAGAAAACAATTCAAAGAATTAACAAGACCAAAAGCTGGTTTTTTGAAAAAATCAACAAAATTGATAAACCACTAGCCAAACTGACAAAAGAAAAACAGGAGAGGAAGCAAATAACCCAAATAAGAAATGAGATGGGTGATATTACAACAGACCCAACTGAAATTAAAAGAATCACATCAGATTACTATGAAAAACTGTACTCAAACAAATTTGAAAACCTAGAGAAATGGGTGAATTCCTAGAAACACACTACCTACCTAAAGTAACACAAAAAGAGGTAGAACAACTGAATAGACCCATAACAAAAGAAGAGATTGAGAAGGCAAACAAAAAACTCAACAAAAAAAAAAAGCCCAGGTCCTGAGGGCTTCACTACAGAGTTCTACCTAACTTTCAGAGAAGAGTTAACACCACTGCTACTAAAGGTATTTTAGAGCGTGGAAAAGGATGGAATACTCCGAAACTCATTCTATGAAGCCACCATATCCCTGATACCAAAACCAGGTAAAGACACCACAAGAAGAGAAAATTATTGACCTATATATTCCTCATGAACGTAGATGCAAAAATCCTCAACAAAATTCTAGCCAATGAAATTAAACAACATATCAAAAAATTAATTCACCGTGACCAAGTGGGATTCATACCAGCTATGCAGGGATGGTTCACCGTTAGAAAAACAATTAATGTAACCCACCACATAAATAAAACAAAAGACAAGAATCACATGATTTTATCAATTGATGCAGAAAAGGCATTTGAAAAAGCTCAATGTCATTCATGATAAAAACTCTCAGCAAAACAGGAAAAGAAGGAAAATTCCTCAGCATAATAAAGGGCTTTTATACAGAGCCAACAGCCAACATTACCTGAAATGGAGAGAGCCTGAAAACATTCCCATTGAGATCTGGAACCACACAAGGATGCCCTTTATCACCGCTCATATTCAACATTGTGTTGGAGGTCCTAGCCAGAGCAATTAGGCTAGATAAAGAAATAAACGGCATCCAGAATGGCAAGGAAGAAGTAAAGGTTTATCTATTTGCAGATGACATGATCTTATACACAGAAAACCCTAAGGAATCTTCAAGAAAACTACTGAAACTAATAAAAGAGTTCAGCAGAGTATCGGGATAAAGATAAACATACAAAAGTCAATCGGATTCCTCTACACCAACAAAAAGAACATTGAAGAGGAAATCACCAAATCAATGTCATTTACAATAGCACCCAAGAAGATAAAATACTTAGGAATTAATCTTACCAGAGATGTAAAAGACTTACACAAAGAAAACTATAATACACTTCTGCAAGAAACCAAAAGAGACTTACATGAGTGGAAAAATATACCTTGCTTGTGGATACAAAGACTTACCATTATAAAAATGCCAGTTCTACCAAAAGCAATCTATACATTTAATGAGATGAAAAAACAAATCACCTACTTCATATGGAAGGGAAAGAGGCCCTGGATAAATAAGGCATTACTGAAAAAGAAGAACAAAGTGGGAGGCCTTACTTTACCTGGTTTTAGAACCTATTATACCGCCAATGTAGTCAAAACAGCCTGGTACTGGTCCAACAACATATACATAAACCAATGGAACAGATTTGAGAATCCAGACATAAATCCATCCACATATGAGCAGCTGATATTTGACAAAAGCCCCAAAACAGTTAAATGGGGAAAAGACAGACTTTTTAACAACTGGTGCTGGCATAACTGGATATCCATCCGCAAAAAAAATGAAACAAGACCCATACCTCACTTCGTGCACAAAAAGTAACTCAAAATGCATAAAAGACCTGAATATAAAATCTAAAAAGGTAAAGATCATGGAAGAAAAAATAGGGACAACATTAGGAGCCCTAATACATGGCATAAACAGTATAGAAAACATTACTAAGAATGTGGAAGAAAAACTAGATACCTGGGAGCTCCTAAAAATCAAACACCTATGCTCATCCAAAGACTTCACCAAAAGAGTAAAAAAGACTACCCACAGACTGGGAAAAAGGTTTTGGCTATGACATTTCTGATCAGAGCCTGATCTCTAAAATCTACATGATACTGCAAAAACTCAAGTACAAAAAGACAAATAATCTTATTAAAAAATGGAAAAAGACAAGAGTAGACACTTCACTAAAGAAGACATTCAGGTAGCTAACTGATATATGAGGAAATGTTCACGATCATTAGCAATTAGAGAAATGCAGATCAAATCTACAATGAGATTTCATCTCACTCCAATAAGGCTGGCATTAATCCAAAAAACACAAAATAATAAATGTTGGAGACGTTGTGGAGAGATTGGAACACTTCTACGCTGCTGGTGGGAATGAAAAATGGTACAAGCACTTTGGAAGTCCGTTTGGAGCACCCTTTAAAAACTAGAAATAGAACTACCATACGATCCAGCAATCCCACTCCTTGTAATATATCCTAGAGAAATAAGAGCCTTTACACAGATATATGCACACCCATGTTTATTGCAGCACAGTTTACAATAGAAAAAGATGGAAGCAACCAAGATACCCATCAATGGATGAATGGATAAATAAATTATGGGATATTCACACAATGGAATAGTACACATCTAAAAAGAACAGAGAGGAATCTGTGAAACATTTCATAACATGGAGGAACCTGGAAGGCATTATGCTGAGTGAAATTAGTCAGTTGCAAAAGGACAAATATTGTATAAGACCACTATTATAAGAACTTGAGAAATAGTTTAAACTGAGAAGAAAACATTCTTTTGTGGTTAGGAGAGGGGGGAGGGAGGGAGAGTGGGAGGGGGCATTCACTAATTACATAGTAGATAATAACTGCTTTAGGTGAAGGGGAGGACAGCACACAATACGGGGAGGTCAGCATAACTGGACTAAACCAAAAGCAAAGAAGTTTCCTGAATAAACTGAATGCTTCAAAGGCCAGCGTAGCAGGGTCAGGGGTCTGGGGACCATGATTTCAGGGAACATCTAAGTTAATTGGCATAATAAAATCTATTAAGAAAACATTATGTATCCCACTTCGAAGAGTGGCGTCTGGGGTCTTAAATGCTAGCAAGCAGCCATCTAAGATGCATCAATTGGTCTCAACCCACCTGGATCAAAGGAGAATGAAGAACACCAAGGACACAAGGCAATTATGAGCCCAAGAGACAGAAAGGGCCACATGAACCAGAGACTACATCTTCCTGAGACCAGTAGAACTAGATGACTGCCCTGACAGGGAACACAACAGAGAACCCCTGAGGGAGAAGAGAGCAGTGGGATGCAGACCCCAAATTCTCATAAAAAGACCAGACTTAATGGCCTAACTGAGACTGGAAGGACCCCGGTCGTCATGGCCCTCAGACCTTCTGTTGGCCCAGGACAGGAACCATTCCCGAAGTCAACCCTTAAGACATGGATTGGACTGGACCATGGGTGGGAGAGGGATGTTGGTTGGAGTGAGCTTCTTGGATCAGGTGGACTCTTGAGACTATGTTGGCATCTCCTGCCTGGAGGGGAGATGAGAGGGTGCAGGGGATTAGAAGCTGGCGAAATGGACACGAAAGACAGACTGGAGGGAGAGAGCTGATATCTTAGTAGGGGGAGAGTAATTGGGAGTGTTTTTGTGAGAGAGACTGACTTGATTTGTAAACTTTCATTTAAAGCACAGTAAAAATTATTTAAAAAATGTATTATGTTCGTTAAAGACATTAATCGTTCTGAAGGTGTGTTCTGAAAGCAGAGTGAAAAGTGTAGTTTAATTCCACTTTGAGACCCAGTGCTTGTTTACCCCTATCAGTTCATGTTGCTTTCTCTGTTCTACAGGAGAGTGGCAAGTGCCTGGCGCTGAAACTCACCATCTGTACCAGGAAACTTCTGGCTGAGGGCCAGGGGTAGGGGGAGCACATTTAAAAATCCTGGGTTTTCAATATTCAATATCACATGGATAATTTGGTGAACTGAGAACTCAAGTTCTACTGTACTTTTGTGATGATAAACATGACACATGGAAAAACTGTAGGGTTTTGTCTTTCCCAAGAATGTAGATGCTGAGTCTAGATATCTAAAGAGAGATTGACATTTGGTTTACTGGTTCAAGTCTGGGTGTGCTTGTGTAATAACTTCTGCTATCCACACCTTCACACACACACAAACACACATACAACCTCATCCTCTTCTCCAACCAACTACTTAATCTCTGAAGTGTGCAAACACTGGTGCACGCTCTTCCTTTCAGAGGAAACAGGAGCAGAAGTTTGTGGCCTACAGCAGCCTGAGCCCAGAGTTGAGAATTTTCTTATACCCTTGACATTTTGGTGCATTTTTGGTAAAAGACAGAGAAGGAAGTAAACAGAATAAACCCAAAGCTATATATGCATAACCCTTATTGTGAAAGGGGTTCTCTGGCATATTTGTGTGCTTTATGTGTCTTTTGCTGTTTCCCCACCCCCAGAAGGCTCTTTTGCAGTGAAGCACCAAATAATTGCTTTTGGGATTTCCACAAATCTTGATTGAGGATTATAGACCTAATTGTTCTTTTAAGAACATCACTGATAAAATGGCCAGGCGGATCTTATGTGTTAATTCAGAGGCAGAAACCCAAACTACCTGTTGCTACATTAGCTGGAACATATTTTGAGTGTCATCTGTTGCTTTGTTTGTTGGCAGGTTCCTGAAAACATAGATCATTTATTACATTTGGGCTAGAGAGTACTCAGATAATAAAATCTTAAAAACAAATACGCAATTTTGATTATGACCCCCAAAGGGTTGTAATCTTTAAGGCAGTAGAAAGAAGGTAGGGAAGACAATGGGAACACTGAACATTACTGCCCCAAGAAAACAACATGATTTTCCAGGTGTTGAAGAATATCTTTGGTATACACCATTGCAAGTCCCTTTGTGTACTACCTACCACCTGTCTGACTGGGAGTGTCTGTTTCATTGAAGGTGGGTCTCTAGTCTTCTTCAGATTTTCTTCTCTACAATGCTAGGGCCTGGGACCAGGACCTTTTACTCAAAAGATACGTGTTGGCTGACAGGGCTCACCTGACAAGAAGAGAATGTAAGCATTTAACCTGGGCTCTATTTAAAGAAGACGTTCTCCTTCGGTGCAGTTGAGTCAGTTCCACCTCATAGTCACCCTGTGTACAACAGAACGAAACACTGCCCGGTCCTGTGCCATTCACAATCGCTGCTATGTTTGAGACCATTTTTGCACCCACTGTGTCAATCCATCTCATTGAGGGTCTTCCTGTTTTTCACTAACCCTCCACTTTACCAAGCATGATATCCTTCTCTAGGGACTGCTCCCTCCCATATCATATCTAAAGTATGTGGGAAGAAGTCTCACCATCCTTGCTTCTAAGGAGAATTCTGGCTCTACTTCTCCCAAGACAGATTTTGTTTCATTCTTCTGGAAGTTCATTGTACAGTCAGTATTATTCACCAACACCACAGTTGAAAGGCATCAATTTTTCTCATCTTCCTTATTCATTATCCAATTTTCATGGATATAGGTGGTCATAGACAACACCATGGCTTGTGTCAGGCATACCTTAATCCTTAAAGTGACATCTTTGCTTTTCAACACTTTGAAGAGATCTTTTACAGATTTGTCCACAGGCAATGCATCTTTTGGTGTAACTGCTTCTTCCGTAGCTGTCGATGTGGATCCAAGTAAGAAGAAATCCTTGACAGCCTCAGACATTTCTCCATTTATCATGATGTTGCTTATTGGTTCACATGTGAGGTTTTGTGTTTTCTTCATGTTGAGATGTAATGCTGAAAGCAGTAGACTTTGATCTTTGTCAGTGAATACTTCGAGTCCTCTTCACTTTTAGGAAGTGAGGTTGTGTCATCTGCATAACAGAGGTTGTTAATGAGCCTTGCTCCCCTCCTGATGCTGCATTCTTTTCCACATAGTCCCGCTTTTCGGATAACTTGCTCAAATGGAGATTGAACAAATATGGTGAAAGGTACACAGTGATGCTCATCTTTCCTGACATTAAATCATGCAGTATCCCCTTGTGCTGGTAGAATGACCACTTCTTGGTCTAAGTACAGGTTCCTCATGAGCACAATTAAGAGTTTTGGAATTCCCTTTCTTCTCAGTCTTATCCAATGTTTGTTATGATCCACAGTCAAATCCTTTTGCTTAGTTTATAAAGCCCTCTTTCTGCTGTTTGCTTTCAGCCAAAATCCATCGGACATCAACAATGATATCCTTCATTTCATGTCCTTTCCTGAATCTGGCCTAAATTTCAGGCAGTTCCCTGTCCATGTACTGTTAAAATCATTTTAGATTTATCTTTAGCATAATTTTACTTGTATGTAACATTAATGATATTGTTTGGTAATTTCTGCATTCAGCTGAATCACTTTTCTTTGGATAGGCACAAAGATGGATCTCTTCCAGTCAGTGGCTAGGTAGTTCTCCCCCAAATTTCATTTCTTTTTATGGCACTTTAAGTGAAAGTTTACAATTCAAGTCAGTTTTTCATACAAAAATGTATACGCACATTATTATGAGACCCTAATTGTTCTCCCCACAATGTGACAGCACACTCCTTCTCTACACCCTGTATTTCCCGTGTCCATTCCACCAGCTCCTGTCCTCCGCTGCCTTCTCGTCTCACCACGGGACAGATCTTCCAACATAGTCTTACATGTACATTTCAGCTAAGAAGCATACTACTCAGCAGTATCATTTTATGTCTTATAGTCCAGCCTAATCTTTGAAGAGTTGGCTTTGGGAATGGTTTCAGTTTTGGGCTAAAAGAAAGCCTGGAGGTCATGACCTCTGGGTTCCCTCCAGTCTCCTTCAGATCATTAGGTCTGGAATCTTCACTAGAATTTGAGTTCTGCACCCCACTTTACTCCTACTTCATCAGGGACTCTCTGTTTTGTTTCCTGTCAGGGCAGTCCTTGGTGGTAGCCAGGCACCCTCTACTTCTTCTGGTCTCAGGCTGATGGAGTCTCTTCTTTATGTGGCTTTTTCTGTCTCTTGGGCTCATATCTTCCTTGTGTTTTGATGTTCTTCATTCTCCTTTGCTGCAGGTCAGTTGAGACCAATTGATGCATCTTAGATGGCTGCTTACTAGCTTTTAAGACCCCAGATCCCTCTCACCAAAGTGGGATGCAGAGCATTTTTTTAATACACTTTGTTATGCCACTTGACCTAGGTGACCCCTGAAACCATGTTCCCCAGACCCCCACCCCTGCTGCTCTGACCCTCAAAGTCTTTGGTTGTATTCAGGAAACTTCTTAGCTTCTGGTTTTCTCCAGTTGTGCTAACTTCCCCTGTATTATGCATTCTTCTTCCCTTCCCCTAAAATAATTCTTGTCTAGTATCTAATTAGCGAATGCCCCCTTCTTTCCCTCCCTACCCTCATAACAACCGAAGAATGTTTTCTTCTGTGTTTAAACCTTTCCTTGAGTTCTTATAATAGTGGTTTCATACAATATTTATCCTATTGCAACTGAGGAGTTGCACTCAGCAAAATGCCTTCCAGTTTCCTCCACGTTATGAGATTTTTCATGGATTCATCTTTATTCTTTAACACTGCATATTATTCCATTGTGTGAATATAATGTAATACATTTATCCATTCATTCGACGATGGGCACCTTGTTTGTATGTATCTTTTTGGTATTGTAAACAGTGCTGCAGTGAACATGGGTGTGCATATGTCTATTGTGTGAGGGCTCTTATTTCTCTATGATATACTCCAAGGAGTGAGATTGCTGGATTGTATGGCACTTCTATTTCTAGCTTTTTAAGAAAACATCAAATTGATTTCAAAAGTGGTTGTACTGTTTTACGTTCCACCAGTAGTGTGTCAGTGTTCTTGTTTCTCTACAACTTCTCCAACATTTATGATTTTCTGATTTTTGGAATAATGCTAGCCTTGTTGGTGTGAGAGGGCATCTCACTGTAGTTTTGATTTGCATTTCTCCAGTGGCTAATGATGGTGAGCATTTCCTCATGTATCTGTTAGTCCCCTAAATGTCCTCTTTGGTGAAGTGTCTGTTCATATCTTTAGCCCATTTTCTAACGGGGTTATTTGTCTTTTTGTTGTTGAGTTCTTGGAGTATCATGTAGATTTTTAGAGAGTAGATACTGATCAGATTTGTCATAGCCAAAAATATTTCCCCAGTCTGTAGGTTGTCTTTTCACTCATTTGGCGAAGCCTTTAGATGAGCACATGTGTTTGATATTTAGGAGCTCCCAGGTGTCTAGTTTCTCTTTGGATATTTGTACATTGTTAGTCATGTTTTGTATACTGTTCATGCCATGTATTGGGGCTCCTAGTGTTCCTATTTTTTCTTCCATGATCTTCATCATTTTAGATTTTATGTTTAGGTCTTCGATCCATTTTGAGTTAGTTTTTGTGCATCATGTAAAGTATGGGTCTTGTTTCATTTTTTTGCAGATGGGTATCCAGTATGCCACCATCATTTGTTAAATAGACAGACTTTTTCCCGTTTAAGGAACTTTGGGCCATTGTCAAATATCAGCTGTTCATAGGTGGATGAATTTATATCTGGATTCTCAATTCTCTTCCACTGGTCTACATATGTGTTGTTGTACTAGTACCAGGCTGTTTTGACTACTGTTGTGATATAATAGGTTCTAAAATCAGGCATCCCATTTTGTTCTTCTTTTTCAGTAATACTTTACATATCCGGAGCCTCTTCCCTTTCTATATCAAGTTTGTGATTTGTTTCTCCATCTTATTAAAAAATGCCATTGGGTTTTGGATAGGGATTGCATTGTACGTATAGATGGCTTTGGTTGGGTAGAATAGAGATTTTCACAATGCTGATTCTTCTTATTCATAAGCAAAGTATGTTTTTCCACTTATGTAGGTCTCTTTTGGTTTCTTGCAGTAGTGCCTTGTAGTTTTCTTCGTATAGGTCTTTTACGTCTCTGGTTAGGTTTATTTCGAAGTATTTAATCTTCTTGGGGGCTAGTAATGGTTTGGGGATTTCCTCTTCGACATTTGCTTTGTTGGTGTAGAGGAACTGAACTGCTTGGTGTGTTTATCTTGCTGAACTCTTCAATCACTTCCAGTAGTTCGTCTTGTGGATTCTTTAGGGATTTCTGTGTGTAAGATCATATCTGCAAATAGAGGTCATTTTACTCCTTCCTTACCAGTTTGGATGAACTTTATTTATTTTGCTAGCCAAATAGCGATGTTGAATAAGAGCGGAGATAAAGGGCATCCTTGTCTTTTTCCCATTCTCAAGGAAAATTATTTCAAACTGTCTCCATTTAGAAGGATGTCAGCAGTTTGCTTTGCATAAGTGCAATTTTTATGTTGAGGAATATCCCTTCTATTCCTATTTTGCTGAGAGTTTTATCATGAATGGGTGTTGGATTTCCTCAAATGCCTTTTCTGTATCAATTGTGGAGATGGTATTGTTCTTGTCTTTTATTTATGTGATGGATTACACTGATGGTTTTTCTAACGTTAAACCATCACTGTATACCTAGTATGAAGCCCACTTGGTCATGATGAATCATTTATTTGATATGTTTTTCAATTGTATTGGCTAGGATTTTATTGAGAATATTTGCATCTAAGTTAATGAGGGATATTGGTCTGTAATTTTTTTTTCTTTTTTTTTGTGATGTCTTTACCTGGTTTTTGTATAAAGGGTTATGCTGGCTCAAAAGAATGAGTTTGGGAGCATTTCATCCTTTTCTATGTTCTGAAATACCTTTAGTAGAGGTCGTATTATTATTCTCTGAAAGTCTGATAGAATTATCCAGTGAAATTGTCAGGGTAGCGGCTCTGCTTTTTTGTTGTTCTTGGGAGTTTTTAAACTACCTTTTCAATATCTTCTTTTGATATAGATTTATGTAGTTGCTCTACCTATGTGTTAGTTTAGGTTGTTGTTGTTGTCGTTAGGTGCTGTCAAGTCGGTTCCGACTCATAGCGACCCTATGCACACCAGAACAAATCACCGCCCTGTCCTGAGCCATCCTTACAGTCGTTGTTATGCTTGAGCTCATTGTTGCAGTCATTGTGCCAACTCACGTCGTTGAGGGTCTTCCTCTTTTCAGCTGACCCTGTACTCTGCCAAGCATGATGTCCTTCTCCAGGGACGGATCCCTCCTGACAACATGTCCAAAGTATGTAAGACGCAGTCTCGCCATCCTTGTCTCTAAGGAGCATTCTGGCTGTACTTCTTCTAAGACAGATTTGTTCATCTATCTAACAAATCTGTCTTAGTTTAGGTAAGTAATGTGTTTTTAGAAATTCGTCCATTTCCTCTGTTTTCAAATTTGTTCAGAACAATTTTTCATAGTGCTTTGTTATGATTCTTTTAATATCACTTGGTTCTGTTGTGAAATCACCTGTCTCATTTCTTATTCAGGTTCTGTGCATCCTCTCCTGTTTTTCTTCTGTCAGCTTGGCCAGTCCTTTATCATTTTGTTGCTCTTTTTAAAGAACCAGCTTTTGTTTTTGTTAACTCTTTGTTTTTCTGGTCTCTGTTTCATTTAATTCTGCTCTTATTTTTATTACTTGCTTTCTTTTTCTGAGGGCTGCTTTTGCTGATCACTATTTTTTGAGTAGTAGGCATAATCCTTTGATTTTGGCCCTTTCTTCTTTTTGGAAGTGTGCTTGTGATGTTACAAATTGATCTCTGAGAACTGCTTTTGCTGTGTCCTAAAGGTTCTCCAAGAAAGTGTTTTCGTTCTCATTTGATTCTATGAATTTCTTTATTTTGTCTTTAATTTCTTCTATAACCCTGTAGTCTTTAGCAAGATGCTGTTCAGTTTCTATGTGTTTGATTTTTTCCTTGCTTTTTCAGTTATTGATTTCTACATTTATGGCTTTAATTCAGAAAAGCTGCTTTGTAATATTTCAATGTTTTGCATTCTGTTAAGGCTTGCTTTATGGGCTAATACGTGGTCTATTCCAGAGCATGTACCATGTGCATTGGAAAAGAAAAGTATACTTGGCTGCTGTTGGGTGGAGTGTTCTGTATATGTTTATGAGGTCAGGTCGGTTGATTGAGGCATTTAGATCTTCCATGTTGTTGTTGAGCTGCTTTCTGGATGTTCTGTCCTTCACTGAAAATGGTGTGTTGAAGTCTCCTACTAGTATTGTGGAGATTTCTGTCTCTCTTCATTGCTGTTAGAGTTTGTTTTATGTATTTTAGAACCCTTTTGTTGGGTGCATAAGTATTTATTATGGTTATATCCTATTGGCATATTGACCATCTAATCATTATATAGTGTCCTTATCTTTTGCAATAGATTTTACTTTAAAGTCTATTTTGTCAGAAATTAATATTGCTAGTTCTGGTCTCTTTTGATTGTTCTTTACTTGATACATATATTTTTTTCCATCCTTTGAGTTTTAGTTTATGTCTTTAAGGTGTGTCTCCTGTAGGCAGCGAATAGATGGAACATTTTTATTTATTTATTTATTTATTTATTTTAATCCACTCTCTGTCTCTTTATTGGTGCATTTGGTCCATTTGCATTCAGCATAATTATGGATAGGTATGAATTTAGTGCTATCATTTTGATGTCTTTGTGAGTGTGTTGTTGACAGTTTCTTTTTTCTAGTTAGTTTTCTGTGTCAAACAGTTTTTCTGTATGTTTTGTCTTTTCGTCTTTTACATTGTTGTTGCTTTTGTATTTGCTGAGTCTTTATGTTTTTCTTGTTTTTTATTTTGATGTTTAGGATTCTTAGTTTCCTTTGTGGTTGCCGTTATATTTTCCCCTACTTTTCTAAACCAATCTTAATTATCAATACCACCTCGACTTCCTCTCTGTATGAAAGATACATGACTATAGTCCCTCTTTTCTGATTTAATGTTGTCATCTTTTACAAAATGGCATCGCTGTTTCCCTCTTTTGAGCATTTTAGCTTTGATTTATTTTTGTAATTTCCCTATCTGGGTTCATATCTTGTTGCTCTCTCCTGTGTTCTAGTCCTGGATTGTTATCTGATGTTATTGATTTCCTAACTGGATGACTCCCTTTATTATTTCCTGAAATGTTGATTTGGTTTTCAAATTCCCTAAACCTCCGTTTGTCTGAAAATGTCCTAATTTTGTCTTCATATTTGAGAAACAGTTTTGCTTGGTATATAATTCTTGGCTGGCAATTTTATTTTTTCCTTTAAGTCTTTAAATATGTTGTTTCATTGCTTTCTGGTCTGCTTGGTTTCCTCTGAGTACTCTGAGCTTAGTCTTATTGACCCTCTTCTGTAGTTGACTTTTCGTGTATCCCTAGCTGCTCTTAAAATTCTCTCTTTATCTTTGGTTTTGGCAAGTTTGATTATAATATGTTTTGGTGACTTTCTTTTAAGACCTACCTTATGTGGAGTTCAATGAGCATCTTCAATAGATAACTTCTTCTCTTTCATGATATCAGGGAAGTTTTCTGCCAACAAATCTTCAACAATTTTCTCTCTCTATTTTCTGTTATCCCACCCTTTCTGGTACTACAATCACTCGCAGGTTATTTCTTTTGATACAATCCTACATAATTCTTAGGGTTTCTTCATTTTCTAAAAATTCTTTTACCTGATTTTTCCACAAATATGTTGGTGTTAAGTGCTTTATCTTCAGTCTCGCTAACTCTGACTTACATTTACTTGCTTCTGATCCTATCACTATTGAACTAATTATGAAATTTTATTGTTAATTTTCTGAATTCCTGATTGCTGTCTCTCTGTGCGTTCTTGCAGCCTATTAAGTTTGACATTATGCTCTTCTCTAATCGTCTTAATTTCCTCTAATTCTATGTCTGTGTGTTCCTTGGATTATTTTGGATGTTGCCTGATTTCCTTCTTGACTGCTTGTAGAACTGCATTTATTAATCTTTTGTATTCTACCCCTGGTAATTCCAGGAAATTCTCTTCATCTGGAAGATTTCTTGATTCTTTGTTTTTGGAGCTTGCTGAAGCCATCATGGTCTGCCTCTTCATGTTGTTTGATATTGACTGTTGTCTCCAAGCCATCAATAAGTTATTGTATTTATTTATTTTATGTTTGCTTACTGTGTCCTAACTTCTTGTTTTGTCTTGTTTTGACATGCCAGAATAGGCTGCTTGAGTGAATAGTTTGATTATTGGTGCCTTTGAAGCTCTAACATCCTGTTACCAGTTAGTTAGGTCTTTCACTAGGTTTGCGATTCTTGGAATTCATTTCTTTTCGTGTATGGATTCAGCTCAGGTGTCCAGATAGTAGGTCACCAAGTTTGTGGAGCAAGTTCTCACCTACAGTCTTAGACAAGCAGGTGTGATTGGTGTAGGCACAGGTATTTGGCTGCAGTAAGGTGTCACACACTAAGAAAAGCTGGTGACTGACAATCGCCCCTGCATGTCTGTTAGGAATGCATATTCCTATTCCCTAGAGTGCCTAGGTGGGTGTGTTTTCCAGCCCAACTATAGGCACTCAGTGCTGTTTCCTGTATGCCTGGGAGGCACCACTTATCCTTGGACCCTGTCATTGTAGTGGCTAGATGGTCTGGGTGAAGCCACCAGTTCTCATGCTCCTGATGTGTGTAGGTGAGGACCCCACTTAATAGGCAGAGCAGTGTCAAATGTCACAAACCTGCCTCTGCACCATATAGCTGAAACAGTTGAAGTTAGACTTCAGGTATATACCTTGTTGTACTGTGATAATGAGGGCATAGGCTGTTGAAAAGGACCCACATAGGTCTATGCAGGAATGAAAGGCATTGAAAGTCTGCGGACTGCTTATGCCTGTGCCTAGGCAAATGAGCTGTTTCTCCCCTGAGTTCCCAGCTTAGGGGACTCAGCAGATTATTTTTCCCCCGTTTGTTAATTTGTTCCTTCTCTAAGGCTGGGAGGATGACTCAGGGCATGTGACAGTTCCTTCTTCCATCCCAGGGGAAGCATCTACCACTGAAGACAGCTTTGTATCTGTGCAGAACAGGGAGGGGTCAGTCAAGAGATATTTTTTTTCCAAAGGGCTGTTTTTTGGTCCACATTGTACATTGGGGGCAAGTTCTTATCATTTTCTGGGAGCAGTGGTTTTTGCTGATTCTGTCACATGAGTGGACTCTCCGCCACTAGGTCTCTGCCGACTTGGAAAACATGTCCCAAATGCCACTGCTTGCCTCACTGCACTCAGGCCATCAGATCTGGCTTGTAGGCTGCTGGTTCCCACCAGATCAGGTCTGGTATCTCCTTGCTGCTTCTGTGCTGTTTCTCCGTCACCATGCCTCTCAGTCTGATTCCTCAACTTTGCCTTTGAAATTCAGGGTCCCTAGATTGTCATAGATAATTGATTCAATTTTTTCAGGCCTTTGCTGTAAGAGTGACCACAGGATTCATCTGACTACTCCAGCATCTCGGCCCCCACCTCTCTCCAAAGTTCTTGACATAGACAAGTGGGAACCTCCAGTGCGTCATCAATTTGTTGAAACACCTGCACTGGTATTCTGACACTTCCTGGAAGCTTGTTTCTTCACAAATGTGTAGCTTCAACTTCTTCATTGAATATCTTTAGTTTCTTGATCATATACCAACCCCCAAAATGGTTGAATATTGGCCAGTTCTTTTTGGTACAGTGACTGTATGTTCCCTCCATCTTCTTTTGGTTCTTCCTGCATCGTTCAATGTTCTGCCTATGGAATCCTTCAAGATTTGCTAGAAATGGAAATACCATAGGAACTAGCAAATAAGAAGAAAAGATGGAGCAATCAACAATAAGTGGTAAAAATCCTTGCAGAAGTCTACTGCATTGTGAGTGACAGCACCTCCTGGGGGGCTTGATCAAAAGGAGAAAACTGCGGAAGCTAGAAATCCATGTAGAGACTAAAAATGGAAAACTGAGGACATTTCTGCCAAGTCTGGAGAATATGGAGAAACCTGGTATCATGGAGCAAGTGTTTTAAGACAATAAGAAACCTAAACCTTAGAGTTAACAACTAGCTAGTTTCTTTAAGTTAATTTGTAATGAGCCCTATTAGACTTGCTCTGCATTCCACATAAGTTGGGTTATTTAGGCATTGACCCCTCAGACCTTCGTCGTTTGTCTTCTTAGCCAAACACAGTTCTGAGGAAGAAAGGACTTCAAGAGACATTTTGATGAATATCTGAAAGACTTATCGAAACCTCTTGGATTTCCCTGACTTTCTTTGTTCCTCGGACTGTAAGGACTCCGTATTGCTTCACCTTTTGTACAATACACGTTCTCACGCTGTTCGTTATCCGATTCACGAATTGTATGATCAAATAATAAATCCCTAGCACTATTTTGAACTTTATTTGCATCCTAAGCAATTCTTTTACATAAAAAAAAAAACCCACTAATTTGATGATATTTTGAAGAGGACATGCAGTGCACTCATTCTTGCTATCACCAAATGATTTAACAAATGAGCATTTTAGTTAAATGATCTTGAATTTTCATTTCTAATGTGCTTAATGTTTATAGTTGCCCTCCCACTCCCTCAACGAACTCACAAACTCTTTAATGTCTCTGAAGCTTGAAGAGTGCCAAGGAATTTTGAAAAAAAATAAGTATATGATTGAATAAAACAAATATTGTTTTGAAAAAACACCTAGTCATTTTCTGGGGCTGGGGAAGAAAAGTCTGTACGTGGTTGTATTCCTCTGAAACTGTTTCTTCTCAGCATAGTCTCAACCCCTATCAAATTTCATAACTTTTAAGGAAAGTAATTTAGTTCTATTACATACACGAAATTGAAGGGTGGATTTTTTCATTGTGATTTTTGTCTTTTGATTTAAAATTTCACCACCATAGACAGTGCTTGTTTATGGTTCATTTATTTTCTGATAACTGTATTATCAAAAACCAAACTTAATGCTGACATCATGTTGATTCTAACTCATAGCAACCCTAATGGACAAAGCAGAATTGACCCATACGGTGTCTAAGGCTATTATCTTTTTGCACACGGACTACTTCTGTGGAATGGCTGGCAAGTTTGACATGCCAACTTTTCAGTTAGCATCCAGAAAACTGTAGTAAGAAATCATTTTTTCTTATTTTAAACCTCATCAATGTCCACATTATTTATCCTGTTTTCTTTTATCTCTTTAAAGTTATTCACTCTGTTGTGAGGAATTCTCTCTTCAAAAGTTTCCCTGGGGCTCCACTGGCAAACCTCAGGCCTCAAAGTGTATGGTATGCTGAGGCCTGATCCTAAAACCCTTCCTTCTCTGAGGCTAATTGTCAAAAAGGATATGGAAATCTCAGATAATTTATATATATTTAAATTAACATAGGTATTTTGGAAGACAAAAGAAACTTTAATAGCTCAGGTTATTTTCAGAAACCAATTTCTTTTCTTTTTTCTTTATTATGCTTTTGGTGTGATGGTTAAGGTTTGTGTCAGCTTGGCTGTGTCATGATTCTCAGTGGTTTAGGAGTTCTGTAAGTATACAGTTCGGTAGTTTTGTAATGACATATTTTGAGGGTTATATAAGGATGTATTTATCCTCCATGATGTCATCTGATGTGATCAGGAAATCAGTTGTAAGGAGAGTTTCTTTGGGTGATGTGGCATGCATCCAATGTGTGTATGGACATTCTGGCAAAGCTCACATTGTAGCTCTGGATTCTGCATACAGCTCATTATCCTCTGATGCCCAGTTCTTGGGATTTAAGTCAGCAGCCTACTTACTATATTGCCTGCAGATCTTGGATTTGTCATCTTCCACAGTGCATAAACCACCAGACTGTTGTCTGACCTGCTAACCCTGGACTCATTGACCCCTGCAGCTATGAGAGTCAGGAGAAGCCTATAGCCTGAATGTTCAAATACTGCCAGCTTCTAAAATTGCATGAGCCATTTAAAATAAATAGATAAATATAATAAACATCAAAAACTAATAGACACATAATAGTTTTCAGTGCTGACAGGTCTTAAAGGTGCTGATGGCTCTAACCCCAATAGTAAAAAGTATGCTGCTAATCCATGGAGTAAGGTGGCCATATTAACAGTCAAAATATTACCAATAGATCAAGTGATATTAGAAGTGAGGCTATGGGTGATTGCATGTTTGATGCTCTTCTGCAGTTTGTCAGAATGAGGAGTATAGGCAAGCTAGGTGACTGGTCTTACTTTAAAAAGGCAAAGTGCTGAAAAAAGAGACAAGATCAGGGCTTCAGAATCACAGCTCAAGCGCCATATAAAAAATCTGAAAGTTGCCGTGTGTGCCCTAAAGGAAAGTCATAGTTCTTATAGCAACAGTGTTGATACGCTGGAAAACCAAACCCAGGGTCATATTGTAAAAGTGACTGATTTACAAGGCCAGCTGAATTCCCAGCCTTCAATGGTGTCTAAAGTGAGGACAATGATTCCGAAGAAATAGTGCCCTGCAACTTGGAATGGGGACGTATGGGCAGATAATCAGGAAGTTGTAGACATGGAACCCCTAAATTCCATTGAATCGCTTCTGCCTACAAAGCCAACCCTGTCACTCCCATCTAAAGACATTACTCAATTTTTGTCTGCTAAACCACCTACCCCAGTAAAATCGTTAGCCCCTAAACCCCTATCTGATTATATTAACCCGGCTGTGTCTGAAAAGCCTTTGTCTGAGGTATCAACTGGGGCAGCATCTGAGACATGGCCTGGGACATTGCCTGAGGTACATGCCTTGCATGACATTGATGAATGTTCCCAAGACTCACACTAGCCACCCATTTTTATTTCTAGACCTATAGCTAGGCTTATGTCCCTGTCAGCCTCAAAGGTGAGGTATAAAATGTGACCCAGGAGGAGGTACGCCACACTCCAAAAGAACTGTTTGGTTTTTCTAATATGTACAAGCAGAAACTTGGAGAATAAGTGTGAGAATGGCTACCAAGGTTTGGGATAAGGTACAAGGAACATAAAGTTGGATCAGTCTGAGTTTATTGATATGGACCCTCTAAGCGCAGATTCTTCATTCAATGTTTCAGCTCAGAAGTTAGGAAAGGATCTAATAGTTTATTTAATCAGTTTCTGAAGCATGGATTATGGGGTGACCTACAATAAATCAAGCTGAAGTATCAGACCCGCCTTAGTATCCTAGAGAAGAGGGTATCCAAAAGTTTAGGGAAATAGGCAAATTAGAATAGACTTATCAGATTTATCAATGGATTCATCCAGAGACAAACATGGAGTGCCCAGAGAACGCACCTTTTATCACGAATGTGAGAAAAAATTTTGTCACAAGACGCCAGGATCCATGAAGACTGCTGTGATTCCTGTTTTATGTCAGTAAGATTTGACATGGGAATTGCCCTAACTGAATTAAGACTCCTAAATAGTATGGAGCTGATTGGACCCCGTGGTGGTAGCAGCCGAAAGGTGGGTATGGTTTTCGTAATGGACAGCAGAGTGAAAGTAGTCATCAGAATAATCTGACTCCTATGGAGTATGGTGTTGGCTAGTCATGGTGACCTTAAGAGTGAAAAACATAGGAAATTACTAAATATTTACTTGATCTGTGCAAGCAGATGAATTCTAAGTCAAGGTAACAGCAATCTAACTCAAATATCCAGAATAGAGAGTCACAGCTCCTCAATTCATTCCCAGATTGAGCGAGTTTAAAGGCTCACAATCCCTTGAATGAAGGGAGGTGAGATCCCCTCGAGGAAGGACTCCAGTACATTGACAAAAATGTATGCTGAAATTCTTCCAGCCTTCCCCAAAGGGATCTGTGGCCTTTGAGGGAGTGACTTTTTGTTGGAGAAAAGAAAGTAACGAGGCTTTTCAGGGATTCATGGATACTGACACTAACTCCAGGAGACCCAAAACATCAGTGTGGCTCACCAGTCAGAGTGCGGGTGTATGGAGGTCAGGTTATTAATGGAATCTTAGCTCATGTCTATCTCACAGTAGTTCCAGTGGTTCCCTGAACTCATCCTGTAGTGATTTTCCCAGTTCCAGAATGCATAATTGGAAGAGATACACCCAACAACTGGCAGCACCTCCACATCGGATCCTGACAAGTGGAGCGGGGCTATTACGGTAGGAGAAGCCAAGTGGAAACCATTAGAACTGGCCCTACGTAGGAAAATAGTAAATTGAAAGCAATACTGCATTCCTGGAGGGGTTGTGAAGATTACAGCCACTATCTGATATTAAGAAATAGTTTTTGGCTTATTATTCATCCTTAGCTCATTCATGGGCCACCAAGTCACCATGTGGCCTGAGCTGCACATCATGAACTGGGTGTTGCCTGACACAGAGAGCTTTAAAGTTGTACATGCACAGCAGTACTCCATCACTAAATGGAAATGGTATATACAAGGTCAGGTCAGAGCACGACCAGAAGGCACAAGTGGCATGAGGAAGTGACCCATATGCCCATGGTGTCCACTCCTGGCTATAACCTTACATTTCCCAGTCTACACTTATGGCCTCACGGGGAGTTCCTTATGTTCAGTTGACTAAGGAAGAGAACACTTGTGCCTAGTTACAGATGATTCTGTGTAGGCACCACTAGAAAGTAGACAGCAGCAGAACTACAGTCCCCTTCTGGGACCTCCCTGAAGGGCAGTGGTGCAGGGGAATCCTCCAAATGGACAGAACTTTGAGCAGTTCACCTGGTTGTTCACTTTGCTTGGAAGGAGAAATGGCCAGTTGTGTGACTGTATACTGATTTGTGGAAGATTTTTTGGCTGGATGGTCAGGGACTTTGAAGGAACATGATTGGATGACTGGAGACAAGAAAGTATGGGGAACAGGTTTGTGGATAGAGCTCTATGAGTGGACCAAAGAAGTAACGACATTCATGTCCCATGTGAATTCCCACCCAAGGGTGACCTCAGCAGAGGATGATTTTAACAGCCAGTTGGGTAGGATGACGCGTTCTTTGGAAACAAGTCGTCCTCTTTCCCGAGCCACTCCCATCCTTGCTCAATTAGCTCATGAATAAAGTGGCCACGGTGGCAGAGGTGGAGGTGTGGATTTTCACTCACCAAGGATGACTTAGATACTGCCACTGCTGAGTGTCCAGTCTACCAGCAACAGACACCAACACCAATTCCCTGATATGGCACCATCTCTTGAGGTGATTAGCCAGAAACCTGATGACAAGTGTTTACATTGGAGTACTTCCATCATGGAAAGGGTAGCATTTTATTCCTACCAGAATAGACACATATCTGATATGGGTTTGCTTTCCCTGCATGCAATGCTTCTGCCAAAACTACCACCCATAGACTTACAGGATGCCTTATCCACTCTCATGGTATCCCACACAGCATTACCTTGGATCAAAGGACTCACTTCAAGTGAATGAAGTTGGTCAGTGGGCCCATGCTCATGGAATTCACTGGTCTTACCATGTCCCCCATCACTGTGAAGCAGCCGCTCTGATAGAATGGTCGGACAGCCTCCTGAAGACACAATTATGGGGCAAGCTGGGTGTCGATACCTTGTAGGGTTGGGGGAATGTTCTCTAGGAGGCTATATATACTTTAAACCAACCCCCAATATATGGTGCTTTTTCCTCCATAGCTCCAATTCATGGGTCCAGGATCAAGGGGTAGGAATGGGAGTGGCATCACTCATTATTACCCCTTGTCTTGGATTGAATTGTGTCCCCTGAAAATATCTGTCAACTTGGCTGGGCCACAAGTCCCAGTATTGTGTGACTGTTTGCCATTTTATGTTATTTTCCTATGTGTTGTAAATCCTGTCACTATGATGAAATGAGATGGATTAATGACAGTTATATTGATGAGATCTACAACATCAGATAGTGTCTTAAGCCAATTTCTTTGATGTATAAAAGAGAGAAGCGAGCAGAGAGACAAGGGGACCTCATACCACCAAGAAAGCACCACCAGGAGCAGAGTATGTCCTTTGGAACTGAGTTTCCTGTGCTGGGATGCTCCCAGAACAAGTGAAGATTGATGACAAGGACCTTCTTCCAGAGCAGACAGAGAGAGAAAACCTTCCCCTGGAGCTGACACCCTGAATTTGGACTTCTAGCCAACTAGACTGTGAGAAAATAAATATCTGTTTCCTAAAGCCATCCAATTGTGCTATTTCTGTCACAGCAGCACTAGATGACTAAGACGCCCCTAGTGACTCACTAGCAAAATTTTCACTTCCTGTTTCCACTACCTTGTGCTCTGGTGGTCTAGAGCACATAGTTCCAAAGGGAGGAATATTCCCACCTGGAGACACATCATTGAAATGGAAGCTAAAAATGCTACCTGCTATGCAGGAACAGCTTAACATTAGGAAAAAACCTGATGTAATCCATCACAGAAATAAAACAAAAGGCAAGAACCACATGATCTTATCAATTGGGGCACAAAAGGTATTTTAAAAAGTCCAACACCCATTCACAATAAAAATTCTCAGCAAAATAGGAATAGAAGGAAAATTCCTCAACATAATAAAGGGCATTTACGCAAAGCCAGCAGCCAACATCATCCTAAATGGAGAGAGTCTGAAAGCATTCCCCTTGAGAATGGGAACCAGACAAGGACATCCTTTAATACCACTCTTATTCAACATTGTGCTGGAGGTCCTACCAGAGAAATTAGCCTAGATAAAGAAATAAACAGCATCCAGATTGGTAAGGCAGAAGTCAAAGTATCTCTGTTTGCAGATGACATGACCTTATACTCAGAAAACCATAAGGGATCCTCGAGAAAACTACTAAAACTAGTAGAAGAGTTCAGCCATGTATCAGGATAAAAGTTAAATGTACAAAATCGGTTGGATTCCTCTACACAAACAAAGAGAACATTGAAGAAGAAACCACCAAATCAAAACCATTTAGAGTAGCCTCCAAGAAGATAAAACTCTTAGGAATAAATGTTATCACAGAAATAGAAGGCAGACAAAGAAAACTAGAAGAAATTACTGCAAGAAACATAGGTGGAAAAACACACCTTGTTCATGGATAGGAAGACTCAACACTGTAAAAATGTCTATTGTACAAAAAACGATCAATAGATACAAGGCAATTACAATCCAAATTCCAAAGGCATTTTTTAATGAGATGGAGAAACAAATCGCCAGCTTCATATGGAAGAGAAAGAGGCCCCAAATAAGTAAAGTATTACTGAAAAAGAGCAGAGTCGGAGGCCTCACACTACCTGATTTTAGAACATATTATACTACCACAGTAGTCAATACACTTGATCCACATTTGAGCAACTGATATATCACAAAGGCTCACAATCAGTTAAGCGGGGGAAGAGACAGTCTCTTTAACAAATGGTGCTGGCATAACTGCATATCCATCTGCAAAAAAATGAAACAAGAGCCAGACCTTACACTATGCACAAAAACTAACTCAAAATGGATCAATCACCCAAATATAAATGCTAAAATGATGAAGATCATGGAAGAAAAAAATAGGCACAATGCTAGGAGCCTTCATACATGGCAGGAACAGTATACAAGACATTACTAACAATGCACAAACACCAGAAGAGAAACTAGATAACTGGGAGCTCCTAAAAATCAAACACCTATACTCATCAAAAGATTTTGCCAAAAGAGTGAAAAGATTATCTATAGACTGGGAAAAAATTTTTAGCTATGACATTTCCTGTTAACATCTGATCTCAAAAATTTACATAATACTGTAAAAGCTCAACAACAAAAAGGTAAATAACTCAATTAACAATTGGGCAAATGATACGAACAGGAACTTCACCAAAGAAGACATTCAAGCAGCTAACAGATCATGATCACTGGCCATTAAAAATTAGAGAAATATAAATGAAAACTACAATGAGATACCACCTCACTCCAACACGCCTGGTATTAATCCCCCCCCCCTAAAAAAAAAACAAAAACAAAGGAGAGCTTGTGGAGAGACTGGAACACTTGTACGCTGCTGGTGGGAATGTAAAATGCTATAACTGCTTCGTAAAAAGCTTTGGTGGGAACGAAAAATGGTATAATTATTTTGGAAATAGATTTGGTGCTTCCTTAAAAAGGTAGAAATAGAAATACCGTATGTTCCAGCAATCCCACTTCTGGGAATATATGCCAGAGGAATAAGAGCCTTTACACCAACAGATATATGCACACCCATGTTAATTGCAGCAGTGTTTACAATAGCAAAAAGTTGGAAATAACCAAGATGCCCAAAAACAGATGAATGGATAAATAAATTATGGTATATTCACACAATGGAATAGTATGCATTGATGAAGTACAATGATGAATCCATGAAACATTTCACAACATGGAGTAATCTGGAAGGCATTATTCTGAGTGAAATTAGTTGCAAAAAGACAAATATTGTATGAGACCACTATTATATGATCTCAAGAAATAGTTTAAACACAGAATAAAATATGCTTTGAAGGTTACAAGGTGGGGAGGACAGAGAAAGAGGTGTATTCACTAATTCTATAGTAGACAAGAACTCTTTCAGGTGAAGTGAAAGAAAACACAATACAGGAGAGGTAAGCACAACTTGACTAAAACGAAAGCAAAGAAGTGTTCTGAATAAACCGAATTCTTCCAATGCCAGAGTAGCAGGGACGAGCGTCTGGGGACCATGGTTTCAGGGGGCTTCTAGGTCAATTGGCATAATAAAATCTATTAAGGAATCATTCTGCATCCCACTTTGGTGAGTGGCGTCTGGGGTCTTAAACGCTACCAAGCTGCTGCCTAAGATGCATCAATTGGTCTCAAACCACCTGGAGCAAAGGAGAATGAAGAACACCAAAGACACAAGGTAATTATCAGCCCAAGAGACAGAAAGGGCCACACAAGTCAGAGACTCCATCATCCTGAGACCAGAAGAACTAGACGGTGCCTGGCTACAATTGATGACTGCCCTGACAGGAAACACAACAGAGAATCCCTGATGGAGCAGAACAGTGGGTTGCAGGCCTCAGATTCTCATAAAAAAGACCATACTTAATGGTCTGATTGAGACCAGAAGGACCCCAGAGGCCATGGTCCCCAGACCTGTTAGCCCAAGTCTGGAACAATTCCCAAAGACAACTCTTAAGACAGGGATTGGACTGGACTATAACATGGAAGATGAGGTGTGAGCTTCATGGCTCAAGTAGACACATGAAACTGTGTGGGCAGCTTCTGTGTGGCGGGAAGATGAGATGGCATAGGAGGACAGAAGCTGGCTGAATAGACACAGGGAATACAGTGTGGAAGTAAGAAGTGTGCTGTCTCATTAGGGCAAGAGCAGCTAGGAGTACAAAGCCAGATGCATATAAATTTTGTATGAGAGACTGACTTGATTTGTAAATTTTCACAATGAAAAAAAAAAAATGCCACCTGCCACTTTGGGGTCCTTATGCCTCTAGATCAACAGGCAAAGAAGGGAATTACCATACTGGCTGATGTGATTTATCCTTGTTGCCAAGAGGAAATAGGATTGATATTACATAAAGGAGGTGAAAATGAGTATGTCTGGAATGCAGGACATCCCTTAGGGTGTCTTTTAGTACTATCATGCCCCATGATTAAAGTCAATGAAAAACTACAGCAACACAATTCTGACATGACTACTCATGACAAGGACCCTTCAGGAATGAAAGTTTGGGTCACCCACCAGGCAAAGAAACACGACTAGGTGAGGTGCTTGCTGAGGCCAAAAGGAATATGGAATGGGTTGTGGAAGAAGGTAGTCCTAAATACCAGTTATGACCATGTGACCAGTTGCAGACAGCAGACTGTCATGAGGATATGTGCTTTGCATGTGTTCATCAATTTTTTTTTCACTTATAAAATATAAGATGTAAATAGTGCTAGTGCATTTTTGGTTGTATCTGTATTCACTGTATGATGTTAGGTGCAACTGTATCTTTATGATTGTGTTTATTCAGTGATTATGTAAGGCTTAAGGAGATGTATACAGGTGCCAAGTTGATAAAGGGTAGATGGTGATGGTTAAGGTTGTGTGTCAACTTGACTGGACCGTGATTATCAGTGGTTTGGCAGTTATATTTTGGCTGTCATATAATGTCGTGAGTGTTTCCGTGATGAGATCTGATATACATAATCACCTCCGTGATGGCATCTGCTGTGAGTAGCCAATCAGTTGAAAGGGAATTTCCTTGGGCATGTGGCCTGCATCGAGCCGGCAAAGCTCATTGGCTTTTGCTCCCTCTGGATCCTGCCGCTGGCTTCTTGGGCAAGGAGCTTACCTGCAGCCTTGTCTGCTCATCTTGAGATTCATTGTTCTTCACAACCTGTGAGAAACAGCCTTGCTGTCCATCTTGCCAATCCTGGTTTCACCAGCCCCTGTGGCTACATGAATCAGAAGCCACTATCCTGATCAGTGGACTTGGGATGATCCAGCCTCTACAAGGATGTAATCATTTCCTTGATATAAATCTCTCTACATATATTTATATGCTTTTCTGGTTTTGCTTTTCTAGAGAACCCAGCCTAAGACATAGGCTTTATCAATTCCGAGACTTTAGCCAGTACTGCTTAAATGTAAGGGAGGCCCAGTTTCCTTGAGGAAGGACTCCCCTCCGTGGCCAAAAAATATAATTCTAATTTTCCTTCCAGCTTTCCAAAGAAATAAACAATGACTTTTTTGTTTGTTTGTTTCTTACAATGGTGACTGCTCTTGAGGTAAAGGAAATAATCAGACTTTTCTGGAATTACTGGATACCGACCCTAAACTGACACTAATCCCAGAAGATCTAAACATTACTGTGGGCCAACACACAGAGTAGCACACTATGTAGATAAGATTATAATGAAATCTTAGTTCAGGGTCCAAGAACCCATCCTGTAGTGATTTTCCATGTTCCATGATTCATAATTGGAATAGATATACTCAACCACTAGCAGAACCCTCACAATGGATCCTTGACAAGTGGAGTAAGGGTTATTATGTTAGGAAAAACAATGTGGAAGTCATGAGAACTACTTCTACTTGGAAAATAGTAAAATGAAAGCAATGTTCCATTCCTGCATGAACTGAGAAAATTACTGCCTCTGTCAAGGACTTAAAGGGTGCAGGGCTGTAGATTCCCACCACATCCCTATAAAATACACCTATTAAGACTATGCAAAAAGAGATGAATTTTGGAGAATGACAGTGGGTTAACTTAAACTTATTCAAGTGGTGACTGAAATTGCAGGTGCTATTCCAGATGTGCTTTCATTGCTTGAACAAATTCATACATTTCCTGATGCCTGGTATGCAGCTATTGATTTGGCTAATACATTTTTCCCCCTTAAGAAGAGACACCAGAAGCAGTTTGCCTTCCATTGGTAGGGCCAGCTATACACCTTCCCTGTCCTACCTCAGCCCTATAGCAACTATCCAGCCCCACGTCATAAATTAGTCTGCAGGGATCTTGACTGCCTTCCCATTGCACAATATGTCATACTGGTCCATTACATTGATGACATTTTTCTGACTGGGCCCAGTAACGAAGAAGTGTCAATGGCTACGGACTTATTGGTGAAACAGCTGCTTCGTAGAGGGTGGGAAATTTGTTCCACAAAAGTTCAGACCCTTTCCACCTCAGTGAAATTCCTAGGAGTCCTCGGTTGTGGGACATGTTGAGATATTCCTTCAGAAGTGAAGGATAAGTTGTCAAACCTGGTCCCTCATACAATTAAAAGAAAGGACAACACATAGTGGGCCTTTTTGGATTTTTTCAGGAAATATATATCTAATTTGGGTGTGTTACTCTGGCCTATTTATGAAGAGACTCTAAAACCTCCTAGTTTTGAGTAGGGCCACACAAAGAGAATTTTCTGCAAAAGGTTCAGGATGCGATGCAAGCGGCTCAGCGACTTGGGTCATATGATCTGGCTGATCTAATGGTACTTGAAGTGTCAGTGGCAGATAGAGAGGTTGTTTGGAATCTTTGGCCAGCCCATATTAGAGAATTAGAGCACAGTCCCTTAGGATTTTGAAGCAAAGCACAGACATCCTCTGCAGATAAACACTTTTCATTTAAGGACAGGTTTTAGCTCATGTCCTCATGGGAGTTTGTTATGGTCACTTGATTAAGTTAGGGAAAACTCGTGCCTGGTTTACAGATGGTTCTGCCCAATATGCACATGGCTAGAGCACTACATCCCCTTTCTGGGACCTCCCTGAAGAACAGTGTGAGGGAAAATCCTCCAAAGGACAGGGCTTTGAGCAGTGCACTTTGCTCGGAAGGAGAAACGGCAAGATGTGCGATAGAATACTTCTTCAAGGGCTGTGGCCGATACTTCGGCTGGATGATCACGGACTTAGAAGGAACTTGATTGGAAAACTGGTCACAAGGATGTATGGGGAAGGGATATGTGGACAGAACCCCCTGGCGGGCCAAAGAAGTGATGCTATTTGTGTCTTATGGGAATGCTCATCAAAGGCTGACATCAGCAGAGAAGTATTTTAACAACCAATTAGATCTGATGATGTGTTCTGTGGAAACCAGTCATTCTCTTTACCAGCCACTCTCTTCATTGCACAATGGTCTCAAGAACAAAAAGGCCATGGTAGCAGGGATGGGAGTTATGCACGAGCTCAGCAAAATGGAGTCCAACTCACCGATGCTAACTTAGCTACAGTCACTGCAGGGACCAACACTGAGCTCCTGACATGACACCATTCCTGGAGGTGATCAGCCAGCAACCTGGCGGCAGGTTGTTTACGTTGGACAGCTTCCATCATGCTAAGGCAGCATTTCATTCTTACGGGGTTAGACACTCTGGATACCTGTCTGCCTTCCCTGCACACAATGCTTCTGCCAAGACTACCATCCATGAACCCACAGAATGCTTTATGCACAGTCACGTTATCACAAACAGCATTTCCTCTGATCAAAGGACTCACTTCACCTAAAGTGAAGTGCAGCAATGAGCACATGCCATGGAATTAACTGGTTTTACCATGTTCCCTTTCATCCTGAAGCAATCTGCTTGATAGAACAGTGGAATGGCTTTCTAAAGACACAATTACAGTGTCGGCTATGCAGCAACACTTTGCAGAGTTGGGCAATGTTCCCTAGGAGGCTGTATATGCTCTAAACCAGCACCCAATATGTGATGTTATTTCCCCCATTGTGAGGACTCATGGTTCCAGGAATCAAGGCGTGGAAACTGGAGTGGTACCAGTCACTATTATCCCCAGTTTTCCACTCACAATGTTTTGCTTCCTGTCTCTGTGACCCTATGCTCTGCAGGTCTAAAGGTCTTAGTTCCAAAGGGAAGAATATTCCCACCTGGCATTCATGATTCAGTGGAACTGGAAGTTAAGAATGCCCTCGGAACAGTTTTAGACCCTCATGCCTGTGGACGAAAAGGCTAAGTACTTACAGTGTTAGGTGGGGTAATTCATCCTGACAACCAAGGAGAAATCAGATTGCTCTTGCCTAATGAGGTAAAGAAGATTATGTCTGAAATACAGAAGATCCCTTAGGGTATCTCTTAGTACTATCATGCCCTGTGATTAAGGTCCATGGGAAGCTACAGCAATCCAATATCTACATGATTACTAATGGCTCAGGGGCTTCAGGAATGAAAGTTTGGGTCACTCGACCAGGCAAAGAACCATAAACAGCTATGGAGCTTGCAGACATTACAGGAAATACAAAACTGATGGTAGATGAAGGTAGTTTTAAACACCAGTTTTGACCATGTAACCAGCTACAGAAATGAGAACTGTAATTTTTTTATGAATATGTCTTCCTCATATGTGTGCATCAGTTTTTTTGTCTTCACTTATAAAATATAAGATGTAAACTAGGCTAGTGTGTCTCTGGTTATACACATGTTAGTTGTATCATGTTAGGCACAACTATGACATTGTCATTGACTTTATTTAGAGGTTTATTAGAGCTGTGTATGGTTTTAGGTGATGTGTACAGGTACCAAGTTGACAGCTGATGAACTTTGATGGTTACAGTTGTGTGTCAACTTCGCTGGGCTGTGATTCTCAGTCGTTTGGCAGTTTGGTATTATGTAATGATGTAATTTGACAGTTATGTATTGATGTAGTTATCCTCCATGTTTTTTTTATTAACTTTTATTGAGCTTCAAGTGAACATTTACAAATCAAGTCAGTCTGTCACACATAAGTTTATATACATCTTACTCCATACTCCCACTTGCTCTCCCCCTAATGGGTCAGCCCTTCCAGTCTCTCCTTTCGTGACAATTTTGCCAGCTTCCAACTCTCTCTATCCTCCCATTTCCCCTCCAGACAGGAGATGCCTACACAGTCTCAAGTGTCCACCTGATATAATTAGCTCACTCTTCATCAGCATCTCTCACCTACCCACTGTCCAGTCCCTTTCATGTCTGATGAGTTGTCTTCGGGGATGGTTCCTGTCCTGTGCCAACAGAAGGTCTGGGGACCATGGCCGCCGGGATTCCTCTAGTCTCAGTCAGACCATTAAGTATGGTCTTTTTATGAGAATTTGGGGTCTGCATCCCACTGATCTCCTGCTCCCTCAGGGGTTATCTGTTGTGCTCCCTCTCAGGGCAGTCATCGATTGTGGCCGGGCACCAACTAGTTCTTCTGGTCTCAGGATGATGTAGGTCTCTGGTTCATGTGGCCCTTTCTGTCTCTTGGGCTCTTAGTTGTCGTGTGACCTTGGTGTTCTTCATTCTCCTTTGCTCCAGGTGGGTTGAGACCAATTGATGCATCTTAGGTAGCCGCTTGTTAGCATTTAAGACCCCAGATGCCCCATTTCAAAGTGGGATGCAGAATGTTTTCATAATAGAATTATTTTGCCAACTGACTTAGAAGTCCCCTCAAACCATGGTTCCCAAACCCCTGCCCTTGCTCCGCTGACCTTTGAAGCATTCAGTTTATCCTGGAAACTTCTTTGCTTTTGGTCCAGTCCAACTGAGCTGACCTTCCACGTATTGAGTGTTGTCCTTCCCTTCACCTAAAGCAGTTCTTATCTACTAATTAATCAGTAAAAAACCCTCTCCCTCCCTCCCTCCCTCCCCTCCTCGTAACCACAAAAGTATGTGTTCTTCTCAGTTTATACTATTTCTCAAGATCTTATAATAGTGGTCTTATACAATATTTGTCCTTTTGCCTCTGACTGATTTCGCTCAGCATAATGCCTTCCAGGTTCCTCCATGTTATGAAATGTTTCACAGGTTCGTCACTATTCTTTATCGATGCGTAGTATTCCATTGTGTGAATATACCACAATTTATTTACCCATTCATCCGTTGATGGACACCTTGGTTGCTTCCAGCTTTTTGCTACTGTAAACGGAGCTGCAATAAACATGGGTGTGCATATATCTGTTTGTGTGAAGGCTCTTATTTCTCTAGGGTATATTCCGAGGAGTGGGATTTCTGGGTTGGATGGTAGTTCTATTTCTAACTGTTTAAGATAACGCCAGATAGATTTCCAAAGTGGTTGTACCATTTGACATTCCCACCAGCAGTGTATAAGAGATCCAATCTCTCCGCAGCCTCTCCAACATTTAGCATTTTGTGTTTTTTGGATTAATACCAGCCTTGTTGGAGTGAGATGGAATCTCATGGTAGTTTTAATTTGCATTTCTCTAATGGCTAATGATCGAGAGCATTTTCTCATGTATCTGTTAGCTGCCTGCATATCTTCTTTAGCAAAGTGTGTGTTCATATCCTTTGCCCACTTCTTGATTGGGTTGTTTGTCTTTTTGTGGTTGAGTTTTGACAGAATCATGTAGATTTTAGAGATCAGGTGCTGGTCGGAGATGTCATAGCTGAAAATTCTTTCCCAGTCTGTAGGTGGTCTTTTTACTCTTTTGGTGAAGTCTTTGGATGAGCATAGGTGTTTGATTTTTAGGAGCTCCCAGTTATCTGGTTTCTCTTCGTCATTTTTGGTAATGTTTTGTATTCTGTTTATGCCTTGTATTAGGGCTCCTAAAGTTGTCCCTATTTTTTCTTCCATGATCTTTATCGTTTTAGTCTTTATGTTTAGGTCTTTGATCCACTTGGAGTTAGTTTTTGTGCATGGTGTGAGGTATGGGTCCTGTTTCATTTTTTTGCAAATGGATATCCAGTTATGCCAGCACCATTTGTTAAAAAGACTATCTTTTCCCCAATTAACTGACACTGGACCTTTGTCAAATATCAGCTGCTCATATGTGGATGGATTTATATCTGGGTTCTCAGTTCTGTTTCATTGGTTTATGTGCCTGTTGTTGTACCAATACCAGGCTGTTTTGACTACTGTGGCTGTATAATAGGTTCTGAAATTAGGTAGAGTGAGGCCTCCCACTTTCTTCTTCTTTTTCAGTAATACTTTGCTTATCCGAGGCTTCTTTCCCTTCCATATGAAGTTGGTGATTTGTTTCTCTATCACCTTAAAAAATGACATTGGAATTTGGATAGGAAGTGCATTGTATGTACAGATGGCTTTTGGTAGAATAGACATTTTTACTATGTTAAGTCTTCCTATCCATGAGCAAGGTATGTTTTTCCGCTTAAGTATGTCCTTTTTAATTTCTTGTAGTAGAGCTTTGTAGTTTTCTTTGTATAGGTCTTTTACATCCTTGGTAAGATTTATTCCTAAGTATTTTATCTTCTTGGGGGCTACTGTGAATGGTATTGATTTGGTGATTTCCTCTTCGATGTTCTTTTTGTTGATGTAGAGGAATCCAAGTGCTTTTTGTATGTTTATCTTATAACCTGAGACTCTGCCAAACTCTTCTATTAGTTTCAATAGTTTTCTGGAAGATTCCTTAGGGTTTTCTATGTATAAGATCCTGTCATCTGCAAAGAGCGATAATTGTACTTCCTTCTTGCCAATCCGGATGCCCTTTATTTCTTTGTCTAGCCTAATTGCCCTGGCTAGGACTTCTACCACGATGTTGAATAAGAGCGGTGATAAAGGGCACCCTTGTCTGGTTCCCGTTCTCAAGGGAAATGCTTTCAAGCTTTCTCCATTTAGGGTGATGTTGGCTGTTGGCTTTGCATACATGCCCTTTGTTGTGTTGAGGAATTTTCCTTCAATTCCTATTTTGCTGAGAGTTTTTATCATAAAAGGGTGTTGCACTTTGTCAAATGCCTTTTCTGCATCAATTGATAAGATCATGTGGTTTTTGTCTTTTGTTTTATTTATGTGGTGGATTACATTAATGGCTTTTCGAATATTAAACCAGCCTTGCATAAAAGTATAAATCCCACTTGATCAGGGTGAATTATTTTTTTGATATGTTGTTGAATTCTATTGGCTAGAATTTTGTGGAGGATTTTTGCATCGATGTTCATGAGGGATATAGGTCTGTAATTTTCTTTTTTTGTAATGTCTTTACCTGGTTTTGGGATCAGGGAGATGGTGGCTTCATAGAATGAGTTGGGTAGTATTCCGTCATTTTCTATGCTTTGAAATACCTTTAGTAGTAATGGTGTTAACTCTTCTCTGAAAGTTTGGTAGAACTCTGCAGTGAAGCTGTCCGGGCCAGGGCTTTTTTTGTTGGGAGTTTTTTGATTACCGTTTCAATCTCTTTTTTTGTTATGGGTCTATTTAGTTGCTCTACTTCTAAATGTATTAGTTTAGGTAGGTAGTGTTTTTCCAGGAATTCATCCATTTCTTCTAGGTTTGCATATTTGTTAGAGTACAATTTTTGGTGACAATCTGATATGATTCTTTTAATTTCAGTTGGGTCTGTTGTGATGTGGCCCTTCTTGTTTCTTATTCGGGTTATTTGTTTCCTTTCCTGTATTTCTTTAGTCAGTCTAGCCAATGGTTTATCAATTTTGTTAATTTTTTCAAAGAACCAGCTTTTGGCTTTGTTAATTCTTTCAATTGTTTTTCTGTTCTCTAATTCATTTAGTTCAGCTCTAATTTTTATTATTTGTTTTCTCCTGGTGCCTGATGGATTCTTTTGTTGCTCACTTTCTATCTGTTCAAGTTGTAGGGACAGTTCTCTGCTTTTGGCTCTTTCTTCTTTTTGTATGTGTGCATTTATCGATATAAATTGGCCTCTGAGCACTGCTTTTGCTGTGTCCCAGAGGTTTTGATAGGAAGTATTTTCATTCTCGTTGCACTCTATGAATTTCCTTATTCCCTCCTTAATGTCTTGTATAACAGTCTTTTTTGAGGAGGGTATTGTTCAGTTTCCAAGTATTTGATTTGTTTCCCTAGTTTTTCTGTTATTGATTTCCACTTTTATGGCCTTATGGTCTGATAAGATGCTTTGTAATATTTCTATGTTTTGAATTCTGCAAAGGTTTGTTTTATGACCTAATATGTGATCTATTCTAGAGAATGTTCCATGTGCGCTAGAAAAAAAAGTATACTTTGCAGCAGTTGGGTGGAGAGTTCTGTATAAGTCAATGAGGTCAAGTTGGTTGATTGTTGTAACTAGGTCTTCCGTGTCTCTATTGAGCTTCTAACTGGATGTCCTGTCCTTCTCCGAAAGTGGTGTGTCAAAGTCTCCTGGTATAATTGTGGAGGTGTCTATCTCACTTTTCAGTTCTGTTAAAATTTGATTTATGTATCTTGCAGCCCTGTCATTGGGTTCATAAATATTTAATATGGTTATGTCTTCCTGGTAAATTGTCCCTTTTATCATTATGTAGTGTCCTTCTTTATCCTTTGTGGTGGGTTTAAGTCTAAAGTCTATTTTGTCAGAAATTAATATTGCTACTCCTCTTCTTTTTTGCTTATTGTTTGCTTGATATATTTTTTTCCATCCTTTGAGTTTTAGTTTGTTTGTGTCTCCAAGTCTAAGGTGTGTCTCTTGTAGGCAGCATATAGACGGATCGTTTTTCTTTATCCAGTCCGAGACTCTCTGTCTCTTTATTGGTGCATTTAGTCCCTTTACATTCAGCGTAATTATAGATAAATAAGTGTTTAGTGTTGTCATTTTGATGCCTTTTATGTGTGTTGTTGACAATTTCATTTTTCCACATACTTTTTTGTGCTGAGACGTTTTTGTTAGTAAATTGTGAGATCCTCATTTTCGTAGCGTTTGACTTTGTTTGTTGAGTCGTTACTTTTTTCTTGGCTTTTATCTTGAGTTATGGAGTTGTTATACCTCTTTGTGGTTACCTTAATATTTACCCCTATTTTTCTAAGTAAAAACCTAACTCGTATTGTTCTATATAACCTTGTATCACTCTCCATATGGCAGTTCTATGCCACCTGTATTTAGTCCCTCTTTTTGATTATTGTGATCTTTTACATATTGACTTCAGTGATTCCCTGTTATCAGCATTTTTTTTTAATTAATCTTAATTTGTTTTTGTGATTTCCTTATTTGAGTTGATATCAGGATGTTCTGTTTTGTGACCTTGTGTTGTGCTGGTCTCTGATATTATTAGTTTTCTGACCAAACAATATCCTTTAGTATTTCTTGTAGCTTTGGTTTGGTTTTTGCAAATTCTCTAAGCTTGTGTTTATCTGTAAATATCTTAATTTCGCCTTCATATTCCAGAGAGAGTTTTGCTGGATATATGATCCTTGGCTGGCTGTTTTTCTCTTTCAGTGCTCTGTATATGTCGTCCCATTCCCTTCTTGCCTGCATGGTTTCTGCTGAGTAGTCTGAACTTATTCTTATTGATCCTCCCTTGAAGGAGACCTTTCTTTTCTCCCTGGCTGCTTTTAAAATTTTCTTTTAATCTTTGGTTTCGGCAAGTTTGATGATAATATGTCTTGGTGTTTTTCTTTTTGGATCAATCTTAAATGGGGTTCAATGAGCATCTTGGATAGATATCCTTTCGTCTTTCATGATGTCAGGGAAGTCTTCTGTCAGCAGATCTTCAACTATTTTCTCTGTGTTTTCTGTCCTCCCTCCCTGTTCTGGGACTCCAGACACACGCAAGTTATCCTTCTTGATAGAGTCCCACATGATTCTTAGGGTTTCTTCATTTTTTTAAATTCTTTTATCTGATTTTTTTTCAGCTATGCTGGTGTTAATTCCCTGGTCCTCCAGATGTCCCAGTCTGCATTCTAATTGCTCGAGTCTGCTCTTCTGACTTCCTATTGCATTGTCTAATTCTGTAATTTTATTGTTAATCTTCTGGATTTTCACATGCTGTCTCTCTATGGATTCTTGCAACTTATTAATTTTTCCACTATGTTCTTGAATAATCGTTTTGAGTTTTTCAACTGTTTTATCAGTGTGTTCTTTGGCTTTTTCTGCAGTTTGCCTTATTTCGTTTCTCATGTCTTGAAGCATTCTGTAAATTAGTTTTTTATATTCTGTATCTGATAATTCCAGGATTGTATCTTCGTTTGGGAAAGATTTTGATTCTTTTGTTTGGGGGGTTGTAGAAGCTGTCATGGTCTGCTTCTTTAAGTGGTTTGATACGGATTGTTGTCTCCGAGCCATCACTGGGAAACTTGTTTTTCCAGAAAATCCGCTAAAAAAAAGTGCAGTCAGATCCCTATCAGAACTGCCTTTGGATTATAACCGCCACCTTGTTCCCTGTAAGGATGGAAGTCCGAGATTTGGATCATATATGCTTGGCTGTAGCTGGTTTTGTGTTTTTAGTCCAATTAGGGAAGGATTTTTGGTCCCTGGGTTTTTTGTGGTTCCTTCTCTCAGGCAGGAAGAATGGGTTAGGAAAAGACCAAAAGAAAAAAAAGGGGGGGGAAGCAAAGCCGCCGTGGAGCCGGAACCATTCTCCCTCTGGCTCAGGAAATTCCAATGTTAATGAAGCTGCCTGGGAAGGGTGGGGGAGGGATCAAAGAGATAGGAGAGTAGCACCTCGGAATATAGCCAGAGTTGCTTGTCTTGCTTGGAATGACTATTTTATCTGAGATTCCCGCCGGGAGTGTCGCCTATGTGTGCTGGCTGTGTGGAGATTGCCCCCGGGGCTCTGGCCCGCTGAAGCTGCAGTCAGATCCTCCGCTGCCAGTCCAAAGCCCAGCGTCAAGGTTCCCCTGCTGGGATGCTGCACTCCTGGCTCCAAAATCAGTCACTGCCTCCTGGGGACTTCTCGTCCAGCCAGCTGCGTCACCGTGCTGCCTCCGTGAAACAGCTGGGCCCCCTCCCGGGGTTAGTTCAGAGGAGTAGAGCTGCGCCGGTGCTTGCGCCATGACTGAGCCCAGTCAAAAGCCCGGCGCCAAGGTTCCCTGGCTGGGACGCTGCTCTTGGCTCCAAAATCAGTCGCTGTCTCCCGGGGACTTCTCGTCCTGCCAGCCGCGTCGCCGTGCCACTCCTGATGACCGGCTGGGCCCCCTCCGAGGTTAGTTCAGAGGAGTAGAGCTGCTCCCCATGCTTGCGCAGTGACAGCGCCCTATCAAAAGCCCGGTGCTAAGGTTCCCCGGCTGGGACACTGCACTCCTGGCTCCAAAACCAGTCACTGCCTCCCGGGGACTTCTCCCACCAGCCGCTCCCCACGCCGCCCGCGGACCGGCTGGGCCCCCTCCCAGGTTCAGTTCAGGGGGGTAGGGCTGCGCCCCTTGTTTGCGCCATCACAAGATTTATGAGTCTAGTTCCCCTGGGCCCAGAAGCCCGGCGCCAAGGTTACCTGACTGGGACGCTGGCTCCAGGCTCCGAAAACAGTCACTGCTTCCCCGTATTTGTTTGTTTTCCATCTCTAAATCTGTGTTTGTTGTTCAGGGTTCATAGATTGTTATGTATATGATTGATTCACTTGTTTTTCCGAGTCTGTGTTGCAAGAGGGATCCGAGGTAGCGTCTACGTAGTCCGCCGTCTTGGCCCCGCCTCTCCATGATATTTTTTGATGTGATCAGTCAATCAGTTGTAAGTGGAACTTCCTTGGGGGTGTGGCCTGAATCCAGTATGTATATAGACACTCTGCGAAAGTTCACATTGGTATCCTGCATCTGGTTCATCATCATCTGTCCTACTGACGTAGTGGCCTACCATATTGCCTGAAAAACTTTGGAATCATCCGCCCTCACAGTCAGTGAGTCAGTGTCCCACTCTCTGACCTGCCAATTTTGGGTTCATCAGCCCCTGGAGGTATGTTATGCCTGACCCACTGACTTGGGACTTGCCAGTTCTACAGTTGCATGAGCCATCTCCTTAGATAAATCTCCCTTATGTGTATGTACTCTTCACTGGTTCTGCTTGTCTAGAGAACCCAACCTAAGACACTTGGTGAACACTTTTGCCTTCTCTTCATAACCTTCTTTTAATCATTTTTAACCTGCCATAAAAAAAAAAATTTCCTTCTCAGTGTTTCTCTTTCTAATTCTGGACCAACTAGTTTCTTTCATTTCAGTGCAAAATTACTATCTTTTCACTTAAACATACTCCATAATCTTAAACTATTCTAAGGTACTTGGAAATTCCTTTGAAATTGACATAAAGTTTTGTAAGAAGTTCACTTTCATTAATTCCTGGGAATACTTGAACTGTTAAATATATAGAAGCACTTATTTATCATTAAATCAAACAAAATAAATCTCTTTAACAGAATATTATAATCTAACAATACCATCCATAGGTAAGAAAATATTCCATTTTCATAACTCTATCTTCTGTGTCCTTTAAATAGTTCTTTATAGAAGTAAATTTAGAATAAATTGTATTATTTCGAGGCTTTGTTACATTGGTCAAAATAAACTACCCATAGTTTTCCTTTTTTGGTGCACTTTTCAAATGAGCCAACTTGTACCAACGTTTCTCAGGGTAGCTACTGAAGCCCAGATCATAAAACAGGCATATGAAGCACTTTTTTATAGAGCAGAGTTAAAGTAAGCTCATGATGCTGTTCAGAAAAACAAAAATTAAAAATCCCGAACTAAATGTTCCTTCTAAGTCAAAACCACAGTACTCAAGTTCAAAACTCATTCACTTTTTTTTTTTAGATGACCCACTACAAAAGTTGTCTAAGTGGACATGATTTTGGGGGAAAAACACAGATTTGCTAGTGTATCAAGCCAACTTAAACATCAGGCTCACAAGGTCTAAACCAAACACATTGTAGTTAAATTGATTTTTATTCATAGGGACCTCACAGAACAGAGGAGAATTGTGTCAAAGGGTTTGCCAAGGCTGTAAATCTTTACAGAAGCAGACTGCCACATCTTTCTCTCATGGAGCAGCTTTTGGGTTTAAGCCATCAAAATTTCAGTTAGCAGCTGAGTGTTTAATCACTGTGCCATGAGGGCAGTTTTCAGGGGCAAATTTATAGTTATAAATGTCTACAATAACAAAAGAAGAAAAGACCCTAACTTTAAATCTTGAGGAACTAGAAAAATAACAATTCATCATCAATAGTAGTGTAAGGAAGGAAATAAAATATACTAGAGCACACATATAAATGAAACAGAAAAAAAAGCAATCGAGAGAATCAATAAAACCAAGAATTAACTCTTTGAAAAGAGCAACAAAATGGATAAGTCGTAGCTAAAATGGCAAAAAAAAAGAGGGAGATGTTCGTAACTAAAATCAGAAATTAAACTGATAATGCAAAACCCATTCCTGACTCATGGTGATCTGACAGGCTGGAGTAGAACTGCCCCATAGAGTTTGCAAGGCTGAAATCTTTACAGAATCTGATTGTCACATCTCTCCTACAGAGTGGCTGGTGGAATTTGAACCACTGACCTTTTGGTCAGAAGCTGAGTGTTTAACCACTGCACCACTAGGAGTCTTTGAAAGTGCAAACACTACCAACAAGTTTATAGAAATTAAGGGGATTATAACAATACTATAAACAATTCTGTGCTAAAATCCTAGATAACCTAAACAGAATAACTAAATTGACAGAAACATACACACTACCTAAATTGGATTAAGAAGAAATAGAAACTGACCTATAACAAGAAAAGAGGTTAAAATTGCAATCAAACATCCCAGCAGGGGAAAGACCTTTACAAGAAGGCTTCATTCGTAAATTCTACCAAATACTAAGGCATTAGAAACAATCCTTCTCAAACACTTGTTAAAAATAGAGGAGGAAACATTTCTTAACTTATCCTGTGAGGCCAGCATTGTTGTGATAAAAAAAAGACAGAAAAAGATGCCTGCCTCAAGAGAAAAGGTACAGCAAAAGAAATAGCCTTCATGATTATAGATACAAAAGTCCTCACTGAAATAGTAGGAAAACAAATACAACAGCATGTTAAAATGATTCTATACCATGACCAAGTAGGATTTCTCCTAGGATGTAAGACAATTTTCAATATAAGAACAGTAATATTTTTATACAAATAATGCACACCTTCCATGCTTGTTTTCCACCCATGCCCTCCCTGCTGTGAAGTATTTCCATAAGCGCCACAATGTCAAACTTAATTAATATGTATAAAATTAACATAGTGCACTGAAGGATACCTTGTGGTAGGAAGGGATGTATGGCAAACAAGCATAGAGGGTGTGCATTATTTGAGTAAAAACATGATAATTCTCTTAATTGATTAAAAACAGGCAAGTGACAAAATCTAACACTCTTTTAAAATAAAGGTATTCAACAAACTAAGGATAGTAGAAAATTCCTTAATATAAAGTTTATTTATAATAAAAACACAACACAGGAGGCAGAGGGTGGGGCCAAGATGGCTGACTAGGTACAAGCTACCTCAGATCCCTCTTGCAACAAAGACTCGGAAAAACAAGTGAATCGATCACATACATGACAATCTACGAACCCTGACCATCAAACACAGATCTAAAGGGTTGACCTGAGAGCCAGGTGAGCGAAAAGCTGCATCCTGAAACAGCAACTGCCTCTGAAGCCGGTGACCGGCACCGTAGCCTTGAGCCCTTGTGGTTCCCTGGTGCCGGGTGGTGAGGCTGATTGCAGCTTGTTGAGGCGGGGCAGGCACGGGACACAGCCCTAACCCTCAGCCCCCTGGGGTAACCTCCATAGAGACTCAGCCAGTGCAAGCAGGCTGCACACTGACGTGGCTAACGGAAGAACGAGCAACCACAGGGAAGCAGCGACTGTTTTCGGAGCCTGGAGCCAGCATCCCAGTCAGAAAACCTTGGCGCCAGGCTTTGCACTGGGTGCAGGGGAGCTGGGCATGGCATCCTGAGATGGCGCAAACATGGGATGCAGCCCTAGCCCCCAGAAGTGACCTCGGGGCAAGCCCAGCCAGTGCCTGCAGGCAGCACAGTGATGCAGCTGACAGGAGGAGAAGTCACTGGGAGGCAGCAACTGTTTTGGAGCCTGGAGTTCAGCGTCCCAGCCAGGGAACCTTGGCGCTGGGCTTTGGACAGGGATTGGAAGAGCTGACCATGGCTCCTGAGACAGCACAAGCACAAGACGCGGGCCTGGCCCTCGGGGGAAATCTCAACCCAGGCAGTGCACACAGGCTACATGCCCCTGGGGAATCTCAGATAAAACAGTCATCACCAAGCAAGATAAGTAACTTTGTCTATATTCCTGGGTGGTACTTTCTCCTATCTATCTGATTCCTCCCCTCCCTTCCCAGGCGGCTTCATTAACATTGGAATTTCCCGGGCCAGAGAGTGAAATGCTCTGCAGTTTTTTGTTTTTTGCTTTTTTTTTTTTTTTGTCTTTTCCTAACCCATTCTCCTGGCCTGAGAGAAGCAGCTACAAGAAACCCAGGGACCAAAAATCCTTCCCTGACACCCCAAATTTGGAATAAAAGTACAGAAACATCTCCACCCAAGCATATGCGATCCACAGTCTTGAACTTTCCTCCCTACAGGGAAAAAGGTGGCTGTTACAAAGCAAAAGCAATTCTGATACTGATCTGAATGTAATTGTTTTAGCAGATTACTGGAAAGACAAGTTCTCCAGGTCTGATATCTCTACCTATTAAACAGAGCCCTCACTGACCCACAACGGGGAACTGAGGGCTGAAGCTCCACCCATACCACTTAGCCTCCTGCCATAGGGATCTGAGGATAATGACTCCTACCAATCTGCAGAGGTATCAGCATTGGGTGCCTAAGGTACAGCCGCACAACCCACCCACCAAAGTCCTTTAGGAATAGAGACACACCTACCTCACTGGCACTTGGGGGAAGTCTGTCAGCATCCTGTCCCCCCCTGGAATGTGACCCCTGCTGCTACTAGCACCTGGTGCACACAACTGTCACTATTACTCCTATAAGCAAATACGTGACAGTCTACCCCACACACTTGGTGACCCAAAATCAGATTCTACTCAAGAATAGTGAATGGACTTTTAGGCTTATATTTCTCGTAACAGCTCAAAGCAGCTGGTAATAAGACATTAGTGATTCAAAGGCTACAACAATCGAGACAGCGCAATCTAGTAGCCCATCTATGAATACTGAAAGAAAATAAAACAAGATAAGACTCAGTGAGCAAATATAAAATAAGTCACTACAATATCTTAGAGATGGCTCGGAGACAGCAGTCGATATCAAACCACATAAAGAAGCAGACTATTATTGCTTCTACAACTCACCAAATTACAGAATTGAAATCTTTCCCGAATGAAGATACAATCCTGGAATTACCAGATGCAGAATATAAAAAACTAATTTACAGAATGCTTCAAGACATCAGGCATGACCTCATAAATGAAATAAGGCAATTTACAGAAAAAGCCAAGGAACACACTGATAAAGCAGTTGAAGAAATCAAAAAGATTATTCAAGAACATAGGGGAAAAATTAATAAGCTGCAAGAATCCATAGAGAGACAGCATTCAGAAATCCAAAAGATTAACAGTAAAATCACAGAATTAGACAACTCAAAAGGAAGTCAGAGGAGCAGAATGGAGCAATTGGAATGCAGAGTGGGGGAGGTGGAGGATAAGGCAATTGACACCAATATAGTTGGAGAAAAATCAGGAAAAAGAATTTTAAAAAATGAAGAAACCCTAAGAATCATGTGGGACTCTATCAAGAAGAATAACGTGCGTGTGATTGGAGTTCCAGAACAGGGAGGGATAACAGAACATACAGAGAGAATAGTTGAAGATCTGTTGGCAGAAAACTTCCCCGACATCATGAAAGACGAAAGCGTATCTATCCAAGATGCTCATCGAACCCCATATAAGATTGATCCAAAAAGAAAATCACCAAGACATATTATCATTGAACTTGCCAAAACCAAAGATAAAGAGAAAATTTTAAAAGCAGCCAGGGATAAAAGAAAGGTCTCCTACAAAGGAGAATCAATAAGTTCAGACTACTCAGCAGAAACCATGCAGTCAAGAAGGCAATGGAATGACATATACAGAGCACTGAAGGAGAAAAACAGTCAGCCAAGGATCATATATCCAGCAAAACTCTCTCTCAAATATGAACGTGAAATTAAAACCTTTACAGATGAACACAAGCTTAGAGAATTTGCAAAAACCAAACCAATGCTACAAGAAATACTAAAGAAAATTGGTCAGAAAATCAATAATAGCAGATACCAGCACAAGACAAGGTCATAGAACAGAACATCCTGATATCAACTCAAATAGCGAAGTCACAAAAACAAATTAAGATTAATTCAAAAAAGAAAAAAATGCTCAAAACAGGGAATCATTGAAGTCATTAAGTAAAAGATCACAATAACCAAAAAGAGGGACAAAATACAGGTGGCATAGAACTGCCATATGGAGAGGAAAACAAGGTGATATAGGACGATACAAGTTAGGTTTTTACTTAGAAAAATAGGGGTAAATATTAAGGTAACCACAAAGAGATATAACAATTCCACAACTTAAAATAAAAACCGAGAAAACATAACGACTCAGCAAACATAAATTCAACTACTATGAAAATGAGGAACACACAATTTACAAAGAAAATGTCTCAGCACAAAAAAGTAACTGGAAAAATGTAATTGTCAACAATACACACAAAAAGGCATCAAAATGACAGCACTAAACACATAATTATCTATCATTATGCTGAACGTAAATGGACTAAATGTACCAATAAAGAGACAGAGAGTCTCAGACTGGTTAAAGAAACACGATCTGTCTATATGCTGCCTACAAGAGACACACCTTAGACTTAGAGACACAAACAAACTAAAATTCAAAGGATGGAAAAAAATATATCAAGCAAACAACAATCAAAAAAGAGCAGGAGTAGCAATATTAATTTCTGACAAAATAGACTTTAAAGTTAAATCCACCACAAAGGATAAAGAAGGACACTACATAATGATAAAAGGGACAATTGACCAGGAAGATATAACCATATTAAATATTTATGCACCCAGTGACAGGGCTGGAAGATACATAAAACAAACTTGAACAGAACTGAAAAGTGAGACAGACACCTCCACAATTACAGTAGGAGACTTCAACACACCACTTTTGGAGAAGGACAGGACTTCCAGTAAGAAGCTCAATACAGACATGGAAGACCTAATTGCTACAATCAACCAGCTTGACCTCATTGACTTATACAGAACTCTCCACCCAACAGTTGCAAAGTATACTTTTTTTCTAGCCCACATGGAACATTCTCTAGAATAGACCGCATATTAGGTCATAAAACAAACCTGTGCAGAATCCAAAACATCAGAATATTACAAAGCATCTTCTCAGACCACAAGGCCATAAAAGTGGAAATCAATAACAGAAAAATCAGGGAACGAAATCAAATACTTGGAAACTGAACGATATCCTGCCGAAAAAAGACTGGGTTATAGAAGACATTAAGGATGGAATAAAGAAATTCATGAAATACAAAGAGAATGAAAACACTTCATATCAAAATCTCTGCAACACAGCAAAAGCAATGCTTAGAGGTCAATTTATACCAATGAATGCACGCATACATAAAGAAGAAAGAGCCAAAATCAGAGAACTGTCCCTACGACTTGAACAAATAGAAAGTGAGCAACAAAAGAATCCATCTGGCACCAGAAGAAAACAAATAATAAAAATTAGAGCTGAACTAAATGGATTAGAGAACAGAAAAACAATTGAAAGAATTAACAAAGCCAAAAGCTGGTTCTTTGAAAAAATTAACAAAATTGATAAACCATTGACCAGACTGACTAAATAAATACAGGAAAGGAAACAAATAACCCGAATAAGTAACAAGTTGGGCCATATAACAACAGACCCAACTGAAATTAAAAGAATCATATCAGATTATTACAAAACATTGTACTCTATCTAGCAAACTCGCAAACCTACAAGTAATGGATGAATTCCTAGAAAAACTCTACCTACCTAAACTAACACAATCAGAAGTGGAACAACTAAATAGACCCATAACAAAAAGAGAGATTGAAAAGGTAATAAAAAAAACCCCAGCTGAAAAAAAGCCCTGGCCCGGACAGCTTCACTGCAGAGTTCTACCAAACTTTCAGAGAAGAGTTAACACCACTACTACTAAAGGTATTTCAAAGCATAGAAAATGATGGAATACTACCCAACTCATTCTATGAATCCACCATATCCCTGATACCAAAGCCAGGTAAAGACATCACAAAAAAAGAAAATTACAGACCTATATCCCTCAAGAACATAGATGCAAAAATCCTCCACAAAATTCTAGCCAATAGAATTCAACAACATATCAAAAAAATAATCCACCACAACCAAGTGGGATTTATACCAGGTATGCAAGGCCGGTTTAATATTCGAAAAACCATTAATGTAATCCACCATATAAATAAAACAAAAGACAAAAACCACATGATCTTATCAATTGATGCAGAAAAGGCATTTGACAAAGTCCAACACCCATTCATGGTAAAAACTCTCAGCAAAATAGGAATTGAAGGAAAATTCCTCAACACAACAAAGGGCCTCTATACAAAGCCAACAGCCAACATCACTCTAAATGGAGAGAGCCTGAAAGCATTTCCCTTGAGAACGGGAACCAGACAAGGATGCACTTTATCACCACACTTATTCAACATTATGCTAGAGGTCCTAGCCAGAGCAATTAGGCTAGACACAGATAAAAGGCATCTGGATTGGCAAGGAGGAATTAAAATTATCTCTATCTGGAGATGACATGATCTAATACATAGAAAACCCTAAGGAATCCTCCAGAAAACTACTGAAACTAATAAAAGAGTTGGGCAGAGTCTCAGGTTATAAGATAAACATACAAAAATCACTTGGATTCCTCTACATCAATAAAAAGAACATTGAAGAGGAAATCACGAAATCAATACCATTCACAGTAGCCCACAAGAAGATAAAATACTTAGGAATAAATCTTACCAAAGATGTAAAAGACCTATACAAAGAAAACTACAAAGTACTAGTGCAAGAAACTAAAAAGGACCTACCTAAGTGGAAAAACATACCTTGCTCACGGATAGGAAGACTTAACATAGTAAAAATATCTATTCTACCGAAAGCCATCTATACATACAATGCACTTCCGATCCAAATTCCAGTGACATTTTTTAATGTGGTGGAGAAACAAATCACCAACTTCATATGGAAGGGAAAGAAGCCTTGGATAAGTAAAGCATTACTGAAAAAGAAGAAGAAAGTGGGAGGCCTCACTCTACCAGATTTCAGAACCTATTATACAGCCACAGTAGTCAAAACAGCCTGGTATTGGTACAACAACAGGCACATAGACCAATGGAACAGAACTGAGAACCCAAATATAAATCCAACCACATATGAGCAGCTGATATTTGACAAAGGTCCAGTGTCAGTTAATTGGGGAAAAGATAGTCTTTTTAACAAATAGTGCTGGCATAACTGGATATCCATTTGCAAAAAAACAAAACAGGACCCATACCTCACACCATGCACAAAAACTAACTCCAAGTGGATCAAAGACCTAAACATAAAGACTGAAACGATAAAGATCATGGAAGAAAAAACAGGGACCACCTTAGGAGCCCTAATACAAGGCATAAACAGAATACAAAACATTACCAAAAATGACGAAGAGAAACCAGATAACTGGGAGCTCCTAAAAATCAAACACCTATGCTCATCTAAACACTTCACCAAAAGAGTAAAAAGACCACCTACAGACTGGGAAAGAATTTTCAGCTATGACATCTCCAACCAGCGCCTGATCTCTAAAATCTATATGATTCTGTTAAAACTCAATCACAAAAAGACAAACAACCCAATCAAAAATTGGGCAAAGGGTATGAACATGCACTTCACTAAAGAAGATATTCAGGCAGCTAACAGATACATGAGAAAATGCTCTCGATCATTAGCCATTAGAGAAATGCAAATTAAAACTACGATGAGATTCCATCTCACTCCAACATTAATCCAAAAAATACAAAATACTAAATGTTGGAGAGGCTGTGGAGAGATTGGAACTCTTATAAACTGCTGTTGGGAATGTCAAATGGTACAACCACTTTGGAAATCTATCTGGCGTTATCTTAAACAGTTAGAAATAGAACTACCATCCAACCCAGAAATCCCACTCCTCGGAATATACCCTAGAGAAATAAGAGCCTTCACACGAAGAGATATAGGCACACCCATGTTTATTGCAGCTCTGTTTACAATAGCAAAAAGCTGGAAGCAACCAAGGTGTCCATCAACGGATGAATGGTTAAATTATGGTACATTCACACAATGGAATACTACGCATCGATAAAGAACAACGACGAATCTGTGAAACATTTCATAACATGGAGGAACCTGGAAGGCATTATGCTGAGTGAAATTAGTCAGATGCAAAAGGACAAATATGTAGAAGACCACTATTATAAGATCTTGAGAAATAGTACAAACTGAGAAGAATGCACTTCTTTTGTGGTTATGGGGGAGGGAGGGTGGGAGAGGCTTATTTACTGATTAGATACTAGATAAAAGCTGCTTTAGGTGAAGGGAAGGACAATACTCAATGCAGGGAAGGTCAGCTCAATTTGACTGCACCAAAAGCAAAGAAATTTTCAGGATAAACTGAATGCTTCAAAGGTTAGTGGAGCAAGGGCAGGGGTTTGGGAACTATGGCTTAAGGGAACTTCTAAGTCAATTGGCAAAATAAATTCTGTTAAGAAAACATTCTGCATCCCACTTTGAGTGTGGCATCTGGGGTCTTATATGCTAGCAAGCAGCCATTTAAGATGCATCAATTGGTCTCAACCCACCTGGATCAAAGGAGAATGTAGAACACCAAGGTCACACGATAACAATGAGGCAGAAAGGGCCACATGAACCAGAGACTTACATCATCCTGAGACCAGAAGAACTAGATGGTGCCTGGCCACAACCAATGACTGCCCTGACAGGGAGCACAACAGAGAACCCCTGAGGGAGCAGGAGAACAGTGGGATGCAGACCCCAAATTCTCATAAAAAGACCAGACTTAATGGTCTGACTGAGTCTAGAGGAATCCCAGCAGTCATGGTCCCCAAACCTTCTGTTGGCCCAGGACAGGAACCATTCCCAAAGACAACTCATCAGACGTGGAAGGGACTGGACAATGGGTTGGAGAGAGATGTAGATGAAGAGTGAGCTGCTTGTATCGGGTGGACACTTGAGACTGTGTTGGCACCTCCTGTCTGGAGGGGAGATGGGAGGGTAGAGAGGGTTAGAAACTGGCAAAACGGTCACGAAAGGAAAGACTGGAAGGAGGGAGTGGACTGACTCATTAGGGGGAGAATAAATGGGAGTATGTAGTAAGGTGTATATAAGTTTACATGTGACAGGGTGACTTGATTTGTAAACGTTCACTTAAAGCAGAATAAAAATTATTAAAAAAAAAATAACAAGCATCATATTCAATGATGGAAGAGTGAAAATTTTCCCCGCAATATCAAGAACAAGGCATGGATGCTCATGTTTATCACTGCTAATCAACACTGTACTGATAGTCCAAGCCAAAACTATTAGGAAAAACAAAGAAACACAAAATAAGTAACATCCATATCAGAAAAAAAGAAAAACAATCTCTATTTGCAAGTAATTTAATAATCTGTAAAATCCCAGAAGAATCCAAAGAAAACTCCTGCAGATAATACACAAATTCATTAAGGTTTCAGGGCAGAAGATCAATCCACAGACATCAGCTGTGTTTCTATGCTCCAGCACAAACAATCTGAAAAGGAAATTATGAAAACCATTGTTTTTACAATCATAAGCAGAAGAATAAAACACTTAGAAAAAATCTGACCATGGAGGTTGTCATGGATTGAACTGTGTCCCCCCCAAAATCTGTGTTTCAAATTGGCTAGGCCATGATTCCTAGTATTTTGTGATTCTCCAGAATTTTGTAATCTGATGTGATTTTCCTATGCGTTGTAAATTCTATTTCTATGATGTTAATACGATGGGATTAGTGGAAGTTATGCTAACGAAGCAGGACTAAATCTACAGGATTAAATTTGTGTTTTAGCCTAATCTCTTTTGAGATAAAAGAAGGGAGCAGAGTGGGAATGCTTTCAGACTCTTTACATTTAGGGTGATGTTGGCTATGGGCTCTGTGTAAATGCCCTTTATTAGGCTGATGAATCTCCCTTCTATTCCTATTTTGCTGAGAGTTTTTATCCTGAATGGGTGTTGGACGTTGTCAAATGCCTTTTCTGCATCAATTGTTAAGATCATATGGTTCTTGTCTTTTTTTTTGTTTGTTTATATGATGGATTACGTTGGTTGTTTTTCTGATGTTGAACCATCCTTGCCTACCACTCGTTCATGGTGAATTCTTTTTATCATTATTACTTTGATATGTTGTTGAATTCTATTGGATAGAATTTTGTTGAGGATTTTTGCATCTAAGTTCCTGAGGGATATTGCTCTGTAATTTTCTTTTTTTCATGGTGTCTTTACCCAGTTTTGGTATCAGGGATATGCTGGGTTCATAGAATGAGTTTGGGAGTATTCCATCCTTTTCTGTACTCTGAAATACATTTATTAGTAGTGGTGTTAATTCTTCTCTGAAAGTTTGGTAGAATTCTCTAGTGAAACTGTCAGGGCCAGGTTTTTTTTTTTCTTTGCTGTTGTTCAGGGTTTTTAAATTAACTTTCCAATCTCTTGTTATGAGTTTATTCAGCTGTTCTACCTCTGTGTTATTTTAGGTAGGTAGTGTGTTTCTAGAAATTCATCCATTTCATCTAGTATTTCAAATTTCTTAGAGCACAATTTTTTTTCAGAGTAATTAGATACAAATCTTTTAATTTCAATTGGGTCTGTTTTGATATGGCCCATCTCATTTCTTATTTGTGTTATTTGCTTCTTCTCACGTTTTTCTTTTGTCAGTTTGGAGAATGGTTTATCAATTTTGTTAGTTTTTTCAAAGAATCAGCTTTTGGTCTTCTTAACTCTTTCAACTGTTTTTTCTGTTTTCTATTTCATTTAATTCTGCTCTTACTTTTATTATTTCTTTCTTCTGGTGCCTAAGGGTTTCTTTTGTTGCCCTCTTTCTATTTGTTCAAGTCATAGGGATAATTCTTTGATTTTGGCCCTTTCCTCTTTTTGGATTTATGCGTTTATTGATATGAATTGACTTCTGAGTACTGCTTTAGCTGTGTTCCAAAGGCTCTGATAGAAAGTGTTTTCATTCTCATTGGATTCTGTGAATTTCTTTATTCCATCCTTAATTTCTTCTATAACCCAGTCATTTTTGAGCAGGGTGTTGTTCACTTTCCAAGTGTTTGATTTCTTTTCCCTGTTTTTTCTGGTATTGACTTCTACTTTTATGGCTTTACCATCAGAGAAGATGCTTTGTGATATTTCGATATTTTTGATTCTGTTAAGGCTTGCTTTATGACCTAATATGTAGTCTATTCCAGAGAATGTTCCATGTGTGTTGTAAAAGACATATACTTGGCTGCTGTTGGGCGGAGCGTTCTGTATATGTCTGTGGTCAAGTTGGTTCATACTTTCATATATCTTCAGTGCCTTTATTGAACTTCTTTCTGGATGTTCTGTCCATCACCAATGTGGCATGTTGAAGTCTCCTACTATTATTCTAGAACTTTCTATCTCACTTTTCTAAGCTGTTAGAGTTCGTTTTATGTATCTTGAAGCCCTGTCATTGGCTGCATAATTTAATATGGTTATACCCACCTAGTATTTCATCCCTGTAGTCATTATATAGTGTCCTTCCTTAACCTTTCTGCTGGACTTAACCTTAAAACCTATTTTGTGAGCAATTAATATTGTCACACCTGCTCTGTTTTGATTGTTGTTTGCTTGATATATTTTTTTCCATCCTTTGAATTTTTGTTTGTGTCTCCAAGTCTAAGGCGTGTCTCTTTTAGGCTTCGTATAGACGGATCGTGTTTTTTTTTATCATTCTGCCATTCTCTGTCTCTTTACTGGTGCATTCAGCCCATTTACATTCAGCATAATTATGAATAGGTATGTTGTCATTTTGATGTCTTTTTGTGTGTATTGTTGACAGTTTCTTTTTTCCAGTTAATTTTTTGTGCTGAATAGTTTATCCTCATATATTGTCTTTTCCTCTTGTTTTTTTTTTTTTTTTTTGCTGAGTCATGGTGTTTTTAATCATCTTGTATGCATGTGAAAGCTGGATAAAGAAGAATTGATGCCTTTCAACGATGGCATTGGCGAAGGATATTGAAAATACCATAGACTGCCAGAAGAATGAACAAATCTGTCTTGGAAGAAGTATAGCCAAAATGCTCATTTGAAGCAAAGATGGCAAGACTTTATCTCACATATTTTTGACATATTATCAGGAGGGACTAGTGTATGAGGGATATCATGCTTGGTAATGTAAAGGGTCAGTAAAAAAGAGGAAGACCCTCAATGAGATGGACTGATACAGTGGCTGCAACAATCGGCTGAAACACAGCAACTGTTAATGAGTATGGCCCAGAACTCGATAGTGTTTCATTCTGTTGTACATAGGGTCGCTATGAGCTGGAATTGACTGGACAGCACCTAATAACTACAGAAATCTTTCCCCCTGTCTCTGTGTATTTCTCTATGTCTGACTGAGTGAATTTATTATTTTCTCTGCATTTCTCTGTATTTTTTCCATCTTCCTTCCCTTCTGTACATCTCTGCCTCTCACTCTGCTTCTCTTTTGTTCTTCTCATCAGTCTTTGTGTCTGTTTCTCTCTCTCCATGTCTCTGGGTGTCTTTTTCTATCTCTGAACATCTCTTTTTGCCTCTTTCCTTCTCTCTCTCTATCCCCCTTTCAACCTGTCTCAAAATCTGTATCTCACTTTTCCTTTCTGTCTCGCTGTCTTTGTCTGTCTGTCTGTCCTGTCTCTGTCTCTGGGAGGAGGTAGTTCTGCTTCTCCCTGGATTTCTGTGTCTATTTCTTATTCTCTCTCTCTGATTTTGTTTTCCTCTCTGCACTTCTCTTTGTGTCTCTCTAGCTCTCTCTTTCCAACTCTATGTATCTCTATGTTTCTCTCTGTGTTTCTATTTTAAACTACTCATGCTTTTGGTGTCGTATCTAATATTTTATTACAAAACCTAGATCATGAATATTTAACCCTATGTTTTCTTCTGAAATTTGCATATGCTTCGTTCTAATCATTTGGACATTGACACATTTTCAGCTAATTATTCAGCTAATTTCAGCTAATTTTGTTATGTAGAATGATATAAGCTCAAAATCCCTTCCTCTGTATGTGAATATCCGTTGTCCAAGGAATATTTGTGAAGAGATTATTCTTTTCTTATCGAATGGTCTTTGCACTTTGATTGAAAACTAATTGGCCTAAATCAAGTGGTCTCTGATTTCTATTACTCTGTCTATACTTACATTAAGTGATGGTTAAGGTTATGTGTCAACTTGGCGGGGCCATAATTCTCAATGGCTTGGCAGTTATGATGTAGTTTGGCAGCTGTGTGATGACGTAATCACTTCCGTAGTCATATCTGATACAATGCTATCACGTCCATGGTGAGATCTGCTCCAAACAGTTAATCAGTTGAAAATGAGTTTCCTAAGGGGTATGTTCTACATCCAATGCATGTGACTTTCTGGCAAAGGTCACTGGCTTTATCTTACTCTGGATCCTGCATCTGTCCTCTGGTTCTTGGTGCTTGAGCTAGCAGCTTACCTGGCACTCTTGGGATTTGTCAGCCTTTGTACCCTACGAGCCAGGGAACTGACATATTACCTGCCAATCTTCGTGCTAGTTGGCCTTCATAGCCTGTGAGCTAGAGGCCTGCTGTCTGACCTGCTGATCTTGGGTTTCCAGAACCTGCAGCTATGTGAAGCTATGTGACTCAGGATAAACCTCCGACCTCACCCATGGACTTAGGACTTTCTAGTCTTTACAACCACATGAGCCATTTTCTTGATATAAATTTCTCCCCCCGCATCTCTCTCCTTCTCTGTATACACACACACACACACATATACATACACATGCGTACATATACATATACATATAAATGCACCTATATATATACACACACATATACGTATATACACATGTAGACATATACACACGTACATATACACACACACGCATATATATTCATATGCTACATTGATTTTGCTTCTCTAGAAAACATCCTAAAATGGTCATTATCACACTGTTTTGATTTCTATACCTTTGTAAAAGGTTTTGATATTTGGGCAGTGTGTCTTCCAACTTTGTTCTTCTATTTCAAGACTCAGTTGATTTGTGGTGCTTGGCTTTGCCATTTCTAAAAGTGGTTGTCTGGATTTTAATCAGGATTGCATTAAATATGTAGATAAGTTTTGGTAGTATTTCCTCATTACCAATATTAATTCTCTAAAACCATGACATGGTTTAGGGCTTTTTAAGTTTCTTTCACCAATGTTTTGTAGTTTTAAGTGTTTACTAAATTTCTTTCTGAAGTGTTTATTGCTGTTGTATAGAAACATAGCTAATTTTTGTATGTTGATTTATTTTTACTCTGAATACTTTGCTAAATTCATTTATTGCTATAATATTTTGTGTTGTTTCTTAGGAATTCCTCTGTCTACATAAAATCAAGTCTTTTACCAATACAGCTATTTTTACTTCTGAGTCTCTAATTTGGATGATTTCTACATTATTTATTCTCTCCTGTAAAACTGCTCTGGTAAGAAGGTTAAGTAATATGTTAAATAAAACTTGAAAGAAAAGACACCTTTGGCCAACATGGCACCGTAGGCAGAAGCACCTTGACGTCCCTCTGCAGCAAAGACCTGAAAAACTAAGTAAAACAGAGAAAAACATCATTACTGGAATGTGAAGTGCCTAAAAGATAAAAGAATTCAGCCAAGCACCGAATGGAATAGGAAACTGACAGACAACAGAGGGAGAGGAGAGATGTGTGCAGAGGGCACCATCACTAATGCAGCATGGATCCGCCATCTTGGATTCCAGCTGGGGATTGGCAGTCAGTAGGAGACAGAGGACCTGGTAACCAGTGATACATGCTTTCCCACGCCGCCTCCCCCCCCCCCCCCCCGCCCATTCTCTTCCGGCTGCTCCATTTCTGAGCTTCCTGGCTGGCTGTGGTGACTCAGCCGCCTGGAAAGTGCAGCATCTGTGCTACTTGGATTCTCCCCACCTATTTTGGAGATCAGCGGACAGGGAGTACAGGAAAGCAGCTTTACAAAACTCCCAGCAGGAGACAGAGCATCTGGTAAGGAGCAATATATGCTTTCCTAACCCTCCCCTTCTTCCACCCCCTTCGGCCTCCTCTACTTCCCACCAGCTGCAGTCTTGGCCAGGAGGCAACTGCTTTGGCCTCAGACTGCTTGGATTCACCCTGCCCACAATGGCCAGGCTCCTGAGCAGATGTTGGTTCCTTCTGTCTTTGTTGGTTTCTTCTGTAGCTCCTACCACCTTCTCCTACTTTCTCTGGAACACCTGGCTCCGTGTGCCATCTTTGCTTCTTCTTGAAAGGCTGAGAGCCAGGCTTGACTGGGTAATCACTCCCCCGGCCCAAGGCACCACGCTTGGGGGGATCCCTGGGGCTTTTGTTTGCCTTATTTTGCTTTGCTCTGTTTTGTTTTGTTTGTTTGTTTTCTTTTTCTTTTTGCCGATTGGGAGCTCCTTCTAGCTGAGCTACACTGCATGGCTTAGGAGACATTCCCCCAGTCTATGCACCTGAGTACCTGGGGGCATCTTTTATTTTCTTCTTTCTATATTTTTTTTCTTTTCTCTCTCTTTTTCTCTCTATGTCTCATTTCTCTACACTTGTCATCTTTTCCTGTCTCCTGAATACCTGGTGCTGTGTGACATCTATGCTCCCTCTAGCCAGGCTATACTGCGCAGCCTGGGAGCCACTCCCCCAGTCTAAGCTGCCCCTGTGATGGTACTCCGGGACTCCTGGGGGCTATTCTTTTCCAAATTTTTGTCTAGATTTTTTTTTTTGTCTTTTTTCCCCTGTTTTGTTTGTTCGTTTGCTCCATTTTTGGTCTCTTCTCTCCACTTCAAAGGGAAGCTCCCTTAGCACTTTTTTTCTTCAGTTCTTTACTTGTTTGTTTTTAGCTCCTGTTTCTCTCTCCTCTTTCCCATACAACTATTAGCTCAACACATCACAACCTCCCCCATCTTTCATGTCTACCTGCACCATGCACTGAACATCATACTTCCAAGCAGCAGAGGCACAGCCTACTTGAACGTGCCCAGCACTGATTCCTGGTCCATGCTGTGAGCCCTAGTTCATGCCACAAACAACCCATCCCAGCCCCTCCCCTTCAGCTGGACCTGCCATTTGCACCATAGCTGATTGACTGGCACTGCCCATTGGATGAGGTGAAAAGTACTGTGACTACAGATGAGCAAACAACAAAGAATGCACTGCTCCACTGCTCAGACTTAATCAAATAAAACAGACAAGCAGAATGAAACAAACAAATCTACAATCAAGAAACAAAGAAAATAACTACTGAATATCCAAAAGACAGTAAGCAATATCAGAACATACTACAAAAAACAGGACAGGATGGTTCCAGCAGGCATCCAAAATAAACACCAGATGACTTTCCAGTGAAGAAAAGGTACTAAAACTACCTGATAGGAATTCAAGTCTCTAGTATTTAGAGTGATCCAAGAGCTGAAGCAAAGAGCAGACAAAAATGAGGAAAAAACAGACAAATTTTTGGAAAAGTCAGACAAATTCATGGAAAATACAGACAAAAAAGGAACAATTCAGGAAAGTAATACAGGAACAAAATGACAAACTAAACTCACAACTAATAATCATACAAAAACACAATTAGAAATCCAAAAGATAAGATTTCAGAAAGGGACAGTGTCATAGAAGGGCTGAGGAGCAGGTTTGAAACAATGGAAGACAAAATTAGCGAAATTGAAGACAAATAGTTGGATACAACTGTTTGAGGAAAAATCAGAAATAAAGAACAATAAAGAAACCCGGAGAATTATGTGGGATGCAAACAAAAGCAAAAATTTGCAAGTGATTGGAGTTCCAGAACAGAGAGAGAAAATGGAAAACACAGAGATCACTGAAGAACTACTGACAGAAAACTTCCCTAGTTTTATGAATGATGAAAAGCTGACCATCCAAGAAGCTCAGTGAACCCCGTATAGGTTAGAATCCCAAAGAAAAATGCCAAGGCCTATCATAATCACAATAACTAAAACCAAAGATAAAGAAAAAATACTTGCAAGCAGCTCAAGAAAAACAAAAAAGTCACATACAGAGGAGAAACAATAAGACTAAATTCTGATTATTCAGCAAAAACCATGCAGGCAACAAGGCAATGGGCTGACATATATAAAACCTTGAAAGGAAAAATTTGTCAACCAAGAATAATATATCCTGTAAAACTTTCATTCAAATTAGCACGTTTCCAGATAAGCAGAAATTAACAGAATATGTAAAAGCCAAACCAAAACTACAAGAATTATTAAAGGGAGCCATTTGGTCTGAGAACACAAAACATCAGACCGCGGCCTGAATCTAGGAGGCAAGGTTGCACCATCCGCATATCAACCTAGGAAATGAACTCTCGAGAACTACCCAAAACCAAAACAAGTGCAACAGGGAACCAGAGAGGTTAATCTGTAATTGACAAAAACGTCAGGAAAATAAAAGAGGGAATAGATGGTATAGGTATAGAACTTTCTAATGGAGAGGAAGGCCAGGCAATATCAAGCAATAGTAGACTGGCTCAAACCTAGGAAGATAAGGGTAAATTTCAAGTTAACCTCAACCTCAAGAAACCTATCCATCAAAATAAAGAAGAAAAATATAAAGTCTCAATAAAAAAAAAAAAAAGCTATTTAAAAACAAAAAGAAACCCACAAAGAAAAGGGACTCAGCACGGGCGAGTAATAGAAACAAAGACTCTGTTAGCACCACACACACACACACAAAAAAAACTACAAAATGATAGCAATAAACTCACCCCTATCAATAATTACACTGAATGCAAATGGCAAAAATGCAGCCATAAAGAAATGCACAGTGAAAGAATGGATTAAAAAAAAAAAAAACAGGATCTATCAATATGCTGTCTATAAGAAAACACACCTTAGAAACAAAGACATAAATTATTAAAAATCAAAGGATGGAAGAAATGCATCAAGCAAATAACTACCAAAAAAGAGCAGGAATGGGAACACTAATCTGAGATAAGATAGAATTAAAAACAAAATCCACCATAAAAGAGAAAGAAGGGCATTATATAATGATTAAAGGGATGATCCATCATGAATACACCCACAATAAACATCTACACACCCAATGACAAGGCTCCAAATACATAAAGCAAACTCTAACAGCAGTGAAAACAGAAATTGACACTTCCACAGTAATAGCAGGAGACTTCAACACACCACTCTCAGTAAAGGGCAGAACATCTAGAAAGAAACTCAGCAAAGATACAGAAAAACTAAAGAGCACAATCAGCCAACTTGACCTCATAGGCATATACAGAACACTCCACCCAACAGCTGCAAAGTAAACATTCTATTCCAACATACACAGAACATTCTCCAGAATAGACCACATCTTAGGCCACAGAGCAATCCTCAAGAAAATCCAAAATTTTGAGATAATACAAAGTATTTTCTCTGACCACAATGCCATGAAAGTGGAACTGAACAACAGAAAGTGTAAGGAAAAACAAAAAATCAATTTCCTGGAAACTGAATAACACCATGCTTAAAAACAACTGGGTAATAGAAGAAACCAAAGATAGAATGGAAATTTGCTAGAATCAAGCAAGAATGAAAACACATCATACCAAAACCTTTGGGACCCAGCAACGGCAGTCCTCAGAGGTCAACTTATAGCACTAGATGTCACATCAAAAAAGAAGAAAGGGACAAAATCAAAACATTCGCTACGCAACTTAAATAGAAAGAAAAGAGGAAAAAAAACACACACACCCATCAGAAGAAAGGAAAGAATAAAGATCAGAGCAGAGATAAATGAAATAGAGAATAGAAAAACAATAGAAGGGATCAACAAAACCAGAAGTTGTTTCTTTGAAAGGATCAACAAAATCGATACATCACTGGCCAAACTGACAAAAGAAAAGCAGGAGAGAACACAAATAACCCAAATAAGAAATGATATGGGGGACATTACAACAGACCCAACTGAAATAAAAAGGATCATAAAGGAGTATTGTTAAAAACTATACTCCAAGCTATTTGAAAGCCCAGAGGAAATGGACAAATTTCTAGAGACACACTACCTACCCTAACTAACACGAAATGACATTGAAAATCTGAACAGACCCATAACAAGAGATTGACATGGTAAAAAAAAAAAAAAAACTCCCACCAAAAAACAATCCCTGGCCCAGATGGCTTCACTGGAGACTTCTACCAAACATTCAGAGAAGAGCTTACGCCAGTACTACTCAAACTATTTCAGAACGTAGAAAATGAAGCAATACTTCCAAATTCATTCTTTGAAGCCAGCATAACCCTGATAGCAAAACCAGGCAAAGATGCCACAAAAAAAGAAACTTGCAGAACAATATCTCTCATGAATATAGATGTAAAAATTCTCAACAAAATTCTAGCCAATAGATTTCAGCATCATATCAAAAAATAATACACCGTGACCAAGTAGGATTCATTCCAGTTATGGAAGGATATTTCAATGTTAGAAAACCAACCAATGTAACCCACCACATATATAAAAGGAAAGAATCACATGATCTTCTCAATCGACACACAAAAAGCACTCAACAAAGTCCTACATACATTCCTGATAAAAACTGTCAATAAAATAGGTATAGAAATAAAATTTCTCAACATAATAACAGGCATCTACGCAAAATGAATGTCCAACATCGTTCCCAATGGAGAGAGGCTGAAAACATTCCCTTTAGAACAGGAACAAGACAAGGTTGCCCTTTATCACCACTACTATTTAACATTGTGTTGGAAGTCTTAGCTAGACCAACGAGGCAAGAAACAGAAATAAAGGGCATCCAAAGTGGTACTGAAGAAGTTAAACTGTCCTTATTCCCAGGTGATATGATACTTTTTAGAAAATCCAAAAGACTCCAGGAGAAAACTACTGGAACTAATAGATTCAGCAGAGTAGCAGGATACAAGATCAACATACAAAAATCAGTTGGATTTCTATTCACTAATAAAGACAATGATGAAAAGGAAATCTGGAAAACAAAACCATTCATAATAGCCCCTACAAAAAATAAAATACTTGGGAATAAATCTAACCAGGGATGTAAAAGACCTATTCAAAGAAAACTACAAAACACTACTGCAAGAAACAAGAGATCTCCATAAATGGAAAAACATGCCATGCTCATGGATAGGTAGACCCAACATTGTGAAAACGACAATTCTACCCAAAGTGATTTACAAATACAATGCAACCCCCATCCAAATACCAACAACATTCTGTAGAGAGAAGGAAAAACTTATCATTAACTTTATATGGAAACAGAAGATGCCCGGTATAAGTAAAGCACTACTGAAGAAGAATAAAATAGGAGCACTACCTGACCTCAGAACCTACTATACAGCTACAGTAATTAAAACAGTCTGGTACTGGTACAACTACAGATAGTGACCAATGGAACAGAGTGGAGAACCAATATGACATACATAACTACATTAATATATGACAGATCCCCTTCATGTTGTTAGAAATTACATCTTCCTATATTGTATGCCAACTAATATGGGTTTATAATTATTTATGTATTCATTTGCTTCTTAAACCATAGAGGTAATGCTGACATCCCAGAAGTCTAGAAATCATGGCTTTTATATTTATCTGTTGATATATTTACCCATTTTTTTTGTATGGCTTCAATTTATCATCAAGTGTGCTTTCAATTCAGCCTGAGGAACTCCGTTTAGCATTTTTTTGTAGAGCGGATCTAGTAATGAATTATCTCAGCTTTTATTTATTTGTAATTGTCTTAATTTTTCCTCAACTTTTTTTAAGGTTAGTGTTACCAGTTTAAAATTAGTTATTGAAAATTTGTCTTTTTTAGCACTTTAAATATGAGGTTATACTTGTTCTAATATCCATGATATCTGATAAAATATCTTACTGAGGGTCATTTTTGTGTGATGATTTACTTCTCTCATTACTTTCAAGATTATCTCTCCAGTATTTGCTTTCTGTTGTTCTATCATAGCATGTCTGAGTGTGGTTGTCTTTAAGGTTTTCTTATTTACAGTTCACTGAGTTTTTTGCATATGTCATTGTTTTTGTTTTATTAGATCCCATCAACTTGATTCTGAGTCGTGAGACCACATGCGTACAAAGTAGAACTGCTCCATAGGATTTCCAGGGCTGTGACCTTTTGGAAGGAGAACCCCAGGTTTCTCTTCTGAGGTGCCTCAAGGTGGGTTTGAACTACCCACCTTTTAGCTAGTAATCAAGTATTTAACAGTTTGTTTTACTGTTATATGTGTAGGTTAATGTATTTCCTCAAATCTGGGAAGTATTAAGCCATAATTCCTTCAGATCAGAATCTCCTTAGGTAGTCTGTCTGCCTATTTCTCTCCTTTTTGTGGACCAATAATACAGCATACATTAGTATGCGTAATGATGTCTCACTGGTCCACCAGACTCTATTCATTTTTTTTAATTTTTACTGTGCTTAAAGTGAAAGTTTACAAATCAAGTCAGTCTCTCACACAAAACCGTACATACACCTTCCTACACACTCCCAATTACTTTCCCCCTAATAAGAAAGTCAGCTCCTTCCCCCCACACTCTCTTTTCGTGTGCATCTTGCCAGCTTCTAGGCCCCTCTACCCCCTCCAGGGAGGAGATGCCAACATAGTCTCAAGTGTCCACCTGATGGAAGAAGCTCTCTCCTCAAAAGCATCCCCTCTCCAGCCCGTTGTCCAGTCCAATTCATGTCCAAGAGTTGGCTTTGGGAATGGTTCTTATCCTGGGCCAACAGAAGGTCTGGGGCCCATGACCACCAGGGTCCTTCCAGTCTCAGTCAGACCATTAAGTTGGGTCTTTTTACAAGAATTTGAGACTCTGTTCATTTTTACATACTCCTTTTTTTTTTTTTTCTGCTTGTCTGATTGGTGATGTCAATTATCCTACCTCCAAGTCTTCCGGTTCTTCCTGCTAAAACCTGCTAAGTAACATCTTCCAGTGAATTTTTCATTTTAGCTATTGTGCTTTTAATCTGCAGAATATCAATCTAGTTCATTTTTATACTTTTCATCTCTTATTGTTTTCTTTTGTAGTTTTTAAAAGGAAGATTTATTTGACAAGTTCCACTTAGCACAATACATCTAAAGGGAAAGTTTTAAATTAAGGCCTCAGAGTTTCATACAAACATCAAGACCACAATCCTAAAGTATTGGTATTGTGTCTCATTTTCCCCATTAACTTAAAAAGAAGCTTAAACATACATACATTTCAAGTTATTAAATGGGACTAGAATTAACAAACATGCCGAATGTTTCCCCTTTAATTACAAACACAACTCATACATTTGAGTTTTACCAAAAAGCAAGTATTTCGTCATGCATTCAGTGTTCAGTGGTAATGCGGTATAAGACATCATTTAAGGGAACTGAACTGCTTTAACCTAAATAGCTTCCTGCTTAAGTACATCCTACAGCTAACTCAAGAAAAGCTGAAAATTGTTTAACAGTTATAGTTTACTCAAGCTTTGTTGTTACACCTCAGTGAATGTTTCATGTTCAAAACACTGAACCTGAAATTGTTTTAAAACAAACCTGATTTTCCTCCCCGCCCAAGCTCTGCCCCTCCATACCATGATGCTCTGCAGGCCTCTACTAGGTCCCCGCCCAGGGGAGAGTTGTCGCCCCACACGGCCGGGCGGGGGCCACGAGGAAACATTCGGAAACCACCCCCCAAATTCAGGCCTCAGTTCCAGGCGAAGGCTTTCTTTTCTCTGTGGGCTGTAGAGGAAGGTCTTTGTTATCAGTCTTCCCTGGTCTAGGATCTTTTCAGCACAGGGAACCTGGATCCAAAGGACATATGCTCCTGGCTCTTATTTCTCAGTGGTATGAGGTACCCTGTTTCTGTACTTGCTTCTCTTTTTTCAGTAATTTTTATTGCACTTTAAGTGAAAGTTCACAAGTCAAGTCAGTCTTTCAGGTAAACCTTATATACACGTTGCTATATACTCCCAGTTACTCTCCTCTTAATAAGAAAGCCCGCTCTCTCCCTCCACTCTCTCTTTTCGTGCCCATTTCGTCAGCTTCTAACCCCCTTTACCCTATCATCTCCCCTCCAGGCAGGAGATGCCGACATAGTCTCAAGTGTCCACCTGATCCAAGACGCTCACTCCTCATCAGCATCCCTCTCCAACCCACTGACCAGTCCAATCTATGTCTGAAGAGTTGGCTTCGGGAATGGTTCCTGTCCTGGGCCAGCAGAAGGTCTGGGTGCCATGACCACTGGTGTCCTTCCGGTCTCAGTCAGACCTTTAATTCTTGTCTTAGTAGAATTAGGGTTCTGCATCCCACTGCTCTTCTGTTCCCCCAGGGATTCTCTGTGTGTTCCCTGTCAGGGCAGTCATCCGTTGTAGCTGGGCAACATCTAGTTCTTCTGGTCTCTGGCTGATGTAACCCCTGGTTCATGTGGCCCTTTCTGTCTCTTCGGCTCATAATTACCTTTGTCCTTGGTGTTCTTCATTCTCTTTTGATCCAGATGGGTTGAGACCAATTGATGCATGTTAGATGGTTGCTTGCTAGCGTTGAAGGCCCCAGATGCCACTCTTCAAGTTGGTATGCAGGATGTTTTGTTAATAGATTTTATTACGCCAATTGCCTTAGATGTCCCCTGAAATCGTGGTCCCCAAACCCCTGCCCCTGCTACACTGGCCTTCGAAGCATTCAGTTTATTCAAGACACTTCTTTGCTTTTGGTTTAGTCCAACTGTGCTGACTTCCCTGTATTGTGTGTTGTCTTTCCCTTCAACTAAGGTAGTTCTTATCTAGCAAGTAATTAGTGAATACCCCTCCCCCACCATTCCTCCCGCCCTCCTCTCGTGACCACAAAGGAATGTTTTCTTCTCAGTTTAAACTATTTCTCAAGGTCTTATAATAGTGGTCTTGTACAATATTTGTCCTTTTGCAACTGACTATTTTCACTCAGCATGATGCCTTCCAGGTTCCTCCATGTTATGAAATGTTCCACACATTCCTCACGGTTCTTTATGAATGTACACTATTCCATTGTGTGAATATACCGTAATTTATTTATCCATTCATCTGTTGATGGGCACCTTGGTTGCTTCCATTTTTTGCTATTTTAAACAGTGCTGCAATAAACATGGGTATGCATATATCTGTTCATGTAAAAGCTCTTATTTCTCTAGGATATATTCCGAGGAGTGGGATTGCTGGATTGTATGGTAGTTCTATTACTAGCATTTTAAGGAAGTACCAAGTTGATTTCCAAAGTGGTTGTACCATTTCACATTCTCACCAGCAGTGTATAAGTGTTCCAATCTCTCCACAGCCTCTCCAACATTTATTATTTTGTGTCTTTTGGATTAATGCCAGCCTTGTTGGGGTGAGATGAAATCTCATTGTAGTTCTGATCTGCATTTCTGTAATGGCTAATGATCGTGAACATTTCCTCATGTATCTGTTAGCTTTTTGAATGCCTTCTTTAGTGAAGTGTCTATCCTTATCTTTTGCTTATTTTTTGATAGGATTATTTGTCTTTTTCTTGTTGAATTTTTGCAGTATTGTGCAGATTTTAGATATCCGACACTGATCAGAAATGTCATAGCGAAAAACTTTTTCCCAGTGTGTAGGTAGTCTTTTTCCTCTTTTGGTGAAGTCTTTGGATGAGCATAGGTGTTTAATTTTTAGGAGCTCCTGTTTATCTAGTTTTTCTTTTACTTTTTTTTTTTTAGAGATACAGAACCTTTTATTTCTCTTTCTGTACTTCACTTTAAATAAGAGAAAAATGTTCAACAGAAGAAGTGAGAACTGATATTCTTGCCTTGATCCCATCCTTGGGGAAGAGTTTTCAACATTTCACCAATAACTATGATACTATAAGCAGGTTTTTCATAGATGCCCTTGATCAGATTGAAGAACTTGTCTTGTAGTTCTAATTTGCTGAGTTTTTAAAAAATCATAAATGTCTACTCTTTTTTTTTGAAATGCTTTTTTTGCAGTAATTGACATGCACGTACAACTTTTTTCTTCTGTGATGTTAAGGTGGTGAATGATATTGATTTTTGAATGTTAAACCCCACTTGATCATGATGTATCGTATACATTATACATGTTGAATAAAATTTGCTGATATTTAAGTAAGAATTTTTGTACGTTCGTGAAGGGCATTGGTCTGCAATTTTCTTTTCTTGTGATGTCCTGGTCAAGTTTTTGTATCAGGCTTGTACTTTCCCTCATGAAATGAGATAACCTTCCTCCTTTATTTACTGAGAAAACTTGGGAAAGTTTGGCATTACTTTTTTTAAAATAATTTTTATTGTGCTTTAAGTGAAAGTTTACAAATCAAGTCAGTCTTTCACACAAAAACCCATATAAACCTTGCTACACACTCCCAATTACTCTCCCCTGAATGAGACAGCCTGCTCTCTCCCTCCACTCTCTCTTTTCGTGTCCATTTTGCCAGCTTACAACCCGCTCCACCCTCTCTTCTCCCTTCCAGGGAGGAGATGACAAAATAGTCTCAAGTGTCCACCTGATCCAAGAAGCTCACTCCTCACCAGCATCCCTCTCCAACCCATTGTCCAGTCCAATCCATGTCTGAAGAGTTGGCATCGGGAATGGTTCCTGTCCCGGGCCAACAGAAGGTCTGGGGGCCATGACCACTGGGGTCCTTCTAGTCTGAGTCAGACCAATAAGTCTGGTCTTATGAGAATTTGGGGTCTGCATCCCACTGCTCTCCTGCTCCGTCAGGGGCTCTGTGTTGTGTTCCCTGTCAGGGCTGTCATCGGTTGTAGTCGGGCACAATCTAGCTCTTCTGGTCTCAGGATGATGTAGTCTCTGGTTCATGTGCCTCTTTCTGTCTCTTGGGCTCGTAATTACCTTGTGTCCTTGGTGTTCTTCATTCTCCTTTGACCCAGGTGGGTTAAGATCAATTGATGCATCTTTGATGGCTCCTTGCTAGCATTTAAGACCCCAGATGCCACTCTTCAAAGTGGGATGCAGAATGTTTTCTTAATAGATTTTATTATGCCAATTGACTTAGATGTCCCCTGAAACCATGGTCACCAGATCCCTGCACCTGCTACACTGGCCTTTGAAGCATTCAGTTTATTCAGGAAATTTCTTTGTTTTTGGTTTAGTGCACTTGTGCTGACCTCCCTGTTTTGTGTCCTGACTTTCCCTTCGCCTAAAGTAGTTCCTATCTACTATCTAATTGGTGAATAGCCTTCTCCCACCTTCCCTGCCCCCTCTCGTAACCAAATAAGAATGTTTTCTTCTCAGTTTAAGCTATTTCTCAAGTTCTCATAATAATACTCTTATGCAATATTTGCCCTTTTGCAACTGACTAATTTCACTCAGGATCATGCCTTCCAGGATCCTCCATGTTATGAAATGTTTCACAGATTCCTCATGGTTCTTTATGAATGCATACTATTCCATTGTGTGAATATAACATAATTTATCCATTCTTCTGTTGATGGACACCTTGGTTGCTTCCATCTTTTTGCTACTGTAAACAATGCTGCAATAAACATGGGTGTTCATATATCTGTTCCTGTAAAGGCTCTTATTTCTCTGGATATATTCCAAGGAGTGGGACTGCTGGATCTTACGGTAGTTCTATTTCTAGCTTTTTAAGGAAGTGCCACATCGATTTCCAAAGGGGTTGTACCCTTGGACATTCCCACCAGCAGTGTATAAGTGTTTCAATCTCTCCACAGCCTCTCCAAAATTTATTATTTTGTGTTTTTTGCATTAATGCCAGCCTAGTTGGAAGATAAAATCTCATTGTAGTTTTGTCTGCATTTATCTAATGGCTAATGATCGTAAATATTTCCTTATCTGTTAGCTACCTGAATGTCTTCTTAAGTGAAGTGTCTATCCATATCTTTTGCCCATTTTTTAATTGGGTTATTTGTCTTTTTGCAGTTGAGTTTTTGCAGTATCATGTAGATTTTAGAGATCAGGCACTGATCAGGAATATCATAGCTAAAAACTTTTTCCCAGTCTGTCGGTAGTCTTTTTACTCTTTTGGTGAAGTCTTTGGATGAGCATAGGTGCTTGATTTTTATGAACTGCCAGTTATCTAGTTTTTCTTCTACATTATTTATAATATTTTGTATAATGTTTATGCCATGTATTAGGGCTACTAACATTGTCTCTATTTTTTCGGCCATGATCTTTTTCGTTTTAGATTTTATATTTAGGTCTTTGATCCATTTTGAGTTAGTTTTTGTGCATGGTGTGATGTATGGTTCTTGATTCATTTTTTTGCAGAAGGATATCCAGATATGCCAGCACCATTTGTTAGAAAGAGTGTTTTTTCCCATGTAACTGTTTTGGGGACTTTGTCAAATATCAGCTGCTCATATGTGGATATATCTATGTCTGGATTCTCAATTCTGTTCCATTGGGCCATGTATCTGTTGTACCAGTACCAGGCTGTTTTGACTACTGTGCTGGTATAATAGGTTCTAAAATTAGGTAAAGTAAGGCCTCCCACTTTGTTCTTCTTTGTCAGTAATGCCTTATTTATCCAGGGCCTCCTTCCCTTCTATGTGAAGTTGGTGATATGTTTCTCCATCTCATTAAAAATGTCGCTGGGATTTGGATCGGAATTGCATTATATATGTAGATAGCTTTTGGTAGAATAGACATTTTTATAAGGATAAGTCTTCCTATCCACAATCAAGGTATTTTCTTCCACTTATCTAAGTCTCTTGGTTTCTTGGAGAAGTGTACTGTAGTTTTCTTTGTATAAGTCTTTTACATCTCTGGTAAGATTTATTCCTAAGTATTTTATCTTCTTGGCAGCTACTATAAATGGCATTGATTTGGTGATTTCCTTTTCCATGTTCTTTTGTCTGTGTAGAGGAATCCAACTGATTTTTGTATGTTTATCTTGTATCCCAATACTCTGCCGAACTCTTCTATTAGTTTCAGTAGTTTTCTGGAGGATTCCTTAGGGTTTTCTGTGTATAAGATCATGTCATCTGCAAATAGAGATACTTTGACTTATTCCTTGACAATCTGGATCCCCTTTATTTCTTTATCTAGCCTAATTGCTCTGGCTAGCACTTCCGGCACAATGTTGATTTAGAGTGGTGATAAAGGGCACCCTTGTCTGGTTCCCGATCTCAATGGGAATGTTTTCAGGCTCCCTCCATTTAGAGTGATGTTGGCTCTTGACTCTGTATAAATGCCCTTTATTTTGTTGAGGAATTTTCCTTTTATTTTTATTTTGCTGAGTTTTTATCATGAATGAGTGTTGAACTTTGTCAAATGTCTTTTCTGCATCAATTGATAAAATCATGTGATTCTTGTCTTTTATTTATGTGGTGGATTACATTAATTGTTTTTCTAATGTTGAACCATGCCTGCATACCTGGTATGAATCCCACTTGGTCATGGTGAATTATTTTTTTGGTATGTTGTTGAATTCTGTTGGCTAGATTTTTGTTAAGGATTTATGCATCTATGTTCATGCGGGACGTAGGTCTATAATATTCTTTTCTTGTGGTGTCTTTACCTAGTTTTGGTATCAGGGATATGGTGGCTTCAAAGAATGAGTTCGATAGTATTCTGTCCTTTTTTATGCTCTGAAATACCTTTAGTAGTAGTGGTGTTAACTCTTCTCTGAAAGTTTGGTAGAACTCTACAGTGATGCCATCCAGACCAGGGCTTTTTTTTGTTGGGAGTCTTTTGATTACCTTTTCAATCTCTTCTTTTGTTATGGGTCCATTTAGTTATTCTACCTCCTTTTGTGTTAGTTTTGATAGGTAGTGTGTTTCTAGGAATTCATCCATTTCTTCTAGGTTTTCAGATTTGTTGGAGTATAGTTTTTCGTGGTAATCTGATATGATTCTTTTAATTTCAGTTGGTTCTGTTGTAATATCGCCCCTCTCATTCCTTATTTGGGGTATTTGCTTCCTCGCCTGTTTTTCTTTTGTCACTTTGGCCAGTGGATTATCAATTTTGTTGATTTTTTCAAAAAAACAGCTTTTAGTTTTGTTAATTCTTTCAATTGTTTTTCTGTTTTCTATTTCATTTAGTTCAGCTCTAATTTTTATTATTTGTTTTCTTCTGGTGCCTCTGGGTCTCTTTTGTTGCTCTCTTTTTATTTGTTCAATTGTAGGGATAGTTCTTTAATTTTGGCCCTTTCTTCTTTTTGGATGTGTGCATTTATTGACATAAATTGGCCTCTGAGCACTGCTTTTGCTCTGTCCCAAAGGTTCTGATAGGAAGTGTTTTCATTCTCACTGGATTCTCTGAATTTCTTTATTCCATCCTTAATGTCTTCTATAATCCAGTTTTTTTTGAGCAGGGTATTGTTCAGTTTCCAAGTGTTTTTTTCTTTTCCCTGCTTTTCCTGTTATTGATTTCCGCTTTTATGTCCTTATGGTCAGAGAAAATGTTTTGTAATATTTCAATGTTTTGGATTCTGCTAAGGCTTGCTTTATGGCCTAATATGTAGTCTATTCTAGAGAATGTTCCATGTGCACTAGAAAAGAAAATATACTTGGTTGCTGTGGGGTGGAATGTTCTATATATGTCTAGGAGATCAAGTTGATTGTGGCATTTAGATCTTCGGTGTCTTTATTGAACTTCTTTCTGAATGTCCTCTCTTTCACCAAAAGTGGTGGGTTGAAGTCACCTACTATTATTGTGGAGCTGTCTACCTCACTTTTCAGTGCTGATAGAGTTTGTTGTATGTATCTTGCAGCCCTGCCATTGGGTGCATAAATATTTAATATGGTTATATCTTCTTGGTGTACTGTCCCTTTAATCATTATATAGTGTCCTTCCTTATCCTTTATGAGATGGATTTAACTTTAAAGTCTATTTTGTCAGAAATTAATATTTCCACTTCTGCTCTTTTTTGATTGTTGTTTGCTTGATATATTTTTTTCCATCCTTTGAGTTTTAGTTTGTATCTCTAAGTCTAAGGTGTGTCTCTTGTAGGCAGCATATAGAGAGATGTTGTTTTTTAATCCAGTCTGCCACTCTCTGTCTCTTTTTTGGTGCATTTAGGCCATTCTCATTCAGGGTAATTATGGATTGCTATCATTTTGATGTCTTTTTTTTAGTGTGCTGTTAACAGTTGCATTTTCCCACTTAATTGTATGTGCTGAGTAGATTATATATTGTCCTTTCCTCAAATTTTTGCTGTTGATTTTGTTTCGGCTGAATCTCTATTATTTTCTTGCATTTTATTTTGATGAGTAGGGTAGTTCGTGTCCTTTATGGTTACCTCATTATTTACACCTGTTTTTCTAAATTTAAAACTAACTTTTATTTCTTTGTATCGCCGTATCTTCTTCTCCATATGGAAGGTGTATGATTACATTTCTTAGTCCCTCTTTATTATTTTAATGTTGTCTTTTTTTCTATAATAACATCGCTGTTACTCTGTTTGGGGCTTTTTTTTTTTTTTTTTTAAATCTTGCTTTGTTTTTTTGGATTTCCCTGTCTGGGTTGACTTCTGGTTGCTCTGCCCAGTGTTCTAGTCTTGGTTTGATGTATTATTGATTTTCTAACCAAAGGACTCCGTTTAGTATTTCTTGTAGTTTTGGTTTGGTTTTTATGAATTCCCTCAACTTGTGTTTATCTGGAAATGTCTGAATTGCACCTTCATATTTAACAGGCAGTTCGCTGGATATATGATTCTTGGCAGGCATTTTTTTCCTTCAATTCTTTATATACGTCATCCCATTGCCTTCTTGCCCGCATGGTTTCTGTTGAGTAGACTGACCTTATTCTTATTGGCTCTCCTTTGTAGATGACTTTTTTGTTTATCCCTCGCTGCTCTTATATTTCTCTCTTTATCTTTAGTTTTGGCAAGTTTGATTATAATACATCTTGGTGACTTTCTTTTAACATCTACCTTATGTGGAGCTTGATGAGTATCTTGGATAGATATCTTCTCATCTTTCACAATATCAGGGAACTTTTCTGACAAAAAAATCTTCAGCAGTTCTCTCTGTATTTTCTGTTGTCCCTCCCTGTTCTGGTACTCCAATCACTCATAGGTTAATTTTCTGAATTGAGTCCCACATGATTCTTAAGGTTTCTCCATTTTTTAAAATTCTTTTATCTGATTTTTTTCAAATATATTAGTGCCAAGTGGTTTATCTTCGAGTTCAGAAATTCTAGCTTCTACTTGCTCAATTCTGTTCCTCTGACTTTCTATTGAGTTTTCTACTTCTGTAATTTTATTGTTAATCTTCTGAATTTCTGATTGCTGACTGTTTATTAAATTAAATTTTTCATTATATTCCTGAATAATCTTTCTAATTTCTTCAGTTGCTTTATCTGTGTGTTCTTGGCTTGTTCTGCATATTGCTTCATTTCCTTCCTTATGTCTTGAAGGGTTCTGTGTATTAAACTTTTCTATTCTCCATCTGCTAATTCCAGGAATGCACTTTCATCTAGAAGATCCCTGGGTTCTTTGTTTTGAGAGCCTGTTGAGGTGATCATGGTCTGTTTCTTTATGTGACTTGATATTGACTGTTGTCTCCGAGCCACGTATAAGTTATTGTATTAGTTTATGCTTGCTTACTGTGTCGTAGCTTCTTGCTTTGTTTTGTTTTGGTATAGCCCTATGTGTCGCTTGAGTGAGCTAGCTTGATTATTTTCACCTTTGGAGCTCTGACATCTGGTCCCCAGCTGGCTAGAGCTGTTATCAGGTATTTCAGTCTAACAGTCCATTCAGTTTTCTTGTATGAATGCAGCTCAGGTTTCCAGGTAGGTGATCATCAAGTGTGTGGTACAAACTCTGTCCTGCTACCTTAGAGGGGTAGGGGTGATTGGTGTATATAACGGTACCTGATTGTAGCAGGGGGTCATGCTCTGAATAAGGTGAGGGGGCTGAGAACCGACCCCCGAATGTCTCCAAGGAACACACATCTGTGTTCCCTAGAGAATGCAGGGGGTGAATTCTGCAGATGGACCATGGGTACCCAAAGTTTTTGCTTGTAAGTACTGGGAGGTACCGGTCTTCTTCGGACCTCTGTCACAGATGGCTGGGTGACATCAGTGGAGCTACCAGTCCTTAGGCCTGTGATGTCAGTAGCTGAGGACCTTGTTTAATAGGAAAAGCAATGTGAAACATCAAACACCCACCTCTGCACCGTGCAGCTGAAATGGTTGGAGTCTGCCGACAAAGGCGTATTCTCCCGAAATATGCCCACACAGGTCCTTGCAGAAGGGAAAGTTGCTCAAGGTCCGTGGACAGTTTATGCCTAAACAGGAGCCACTTAGGTCCTGAGCTCCCCTGGTTAGTGGAGCTAGCAAATTATCTTTTCCCCCAAATGCAATTTTTTTCCTTCCCCGAGGCCAAGAGGGTTGCTCTAGGTGCTCAACAATGCCTATTTCCAGCCCAGAGAATTCAGCCACTGAAGACTAGAAGAATCCCAGCTATCATGGTCCCCAAACCTTCTTTTGGCCCAGGACAAGAATTATTCCCGAAGACAACTCATCAGACATGGAAGGGACTGGACAATGGGTTGGAGAGAGATGCTGACGGAGAGTGAGCTACTTGTATCAGATGGACACTTGAGACTGTGTTGGCATCTCCTGTCTGGAGGGAAGATAGGAGGGCAGAGAGGGTTAGAAACTGGCAAAATCGTCACAAAAGGAGAGACTGGAAGGAGGGAGCGGGCTGACTCATTAGTGGGAGAGTAAATGGGACTTTGGAGTAAGGTGTATATAAGCTTATATGTGACAGACTGACTTGATTTGTAAACTTTCACTTAAAGCACAATAAAAATTATATATATATATATATATATATATATAAAAAGAGTGAAAGAAAGTCCTACCAATAAAACTGTCATTCCACAGTCACTGTGGACCTACCGGAAGTTATGGCTCCCTGAGGAGGAACATCAGAGTCTAAAAGCTTTAGATAAGGAACACACTTCACTAAAATATTCCATTCAGTTCCTGAACAAATAAAGAATTAACAATAACAAGCCATCAAGGAACGGACAGCATCCAGAGTTACTACAACGTATTATCTAAAATGTCTAGTTCCTCCTCAATGAAAAAAAGAAAGAAAATCATGAGACATGCAAAGGAACATGGAAGTATGACCTGCATATCAGCAATGATGCAGGCAAAATAACTGCCTGTGAGACCAACAAAAAGTTGACTGTAACAGAGAACAATTTCACAGAACTACTTTCTTTGAACAGTTAGAGAAAGGTATGATGAGAATGTCATGTCAATGAAGAATATTAATGAAGAGATATAAATTACTTTTTTAAAATGGAAATTACACAGTTGCAATGGGTATAATTTGCCAGTAACTGGAAAATTTAAATTTAGATGGACAGAAGTTATGGAATTGAAGCACAGTGTCTAAAGAATGAAGACAAATGAACCGGGCCTCCGAAAAATATGGGGTGCCATTAAGGACACCACCGAATGGGTTATGGGAATAACATAAGGAGAGGAGTGAGAAGAGGGAAGGAGGGAGTGATAATAGGAGAGAAGGAGGGAGGAAGTAAGGAATTAAAAGGAATAATTTCTATAATGTTCAGAAATGTATTTTAAAAAATAACCTGCACATCTAGGCAGCTTCTGTATTTCCCAGGAGGTAAAATGCAGGGATCTACAAATAAATATAATAAAAATGCTAAAAGCTAAATACAAGCTGAAAATCTCTAAAGCAGCAAGAAAAAAATACATCATTGACAACAGAAACACAGCAAGATTAAAAGGTGATCTCTAAGCAGAAAGACATGAGGCTAGAAGGCAGAGGGACAGTATCTGCCAAGTTATCAAAGGAAGCAAAAATGTCAGCCAAGGACCTTTTATGCGGTAAAGCTATAATTAAAAAAAATTATTGCCAATTAAAAAATTTCCAATTAAAGAAAGATGGAGAGAATTGGTCTCCAGCTCATCTCTCACGAGAAAGACTAAAAGAGTAACTCAATACAAAGATCTGTTTAAAAATGCATATTTTAAAAGTGCATGTGCTACCTTCTTTATCCTCTTCTTTTAAAACAAATCATATGAAATGATATGCATTGTTGAACCTATGCTATATACAAAATTAATACATGTGTAATATATGGACGAAGGTAGCGCAAAGGAAGTGAGTGGGGAAAAGATTATAACTGCTAAAAAATGAGAATAGATATTGAAGTATAATTATATGCACATATTTATAACAATATCAATACATGTATGTACACACATGTAATATACATATGTATGAATAAATTATATATAATAAGTAGAATTAAGATATAAAACCATTTTGTTGTAGTTCCTCTGAAATGACTCTTCTGATTCCTATATTATTTAAGGAAAACTGTACAAAACCATTATCATCCACATGGTATCAGACTTGCATTATGTTCAGATGTAATGGGTGACAATAACAACATACCCAAAAGATGGACAACTGCATAGTACTAAAACTAAATTAGTATTAAGGTACAATGAATGTTTTCTAACCTTAAGGTGTTAACATAATTTGAAGGGAACCCATAAAGAAGGAAAATGAAAAAATGCAGAAAAAGTTACAAAATTAAAAACTTGCACTGCAATAAAGAGAGTAAAACACCAAGAAAGGAAGCAAAGTAAAGGTCTTCCAAAAGCAACACCTTGGAGAACACTTTCTATCTCATTCTATGAGTCTAACATTACATTGTTATCAAAGCTAGAAAAATACACCAGTAGGGAAACAACAAAACAACTACAGAGAAATACGTTTTATGGATATGCCTACAAAAATCCTGAACAGAATGCTAGCAAAATCCAGCAGATAATTACAGGATTATATTCCACGTTCAAACAGAAGGTATTCCCATCACACAAGTTGGCTGAATATATAAAAGTTCATACGTGTAGTACAGCACATTGAGAGAATGAAGAGCAAATTTACATCACCGCAGTGCAGAAGCAAACTGGACACAACCCAACAGCTTTTCGTGATGAAAATCCTCGAACTAGAATTAGAAGGATACTTAACATCAAAAGGAAATTTATTAAAAACCCCAAACTAGCATCGCATTCAATAGAGAAATACTAGGAGCACCCCACTAGCACCAAGAACAAAAGTAGGATGCCTGCTTTTGCCATTTGTATTCAACTGTACGCCCAGAGCTCTAGCCAGAGAAATTTAGCAAGATAGAGATGGCATCAAATCAGAAGTGAAAAAGCAAAACTATCTTCTCCCACATATAACATAAACTTATGATAAAAAAATTCTATAAAATCCACAAAAAAGAAAAACAACAAAAACCATCAGAGACAGTAAATAGGTTAAAATTGTAGGACACAATATCAAAATGAGCTAAGTCCAGTGTATTTCTCTGCACCAGAAATATACATTCTGAAAGGAAATCATTAAAACATTCGCACTTAAAACTGATTCAAAGTTTAGTACAAAGTAACTTTATATCTACATAAGCATAAAACAAACTGGTCACTAATTTACTAGCAATGTCTTTCTATATAGTCTTGGGCTTTTCTTTGTGGATCAGTTTTTGATTAGCAGCTCAACCTCCACTTACTTGACTTTTCTCACTTTTGTGCATAATGTGGTACTGCAGTTCCCATTGGTTATTTACACAGACTCACACAAGGGTACTCCCTGTGTTTGTATCATGGCAAAGAGCATTGCTGGCCCTCCTGGCTAGAGTTACTGGATCAGCAGACATGGATGTACAAGATGGTTCTCTCAAAATGGATCAAAGTTCTGTTGTCTATAACATCACCCATCCATGCCCAGGAACGGCCTATGTAGGGTTCAGTTGCATATGGGGTGAATGTAGCAGAGTTAGACTCAACAGCCCACGGCCAGCTCTTGTGTATTAGAATGAAACAGTAGATTGCCCCAAGAGACCTGCAGAGATAAGGAGTTTCCTTTTAGAAGGATTTGTGCTAATTCTTTAAATGTTTGGTAGAAACCCTCTGTGAAGCCATATGGTCATGGGCTTTTCTTTGTGGATCAGTTTTTGATTAGTGACTCAGTCTCCACTTTTCATGTTGTTATCAATAGATGGCTTCGTGTCCCTTCCACCTCAGGGCAACTCCATGCAGAATGGAATGAAATTCTCTCCTGTTCATCACCTGTTCTCTCCAGTGCCTCTCCTGCTTCCTTCCTCCCTCAGGTGGTACTTTCGGGAATTAACACACAGGTCCTCACTGATGATCTGATAGTAGAAACAGGACAGATTATGCCAGGTTCAGCCCTCATTTCCAAAGCAGCTAGGAACATACCAAAGCCATTTCTGACCCTACCTGCAGAGGCCCACCTCAGCAATCCTGTTATACCCTGAGAAGCTCAGACCAGAGAACCAGGTGAAGAAGTTAAGGCTACTGTCATGATGCCTGCAGCTCTGAGCCTCATGTTCACAGTCCTGGAATTACTGGGTGAGAGTCCAATAAGATGGTATACACCTTAGAGAAAAAGGAGATGCAGGGAAGGGGCTAGGTCATGTTGACACTCTCCCCGACCCGTCAAGGAAGCCACTTCTTACCAGTGATGTTAAGGTCATACTGTTTGATGATGACTTCATTCCAAAAATAGGGGTTGCTCTGAAAGAGAAATGGGATTTTTGCATTTGTTATTAGGATGGATGAGCTTTTCCACATGGGAAAAAGGAGTAGATGGGGACAGCAAAAACATCTTTTTAGGAGACCTGCCTTTCAGGGAGTCCTGCCCCTGTCTGTTTTCATGAATGAATCCTTTCCCACTCCCCTTCCCCATCTGACCTCTGTCCTGACCTCCAGATTTATCATGTAGCTGAGCGTGTCTTCCTCTTCCTCACTGATCACCTGGTGGTTCATAATGTGCATGGGGTCAAGGTGCTTTCAGAGGGCAGGCAGAGAAGGGCTAGCAGCAGTCAAAGCCCACCTGGCCAGCAACCAATAGCTGGGATAGACAGTCTCCCACACCTCCTATCATTGTCACCCCCACCCCTACTACCCCACAACCATGGCTCTTCCTCATATGTCCCTTGGGGCATTGAAGGTGGCCTTTGTGCTCATCTGAGTTTCTTAAACGTGCGTATTCATTTCTTACTTAAAATGTGATGCTTTTGGTCATTAGTTCTTCAAGTTTTCTTTTGTTCCTATTTTTGTTCCTATTTTGGTGTACTTGATGATGATCCATAGGACATTTAAACAAACAAAAAATACTTGCCATCAAATTAATTCCTACTCATTCTGAATGTTGAGGACAGAGTATAACAACCCCATAGGATTTCCAAAGATGTAAATCTTTATGGAAGTAGACTGCAATCCTACTCTTGCAGAGCAGATGGTGGGTTCAAAGTACAGACCGCCCACTCTTTGGCCAAACCCAGAGCCACTGCCTTGCATTCTTCCTGCTTACTTTTTTTTCTATGACTGGAAAATTTTAATTTTCTGTCATTAAAAGTGTATTGATTCCTTTTTCTGCCTGCTCAAGTCTTCTGTTGAGACTCCCTATTAAAGTTTTCACTTTAGTAATTTTACTTTTTAGCTCCCAAAAGCTCCCTTTTGTATCTTCTATCACTTTACTAGTATTCCCATTTTATAGAATCACAGATTTTTTTTCTCTCTTTAGTTCTTCGTCCATATTTGCCTTTTGTCCTCTGAGCATATTTAAGAGTTCCTTTATTTTTCTAGTAAGTTCAATATCTGTATTTACTCAGAGTTCTATCAGTTTTGTCACTGTGAATTAGCATTCTTCCCTGTTGTTGTTGTTCTTATGCATTCCTTTGATATCGCTGAGTTTGAGCAGTTTTAGTATCAGCTCTGGGAAACAGAGTCTTTACGCTTCTACGCATTTGCCCTACTTGCTGTTGAGAGTTGCTTTATTCTTTCATTCTGTAACTTCTCCAAGCCTTTTTTTTTTATCTTTTTATGTCATTATGTTACTGTTGAGAATATACACAGCAAAATATACAGCAATTCAATAGTTTCTACATGTACAATTCAGAAGCATTGCTGCCAAGTGGATTCCAATTCACAGCGACCCTATTGAACCAAGAATGACTGCCCCATAGGGTTTCCAAAGATGTCATCTTTATGGAAGCAGAGTGCCACATCTTTCTCTTGTGGAGCCGCTAGTAGGCTTGGACCGCCAGCCTTACAGTTATCAGCTGAGTGCTAAACCACTGAGACAGCTTGGTCCTTATATACAATTTAGTGACATTGATTACATTCAAGTCATGCAACTATTCACCCTCCTTTTCTGGCTTTTCCTCCCCCATTTACACAAACTCACTCTTCCCTTATTTTCCTATCTATTCTCAAGTTACTGTTGTCAGTTTGGTCCCATATGTTGTTGTTGTTGTTAGGTACGCTCAAATCAGCTCCTATCCGAAGTGACCCCATGTACAACAAAACTGGTCTTCGGTCACCAGTGTTCAATGAATCATCTCTACTCTTCAGATGATCTCTAAGTTCAGGTGGGACATGCTCAAGGTCATATTTTGGCTCTCGTGGACTTGTTCTGATTTTCTTCAGCTTCAGCTTGAACTTGCATATGAGCAATTGATGGTCTGCTCCACAGTCGGCCGCTGGCCTTGTTCTGATGGATGATATTGAGCTTTTCCATCATCTCTTTCCACACATGTAGTCAATTTGATTTCTGTGTGTTCCGTCTGGTGAGGACCATGTGTATAGTCACCATTTACGTTGGTGAAAGAAGGTATTTTCAATGAAGAAGTCATCGGTCTTGCAGAATTCTATCATTCGATCTCTGGCATTGTTGGTATCACCAAGGCCACATTTTCCAACTACTGATCCTTCTTCTTTGTTTCCAACTTACACATTCTAGTTGCCAGTAATTATCAATGCATCTTGATTGCATGTTCAAGCAATTTCAGACTGCTGCAGCTGATAAAAATCTACTATTTCTTCAACTTTGATCCTAGTGGTTGGTGGCGTATTAACTGGTCTTCCTTGTAGGTGTATGGATATTATCCCATCACTGACAGTGTTGTACTTCAGGAATAGATCTTGAAATGTTCTTTTTGACAATCAATACAACACCATTCCTCTTCAAGTTGTCATTCCCTGAATAGTAGGCTATAAGGTTGTCTGATTCAAAATGGCCAATACCAGTCCATTTCAGCTCACTAATGTCTAGGATATTGATGTTTATGCATTCCATTTCATTTTTGACAATTTCGAATTTTCCTAGATTCATACTTGTACATTCCAAGTTCTGATTATTAATGGATGTTTCCAGCTGTTTCTTCTCATCTTGAGCTGTGCCACATCAGCAAATGAAGGTCCCGGAAGCTTTACTCCGTCCACAACATTAAGGTCAACTCTACTTTGTGGAGTCAGCTCTTCTCCAATCATCTTTTGAGTGCCTTCCAACCTGCGGGGCTCATCTTCCAGCACTATATCAGACAATGTTCCACTGCTATTCATAAGGTTTTCACTGGCTATTGTCTTTCAGAAGTAGACCGCCGGGTCCTTCTTCCTAGTCTGTCTTAGTCTGGAAGCTCAGCTGAAATCTGTCCTCCATGAGTGACCCTGCTGGTATCTGAATACCAGTGGCATAGCTTCCAGCATCACACCAACACGCAAACCCTGAAAAGTACAACAAACTGACAGACACGTGGGGTGCAAAAACCTAGAGTACAAAAACCAAAACGAAAGAACATACTCACCATTTCTCAAGCTGAAAGAATCGAAATGGATTGACTCAGTGGCTGCAACAATGGGCACAAGCACAACAACGATTGTGAGGATGGCACAGAATTGGAAGTGTTTCGTTCTATCACGCGTAAGTTATCTATGAAAAAAAAAAAATTTTTTTTTTTTTTTGTTATCTATGAGTCAGTATTAATTCGATGTGCCTAAAACCAAGTTGCACTTGTGAAAGATTGTATGGGGAAAATATTAAACGACACGATGCTTCAAAAGAAGATGGAAGGAGTACACAGAGTCATTGTACCAAAAAGAACTTGTTGATGCTCAACCCTTTCAGGAAGTACCATGTGATCAAGAACCGAAGGTGTTGAAGGAAGAAATCCAAGCTTCACTGGAGGCATTGGTAAAAACAAAAAAAAACAATACTCCAGGAATAGACAGAATACCAAGTGAGATGTTTCAAAAAATGGACCCAGACCTGGAAGCACTCACTCATTTACACCAAGAATTTGGGAGATGGGAACCTGGCCAATCAATGGGAAGAAATTGATATTTGTGCCCAATCCAGAGCGAGGTGATCCAACAGAATGCAGAAATTATCAAATAATACCATTACTATCACACACAAGTAGAATTTTGCTGAAGATCATTTGAAACCAAATGCAGTAGTACATCAACAAGGAACTGCCAGAAATTCAAGCTGGAGACAGAAGAGGACATGGAATGAGGGATATCATTGCTGATGTCAGATGGATCCTGGCTGAAAGCAGAGAATACCTAAAACATGTCTACCTGTGCTTTACTGACCATGCAAAGGCATTCAACTGTGTGGATCATAACAAATTATGAATAACAGTACGAAGAATGGGTATTCCACAACACTTAACTGTTTTGATGAGGAATCTACATAGACCAAGGTATGGTCATTCTAATAGCATGAGGGGATACTGCATAGTTTCAAATCAGGAAGGTGACTAAGGGTTGTATCCTTTCACTATACTTATTCAGTCTACACGCTGAACAAAAAATCCATGAAGCTGGACTATACGAAGAAGAAAGGGGCATCAGGATTCGAGGAGGACTTACTCACTACCAGCGATATGCAGATGACACAGCTTTGATGGCTGAAAGTGAACAGCACTTGAAACACTTACTCATAATATCAAAAACCACAGCCTTCAATATGGATTACAATTTAAAGAAAACAAAAACCCTCACAGTCAGACCAGGAAGCAATGTCATGATAGAAGGAGAAAAGATGGAATTTGTCAAGGATTTCATTTTACTTGGATTCACAATCAATACCCATGGAAGCAGCTATCAAGAAATCAAAAGAACTGTTGCACCAGGCAAATTTGTTGCAAAAGACCTCTTTAAAGTGTAAACAAGCAAATATGTCATTTAAGCTATAAAGTGCACATGACCCAAGCCATGGTTTTTTCAATGACCTCAGGTACATGCGAAAGCTGGGCAAAGAATAAAGAAGACTGAACTGATGCATTTGAATTACAGTGTTGGCGAAAAATATTGAATATACTGTGGACCCCTAGAAGAAAGAACAAATCTATATTGGAAGAAGTAAAACACAGCCAGAATGCTCCTTAGAGGAAAGGATGGTGATACTTTGCCTCACGTACTTACGATATATTATGAAGGGACCAGTCCTCGAAGAAGGACATCATATTTGGTAAAGTAGTTGTCATTGTTGTTAGGTGCCATCTAGTCAGTTCCAACTCATAGTGACCCTATATAAAACAGAACGAAACACTGCCTGATCCTGCCTGGACCTTTCCCATCCTCACAATTGTTGTTATGCTTAAGCCCATTGTTGGAGCCACTGTGTCAGTCTGTCTTGCTGGGAACCTCCCTCTTTTTCACAGACCTGTAAAGTAGGTGGTCAGTTAAAAAGAGGAATACCCTCAACAAGGTTGGTTGACACAGTTGCTGCAAAAGCAGGCTCAAGCATAACAACAATTGTGAGGATAACAAAGGCCCAGGCAGAGTTTGTAGGGTCTTTATGAATCAGAACCAACTCTAAGCATCTAACAACAACATTGCAAATGATACTGCTTACTTGATTTCCTTTTCTGATCTCTTATCGTTGCAGTACAGAAAACCCAAGTGATTGGTGTGTTGATCTTGTAGCCTGCCACCTTCCTTTGTTTTTCTATTTGTTTTAGCAGATTTGTTGTGAAACCTTTAGGGTTTTATATGCATGTTAGGTCATTTCCATACAGTTTTATGTCTTCTTTTCTACTTTGGATACATTTTTTCTTTCTGTCTGTCTTTCCTCCCTCCCTTCCCTCCTTTTTTTCTTTATTCTTACTGTGCTCACTAGGACTTCCAGAACAATATTGAATATAAGTTGTGATAGGGGCCATCCTTGTCTCATTCTCCTTACAAAGGGAAGTCTCTGGACTTTCTTCGTTGACTTTGATATTGTCTCTTGGTTTTTCATAGATGCCCTTAATCACATTAATGCCATTTCCCCTCTATTTCTATTTTGTCAAAAGTTTCAATAAGGAAATGGTGTAGGGTTTTATTAAAATAATTTCCTGCATATATTAAGATGATCATACGGTGTTTCTTTTTTTTCAGTGTGGTATATTACACTGATTGATGCTGAATGGTGAGCCAGCCTTGGATCCCTGGAATAAATACAATTTGATCGTGGTACAATTTTTTGTTGAATGTGCTATTGGATTCTGTTTGCTAAAATTTGTTGAGAGTTTTTATGTTTATATTTATGAGGGATATTGGTTATAGTGTTCTTTTCTGGTGATGTCTTTGTCTGGCTTTGGTATCAGAGTCATGCTGGCTTAATAGAACAAGTGAAGAAACACTCCTTTCTGTCCTGTATTTAGGAAGAGTTTGAGTAGGATCAATGTCATTTCTTCTCTGAAGGTTTACTAAATCCTCCAGTGAGGCCATCTGGTCATCTGGTTTTTTTTTTTTTTTTTTTTTTGCTGGTTGGGGAGAGCGAGGTGTTTGATGACAGATTGAATCTCCTCTTTTCTTATGGGTTATTGGATATTTTTTTTATTTGTGTGTATATGTGTGTTAGTAGCAGTAGGTTATGTTCTAGGTGTATGTGCATTTCATTTAAGCATTCCAGTTTGTTGAAATGTGACTTTTCATAGTATTCTCTTATGTTCCTTTTCATTTATCTATTGCAATGTCTCTATCTTCATTTCTTATTTTGGTTATTTGCATTTTCTCAGTTTTTTCGTTTCAGTCTAGGAAGTGGATTGCCTATTTTATTGATTCTTTAAAAGAACCAACTTCTGGTTTCATTGACTCTTTCAATTGTTTTTCTATTTTCAAGATCATTCATTTGTCCCAGGATCTTTATTATTTTCTTTTTTTCTGATATTTTGGTCTTTTTCTGATGTTCCCTTTCTATTTCTTCATGGTGGAGTTAAACCATCGATTTGGGATCCTCATTCATTCTTAATGTAATCACTCAATGCTAATAATTTCCCTCAGCAATTCCTTCAGTATGTCCTATAGGTTTCGGTATAGTGTATCTTCATTCTTGTTTAATTCTAATTTTTTTTTAATATCTCCTCTCTTTTCTTCTATAATCCTTTGTATCTTTAGTAGTGTGCTATTAATTTCCTTGTATTATCCAGCCCCTTTACTTCCCTGTTTTGGTTTCTAACTTCATTCTGTTGTAGTCTCAGAAGATGCTTTGTATGGTTTCAGTCTCTTTATGTTTATTAAAGTTTGCTTTGAACACTAAAATATTGTCTATATTGGAGAATAATCCTAGTTCATTGGAGAAGAATGTATGTAGAGCTGCTGCAGGGCAGAGTGTTCCATAAATGCCTGTTAGGTCCACTTGTTTAATAGTGGTAGTTAAGTCTCCTGTTTCTTCATTGATCTGCTTTGTAGCTCCTTCCATAACAGAAAATGGTGTATTAAAGTTTCCTACTATTGTAACTTTTCATACATTGGTAGCACAATCATTAAGAGCTTGGCTGCTAACCAAAACGTTGGCAGGTCAAACATACCCAACAGCTCTGCAAGAGAAAAGACAACCTATTCTCTTAAAAATTTAGCCAAGGAAACTCTGCGGGGCAGTTCTACTCTGTCCTGTAGCATAGTTAGGAGCCGGGATTGATTCAACTGCACAAAACAACAACTATTATTGCACATCTTTCCATTCTCTGCTCAATTCTGTCAGAGATTGCTTCATATGTTTTGAGGCTCTGATGTTACATGTGTATTTGTAATTGTTATGCCTTCTTGAATTGACATAGTTATTCTTTTATCTTCTATAATATTAATTTAATGCTTAATTTTTCAGATATTATCACACCTGTTTTGTTTCGGTTGCTATTTGCATTGACCTTTTTTTTTTCCATGTTTCAGCTTTTAAACTACGTATATCCTTCTTCCTAAGGTGTAGAGAGCATGTAGATGTATCATGCTTTTTTTTTCCTTTGTGTGTGTGTGTTTTCTATTTTTTAAATTCATTCTGCCACTCTCCACCTCTTGACAGGAGTATTTAATCTATTTCCGGTCATGGTGATTATCAGTTTGGGTGGATTTACTTCTGCCATTTTGTTATACTTTTTTCTTCTTTTAATTTTTGTGAAATTTATAGTTTCTTTGTTCTTTACTTTCAGTGCTGAATTCTTTACAAACATGGGCATTTCTTCATCTTATTTATTATTTTCCTATGAGTCCTGAGACATTTTGTTTGCTTTATTATTTATTTTCAGGACTGATTTCTTTTTATTTACTTTTTTGTGCTTTCCATGAGATATGTATTTAACACCTCACATTTATAACAAACTGATGTATCTTGATAACACCTGAACTTCCCTAACACAAATAATTCCGTGTTGACACTCATCTTCCCTGTTCTTTAGGTGCTATTATCAATTACATCCTAGTCTCTTTGCTTTCCTGTACTATGAATGTAAACTATTTTATTGTTGTATGTATTTAGCTCCTATTTTCTGCATATAACTTTGCCTTAGTTAAGTATTCTCCACCCAAAAGTATCTTAGGTGTCATGTTTATACTGACAATGCTTTTGTGCATGTACCCCTTCAGGCTCTCTTTAGTGCCATTACCTTTCTTTGTGGAAGAGTCCTTTTAGTATTTCTTAAAGGGCTGATCTGGTGCTAACAAATTCCCTTAATTTTTGCTTATCTGAGAATGTCTTAATTTCTTCCTTGTTTCTGAATGATATTTTTGCTGTGTATATTATTCTTGCCTTTTTTTTCTCTTTCTGCACTTTAAATATGTCATCCATCACTTTCTTGTCTCTGTGGTTTCTGAAGATATAACCAAAACCGATTGCCACTGAGTCAATTTAGACTCATAGTGATCCTACAGGACAGAGTAGAACTGTCCCATAGGGATCCTAAGGAGCAAATGGTACATCTCAACTGCCAACTTTTGGACAGCGAAGCACTGTGCCATCAGGGTCCTTTATGAAGGTAAGTCAGAGCACTTACTTGGGACAATTTGTATATAACAGTTCTCTTTTCTCACTCTCTCCAAATATTCTCTTTGTTCTTGGTTCTTAGGAGTTTGGTTATGAAATGCCTTGGTGCATTTCTTTTAGGTTTTATCTTAAATGTAGTTCACTGAGCTTCTTGGAGATTATATTTCCTTTCTTTTGTGATGTTTGGGAAGTATCCTGCCATTATTTCTTCAAAAAGCCTTTCTGGCCCTCTCACTCTCGTCTCTGCCTGGTGCACTCGTAATGCATAAGTTATTTTTCTTCATGGTCTCCCACATCTTTCTTAGGCTTTGTTTGTTTTCCTTCATTCCTTTTTTTTTTTTTTTCCTGTTGCTCCTCAGACTAAGCTTTCTCAGTGTTCTGTCTTTATGTCCACTGGATGTCTTTGTCATTTCCATTCTACTTTTGTGTCCTGCCATTTTGCAGATCATCTCTTGACCTGTAAAATTGTATATATATATTTTTCAGTTTTCTATCTTATTAAAGTTCTTGTTTTTTCTTTTTTGTATTGTTTTTTCTGATTCCTTTTAGATCTTTTTCTGTACGTTTCATTATTTCTTTGAACATATATAATAATAACAACACAATCTTTGTTGAGTATTTCCATTATATGACCTTTCTCAGGGACAATTTATTTCCTCTTATTTTGGTCATTGTATGAGCTATGCTTTCCTGTGTCAACGTATGCTTCATTACTCACTGTTGTCTTTTAGACGTTGAGATGTACTGATTTATTTAATTTGTTTGATTAATAAACCAGGAGAGTGACTTCGTCCCCTTCTCTTTAGGTTTCTCTTCTTTCTCATTGTTTCTTCTGGAGGTTCAAAGAACCTTCCATCCTAGCTGTGGTCACTCAGCCATACTGTCCCTAGACAGCTTCCTTAGATGTCTTGGTCAAACTTATGTCAACCTTACCTCTTTGTTTTTTAGGCTGACAGTTCTACTCTTCTGTCTTGCATTTTGTTCTTTGTAAGCTGTCAGGTGACTGGTAGGTGTTTCCTAGTCTTTTCTCTGTTGTGACAGAAGGCCAGTGGTAATGGATCTCCCCATGTTCTAGCCAGGGGAATAGTTTTTGTTTTTCTGTATCACAGCTAGAATGGCACATTACCTGCATCGGTTCCAGAGAGATACGTGGCCATGTCACCAGTCATCTCTATGTCATAGCAAATTGTCAACATACTCTGGAATATGCTGCACCCTAGGAAATGTATCAAACGTGTCTGGAGCTTTGGGATTTTCTGTTGTGCTGGAAGGGGCAAAGGTGGAGTTTCTTCTGACATTATACCGAAGAGATTTGCTTAAGGGACTGGAAGTGCCAGTTGGCTTGGTGTGGCACTCTGTCACAGATGCATAAGGTGAATTGGTTCAGGCTCCCACAGAAAGGCTGAGGCATAGAGCTAGGGACCCTTCGCACCATAGGCTATGTGGTGATGGGGGCAGTGCCCTTCAGACAGTAGCTTGTTGTGGGGCCCTATCATGTGAATAAGTACTACTGGCTAGCAGTGCAGTGCTGCCAGTGGTAGGTCCCTGGCTCATTGGAGTGCATTGCATGTGATAGAGGCATGGCTAAGAGGAGGCAATGCTGGAGGACGATGGGTAAAACTTGCAACTCTGGGGCCAAGGACCCTGATTCACTTCTGTGGCGGTGGGTAAGTGGGTACTAGGGTTTGCCTGAAGAGTTGCTCTCCTACTGCTGGTAAGTGATCCCAAGTACTAATCCTGGACTCTCCTACCAATACCCTCACCTCACATTTTGAGCACACAACCTCATTGTTCCTCCTATCCTGCGTCCCTCCTTAGGGGTATATTCTCTGCCATTCCTACCATCTGCTCATGTATTTTACCCAGGCCATTCCGCACCACTTTACTCTGCCTGTATTTTCCTGGAGTTCCTGGAACTCAATTCTGTGCTGCATTCAAGCATTACTCTCTGTCAGGTCTGGCCAACGGCAGTGTATGCCTTTCCCATCTTGTTAAACCTTTCCATGTCTGTTTATTCTGTATCTAGGTCTCAGTCTGAGTCTTCCATTTTGCTCCTGCCCTGGGTCTTGTTTCATTTGGAGATGCCACCAACAGCCTTCTTAAAATGGCCATACTAGCTGGGCTGGTGAGTAGAGCATGAAAGTTCTACACGTATCCTCCCCACTGTCCCTGCTACCACTTTCACCTAATTTGTGAATCAGGCTAGTTCTCCAGTCCTTCCTTGGAGAGAGTTCTGAGATTGCCAAATTCATCAATCTTGTTTTTTTCCTCTCATTGTCTTAGGGGGGCGTGAGTGTACCATATTAACGCTGCCTGCTCACTGGAAGTCCTCTTTCTGACCCTTCTTATGTCATCCTTTCTTTATTCAAAATCTACTTCATTGCCATGAATTTTTATTTTCTTTCAGATTTCTGACAAATGGCTTCTACCAGTTTGTTTGTTTCCTGGAATTTTTGTTCAGGGAAGGAATGTGAAGCACTTACGTGAACTCCTCCTCAATTAAATTAAACTAATAATTCTCGGGTGTGGGAGGAATTCAGCATGCATAGTCATTTAGAGAGGAGATAAAGGTTAAAAGGCTTGTAGGTACCTATGACCAAGAACCTGTGGGATTGAAGGAAGAAATTGAAGCTACACGGCAGGTGTTGGTCAAAAACATAGGAACTGACAGAATACCCATGGAGATGCTTCAACAAATGAATGTGGTACTGAAAGCGCTCACAGCAACCTGGCCAATCTACTGGAAGACATCCATATTTGATACTATTCTAAAGAAAGGTGATCCAGCAGAGTGCAGAAATTATCAAAACAATACCATTAATATCACATGCAGGTAAAATTTTGCTGAAGATAAATTAAAAAGGGTTGCAGCAGTATATCAATTGGGAACTTCCATAAATTCAGGTTGGATTCAGAAGAGGACACAGAAAAAGTGTTATCATTGCTGATGTCAGATGGGTCATGGCTGAAAGCAGAGAATACAGGAAAGATATCTACATGTGTTTTATTGGCTATGCAAAGGAATTCAATTTTGAGGATCAAAATGAATTATGGATAACATTGTGAACTATGGGGATTTTAGAACACTTAATTTTGCCGATATGGAACCGGTACATGTACCACGCATCATTTCTGAGGTAGAACAAGGGAGTACTGTGTGGTATGCACCACGGTTGTATCCTTTCACCATACATACTCAATTTATATGCTGATCAATTAATGCGAGAAGCTGGAGTGTCTGAAGAAAAATCTGCCATCAGGACTGCAGGAAGACTCATTAATAATCTGAGAGAGGCAGATGATACAGCCTTGCTTACTGAAGGCAAAGTGGGCTTGAAGCACTTACTGATAAAGATCAAAGACTACAGCCTTCAGCATGGAATACACCCCAACATAGAGAAAAGAAAAATCCTTAAAACTGGGCCAACAAGCAACATCATGATAAACAGAGAAAAGGTGGAAGTTGTCAAGGATTTCATTTTACTTGGATACACCATCAGTGCCAGCAGTCAGGAAATCAAATGATGTATTGCACTGGGCAAATCTTCTGCAAAAAGACCGCTTTTAAGTGTTGAATAGCAAAGATGTTACCGTGAGGACTAAGGTGCACCTGACCCAAGCCATGATGTTTTCAATTGCCTCATAAGCGTTCAAAAGCTGGACAGTGAATAAGGAAGTCTGAAGAACAGCTGATGCCTTTGAGTTATGGTGTTGGGGAATATTATTGAATATACTATGAACTGCCAGAAGAACGAACAAATCTGTCTTGGGAGAAGTGCAGCCAGAATGTTCCTTGGAAGCAAGGATGGAAAGACTTCATCTCACACACTTTGTACATGTTATCTGAGGGGAAGAACATCATGTTTGGTAGAGGGTCAGCAAGAAAGAAGAAGGCCCTCGACCAAATGAATTAGCACAGTGTCTGCAAACGATGGATTCAAATATAGCAGCCATTGTGAGGATGGTGCAGAGATAGGCAGTGTTTCATTCTGTGGTACACAGAGTCACTATGAGTCAGAATGGACTAAATAGCACGAAACAGCAACAACAACAAAGATGATAGAGTTGGTTACATATCCTGTTATGTAATGTTCAACAAGTACTGCAATCAGACAGCTAGAAAACTTATCCAAGGGAAATAAGAGGCCAAAGTTCATACCAGCAGGAGCCTGCATTAATATCATAGCAAGAAACAGGTCATGGTTATTGCAGCCAGGAGATTAGCATCTATATCCAACTGAAGAGGAACTCAAGATATGTATACTTGGAAACTAAATCCACATCCCAATAGGAACCCTGGTGGCACAGTGTCTAAGAGTTACAGCTGCTAACCAAAAGGTCCGCAGTTCAAATCCACCAAACGCTCCTTTGAAAACCATGTGGCAGTTCTACTCCTTCCTATAGAGTTGCTGTGCATCAGAAACCACTTGATGGCAATAGTAAGGGGCAGCAGTAAATACGGCATATTTATTACAGTCAAGAGGTTAGCACGCATGCCCAAAGAAAAACACGATGGGTTAAAACAAGCTCTAAGACTAAATATTTACCTAGAATATAGTAATAATATTAACGTCAAAGTTGTTACAGCCATAAAGTTAGCACTCATAGCCAGTGAAATAAATTCATAAAACCTGGAACTCATCCATATCCTAATATAAAGTGGGGCACAATTTTACAAACTCTACAAACAAGGAGAAAGGAGGTTAGGGTTCAAAGAATCATAAGCCTGAAATCATATTTTAGTAGGAGCTACATCATGCTGCTTAAAGCCAGGAAGCTACATTCACATACTATTTAAGAGAAGATCAGAGTTCATAAAGCCCTGGTCTGACTCAGATTAT